>NC_070614.1:52872500-53572500 GCF_027172205.1 Podarcis raffonei | reverse complement strand
GATTGGCAGATAGCTGTGATGAGCCTGTTGGCGACTCTTAACGACTGCAATAGGTCTTACAGGAAAAAGCAAGGGGTGAGAAGGTGAAAAATGGCTTTGTCATGTATAATGAGATAAGAATCCAATGTCTTTGTTCAGACCAGGTCTCTCCATGGTTTTAAGTTTGGTAATGAGTTGCAATTCAGCAGTGTTACGGAAAGGGGGGGGCATGTCTTCTTCACCTTCTTCTTCGCTACAATATATCCATTTATTCCCAATTGTCAATGTCAAAAGGGACTAAAATCTATAAAATCCATAGAAAATCAATGTGCCAATTTGCTCAATTTCTCTAGGACTCTATGACACCTCCCCTGTCCTCCATAATCCCTCAAGTAAGAGGGGTTGCTGAAAAAATTTAAAACAGGGATGCAGAAAAGGGAGGCATGGGGAAGTCGCTGAAATTGGGTATATGAAAAAAAAATTTATGAAATTATACATGTTTATATGTTTGTTTGTTATTGTTTGTCTTTTGTATTGTTTTATATTACATGTTGAAAAACCAATAAAAATTTTATATATAAAAAAAACATAATCCCTCAAGTAAGGTGCTCTGCCAAGCCTTTCCTCCGGGCAATGCCAGGTGGCAGACTATGCACACATGGACCATTGTCTTCCCATCACCGGCACTCAGGAAGCGCTGATCTGCGCATATCTCCAGCTCTGCATATTCCCCCCTCCCTCCTCCGTATGTTAATCCGGTGTAACCCAACCTCTCCTTAATGTATTCATGATGTAACTGGGATGTATTTTGCACTGTATTCTGGGACATGGAGGGAGTTTCAAAAGTTCATGTCACCCCTTTCTCGCGGTTCAATCTCGTCTTGAACCTGTTGCGCAATAAACTTGGATCTTCTGCAGTTTGCTCCTGTGCCCGGCTGAGCTCATTTTCTTCCGCAGGGACCCGCGGACTTAGTCCGATGAGCTGGGTGGCAGAGTAGCCCCGCACCCAGATTTTAGCCGTAACAGCAGCTTCTCTTTCCAGTCTATTTCTGAAATTCCTTTGTAGTAAAACAGCTGTATCTGAAGAAGTGTGCATGCACACGAAAGCTCATACCAAGAACTAACTTAGTTGGTCTTTAAGGTGCTACTGGAAGGAAAAAATCATTTTGATGTGGCTCTCTTGGTGTGGCCTTATCCCACAGGCGACAACAGTGCTGTTTTGATTCTTCTTCATTTTATTAGAGACCTTTCAACAGGCTTGCTCATATTTTGACTATTAAGGAGCCCCATTCATGTAATATTGAGTTCTGAGTGGGTGTATACATACTGGGGTACCCTAAAAGTCTTTATTGCGTTTAAGGCTGAGGTAAATTATACTAAGTTTATTTCTTCAATGATAGTAATAATAATAATTATTAGTATTATTATTAATAGTAATAATTATTATTTCCTTCAAACTCAAATTAGCGCCGCGAGGGCCGCGAACCCGCAGCTCTGAGGAAAGGGGCGGGATAACAGCACCTGCCTCTCGTGACTGACATTCGAGAAGCGTAGACCAAGGAGGCGGGTGTCTAATTTTATTGGTCTGCTGAAGAATGTAGGCGTGGCCAAAGGCCGAGTTGCGGGGAAGGACTCCTCTCCCCTCACATTACCGCCCTGTCGATTTGACATGAAGAGAAATCCAATCAACGAAAGGGAGAGCCTGATTTGTGGGCGGGACCCTGCATGTGATAGGCACTTCCGAGGAAGAGGGGCGGGGCCCCCACAGCGCAGGACGCTGAGCGACGCTCGAGGGGAAGACGCCCGCGAGTTCGAGAATACTCTTAAAAAGCGGGGCGGGGCTTATTCCTTGGGGGGATATGATTGGCCAGCAGAGGCGGGACCCGCTCGAGTTCTGCCCCGGGGTTGGCCAACGCTCGGAAAGCCTGCCGCGCCTGCGCCTTGGCGCTGTGATTGGCGTCTCGGCAAACCCCGCCCTTCCCTTTTCGATTGGTTGCTTGGGAGAGAGGAGGGAGGGGAGGCGGGCGTGAGGAGAAACAAGAGAAGTTGTTTGAGTGGCGGAGAGAGAGAGAGAGAGAGAGAGAGAGATAGAAAGAGCCACAAGCAGGCTCCTCCCTCCTGTTCCCCGCCCTACGGCGCGAGCGCTCGCCGGCGATTGGCCAAAGGCAGCGGAGTCGCCCGGGGATTGGAGCCTCCGGCGCGCGGTGGGCGTGGTCCTAGGGCTCCTCCTCCGGCGCAGCGTACGCAGAGGCACGCACGGCCAAAGGGAGGGGGCGGAGCGCAGCGCGCGCGCTCCTTCTCCTCGCTCGCTCGCTCTCTCTCTCTGTGAGGGGAGGTCTCGCTCGCCCTCCCTCCCTCCCTCAGAGGCGCGCGCGCGCGCTCTCGCTCCTTCCTTCTCTCTCTCCCTCTCTCGCTCTCGGCGGCGCCGGGGAAGCCGGAGGAGGAGGCCGGAGGAGGAGGCGGAAGGCCGAGAGCGGAGTCCGGGCCGCGCCAGGCCGCGGCTGGGGGCCGGTCACGGTGGCGGAGCCGGAGGAGGCCGGGCCCCGCCCCGCCCCCATCCCCCCACCGGCGGCGGCGGCGGCGGCACCACAACCGCGGGGGGGCGGCGGCGGCGGCGGCGGTGTCCGGGGCGGCGCTTCCCCGTCTCCTTCCCCCTCCTTGGCGGCGGCCGCCCCTCCCTCCCCCTCGTCCCCCGCGGGGCCCATGGAAGGCCTGCCCGTGGAGGTGCGGGGCTCCAACGGGGCCTTCTACAAGGTGAGGAGGCCGGGGTGCGGGGACAGGCGTTGCCGTGGAGACCGGGGGTGGGTGGGCGGGGCCCCAGGGGTTGCCATGGAGATCCCGGGGAGGGCGCGAGGGGCTTCGAGGCGGGCGGGCGGGTGGGTGGGTGGGGGGCGGTGGCCACGCTGGGCGCCCGGGCCTTCCCCCAGGGTGAGGGGTGGGGAGCACAGAGGCAGGGGGGTGTCTGTCTCAACTCCAACCCCCCCCCCAAAATCCGGTACGTTTTGTAGCCCCCTGGGTTGAAATATTGGGGGGGGGAGACTCCTGTTGGGTGGCTTTTCTAGGGGCTATGCAAAAGCCAGCGTGGGGGAGGAGGGCATCTTTGGGGGGGGGCTTAAGAGGAAGGTGGGGTTGGGGGCTCTGGAAAGTGAAGCCCCCTCAAAGGGGGAAGGAAGGGCCACTCGGGGTTCTGCAAAGGAGACTCCCCCTGGGCGTGGGGTTGAAGGGGTGAGAGGGCCCGTTGTGGGGCGGGGTTGAAATGGGGGGAGACTCCTCTTCTGTCTGGTGGCTTTTGCAAAAGCGAGCGTGGGGGAGGAGGGCATTTGGGGGGGTGGCTTAAGAGGAAGGTGGGGTTGGGGGTTCTGGAAAGTGAAGAAAGGGGGAAGCAAGGGCCGCTTGGGGTTCTGCAAGGGAGACTCTCCCCTGGGTGTGGGGTTGAAGGGGTCAGAGGGCCCGTTATGGGGCGGGGGGGGGAGCTCTGGGCCTCTAGGCTTAAGAGGAAGGGCCATGGTTTGGGCGTGTGTTGCAGATCAGGGGGCTGGGTGGATGGGGAGTGTAGCCTGAGGTTGCTTGCGAGTGGTCGCCAGGTCAGCGCCTATGGGTTAGAAGGGTTGAGTCCAGTGCAGCGCTCATGTCATGGCTTTGCAATGCCGGGGATCAGCTTAACCGAGGCCTCTGCTCCCTTCCAAAGGCCTGATCTCATGGACAGGCTGGGCTGGGGGGAAGGAGGGGTCTCTTGTGTCACTTGAGCCTCATGTTGCACTTACCTGCTATTTTTATTTTAGTTTCCTCTATCAGGCACATCTTTGGAGTCCCTTCCCTACATCCTAAAGCCTGCCTTTCCTGGTAAGGTACTCCCTCCAAAACAGAGTACCTTGAAATGCCATGAGCATATTAGTCAGCAGCCATCCGGCAGGCAGAAATATATTTATATCACACTGCAGTCGAGTTTAGTGCTCCTTTATTGTGTAAGGAAATAAGGATGGGAGATCTTGTAACTGTATCTGTTTGCTGCTTGATTGGCACTGACACATGTTCCTTCTGACTTGCCGCTCTTCTCTCCCAAAGTGCTGCTTCCGCCCAGGTGCTGCAAGTAAATGTATTTATAAGGAAGGTACTCCAGTTCCACCCCTCCTTGAAGTAACTTCCAGCCTTGTATGGAATGACTCTGTATGTATCTTTATGAAGCAGGTGCTGTTAAAATAGGGAGGGAATAAACTCACCTTGGAAAGTACCACTGTTCAGTGGTGGGAGTAATAAGTTCCACGTTCCATGCCTGACATCTCCAGCTAAAAGGGCCTCAGGTAGGACGGCGAAGGAGAGACCCTCTGCCTGGTCCTTGCTGCGTCTCATAATGGACCGTACAGGGCCAGTGGTTTGGCGCAATAGGAGACAACTTCATTTGTTTGTGCTTTCAAATGTGTTACGAGGCAAGTGGAGTGATGGGTCTCTCCCATCCGTGGGATTAGTGTCACCCTATCTTGCTATAATAAAATGCTGAGTTACTTTATATGCATTTCCCTGATTAGTTCCGATGGGAAATTAATCGTCCATCCGGCTTGCACAAGGCTGGGCCCAGCTGAGATCTCAGTCTGCCTTCTAGATTCAAGGCCTGCTCTTTGCAGTTCCCTTCTTTTGAGCATCCAATCATGTTCTGTGGAATTACCTTTAGTGGGCTAAAAGCAGTTCTTCGTTGTAGCAAGACCTGAATTTCTCAAGTAACTTTCAGTGTCTCTAAATTAGGACCAACAAGCTGTTCCCAGGCTCCAGTGGGCTCCTCAGTTCCTGATCCACACCTTTTTTCCATATTGGAAAAGGGCTTTTTCTCCCTTTGGCATGGGAAGAGGAACGCCAGTCTCTCTAGAAGTTGAGGCTTTCATCGTCACTGAACCTAGTTGTCAAGAATGCTGCTTTGCCCAACATGAAGGGTCAAACATAGATAAGGAGGAAGCCCAAGATATCTGTATTCTGCCAAGCTCTACTGGGCCTGTGTGGAGGAGTGATGTTTTGTCTCTGGTCCCTATTCTGTAGTGAGAAGCGATGGCTTGTTTAGAAAGGCCTCGGGGAATTTTGAAACCTAATCACAAGGTTGCGAGGTGGGGGCTCAGTGTATTGTCTATTGCTAATTTTAGACTCCCACTTCAGAATGGAGTCACAACCAGTAGATGGCCATGAATCGTGAAGGTTTGCCTGGTGCCTTTATTACTTATCTTTAGCCACCAGGCAAAAATTTTTCTCTATAACCAGGCCTTTGGCTGGTTAGCATTCTGTGGCCTTTTAAATGTGTTTGTGGAAGGGGGATTGCTGGTATGTTTTTGTTTTATTATGTATTTTGTGCTCTCATTTTGTATTTTCATGTTGTGTACTGCCCTGTGATCTTCGGATGAAGGGCGGTATACAAATTTAATCAGTAACAGTAATGAGAATAATAAAAGACAGAGAAATATTTGAGGGGCTAATCCTCGTCTCCCGTAATGGAGTGGGTTATTTTTAGCCTGTTTGCGTGCTCTTTGCTGTGGCATCTCCATAGATTCCTTATCAAGTAATTTATTTTTAAACTCATAACCCTACCTTATCGCATAACATTTTTACCACCAGGAAACACACATCATGCTACATGTCCTCAAAAGACTCTCAGCCTGGGAAATGGGGGCTTCGGAAGACGTGGGGTTCTTAAACCGTAGCTCCATTGGCAGTACACCTGTTTTCGCATGCAAGAGATCCTGAACTCAATCTCCGGTGTCTCTGTTTAAAAGAATCAGGCCGCAGGTGACAGAAAATACATTTAGGCCCTGGGGCCAGTAAGAGCAGACAGTATACTGGGCTTTGCAGACGAAATAGTGTCTTCTGGTAAAAGGCAGTCTGTGTTTCCTAGGGACTCAGGTGATGTCAGCTTCTGCAAACGTCTACTCTTAAGTAACTGGTTCAAATGGCTTGGGGCGCAAGTGTACAACAAGCATCTGTGCTGCATTTCATTCCTGGTGTGTCTCATTGAGGAATCCTTGCTGTCTAGATCCTTCCTTCCAGCAGTGCTTGTTTGCATGCACCTCCCTTGCAACTGCTTAAGTGGGGCCTGCTGCCGGAAGCTGTATGTGCCCCAGTGGACTTGCGAGAAAGCTGAATGAGGAGAAAGTGGGAATGCTCTACTCAAGCCAAGCGTTGTGTCGTTCTGTGGAAAGGTGCTTGGCTTCTGAACAGGATTTAAAGACTGCACGTTCCTCCTGCCAGTGGCATATTCTTCACCACACCCCGTTTTATAGAATTGCATCCATTGAGGCAGGGTATGCTAAATAACTTCCAAGCTGAAGTATACAATTTGCCCATATTCTTTTTTGCCTTTCGACTTCAGCAGCTTCCTCTTCTGAGATTTCTGCGGCTCCTTAGCTGCTGTAACTCCACCTTTGCTTTCAAATGCAGGAGCCACAAATCAATCCTTTTGTGTGTTCCTGGGCTTCCCAAAGGTTTTCATGGAAGACCTTATTTCTTAGAATTTGAAAGGTGAGCTTTTGCCCGCCAGTCACTGCTGGTGGTCCTTTGTAGAACATCTCTACCATTGCTGTTTCCGGCTAGAGTAAAATAACAGGGTTGTAACTCTACCTGAAGCATAAGAGTAAGGTTAACGGGCTGGCCTTTTTTCCTTTTTTTAACAGAGTTTGCATGTTGGCAGAATATCAATCGTAGGCAGTAATACACATGGCGGTATTGCCTTGCCACTGGTAGTTGACTACATCCTGTTAACTTTTAACTACCACTAGTAATAGTTGATCTAAGAACATAAGAGCCCAGCTGAGTCAGTGTCCTGTTATCACAGTGGCCTACCAGATGCTGAGTGCAACAGAATTTGTGATTCTCAGCAACTGGTAGTCAAGAGGCCTGCTGCCTCTGATACTGGAGGTAAAATGTAGCCCTCATGGTTAGTGGCCATTGATAGCCTTTTGTCTAATTCTCTTCTAAAACTTCCCCAAGTTCATGGCCATCACTTTGTTGGAATGAATTCCAAAGTTTTAAGAGTTTGGATTTGATATCTCGCTTTATCACTACCCGAAGGAGTCTCAAAGCTGCTAACATTCTCCTTTCCCTTCCTCCCCACAACAAACACTCTGTGAGAGACTGAGAGACTTCAAAGAAGTGTGACTAGCCCAAGGTCACTCAGCAGCTGCATGTGGAGGAGCAGAGACATGAACCCGGTTCCCCAGATTACGAGACTACCGCTCTTAACCACTACACCACACTGGCTCTAACTATGCACTGTTTGAAAAAGTACTTTGCTGTTTTGAGATTCCCAACAATCCGATTCATCGGATGTCCCCGAGTTCTAGTCTTATGAGAGGGAGAAAACCATTTTTCTACCCCGTTTCTCACCGTACATAATTGTACACGTTTCTGTCATCACTCCCCACCCCCAATTCTCACCTTTTTATTAACTGAAAAACCCAAATATAACATTTTGTCATAGAGGAGTTTCTCAAACGCCTTGATCCTTTTGTGTGTCCTTTTCTGAACCATGTCCAGCTCTACAACATACACACTGCACTTTTCTGTACATGGTATTCCAAGTACGGTTACCATAAATTTGTATATCATTGTTACAATATTGGCAGTTTTATTTTTCAGTCCCTTTCCTAATGACCCCTAATGTGGAATTTGCCTTTTTCGCAGCTGCTGAATGCAGGATTGACATTTCCATCGAGCTACCCCCCAAGGTCTCATGCCTAAGAAGGAAAAGAAGGGCCCTACTGGATCATTTGTAGATCCTTGCAATTCCACAAAAAATTGTGTCATCAGCAGACTTGGCTACCTCACGGCTCTCCACTAACTCTTGACTATTTATGAGCAACTGAAAAAACACAGGTCCCAATACCAATCCTTCTTGTTGTTTAGTCGTGTCCGCCTCTTGGTGACCCCCTGGACCAGAGCACGCCAGGCACTCCTGTCTTCCACTGCCTCCCGCAGTTTGGTCAAACTCATGCTGGTAGCTTCAAGAACACTGTCCCACCATCTCGTCCTCTGTCATCCCCTTCTCCTTGGGCCCTCCATCTTTCCCAACATCAGGGTCTTTTCCAGGGAGTATTCTTCTCTTCTCATGAGTTGGCCAAAGTCTTGGAGCCTCGGCTTCAGGATCTGTCCTTCCAGTGAGCACTCAGGGCTGATTTCCTTCAGAATGGAGAGGTTTGATCTTCTTGCAGTCCATGGGACTCTCAAGAGTCTCCTCCAGCACCAGAATTCAAAAGCATCCATTCTTTGGCGATCAGCCTTCTTTATGGTCCAGCTCTCACTTCCATACGTCACTACTGGGAAAACCAGAGCTTTAACTATACGGACCTTTGTTGGCAAGGTGATGTCTCTGCTCCCCCTTGGGGGTCTCCAATTTCTACATCCTTCTATGAGGAGAGCAATCAGTTTATTCCTACTCTCTGTTTCCTCTTCTGTAACCGGCTACTGATCCAAAGGGTCCCTCGGCTCTTATCCCATGACTGCTGAGTTTAATGAGGCCTTTTGGGTGAGGGCTTTTAGCGGTAGCTTTTTGAAAATCCGTGTGCTTGTTGACACTCTCAAAGAACATGTTTACCACCAGCTTTTCACAGTTCTTAAGCTATCCAGCTTGTAATTTCCCTAGATCCCTTTTTAAAAAATTTGTCTTACAGCAGCCACTTTCCTGTCGTCAGGTGTCAAGGCTGAACTTCGGGATAGGTTGCATATTTTTTTTGTAGCAGGTTGGTAGGTTCACGTTTCAGTTCTTTTAAGAATTCTTGGGCGGCTGCCATCTGGACCTGGTGATTTCTCAGCTTTTAATTTGTCATTAAGTCCTACAACCTCATCTCTTGTGACCCCTCTTCACCTCAGTTCCTCAGATTTCTTTCCTGCGAAAGTTTAGGCACAGGGACCTGCCCCACATCTTCCTATGCAAGGACAAGTGCACAGAATGGACTCTGCAATCTCCTTTTCCTCCTTTGACCTGATTGTCGTCCAAAGGTCCCACTAACTCCCTATCTGGTTTCCTACGTATTTCTAATGTTTTTGAATAACTGTTTATTGTTGGTCTTAATGTGTTTAGTGATGTGCTCCTCAGTTCTTCTTCTTCAAGCATCCCTTATTGTCTGCTTGCATTTCTTTTGCCAGAGTTTGTGCTCACTTGGACAAGGCTTTAGTCTTTGATGCTGCTTGTTAGCCACGCTGGCATCTTCTTGGCCCTGGTGGTACCTTTCTTGATCTACATTCTGCATTTTAGCTGAACATCTGTTACTGTGGCTCAGATCAACCTCCACGCCTTCTAGAGAGCTTTGACCGTCTTCACTTCCCTTTTCAGCCTTGCTTATAACAATCCCTAATTTTTCAAGGAGTTTCCTCTTTCGAAGTCAGATGTGGCTGTATTGGATATGTTGTGCTAGATCTGGGAGAGTCCTGGCTGACCAGGTGCCTGGAGTTTCATGCTGTTACTTGAGATTTCAAGTGCTGTGGTACCTCGGGTTACAGATGCTTCAGGTTACAGACACTTCAGGTTACAGACTCCGCTAACCCAGAAATAGTACCTTGGGTTAAGAACTTTGCTTCAGGATGAGAACAGAAATCGTGCTCCGGCGGCAGCGGGAGACCCCATTAGCTAAAGTGGTGCTTCAGGTTAAGAACAGTTTCAGGTTAAGAACGGACCTCTGGAACGAATTAAGTACTTAACCCGAGGTACCACTGTATTTTACCCTGTTTGGGGCTGAAAATACTTTATGCAAGCAGCTTTGCATACATGTTCCCCGCAGGAGAGAATGCTTGTGGAATATCGCTGCGTGTCAAATAAGTTGTGCGCAGACGGCCTAGCGGAAAGTGGCTATATGGCTTGCAGCAGCAGCAATGAGAATTTTTAGTGTCCGGCTGCTGTACAGCGATCCACCAAAGAGTAAAATTATCCTCTGCAAATTCAGGGGTTCTCAAGTTGTAGAGTTGCTCGTGAATGGAAGCGGTTTGCGTGCGTGGAGGGCTTGAAACTTTAAAGGGGGGGTTCCTTGAAACTCTTTGACATGGCGTCCCAAGCATTGCAAAGGTTGTACACTGCAATTTTAATTTAGCCCTAGCTGCGTAAAGCCAGAGGGCAGGTAGACCAGGCTTGAGGTGTGGAACGTGGGAGATATAAATGTTCCTGTGTGCTGGCCTCATGGAATGAAGGGGGTTGATCCATCTGTGCTGAATGAATGATAAATGAGATTCTCTCTGCTGGCCTGGAGACGTATATAGCCTCAGGCGCAGCAGGGCTTTAAAGGGGATTCTTGGAGCTCGGCAGGCTGTGGGAGAGGGCAGGCATGGAGTAGTTCACAAAGACTCCAGAATCATTGATCCTGCCCACATCACGGTTGCGGGTCCTTGTTGGATGGTGGCCCCTCTGCCTCTTCGCTGCTCTCTGAATGGCCAGGCTAACTGTTGACTGTGTCTAAGGCCTAAGGATGGCACCCACTAGACTGACAGACAGGGAGCAAAGGGGGGAAGTTATTCTCCCTCCCTCTTGCCGTGTACATCCACTGAAGCTGAGTGTTGGAAGATTCAAGACAGATGAGTATTTCTTCATGCAACTCATAGTTGACCTGTGGAACTCACTCCCACAGGAGCTACGGATGTCCGTCAAGCCAGGTGGCTTTCAAAGAGGATTAGACACTTTCCTAGAGGAAGGAGAGAGTTGTCAATGGCTGTTAGCCAGGAAAGCCATGCTCTGCCTCCACAGTTACTGGGAAGAAGGGAGAGGGAAACTGGTGGGTCTCTGGAAGAACAGGGTGCTGGCTGAGATGGGCCTTTGGCCTGATCCAGCGGGCTTTTATTACGCACTCCATGTGGGCCTGCAGGCGTATTTTGCTTGGGCGGTCAAATTGCGGGTAGCATCCAGACTTGCCAAAGAGGTCACCAGGTCCTGGGACGAGGAGGAGAGAGATTTTTAGCATGCTGTTGAGGAAAGGAGTCTTGGGAGGCAGCCATGTAGTCAAGAATATATGCAGACCGCCTCTTCCAACCAGAGGTAACTCCTTTCTGCTGTCTCCAACAGACGCTGGTTGAGTGGCGAGATGACCAGCTTAGGTTTTCTCTGTCCCAGTGAGTTGTGTGTGCTGGAATAGTGGCACTGCTTACTGGGCAATGAACTCCGCTTAAAGCCGGCTTCCTCTGGAGCTGGGAAGGAGACGTGTGGCTGTTTGCTCATAGCGGAGCAGCTGGCGGAGAAGACATCTGTCCCCAGGAACACCTGTTCCTCCCATCACTCTGTAGACATGCAGGACATTTCGCCCTGCCCTCATCACGCTCCAAACTCAGAACATGTTCAGGCCTCCCTCCCTTGATTGCTGCCCTGCGGCTGCCCTCCCTTCCCCTCCCTGGCAGTGCCAAATGTCCTGTGTTGTGGGCGGCAGGAGATGAAGAGAGAGGCAGGGCCATGGCTGCACCCCGTCTTCTAAAAGCCACATGCCTTGGAGGGATAAGGCTGTGGCAGAGAATGGCCACCACACGGAGAGGTTGTTTGTGGAATACTTTAGCCTGTATTCCGGGGTGGAGCTGGCCTCCCTAAATCAGAAAACAATTATTAATCCAAGTGTGCTTTTCCCCTTCAAAAATGTCAACCCCCACATGCTTATCCATCTGTGTCTGTGAACCAGGCTAACCATTTGCCTGTTGAACCTTTTTTTCCTAGCAACTCCAGAAAACATTCACTTGCAAGCGTTACCAAATGTCCCAAATGTCAATCCTGGTGCAAGCCAGGCCATTCAGGTTTTAATCTTGAAACTGTTTTTTGCGTTTTTGAGAAAAAGCGGGTTATACATGTTGTAAATAAGTACAGTGGTACCTGGTTACATACGCTTCAGGTTACAGACCCCGCTAACTCAGAAATAGTGCTTCAGGTTAAGAACTTTGCTTCAGGATGAGAACAGAAATCGTGCTCCGACGGTGCGGCAGCAGCAGGAGGCTCCATTAGCTAAAGTGGTGCTTCAGGTTAAGAACAGTTTCAGGTTAAGAACGGACCTCTGGAACGAATTGAGTACTGTATTTTTGCTCTTTAAGACTGACTTTTTCCCTCCTAAATAGTACGGGGAAATGTGTGTGCGTCTTATGGAGCGAATACAGGCTGCGCAGCTATCCCAGAAGCCAGAACAGCAAGAGGGATTGCTGCTTTCACTGCGCAGCGATCCCTCTTGCTGTTCTGGCTTCTGAGATTCAGAATATTTTTTTTCTTGTTTTCCTCCTCCAAAAACTAGGTGCGTCTTGTGGTCTGGCACGTCTTATAGAGCGAAAAATACGGTACTTAACCTGAGGTAGCACTGTAAGTGAATAGAGGGTTGCACCCAGGGAATCGGGCATTTCCTCCCAAACGGCTTTCCCACTGAGCACCTTTCCCTGATCCCAAGCAGCCCTGCATTGCTTTGGGATTAAAAAATCAATGGGCAGGTTGGGGCTGGCTTTGAGTGAGGACTAAGAGTGGGGTCCTCTGCCCCAGAAGCCAAGTGCCATCTGACCTAGAGGCCTGGCAGTATGTGAGCTCCTGACCGCTGAAAGGAAGCTGCCGTGTGTTCTTTGAAGGAGGAGTCATGAGCTAGCTGCCTGGTGTTGGCTAGTCTGGCAGGGAATGTGCTTTAGGAGGAGTAAATTGAAATAATAATAATAAATTTATTATTTATACCCTGCCCATCTGGCTGGGCTTCCCCAGCCACTCTGGGTGGCTTTCAACAAAATATTAAAATACAGTAATACATCAAATATTACTGCCTAAACAGGGCTGCCTTCAGGTGTCTTCTAAAAGTCTGGTAGTTGTTGTTCTCTTTGACATCTGGTGGGAGGGCGGGTGCCACTACCAAGAAGGCCCTCTGCTTGGTTCCCTGTAACTTGGCTTCTTGCACTGAGGGAGCCGCCAGAAGGCCCTCGGCGCGGGACCTCAGTGTCCGGGCAGAACGATGGGGGTGGAGACGCTCCTTCAGGTCTACTGGACCGAGGCCATTTACTTTATTGTCACTTGTACAACTTGTATACAGTGAGATGTCACGAGCACCCCCCACTCAGCTCTCTTAGTCTTAATTCCCCTCGTTTATGGACGCACACCCACCAAACCCGAAAGTCAGTTGCCTTGTTGCTATCTTTTCATTCAGCAGCCTAACAGTCCACAGATAGAAGCTGTTCTTTACCTGGTTGGTGCGACTAATCCTGCTTCTATATATCTTCTGCCCGAGGGCAGGAGATCAAGAAAGTGCCGGCCAGGGTGTGAATCATCCCTGAGAATTTTCCTCACTCTCCTGAGGCAACGATCTTCCGCTATTTCATCCACCGGATTCACGGGACAGCCCATAATATGTTGTGCTGTATTCACCACCCTCTGTCGGCACTTCCTATCACTTGATGTCAAACCAGCGTACCACACTGTGATGCAGTACGAAAGGACACTTTCTATTGTGGACCGGTAGAAGGAGATCATCAAATGTTGATTGACATTGTTCTTTGGCAATTCTCTGAGGAGACGGAGTCTATGTTGGGCTTTCTTAACCACCTGGGTTGTATTGATTTTGTATTGTATTTAAGAAATGTGACAGGGTGGGGGGGTGTATGAGAGAGAGGGAGAGAGAAGTTCATGTCTTCCTGAACTTCCTGAACAGGACATGTAAAAGGAAGTATTTCATGGAGCGCAGAGTTAAAACTATGGAACTCCCTTCCACTGGAGGCAGTGATGGCCCAGTAACCTAGATGCCTTAAAAGAGGTTTAGACAGATTCATGGAAAAGGAGGAGAAGGCTATCGGTGGCTACTAGCCACAATGGCTGTGGTCTGTCTCCACAGCTGGAGACAGCAGCTAGAAACCACAGGAAGGAGGAGGGGGTGTTCTTGTGCTCAGATTCTGCTTGTGGGCACCTGGTTGGCCACTGTGGGAACAGGATGAAGGCGATGCCACACCTGGTTAGGCTTTTAGGTTCCATTCCACACTATCTAGGCCTCCTAAGGGGCCAGTGACTCAGAGGATCACGTCTTTGGGGGATGTCGCCAAGCTCCGACCTTTGCTTCTGCAGAGCTGTTCTTCTCTTGCCAAGTCTCCCTTTCCATGCTACTGCTTTGCATTGGCTGTTTGGTGTCTTGGGTCCACTGGTCCCAGTCGAGGGACGCAGTGGCTTGGTGGTGGTGGCTCCTTCTGCAGGGCTCCTTTTTTTTTGCTCAGCCAGCACTGCCCCTTACGCATTGAGCTTTGGGGACTTGCTGGCTGTGGTGCTAACGCGGTGTCTCTTGTCTCTTCCTTCCCTTCCAGGGTTTTGTTAAAGATGTCCACGAAGACTCGGTCACGATATCCTTCGAGAACAAGTGAGTGTCCGCAAGAGGTGTGCCTGCACCCTTCTCTGCTGTTTTGTCAGAGAGCTAGCAGGCCAAGTTCGGCCCGTCCTTTTCCAGCCCTCTGGAAGTAGCGGCTGCCCCGGTGTCCTTGAGGTCCATCGTATGATGAGGGTACAACCCTGGTATACCGGCTCAGAGCCACTTCTGGCAATGAAACCCCACTGACCTGGGCTTGTTTGCCTAGACTTATGAAGCTGGCACCTTGTGATATGAATGCTGTGTGGGGCTGGTGCCTATAGCTCCATGCTGGCTCCTAGGAAATTGAAATAATATTCTTGCAGACAGTCGCTGCCCCCCAACCCATGTCTCTTGCTCTCACCCAGGAAACAAGCACACCAAGAACTCTGGCCAATATACCGTATTTTTCACTCTATAAGACTCACTTTTTCCCTCCTAAAAAGTAAGGGGAAATGTGTGTGCGTCTTATGGAGTGAATGCAGGCTGCGCAGCTATCCCAGTAGCCAGAACAGCAAGAGGGATCGCTGCTTTCACTGCGCAGCGATCCCTCTTGCTGTTCTGGCTTCTGAGATTCAGAATATTTTTTTTTTCTTGTTTTCCTCCTGCAAAAACTAGGTTCGTTTTGTGGTCTTATAGAGTGAAAAATACGGTAAGTTTCAAAAGTGGGAGTGGTCCCTGTTCACAAATCAATAGTCAGTACTTTTGAATGTTAATTGTAGTCAATTGTAACAAAAACTAATCCATTCAAAAGTATGTATTCTGACAAGGATTACAAACTCAGATAGAGATTACAAACTCAAACTCATAAGGATATTTATATGAATGGATTAGTTTTTGTTACAATTGACCATTGATTTGTGAGTAGGGACCACTCCCGCTTTTGAAACTTATATTGGCCTGAGTTCTCGGTGTGCTCTTTTCTTGGTATATTTAATATCAAGAACTCCAACTTATCTATCCTCACCCAGGAAACGCTGGCCATTCCCACCCTCTGCTTTGCACTCTGGTGGCAGCTGGGCCGAGGGGAAGAAACGGGGGCTTTCTCCTGGAGCTCTGTTCTTGCTTTGTAGCAACTCCTGCCAGTGGCTAGATTGCTCTCCCCACCAAGAGTTCACTGCTTGTCTACCAGCTGCTGTATCAAACTAGGCACCCCCAGGCTACCAAATTCAGCAGAGCAACAGAGCTCTCTCACTCTGGCTGGGGGTCCCTGCAGGATATGATGTCAGGAACTCCCCACCCCTCAGAGCACACACAGTTGTTTGGTCACCCCAGGGAAGTGGGGAAGGTAGTTCCTTCCTCCTCAGTCTGGGCTTCCCCCCTTCTTCATCTTCAATCTTCTTTTCCCTTGAGCCAGACACCCCTAACCCTGTTCTCCCTCATTTGACTCTGGAGACAGGAGGTTGCGGGGATGCCTGCTAACTTTGTCGCCCACCTGTGTAGGCACCGCACAGCATTGGTAGTGGCCCCGATCCCCCAGCAGTTATGGAGCAAGGGGGCTGAACCCCAGCCCCACCCTCCTAAAGATCTCTGCGTGCACACTGGAAGCTTATTGCAGAGCGAAAACCTTGGCACTCGCAAGCAACAGGATGGGTTTTTTTGTTTGCTTTTAAATATTTTTTTTGCTGGGCATGTTTAGCCTGGAGAAGAGGAGCTGGGCATGTTTAGCCTGGAGAAGAGGAGGTTAAGGGGTGATATGATAGCCATGTTCAAATATATCAAAGGATGTCACATAGAGGAGGGAGAAAGGTTGTTTTCTGCTGCTCCAGAGAAGCGGACACGGAGCAATGGATCCAAACTGCAGGAAAGAAGATTCCACCTAAACATTAGGAAGAACTTCCTGACAGTAAGAGCTGTTTGACAGTGGAATTTGCTGCCAAGGAGTGTGGTGGAGTCTCCTGCTTTGGAGGTCTTTAAGCAGAGGCTTGACAACCATATGTCAGGAGTGCTCTGATGGTGTTTCCTGCTTGGCAGGGGGTTGGACTCCATGGCCCTTGTGGTCTCTTCCAACTCTAGGATTCTATGATTCTATGAAATGCTGCTTATTGGACGGGTGGGGAGGCGAAAGTGCCTGAAATTCCTGACTCAGCAGAAAGCCAGAAGCGTCTGCCGGAGGAGAGAGGTTTGAGCCACTCGCAGAGGTCCTTCCTCGGCAGCTGAAGCGTCAGGGAGACACGTGTCTCTGCAACAGCTGTAAGGAGGGAAGCCACCCTGGCCTCTAGGCGCTGCAGTCAAGCCACCGCCTGCTCCCCCACCCTGCCCAGAAAAAATAAAAAGCTTTGTGGCCGGAGGTTCAACGCTGGCCCTGCTCTCTGAGAAGAGCAGGTGCTGGGTTGCTGGGGCTCTCGCCGACAGGCCGCCCGAGTTTGCGGCTCTGGTTGTCAGCCAGTAAGGGACTAGTGAGCAGAGGGAGGCTGGCAGCCTGCCAGCAGCTGTGTCTGGCCGCCTCCGTCTCCCCACCCGGGGTGGTGTGGGCGTGGCGGCGGTATGCAAATGCTGCCTAATTCCGCTGCAGTTAACGAGGCAGCCTTGCAGCACCACGGCCAGTTCCCAGGATTGTGCTCTGACAGGGCCGGAACACAGCCGCAGCACGATCTCCCTGCGAGAGGCAGGGCGGGCTATAAATACCCACAGAGTGTCTCTTTGTCAGCCCCATTCTCCAGCCCTCCTTGTGGTTTTTCCTGAGTGGGGGATATGTCTTTGCATTCTCCTCCCCTCATTTCTTTCATCTTGCCTCTGTTCCCCTCCCCAAGAACGTTTGCATGCTCTTAGCAGGCTTCCTTGCCTCTAAACTATTTTGACCCCCATCAGGTAATGGTACTGTGGCCTTTATGTCTAACCAGCGGCGTCGCCAAATAGTTGTGGTTCCTAGGAGCCAGCGTTGAATATTTAAGAGCCAGCGTTCCATAGCTCTGGTGGAAGGGGGTGTGTGGAGTTAAAGCCACAAGGTGATACATTTGATTTCCTAGGTGCGTGTGCAGCCAGGGGTCTGGATTTTTTTCTGGCAGGTGCAATTGTTGTTGGAAAAGCATGTTGCTAGTAGCAGGGTGGGGAAGGAGTTCAGGCCGGCTGCTGTTGTCCGATACATGCTGCTGAGTCATTAGAGAAGAGAATAGCTTGTTAGGAATGGAGGTGGATATTTGGAGTGTGCTTCTACGAAGCAGCCATTCCGAATTGGTGGGAGTGCCAGTGTTGACTTAACGTCCCTGCCGCTTTCGCCTGCGCAAAATTCGGCTCTTGGCATTGTTTAGCCCCAAGCACCTCCCAGAGCTTGTGAAGAAACATTGTGTGTTGATGGGTAGCTAGTCTCCCCTTACTGTTACCTGGAATAACACTCTGTCTCTTCGCAGCTGGCAGCCCGAAAGGCAAATCCCCTTCGGCGACGTGCGGCTGCCCCCACCTGCAGACTACAGCAAGGAGATTTTGGAAGGGGATGAGGTGGAGGTGAGTGAAGGCTGCCAAGAGGCTTTCTGCACCCTTCTGGGGGTGGGGGGTGGAGCAGCGGGGTGAGTAGGCAGCTGCTGTGAGTGGAGGGTGGCCCCCTAACTTGAATTTCCCTGTCCTCTTAGGTTTATTCCCGAGCCAATGAGCATGAGCCGTGTGGCTGGTGGCTGGCCAGGGTTCGAATGATGAAAGGAGACGTAAGTATTGAACAAAATACACCCCCCTTGAAATATTCCCGGGCATTCAGTGAGGGGGCAGTTCAGCCCGTCCCTCTCACCATTAACACATTTAATGAGCTGAGCCCCTTCCGCCTCCCCGGCACGTGGTAGGAGCTCTCCATGTGCACAGCAAATGCTCACAGATTGGCTCCCAGAGCATCTGGGCGCCATGGGCCACAATGCGGAATAGTGACGGTGCTGCAATGCAGATGTTCTTATGATGCTTCTGTGACGTGTTGTTATGAGGTTGTCGTAATCTGCCTTAAGTTCACTCAGTGGGAACAGGTAGAGTATAATTTTTTTCAAGTAAATAAAAATAATGAAAGCAAGTAAATTTCCAGGGTCGTAAGCCAGCCTGAATTTGCAGGCGTGAAAGTTTCCACTTCTCTCAAGCAGCAGTGTTCAGTGGGTTTCTTAGTGTGAACATAACTCCTTCTGCATTTCCAAGGAAGACTGTTACATCCAGAGGGGGGAGGGGAACGTGCAGTTGGGGGGGGGGACTGTGACCCTAACCCCGTGGAAGAGTTTTCCAGGGTTTTTTTCTTCCCAGAGGCACAGTGTGCAGTTAGAATTCACTTTTCCCCTCCTGTTTGAGTTTACTTAGGCTTAACAACTCTAAAGGCAGAACATAACTGCAGTTCTTTTGGGCCCTTCTTTGTGGCTCCCTCTGATCTCGTCCTCCTCTTGCAGTTCTACGTCATAGAATACGCCGCTTGTGATGCCATCTACAATGAAATCGTCACGTTGGAGCGGCTGCGGCCTGTCAACCCCAGCAAAGTGGCCACCAAGTGCAGCTTTTTCAAAGTCACCATTGCGGTACCAGAGGATCTCAAGGAGGCGTGAGTGTTAACATAAACACAATTCAAATTGCTGGTGCTGACCTTTAAAGCCCTAAACGGCCTCGGTCCAGTATACCTGAAGGAGCGTTTCCACCTCCATCGTTCTGCCCAGACACTGAGGTCCAGCTCCGAGGGAGGGCCTTCTGCTGGTTCCCTCATTGCGAGAAGCAAAGTTACAGGGAACCAGGCAGAGGGCCTTCTCGGTAGTGGCATCCGCCCTGTGGAACGCCTTACCTTCAGGTGCCAAGGAGATAAAGAACTGCACAACTTTTAGGAGACATCTGAAGGCAGCCCTGTTTAGGAAAGTTTTTAATGTTTGGTGCTTTATTATGTTATATATTCTGTAATCCGCCAGAGTGGCTGGGGATACCCAGCCATATGGGTGGGGTATTAACAACAACAATTGTGTGGGAGAGGGGGAGCTTGTCTGCCAAATCCACATTCTTTCCAATTCAAATCTCTTATCAGCCCACGTCTGCCTGGGATTGATTTTGCTTGCACTGTACAGACATTTGCTCCATCTGAAGGGAAAGAAGCCTAAGAGCTTCTTAACAGAAGGGAAGTAGGTTTCAGGAGGTGCGCTGTTGAATGAGTCAACTTTTCTGAATAAGCAATATGTAAGGCGCTGTGGGTTAAACCACAGAGCCTAGGGCTTGCTGATCAGAAGGTCAATGGTTCGAATCCCCATGACAGGGTGAGCTCCTGTTGCTCGGTCCCTGCTCCTGCCAACCTAGCAGTTCGAAAGCATATCAAAGTGCAAGTAGATCAATATGCACCGCTCCAGCGGGAAAGTAAACGGTGTTTCCGTGCGCTGCTCTGGTTCACCAGAAGCAGCTTAGTCCTGCTGGCCACATGACCCGGAAGCTGTACGAGATGAGCGCCGCAACCCCAGAGTCTGCCACGACTGGACCTAACGGTCAGGGGTCCCTTTACCTTTACCTTTAAGGCCTTCTTAAACCAAATGTGAAGGGCATTTCTCCATCCTCCAGCCCACAAATATATAGTAAGAGTTTTACAAACTAGCTCTGCACTGTCCTCCTCAAACGTTGATCGTAAACGTAGCCTGGCATTGAGACTCCCTGGGCTGCCTGCAATCTCAGAGATCTCTTGTAAAACCTGTCTCCATGTACAGATTCACAGGTCCACCGCACGTGGAAGCCTGAACTTTTAGCAGCTCAGGTTGGCGTCCACACTTTTCCGAAGCTTCTTACCGTTCCTCTGTTTCCTCTTCGCAGCTGCTCAAACGAGAACGTGCACAAGGAGTTCAAGAAAGCCGTGAGCGCGAACTGCATCTTCCTCAGTTCCACTAGCAGTGAGCTCGTCATCCTCGTAAGGGTCTTCCTCCTCTGTTCCGGGGGTGGCATCTGCCTGCTTAGCTGAACCAAGTTGGGAGGAAAATGCCTGGGACTTGTACTCAGAGCCGGAACCAGTGTGGCTCTTCACTTCCCTCTAGTGGCAGGAACTGCAGATGACCACTAAATGCGCAACTGCAACTTCTACATCTGCTTGGTGCAGCTCTTGCATATTTCTCGTCCAGACCTGTGAAGGATTTCTCGTTTTGCACTTGGGACATGATAAAGGGCGTCTTCTCAGGGTGGGGTGGGGTGGGGTGGGGGAGTTCTCTCACTTCAGAGGAAATGATCCTCTCCAGGACCTGTGGTTTCTGTGTTAAATTTCCTTTAATTTTAACTGGGTGGATGATAATTATTATTATTATTATTAATTTTTATTTATACCCCGCCCTCCCCAGCCAAGGCCGGGCTCAGAGCGGCTAACAAGCAATAATAAAAACAAGCGGAATGAATACAACTTAAAAACAACATTAAAATATTGAAACATTAAAATATTAAAATGTAGCTTCATCGCAGGAGGAGAAAGGAAAAGAAAGAAGAAAGAGGAAGAGGGAATCAAATTGGCTCCAAGCCAAAGGCCAGGCGGAACAACTCTGTCTTACAGGCCCTGCGGAAAGAAATCAGATCCTGCAGGACCCTGGTCTCATGAGGCAGAGCGTTCCAGCCAGAGTTGAAAAGGATAACTGACAGCTTGAATTCTTGTTAGACTGAACACATTAAAACCTGGTGGGGCAATTCTGTGTCATAGGCTCACCTGTGTTATTGGTTTGCCAGCACACGGCGGCCTAACTTAACGTTTCGCTCTCTCTCTCTCCTTGCAGTCCACAAACGAGTCCACCGTCAAGAGGGCGTCTCTGCTGGGCGACATGCACTTGCGCAGCATCCGGACTAAGCTGATGCTCATGTCCCGGAATGAGGAGGCCAACAAACACTTGGAGGTGAGAGAGAGAGAGAGGGGGGGGGGGACCCTCCAAGCGCCACAGCGCCCCCTGAGTGCAGGAGTGGGGAACGTCTCTGGCTCAGGACTAGCTGACAGTAGCTGCCATCCTGGGCCCGAAGGACAGGAGTGCCAAGCGGGGAGGCAGAAGGGTGCCTTTCTAAAAAGCGAAGCAGTGCTGGAGAATGCAGTGTTTCAGTTTGGGAGAACTCCCTGCCAGAAGATGGCCAGGGGCCCATCTGGTTCTCCCAGTTGGCCAGCCAGGTACCTCTTATGGGAAACCTGCAAGCAGGACCCCAGCCAAAAGAGCCGCTCTCCCCTCCTGCGGTTTCCAGCAGCTGGTATTTGGAAAGCACGCTTCTGCCTCCAGCTGTGGGCGCAGCGTTCTGTGAAAGTCACAAGCTTGACATAATATAATAATAATATATTATTTATACCCCGCCCATCTGGCTGAGTTTCCCCAGCCACTCTGGGCGGCTCTCAGTCGAGTGTTAAAAACAATACAGCATTAAATATTATAAACTTCCCTAACCAGGGCTGCCTTCAGATGTCTTTTAAAGAGAAGATAGCTGCTTATTTCCTTCACATCTGAAGGGAGGGCGTTCCACAGGGTGGGCGCCACCACCGAGAAGGCCCTCTGCCTGGTTCCCTGTAGCTTTGCTTCTCACAGGGAGGAAACTGCCAGAAGGCCTTCAGAGCTGGACCTCAGTGTCCGGCTGAAAGATGGGGGTGGAGATGCTCCTTCGGGTATACAGGACCAAGGCCATTTAGAGCTTTTAAGGTCAGCACCAACACTTTTAATTGTGCTCGGAAACATCTTGGGAGCCAATGTGGGTCTTTCAGGACCGGTGTTATGTGGTCTCGGCGGCCGCCCCCAGTCACCAGTCTGGCTGCCGCATTCTGGATTAATTGCAGTTTCTGGGTCACCTTCCAAGGTAGCCCCACGTAGAGCGCATGGCAGTAGTCCAAGCGGGAGATAACTAGAGCATGCACCACTCTGGCCAGTCTGCGGGCAGGGAGGGTCTCATCCTGCGTACCAGGTGGAACTGGTAGACAGCTGCCCTGGACACAGATTTGACCTGCGCCTCCATTGACAGCTGTGAGTCCAAAATAACTCCCAGGCTGCGCACCTGGTCCTTCAGGGGCACAGCTGCCCCATTCAGGACCCATGTGCCAGCCTTAGTTGATCCAGTCTAATAAGACCTGCTCTGTCCCCAAGTGTGGCTGCCTGGCCTGAATGTTGGGCCTTTTGTGGGGTGGTGAGGGCCCAGGCTTGAATAGAGAGGTGGGGCTCACGCGACTTCTGAGACCTGTTTCCCATCATGCCTCTGCCTCTCCCCCCAGACGAGTAAGCAGCTGGCGTCGGCATTCCAGGAGGAGTTCACGGTGCGGGAGGACTTGATGGGGCTGGCCATCGGAACCCACGGGGCCAACATCCAGCAGGCCCGGAAAGTGCAGGGCGTCACTGCCATTGAGCTGGACGAAGAGACCTGCACCTTTCGCATCTACGGGGAGGTAGGGGCCGGGGCTGCTTCTAGACTTCTGGGAGAAGAGGGGGTGGGCCGGGCTGCTTTCGTTTTGCTTGGTGCTGGTGTGTAGAGAAAAGGAACAAAGACCCACCTGATAAATGAATCCTGTGAGGGGGGCCGGAAACTCTGGTTGTGGGGCTTGGTAAGCAAGGCGGCTTTAACTGAGGAGGAACGAACTTTGGGGTCTTTTGGCCTGGAGGGAGAAAGGCCCGGCGTGTGGCTGTGCAGTGGGAGGATCTGCAAACAGTATGTCAGGCCTGAGCAGCCTTGGTGGCCTAAAACCTCGCAAGCCACCTGCATAGTGTATTGAGCTGCTTAGCATGCTGTTCCCTTTTGCTCCTCCGCAGACCCCGGAAGCCTGCAAGCAGGCCAGGAGCTTCCTCGAATTCTCCGAAGACTCTGTTCAAGTCCCTCGGAACCTAGTCGGTGAGTGAGGCGGTTTTCTAGCTCCAGGACGAAACCTGATGGAGCCTCCCATTCTTTCTCTCCCTTCACAAAAACCTATGTTTGTGAAACCAGATTTGGAAGCCAGTGCTAGCTTTGAGTTTGCTTGGGAGTTGAGTTGCAGCAATTCTGCTTCAGAAAACCCGGGATTTAGTTGCACAAGACATGCAGGGGAAGGTTCAGACCAAGGCACTTGGAAATCTGGTTGGCAGAGCTGTTTCTCAAGCAAAGATCTGTTGCATAGATTTTCCTCAAACAAAGAAGGGAAGGCCATCAATGATTTTCCTTCCCTGTCATTGGCAACGAGTGCAAATGTACAAGGGTGTGTGTGCAAAAAGGGGTTCTTTTTTGTATGGAGGTGTTGTTTACTAGTGGGTTTCCTCATCCATTGACCTGTCCCCCTCCAAGGCACTATGGTGCCAATTTGCAAGTGACTTGGCGCTAGGGACATAGAGTTAAGGCGGCAGAGCATCGTGCTATCAGCCTGTGTGTGCTTGATTTGCGCACGCCCTTCAACTCCCCGTCTTCATTTGCCCCCTGCAGGGAAAGTGATAGGCAAGAACGGCAAAGTCATCCAGGAGATCGTGGACAAATCCGGCGTGGTCCGAGTTCGGGTGGAAGGCGACAATGACAAGAAGAACCCCAGGGAGGAGGTAAATTGGGCTGCAGAGCGGAGAAGCCACGGCAGCAGCTTCTTCCTGTGTGGGTCCCCTGCCCCAGTTCCCAAGCCCCAGGTTTCCGTCTCTTCTCAAAGCCACAGTGTCCCACGTTTGCCCACGTGCCACGCCCCATCAAATCATCACATCTGCGTTTGTCTGCTTTCAGTCCTTGCTGGCTGGTCCAGTTTGTCCCCTGGCTAAAGCTGTCCAAGACACAGACATTGGACAAGAACCAAATGTATGTCTCTGACTCTTTCTTGCTTTCTTTCTTGGATCCCGATAATCTTTCCCTCTCGAAAACTCACACGGGCCTGCCCTCTGTCCCGCTCTGGTCGAAACTCTGCTTTCCCAGAGCACAAAACGTCATCCCTTTGGTTTAACTGGGATGCCTCTGCGGGGAACGTTGACTAATTGGCTTTAAAGCTGGCAGCCCTGGTAACCTCTCTGTCTTCTGCCTGGGTAAAAGGTGCCTGCTCTTTGCCAACCTCCCTGTCTCCTTTCCCCAGGGGATGGTCCCTTTCATCTTTGTGGGAACGCGGGAGAACATCAGCAATGCGCAGGCGCTGCTGGAGTACCATCTTTCCTACCTTCAGGTAAGGCCGCTGGTGTGGTTCTCCTGGGCTGTGGCGAGGGAGGATGGGGCCACGGGGCAAACCTGCTTCCATCGCCCTGGGGCCAGAGCCATCTTCGCCAGACCCCTCCATTTCGGGACACAGGTGCAGAATGTTGGAACTGCCGCCCGGTTCTGTGGACCTCTGCCTCTCCCCCCCCCCCAGGTGCTGACACGTTGATGTTTAAAGATCAGCATCATGGGAGGCCAGCTTTCTAGCTACCCCTCCTCCTTCCCCTTGGAATCTGCTGCAGATCTCTGAGCAAGATCACAGGACAGGTCTTTCCAGGACCAAGGGGAAACTGTCAATCTCCTTTTTTATTTTTGCTGTTGGGTGCTGGATATTGCTTACAGCACTGAATTTTGGGGGTTGGTTTTTTGGGGTATGTTACTATACTTACTGGGGACGTGGGTGGCGCTGTGGGTTAAACCACAGAGTCTAGGACTTGCCGATCAGAAGGTTGGCGGTTCGAATCCCTGTGACGGGGTGAGCTCCCGTTGCTCGGTCCCTGCTCCTGCCAACCTAGCAGTTCGAAAGCATGTCAAAAAGTGCAAGTAGATAAATAGGAAGGTAAACGGCGTTTCTGTGTGCTGCTCTGGTTCGCCAGAAGCGGCTTAGTCCTGCTGGCCACATGACCTGGAAGCTGTATGCCGGCTCCCTCGGCCAGTAAAACGAGATGAGCGCCACAACCCCAGAGTCGGCCACGACTGGACCTAACGGTCAGGGGTCCCTTTACCTTTACTATACTTACTATGGTTATAAAATTTCATTTTGCACTGTTTGGTTTTGAATTGCAGTCCTGTTTTCTTTGAGTGTGTGGTTTGGGGGGGGCATAGAAAGCGGCATACAAATAAAATGAGTGAAGTCCAGAAGGTGTAGCTGGGGTGCCCCCTGAATGCTTTTGTGCAGTTCTTTTGGGGAAGGCGCTTGGGGGCCCTGGAAGAGTCCATACCATTTGTGTCCTTCCTGCCCGACTTTCCCCCAGCTTTTTTCAAGCGCTGCTGAGAGACGGCCGGTGTAAATTCCACGGCACTCTTGAAGCAGACAGACACTCTTCCCTCCTTCTCTGCGAGGCCCTTGGCTCCTCACCGACTGGGGGGTGGGGTGGCGGCCTGGGGCCTTGTTCTCAACCCTTTCCCCTTCCCCCTGCTAGGAGGTGGAGCAGCTGCGCCTGGAGCGGCTGCAGATCGATGAGCAGCTGCGCCAGATCGGCCTGGGCTTCCGCCCCCTCTCCAACCGGTCGGATAAGGAGCGGGGCGGCTACACCACGGACGAGAGCACTTCCTCCTCCCTGCACGGCACGCGGACCTACGGGGGCAGCTACGGTGGGCGCGGCGGCCGTGGGCGCAGGGGCCCCAACTCTGGCTATGGTGAGTTGGGTGAGGCCTGCTGTATTCCTGGTGGCAAAGGACTGCGCCCAGAATATCTGGGGATTGCACAAATGGAAGAGCTCTTTGTATCACATTGATAACAGCCCACCAAATCAGCCGTTTAACATCAAATCAGTTGTTTAGCATCCCTCTAAATCAGCTGTTTAACATCAAATCAGTTGTTTAGCATCCCTCCAAATCAGCTGTTTAACATCAAATCAGTTGTTTAGCATCCCTCCAAATCAGCTGTTTAACATCAAATTAGTTGTTTAGCATTCCACCAAATCAGCCGTTTAACTTAAATCAGTTGTTTCGCATCCCACCAAATCAGCCATTTAACATCAAATCAGCCGTTTAACATCCCTCCAAATCAGCCGTTTAACATCAAATTAGTTGTTTAGCATTCCACCAAATCAGCCATTTAACATCCCTCCAAATCAGCCATTTAACATCAAATCAGTTGTTTAGCATCCCACCAAATCAGCCATTTAACATCCCTCCAAATCAGCCATTTAACATCAAATCAGTTGTTTAGCATCCCACCAAATCAGCCATTTAACATCCCTCCAAATCAGCCATTTAACATCCCTCCAAATCAGCCGTTTAACATCAAATCAGTTGTTTAGCATTCCACCAAATCAGCCATTTAACACCCCACCAAATCACCCGTTTAACATCAAATCAGTTTCGCATCCCACCAAATCAGCCGTTTATCCTCAAATCAGTTGTATAGCATCCCTCCAAATCAGCTGTTTAGCATTGGAAGCAGGAAAGACAAGTGGGAACAGGTCCACTCTCCTTGCTCCAGAACAACTGGAGGGCAGAACGTTAGCAGTTTGGGAAGAAGCTCTTGTGCCCGGTGATGGCTGTTGGATCAGGATAGCGAACTACCTGTGAGTGTGTTTAGTGGTGCCCCTTTCTGGATTGGGAATGAATATCTTCTACCTGGGGTGGGGAGGTTCTGTGGACAACCAAGTTCATTGCTCTGTGTGAAACGTGGTTGTGCAAGCATTGCCTCAGCTAGTGTGCTTGACACCTGAAAACTTGATGGAAGCGAGCTTATGGTTACAACCATTCGATTATGGGACACCTTCGCAACCGTAAGAGATTCAGGAAGCTCCACCTGTTGGACATTTTAAGCATCTTTTAAAAACTCATTTGGGACGCAGGTGGCGCTGTGGACTAAACCACAGAGCCTAGGGTGGCCGATCGGAAGGTCGGCGGTTCGAATCCCCTTGACGGGGTGAGCTCCTGTTGCTCGGTCCCTGCTCCTGCCAACCTAGCAGTTCGAAAGCACATCCAAAGTGCAAGTAGATAAATAGGTACCACTCTGGCGGGAAGGTAAACGGCGTTTCTGTGCGCTGCTCTGGTTTCGCCAGAAGCGGCTTAGTCATGCTGGCCACATGACCCGGAAGCTGGACGCCGGCTCCCTTGGCCAGTAAAGCGAGATGAGCGCCGCAACCCCACAGTCGTCTGCGACTGAACTTAACTGTCAGGGGTCCTTTACCTTTACTTTTAAAAACTCATTTGCCTATGTTGAAGATTAGGAGCATTTATCCTGCTTGCTGTGGCAAATTTGCTGCATGCTGATCTCCATTTGTGGAAATTTTACGGTATTTAGGATATTTCGACATTTAATACTTTTAGAGTCTTGTAAAGCAGTTAGAGCAGCCTTTCTCAACGTGTGGGTCCCCAGATGTTGTTGGACTACAACTCCCATCATCCCTGAGCTCTGGCCTTGCTAGCTAGGGGTGATGGGAGTTGTAGTTCAACAACATCTGGGGACCCACAGGTTGAGAAAGCCTGAGTTAGAGGTTTTGCTAAATGAAACAGTGAGTGCGACTTCCTGCCTGGAGGCAAGCAGTCTCCTGAAGCGTCTGTAACCTGAGGTACCACTGTATTTCTTGCTGGAAATGATAAACTGATTTAGGCCGCCAGCAGTCTTTCCCCCTGCTGCACAGGTTCACCTGCAGCATCCAGACTCAAAAAGGGGTGGGGTGTCTGCTGAGAGCAGCTTGCCGGAGCCCCTGCTCTAAGCCCCGCCACTTAAGTTCTCACTTGAGCCCCCTCTTTCCTCGCCTCGTCTCCCTAGCTACCAACTCGGACGTGTCCAACGCTTCGGAAACGGAGTCTGAAAAGAGAGAGGACTACGAGTGCCCGCCGCTCAGCGACCGTGACCATCGCCCGGAGGACAACCGCAGACGGCCAGGGGTGGGGCGGGGGCGGGGCCCCGCTCCGGCGCCTCGCGGAAGTAGCAGCAGTGGAGGAGGCGGCAGCAAGTACAGCAGCTCCTCCATCAGTTCAGGTACGAAAGAAGCGGAAGCCTTTTTGGGTTCCCCGCAGCCAGAAAGCAGGGGGGCGCTCCGTCACTCTTGTGTCCCAAACCCTGAGCAGGATGTTCATGGGCTGGGTGGCCAGCTGGATTCGAGCGTTGCTGTGACTTGGTGGGTGAACAGCCTAAAGACACCTCAGTGGCTGTTGAGCTCTGGATTTCCTATACAAAGGCCTAGGACAGGGTGGTCTAATATATGGTAGCCTTCGAGGCCTTTTTTTGGAACATTTGACACCCTAACACTGCCCCCCACAAAACCAGGTGAGCAAAGCTTTGGGAAGGCAGCGAGAGGACCCTCTGACAGGGTCCTAGAGTCCTCCAGCCTCCGACCCAAAGCCTATTTCGCATTTCCCCAGCTTTGGGAAGGAGCTGGGAGGCCTCTAGGACCATAGCTGTCAACTGACAGATTTGAAAATAAGGGACCAGCAGCCTTGAAAATAAGGGACCAGCAGCGCCGGTTTTTAGCCCTTTGTTTCCAGAGGTTGCTGCTCAAGACACCAGCCGATGAAACACTGCAATGAAATAACTACAAGCAGCAACCACTTTTTGCGCAAAACGAAGTCCAAGCTACGAAGATGCTGCTGCAGTTCTGTATCTTTTCTCTCGTACTCCATCTGCAGCTCTCAATTCCTTCAGGTGGGGCGGGAGGAAGGGGGGGGGAAATAGCGCCCAAAGTAAACCCGCGGATCAGACCATCTATGCTAGTCTACCACTACAAATCTATGGGAGAAGCGTTTGCGGTCCTTCCCTTGTGGCCCTTGGAACACCTGCCTGCGCCTCCGCCTCCGCCTCTTCCTCCTCTCTCTGAACTGCTTTCTCTGTGGTTGCCCTCGCTCTCCTCTCAAGGCTCCTCAGCAATTCATAGGCCATGCCAGGCTGCCCATCTCATTTGGGTCCTTCGATGGAACAGCCGCAGTACGGCCTAGCGGCAGCGGCGATGGGCAGAGGGGAGGCCCCAGGCAGAGATGCTCAGTTCGGCGGCCGCGAGGAGGATGGCGAAGGAAGGGCCCGAGGCTCCCGCCAGTCCCGGCAGGGAGGGGTTCCTGGGGGCCGAGGCTGGTGAGAGGAGGCCAGAGGGGGGCAGACCGGGCAGCCAAGCAACACAGTTGGCCGGCAGGGAGGGAGGGAGAGGAGCTGCTTCCTTTGAAACCCGGGAAATTTAAGGAACATCGATCAATAAGGGACAGCAGCGGGACACGGCGCTGGGATAAGGGACTGTCCCTCCAAATAAGGGACGCTTGACAGCTATGTCTAGGACCCTTCTTCAGAGCCTTGCACCTCTTCCACTAAGCCTGGTGCCTCGCTTCTCCAGCCTTGGGACGGCGGGCTGAGGGGGCGGGCATCAAGTTTTGACTTCCCCACCACTTTGCACAGCAAAAACAGTTGACAGGCGACCTCTTCCCTCTGCAGTATTGAAAGACCCCGACAGCAACCCTTACAGCCTGCTGGACAACACCGAAACCGACCAGACCGCGGACACGGACGCCAGCGAGTCGCAGCCTGTCAGCAACCGCCGACGTCGGTCCCGCCGGCGCCGCACTGACGAAGACGCCACCATGATGGACGGAGGCCTGGAGTCGGACAACATGTCTGTCAACGAGAACGGCCTGGGTGAGTGGAGGGTGGGGCAGGCCCATTCCCAGCTGTAGGTTTTGGGGATCAAGAAGAGCTAGGAGATGTGGAAGATGGGGCTCATGGGTCTTTTTCCTGGTGGAGGGGGTCAGTCTAACATGGTTCTGGTCGCCCCTACCTGCCTTCCCCGCCCGCTTTTAAATGCCTGCTGAAAACCTTCCTATTCCTGTTTTGAAGTATGGCTGCAATATGGCTATATACAGATTTTTACAACAGAGCGATATAGAAATATCTTTGTGAATAAATAAATCCAGTGCTGTGCCTACTTTGCTTTTAAAGTTGCACCTGTGGTGGCTGGAACTGAGGGTCTGATTCTGCTCACGTTTGGCCAGTTGAGTGCCATTGTCAATGAGACAAAAGGGGCCATAAATCCTTAACGCACCTCTTTATCCTGACCTTTGACACTTGAGGGGTATATTTTTAAGACCCACCTTGTTTTTGTGATCATAAGTTTTTGTAAACTGTTTTTAATATTGTCTGTAGTTTGATGCTGTAATGCACCCAGGGACCTTAGGGCAAAGGGAGAGTTATTTTTATTATGAACGAAATAATATTTCATTAATATTAATGTAAGCTGATGGGATCTGAGCTGACTGTGACTACCCAGGAAAGAGAATACACAGGTACCACAGGTATGAAGTTTACGGCATGTAATGCCTTAAGAGAGAATATTATGAAAATGATATACAGGTGGTACATGACACCAGTCAAGCTTGCAAAAATCTATCACTTGCCCGATAATAAGTGTTGGAAATGTAAAGAAACTGAAGGTACATTCTTTCACCTTTGGTGGACGTGCCCAAGGATAAAGGCTTTCTGGGAGATGATATATAATGAAATGAAAAAGGTATTTAAATATACCTTCCTGAAGAAACCAGAGGCCTTTCTCCTGGGCATTGTCAGCCAATTGGTGCCAAAGAAGGATAGAACTTTCTTTATGTATGCAACAACAGCAGCAAGAATACTTATTGCAAAGTACTGGAAGACACAAGATTTACCCACACTGGAAGAATGGCAGATGAAGGTGATGGACTATATGGAACTGGCGGAGATGACAGGCAGAATCCGAGACCAGGGAGAAGAGTCGGTGGAAGAAGATTGGAAGAAATTTAAAGACTATTTACAGAAATATTGTAAAATTAATGAATGTTAGAATGATGTTGGAATGAAGTTAAGTGGTTTTAGCAGCAATGTTATTAAGGTCTATGTAAAAATGGATTGTTAATAGATGGGAACTTGAAGTAATAATATACTAAGATTAAGGATTAAGATAAGAACAAAAAGGGAAAGGATTTGCTGAATTAACTGATTAATTAACTGATCTGGGATGCAAAAAAGGGAGGTGTGAGGAGGTCCGGGAAACAAGTGAACGAAAGACAAGATATGGAAAGACTGATTGGTTTTTAATTGTTATTCTATTTTTTCTGTTTTTTGTATTTTATTTCCTCTTTTTTGTGTTTTTTTTTTTTGTATTATTGTAATTTTGTTTGAAACTTTAATAAATATCATTTAAAAGAAAAAGAGAATACAGTGGAACCTCGGGTTAAGAACTTAATTCGTTCTGGAGGTCTATTAACCTGAAACTGTTTTTAACCTGAAGCACCACTTTAGCTTATGGGGTCTCCCGCTGCCGCCTCGCAATTTCTGTTCTCATCCTGAAGCAAAGTTCTTAACCCAAAGTACTCTTTCTGGGTTAGCGGAGTCTGTAACCTGAAGCGTGGTACCTCGGGTTACAGACGCTTCAGGTTACAGACTCTGCTAACCCAGAAATAGTACCTCGGGTTAAGAACTTTGCTTCAGGATGAGAACAGAAATCGTGCTCCGGTGGCGGCAGCAGGAGGCCCCATTAGCTAAAGTGGTGCTTCAGGTTCAGAACAGTTTCAGGTTAAGAACGGACCTCCGGAACGGATTAAATTCTTAACCCGAGGTACCACTTGTAATATAGCAGAACTGTGGAGATGGAAGGCGCTCCCATCTAGTCCAACCCCTGCAGTTCAGGAATGACAGACCTGGGGGTTGTGATAGGGAGCGCAGCTCAGTGAGAGCCCATTGACAGGCTGCGTGGGGAGGGGTTTGGAAGGCCGGCCATAGAGGAGTCACTCAGGTTGACAGACAGCCTTCCTATCCCTCCTGAGTATGCCCTGCCTTTTCTCTCCGCCAGAGGAAGAGTCTAAACCGCAGAGACGGAACCGAAGCAGGCGCCGACGCAACCGCGGCAACCGTGTGGACGGCTCCATCAGCCGGGACCGCCAGCAAGGTATCGCCATTCGGCCTTCCTCTCTTCCTTTGGGGAAGGTTCTGCGCCATCACCTGCTTGGGCTTTTCCGTGCGTGACCTTGTTTCTTTTTCCCCCCTCCCTCCCCATCGCCAACAGTCACCGTAGCCGATTACATTTCCCGAGCAGAGTCTCAGAGCCGTCAGCACCCACCGCGCAAAGAGAGCCGAGAGAAGTCGTCGGAGGACAACGCACCCAAGCAGAAGGTGAGCAAAGGCCGTTTTTGGGGCAGGGTTTTGGAGAGCTTTGTGCCTCGTGCCCCAGAAGGCTCTGTGTGTGTGTGTTCTACAATTTGGGGCACCTGGAACAAAAACGTGGCAGCTTCTGAGAAAAACAGCAAGAGGTTTTTCTTTGTAATATTTGGGGTGCGGGGAGCCACAAAAACCAATTTGGGCTTGTTGCCGCAGCTGCCGTCAGGCTGCTGTGATCCTGCTCCTCAGCCCAGACTGGGAAGCCTGTGATGGTGAAACAGGATTTTGCACATTGATGCTGCGCCATCTTGACGCCTCTGTGAAGTTCTGATCAGGTGCAATAATGTCCTTTTTATACAGAGTGTGGAAGAAGATGGTTGAGAAGTGAGAGAACAACCATTTTGGGGGAAGTTTATTTTAAACGTGTTTTAAAAAAAAGTCGTTTTGCTTTTTTATTTTATTTTAAAGTAAGGTTTCAGCAGCTGTTCAAGTAACATTTTTTCCGTCCAAGAAATAAACACCGTAGCTGAAGAAAAATTGTCACCATGAAAGAAATATAAAGATACTACAGTGGTGCCTCAGGTTAAGAACTTAATTCGTTCTGGAGGTCCGTTCTTAACCTGAAACTGTTCTTAACCTGAAGCACCACTTTAGCTAATGGGGCCTCCCACTGCTGCCGGAGCACGATTTCTGTTCTCATCCTGAAGCAAAGTTAATAATAATAATAATAATAATAATAATAATAATAATAATAATTTATTATTTATACCCCGCCCATCTGGCTGAGTCTCCCCAGCCACTCTGGGCGGCTCCTAATCAAGTGTTAAAAACAGTACAGCGTTAAATATTAAAAACTTCCATGAACAGGGCCGCCTTCAGATGTCTTCTAAAGATAGGATAGCTGCTTATTTCCTTCACATCTGAAGGGAGGGTGTTCCACAGGGTGGGTGCCACTACCGAGAAGGCCCTCTGCGCTGGAGCTCTGTGTCCGGGCAGAATGATGGGGGTGGAGACGCTCCTTCAGGTATACAGGACCGAGGCCGTTTAGGGCTTTAAAGGTCAGCACCAACACTTTGAATTGTGCTCGGAAACGTACTGGGAGCCAATGCAGATCTCTCAGAACCAGTGTTATGTGGTCCCGGCGGCCGCTCCCAGTCCCCAGTCTAGCTGCCGCATTCTGGATTAATTGCAGTTTCCGGTTCACCTTCAAAGGTAGCCCCACGTAGAGCGCGTTGCAGTAGTCCAAGCGGGAGATAACCAGAGCATGCGCCACTCTGGTAGGGTCTTAGCCTGCGTACCAGGTGGAGCTGATAAACAGCTGCCCTGGGTTAGCGGAGTCTGTAACCTGAAGTGAATGTAACCTGAAGCGTCTGTAACCCAAGGTACCACTGTATTTCTTGCTGGAAATGATAAACCAATTTAGGCCGGCTGCAGCCATGCCTCTCTCTCAAGTTTTCTGGGCCTGCCAAAGGGGTCACTGGTTTGCTTTTTGTGGCTTCTCCTCCAGGTTGAGACCACCAGCAAGGTTGTCAACGGCCCTACGGAGAACGGCGAGCATGCTGCCGCCAGCGAGGAGGTGGCTGCCCTGGTGAACGGCGTGTCCTAAGCTCGCATGCGTGCGGGGCCCCTGCCCCAAGTCGCAGCCGGCCGAACCCTCCTCTGAAACGAAAGCGATCCCTACTTTCCACCTGCTTGCAACATCTTAAAGAGAAAACGAAATAAACACCACACCAGTCTCTTGTTTAAGAACAAAACCATTATTTAAAAAAAAAAAAAGCGAAACGAAACAAATTGACCCGAATCCCAAGGTAATGATGATCTAGCGCTCGTTAAAAGCTTGCCAAAGATGGGATACTCTTCTTTACCACAGCTCTTAACACATCCTGGTTAAGCTTTCAGCAGTGGCAGCCAGACAGGGCAGTGAAAAATTCAAAACGAAACCCCTCTCTTTTCTTTTCTGCCCTCTTGTTATGTCAAAGGGGGGGGGGAATCTCTGACGCTACCTGAGCTCGTAACCCCCCTCCCTTTTCTTAGAGGCGCACACAGCGTAGGGGGAAAAACTACTATGACTTAACATGCATCTGTTTTTGGTGACTTATAAGAGTTTTTTTCTGTTTAGAAACAAAAATGTGAAGAGAGAAAATAAAAAAATAACTGGCTTTTCAAAACTGGAGAAAGGAGAGGGGGAAGAGAAATCTGTGCCTTCTGATGACGATGCAGACACACACACAACACACACCACAAGGGCGCAAAAGTGCTCTTGTGGTTTTTTTTTTTTGTTCCCTTTCCTCTTTGACTAGTGAAAAATCAAAGGCGAGGTCACGTCCGGGAGAGCGAAGCAGGAAGGCTGGCCCGCCCAGGGCACAGAGAGGGGTCCTGAGGTTGTTTTGGGCTGTGCGCCCCTTTCCCCACCCCAAAGGGGGGGTTCTGGCCACGGAGAGGTAGGACCCTCTTCTGCAAACCAGGAGACGGGCGAGGCGGTGCTCTGCTAGGGAGAAACAGGAGACGCGAGGCACCTGCTTTGTAGGCCCACCCCAGACCAGTAATCCTTTTCTTAATTTCCCCCCCTTTGATTCTTAAAAACACTGTGGAAGACAACAGCAAAAAGAGAGGAAAACGCCAGGCTTTTAGGGCGCAAGCGGACGTGGCGACGTCGCTCCTGGCGCGGCTTGCCTTGAGTTTGTGTGTTTGTGTGTGGGGGAAAAGGGGGGATTTGATCTGTGACGGTTGAGACTATTTATTTTTCACTGTACAGTATTTAAAAAGAGAATAAAAAACCCAACTCTTGAAAAAAACAACGCCTAAATACCAAGGTTGCTTTCTGTCCTGCCTGCCATGTTTTCTCTGTCTCTCTTCTCTCTCTGCCCGGTGGGGGGCGGCTTACGGAGAACGGAGCCCCCTCAGCCGGTGACTCCTGCTGCTCAGGCCTTCAATAAAATGCGACGAGTCTTGCCAAAGTTGGTGGTGCGGTTTTGTCCGACGTCTACAGCCTCTGCACACAGAGAGGGGAAATGGGGTGAGATGTGGGGGGGCGTGTTTGGAAGGGGTTCTGCCCTAGCCTTCAGCCTGCTCATGCCCAGGGGCTCCTGGCATTCCTTACAAGTGGATATTTGTGTGAGGGACAGAGGCTGTTCCCCAAGCTAGGTGGACGAGAAGTCTGGCTAACTTAACAGCTTACCTGCGGAAGGACAAAATTTGGTGGTTTCTAGAACGAGCGCTGTCTGGGAAGGAGGGCCCCATGACTGACGTTCAGAATCGTAGAATTGGATAGGATCGTACAATCATAGAAATATAGACAACAATCACACGAGGCAGGCAGTCATCCACTGGGAGCTTCCTGGCTGAGGGGCAGAATTCGAACCCGGACCTCCCAGGTCCTAGTCCGACACACAAGCCAAGATGGGCTGCTTTTGTGCAGCCCTCTGAGACGTTCCTTCATCTAGTCTCTCTGCCTTTCCTGGGGTGCTTTTCCCTGGCTGCTGTCCCAAAACTGACACTCTTGCGGGGGTCAAATTGCACCTGCCAGTTCCTTTACAAAGGTAAAATTTGCAGGTGGTGCCCTGCCTGCTTTTGCCTAAGGAGGGGAGGAAATGTGGGGTGGCCCTCTAGCTGAAAAATATCTCTGGTACATATATTAACAAATCAATGAGACACACTGGGTGGACTCATCATGGCACTGTCTTGGAAAGATCCTTTGCTCCGCTGTCATCCTGACACTCCTAGAACTGCAGAATCGGAATAATTCCTGATGGAGAGCCCAGGGACAGGCTCTTGCTGTCTGAAAGCAAAGTCCTAATGCGTGGGTAGGCAACCTAAGGCCCCGGGGGGCCTGATCCAGCCCAATCGCCTCCTCAATCCGGCCTGCGGACTGTCCAGGAATCAGCATGTTTTTACAGGAGTAGAATGTGTGCTTTTATTTAAAATGCATCTCTGGGTTATTTGTGGGGCAAAGGAATTCGTTTTTTGTTTTCCAAAATACAGTCCGGCCCCCCACAAGGTCTGAGGGACAGTGGACCAGCCCGCTGTTGAAAACATTTGCTGATCCCTCTCCTAATGCTTCGCCTGAATCTCATTTGAATCCATTGGTTCGAGTCCTAACTGCTGGAATCGTGGCAGATTTTACGCAGGTGCACAAGAGTGGGCAGGGCTTGGAATACATCACTCTGGCCCATTGTTGTTTACTCGTGTCCGCCTCTTTGTGGCCCCCTGGACCAGAGCACGCCAGGCACTCCTGTCTTCCACTGCCTCCCGCAGTTCAGTCAAACTCATGTTGGTAGCTTCGAGAACACTGTCCCACCATCTCGTCCTCCGTCGCCCCCTTCTCCTTGTGCCCTCCATCTTTCTCAACATCAGGGTCTTTTCCAGGAAGTCTTCTCTTCTCATGAGGTGGCCAAAGTCTTGGAGCCTCAGCTTCAGGATCTGTCCTTCCAGTGAGCACTCAGGGCTGATTTCCTTCAGAATGGAGAGGTTGGATCTTCTTGCAGTCCATGGGACTCTCCAGAGTCTCCTCCAGCACCAGAATTCATAAACATCCATTCTTCAGCGATCAGCCTTCTTTATGGTCCTGCTCTCCCTTCCATACATCACTACTGGGAAAACCAGAGCTTTAACTATACGGACCTTTGTTGGCAAGGTCTTAGGCGGCTAGTCCTAGTCTTTATAACCCTGTACCTTCTTCCAGAAGGCAGAAGCTGAAAGAGATCATTTCCAGGATGCGCACTATCCTGCGCTATCTCTGCAGCTTTCGTATGGCACCTGGAAACATAGATTTGATCCAAGGTGGGAAGAGGGCACCCAATTATCCTCCCGGTCGGGGGTTCAAATCACCGCAACAGGGTCAGCTCCCGTTGCTCGGTCCCTGCTCCTGCCCACCTAGCAGTTCAAAAGCACATCAAAGTGCAAGTAGATAAATAGGTACCGCTCCGGTGGGAAGGTAAACAGCGTTTCCGTGCGCTGCTCTGGTTCGCCAGAAGCGGCTTAGTCCTGCTGGCCACATGACCCGGAAGCTGTACGCCGGCTCCCTCGGCCAGTAAAGCGAGATGTGCGCCGCAACCCCAGAGTCAGCCACGACTGGACCTAATGGTCAGGGGTCCCTTTACCTTTTTACCATAGTTCAAAAGCATCCATTCTTCGGCGATCAGCCTTCTGGCCTGCAAGCCTCCCAGCATCCTTTCTCCTCCCCCCCTTCCACAGGTAAGTCTGCAGGTAAAGGAGGAAGGGGCTAGGCCCACCCCTTCTGTTCTTCCCACCCCAATCTCTCCAGTATCACAGAAATGCGCATTCAGAAGACAGAAACTGCAGGTGGGGTGGAGGGACATGCTATTTTGGGGGGCGGAGTTCCTGGTACCACCTGAATGACTCACCCTTGGTGCAGGTTCTGATCCTTGGCTGGGCTCTTCCTCTCCACTTGCCCCCCCCCCACGTGAAACTGGCTGTATTGTAAAAGACAAATGAGGGTAAAATTGGGTAAAATTCAAAATTGGGAAAGTAGTACGGCAAGGCTGTATATTGTCTCCCTGCTTATTTAACTTACATGCAGAATTCATCATGCGAAAGGCTGGGCTGGATGAATCCCAAACTGGAATTAAGATTGCCTGAAGAAATATCAACAACCTCAGATATGCAGATGACACAACCTTGATGGCAGAAAGTGAGGAGGAATTAAAGAACCTTTTATTGAGGGTGAAAGAGGAGAGCGCAAAATATGGTCTGAAGCTCAACATCAAAAAAACGAAGATCATGGCCACTGGGCCCATCACCTCCTGGCAAATAGAAGGGGAAGAAATGGAGGCAGTGAGAGATTTTACATTCTTGGGCTCCATGATCACTGCAGATGGTGACAGTGGCTAACAAGCAATAATAAAAACAAGTTGAATGAATACATCTTAAAAACAAGATTAAAATACAACATTAAAATGCAACCTCATCACAGGAGGAGAAAGGAAAAAAGAAAGAGGGGAAGCGGATCAAGTTGATTCCAAGCCAAAGGCCAGGCGGAAGAACTCTGTCTTACAGGCCCTGCGGAAAGAGATCAGATCCCGCAGGGCCCTGGTCTCATGAGGCAGAGCGTTCCACCAGCCTGGGGCCAGTGTTGAAAAGGCCCTGGCTCTGGTTGAGGCTAATCTGACTTCCTTAGGGCCCGGGACCAATAGGGTGTTGCTATTTATGGACCTTGAGGCTCTCCGTGGGGCATACCGGGAGAGGTGGTCCCGTAGGTACGAGGGTCCTAGGCCATGAAGGGCTTTAAAGGTCAAAACCAGCACCTTAAATCTGACCCTGTGCTCCACCGGGAGCTCCGGCGGGAAGGTGAACGGCGTTTCCGTGCGCTGCTCTGGTTCGCCAGAAGCGGCTTAGTCCTGCTGGCCACATGACCCGGAAGCTGGACACCGGCTCCCTCGGCCAGTAAAGCGAGATGAGCGCCGCAACCCCAGAGTCGTCCGCGACTGAACCTAACGGTCAGGGGTCCCTTTACCTTTACTACTTTGACGTGCTTTCGAACTGCTAAATTGGCAGGAGCACGGACCGAGCAACGGGAGCTCACCCCGTCGCGGGGATTTGAACTGCCGACCTTCTGATCGGCAAGTCCTAGGCTCTGTGGTTTAACCCACAGCGCCACCCGTGTCCATAGAACAGGACCCAAATCACAGGATTCAGAAGTCAACAAAGGAGCTTCTGACTAAAAATTAGAAAAAAAATTCTGATGGTGAGAGATCTTTGACCCTGGAATGAACCCCCTTCGGAAGGCAGTGGAGATTCCTGCATTCCGAATCTTCACTTCTAAGATTCTACGAAATGCCATAAAATGATAATAATCTCAGGGGTGGTTTTTTTCAGCCAGTGGGGTGTTTCTGATAGCCTTGCACAGACAGGAAAGACATTTCCCCCTCTAAGTCAGGGCTTAAAATCAACCCCCAGCCCCACCAAAAGCCTATGGCTCATCAAACTTCAGACCACAGGTGGGTCAGACCCCTGGGAATGACCTCCTCTTCACTTGCTAATGAGGCTGTTAAGCCCTTGCAGCAAAAATGAATATTCAAACACTCCACTATCAGGGCTTTTGAGAGGATTACAGCACTCCTGGAGTTTGGGGCGGGAGGAAAAAACGAGGCAGGTGTAAACAGGTGGAACATTTTTGGGAAAGGGGAGGAAATCTCCATCAATGTTTCAAGCAACAGCAGGATGCACTAGGCCTGTCCTGCAGGTTTTTTAATGGGGCGACTGACGGACTGCAACTCCCGTCGCGCTTTGCCTACTGATGGCTGCTTTGAGTTCCAAGTTGCAGACAGAGACCATCTTGCCTGCCTAATAATAATAATAATTCCTCCCCCAGCATTTTATTTTTTTATTGTTGTTGTTGTTTAGCCGTTTAGTCATGTCCGCCTCTTTGTGACCCCCTGGACCAGAGCACGCCAGGCCCTCCTGTCTTCCACTGCCTCCCGCAGTTTGGTCAAACTCATGCTGGTAGCTTCGAGAACACTGTCCCACCACCTCGTCCTCTGTCGTCCCCTTCTCCTTGTGCCCTCCATCTTTCCCAACATCAGGGTCTTTTCCAGGGAGTCTTCTCTTCTCATGAGGAGGCCAAAGTCTTGCAGCCTCAGCTTCAGGATCTGTCCTTCCAGTGAGCACTCAGGGCTGATTTCCTTCAGAATGGAGAGGTTGGATCTTGTAGTCCATGGGACTCTCAAGAGTCTCCTCCAGCACCAGAATTCAAAAGCATCCGTTCTTTGGCGATCAGCCTTCTTTATTAACATTCTTATATTACATCGGTAAACATTGTCATATTACAGTACAGGACTTACCATAATATAATTTCCAACGTGTATACAAAAATTATATACAAATTTTATATACCTAGAAAGAAAATGAAACAAACAAAAAAAGTAAGAACAAAGAAGAAAAAACAACAACAATTTTTTCCAAAAATCATATACATACCTACACACTAGACTTCCTGTCTATCCTGCTGTATATTCCTTTTTTTACAAATGAACGTACTCTTATTATTGTATATTTCTTTACATATTATCTAATACATACCTATATCAATCTGTGCTCTTAGTCTTATTTCTCAACTCGGTCTCACTCCAACGTCAATCGAATGCTGGCATAGATAGCGATCCTTTACTGTATTTTTGAACATATGTTTTATATCCATCCCATTTTCCCATAGATTTTTGTTTTGAATTGCCTCTCAGGGTATTTGTTAACCGCGTCATTTCAGCAGATTCTTGTAGCTTGTAATGCCAGTCCGTTATTGTCGGGGCTTCTTGTTCCTTACACCCCTTTGCCACCAAAGTCTGAGCTGCGGCCGCTGCATAATAATAAATTTTATTTATACCCCGCCCTCCCTAGCCAGAGCCGGGCTCAGGGTGGCTAACACCAATAAAATCATAGTAAAAACATAACAGGGGGGAAAGATAGAAGGGGGGGAATTAAAATACAGGTTAAAATGCAATTTAAAATGTAGCAGGGCAGTTGGGAGCAGAGGCTTCCCAGTCCAGCCGGCACCTGGAAAGGATGTCAGATCTAACATTGTTCACAGAAGCAGAGAACTGTTGAGTTGGACAGGGCACCCCAGTGGCCATCTAGTCCAACCCGCTGCAATGCGGGGCTCGCAGCTAAAGCGTCCTTGACAGATGGCCGCCCGACTTCTGTCCATGGAGGCGCAGGTCAGTTCTGTGTCCAGGGCAGCTGTCTACCAGCTCCATCTGGGACGCAGGATGAGACCCTCCCTGCCCGCAGACTGTCTCTCCAGAGTGGCGCATGCTCTGGTTATCTCCCGCTTGGACTACTGCAATGCGCTCTATGTGGGGCTGCCTTTGAAGGTGACCCGGAAACTGCAACTAATCCAGAATGCGGCAGCCAGACTGGGGACTGGGAGCGGCCGCCGGGACCATATAACACTGGTCCCAAAAGACCTACATTGACTCCCAGTACGTTTCCGAGCACAATTCAAAGTGTTGGTGCTGACCTTGAAAGCCCTAAACAGCCTCAAAGGCCCAGTAGACCTGAAGGAGCATCTCCACCCCCATCGTTCTGCCCGGACACCGAGGTCCAGCTCTGAGGGCCTTCTGGCGGTTCCCTCATTGCGAGAAGCAAAGCTACAGGGAACCAGGCAGAGGGCCTTCTCGGTGGTGGCGCCCGCCCTGTGGATCGCCCTCCCAGGAGATGTCAAAGAGATAAACAACTACCTAACTTTTAGAAGACATCTGGAGGCAGCCCTGTTTAGGGAAGCTTTTAACGTTTGATGCATTACTGTATTTTAATATTTTGTTGAAAGCCACCCAGGGTGGCTGGGGAAACCCAGCCAGATGGGCGGGGTATGAATACTATATTATTATTATTATTATTATTATTATTATTATTATTATTATTATTAACCTCCAGTGAAGGACAGGAGAGTCGACCGCCAGCTAAAGTGAAGCAAAATGCAGAAAACTTCAGGTAGTGATAATTAGATTGTTCAGAACAGCCTCCCAGGACAAAAAGTAGTTTATATCATGGAAACAAGAAGAAATGCCAACGAAAGAAGAATGGCAGACGAAAATAATGGACTGTGCAGAATTGGACAAAATGACAGGAAGGATTCGAAAACCTGCGGGACCAGAGATTTACAGAAGATTGGAAGAAGTATGTGAATTATTTGAAGAGCAACTGTAATCGACAAATTATGCTAGTAGGACTACAAGAAGTTTTGTAAGGAGGGATACCGGTATATGAAGTGCTACAAAGTAGATAGAGATACAGTGGTACCTCAGGTTAAGTACTTAATTCGTTCCGGAGGTCCGTTCTTAACCTGAAACTGTTCTTAACCTGAAGCACCACTTTAGCTAATGGGGCCTCCTGCTGCTGCTGTGCCGCCGGAGCACGATTTCTGTTCTCACCCTGAAGTAAAGTTCTTAACCTGAAGCACTATTTCTGGGTTAGTGGAGTCTGTAACCTGAAGCGTATGTAACCTGAGGTACCACTGTACTGGTTATGAGTTTGAAATGTAACAGGGAAAATAAGAAATGTATATTAAGAGATTGGATTGGAAAATTTTCAGACAGGACTGATGGAAGTCAAAAAAATTGAGTAAGATGTAAAAATATGTTTAATTACTGTTGAAAATGGTATGTTAAAAAAACATATCTATCATCTATCTATCATCTATCTATCTATCTATCTATCTATCTATCATCATCATCTATCTATATCTATCTATCTATCTATCATCTATCATCTATCATCTATCATCTATCTATATCTATCTATCTATCTATCTATCTATCTATCTATCTATCATCTATCTATCTATCTATCTATCTATCTAATCTATCTATCTATCTATCTATCTATCTATCTATCTATCTATATCTATCTATCTATCTATCTATCTATCTATCTATCATCTATCTATCTATCTATCTATCTATCTATCTATCTATCTATCATCTATCTATCTATTATTTTATACCATCCTAGCATTGGTAAGACAATTGGCATATTAACTAATTGGCCAATGCTCCAAATTTTAGTCATTTTCCTATTTCTTTTCTCTTTATCCACATTCTCAAAGACATGCACGATATTCTTCCCGTACCGTCATATATATATATTTCCCCCCCGAACAACAAGCCTGTGAGGTAGTTCAGGCAGGAAGGGACTGAGCCCAAAGCGAGCTGCCTTCCTTGGGGCAGCAGGGTGCGTCTGCTCAGTCCTAAAAAGATAAAGGGACCCCTGACCATTAGGTCCAGTCGTGGCCGACTCTGGGGTTGCGGCGCTCATCTCGCTTTACTGGCCGAGGGAGCCGGCGTACAGCTTCCAGGTCATGTGGCCAGCAGGACTAAGCCGCTTCTGGCGAACCAGAGCAGCGCACAGAAACACCGTTTACCTTCCCGCCGGAGTGGTACCTATTTATCTACTTGCATTTTGACGTGCTTTCGAACTGCTAGGTTGGCAGGAGCAGGGACCGAGCAACGGGAGCTCACCCCGTCATTGCGGGGATTCGAACCACCGACCTTCTGATCGGCAAGCCCTAGGCTCTGTGGTTTAACCCACAGCGCCACCCGTGTCCCTGCTCAGTCCTAGCCAAACTCTAAATCTTATGCCACAGTGGATGAGCAAAATGCACTCTAGACATGCTCAGAGGGGCCGCCGTTGCTTCTTGGTTTGCAAACGGAATCTGGAGCAAAGGCAGGTGGTGCTATTGATTAAAAGCTGGAAGGGGCAGGTACCACTCTCAGTTCCAAAAATAAATAAATGACAAAACCGGTGTCCAGTGGTCTGGCTAGAAGCTACAGCAAAAGTTCACTGCAGTTGAACTTCTCAGTGAATTGGCCAAGGAAGCAGATCTGTTTTGATACAGTATATTGGTTCTGGGGCTGCCTATAAGACATTGGAAATCTAACTTTGAGGCAGTTGCACTATGGAACTCCCTGCCTATTGATATCAAGGGCACTCTATTCAGCCCCTGCTAAAAAACATTATTGCTTAGACAAGCCGACGCAGATGCTTGATCCGTTGCAGTAATTTTAACTTTCTGTACATTTTAAAGTATTGTTGCAATTTCTTCTTCTTCTATTTTTTTGCAAACCACTTTGAGGTTTGTGGGTCTATTCTTTTTGCAATCAAGGAATGTATAAATTTATATTAAATAACAAATAATAATTATATATATATATATATATATATATGAGACAGATAGTTTTTATTTGGTTTTACAAGTATATAATTATAACAACACTAGCATTCACATCCGCATTTACAGATTCCTTCAGATCCCTCCCCTGCACGGGTCCTTTTATTAAACCTTTTCTACTGCATCTTTTCCAATCAATCTATATTATATAACCTCATTGTCTCCATAGTACTTGATACTATGTTATTGCAATCCTGATTACATTTCCACCTGCTTACAGTGGTCTCTAAGATAAATTATAAATTCTTCCCTTAATAATAATATATATTGCATTGTTTATCTGTGAGTTTGTTTGTTTTTAAGGGGACTCTAGCAAAAAGCTTCTCCCATTTTTACTCTGCCCAGAGTCTTTCCCTTCCGCCTCCCATCTCCTTTCTCAAGAGGAAAGACTTCCACCCCCAAACTGGGAAAGGGTTCAGCTGTGGACATTCCTCCTCCAGGCTGCAGTTTGCTCAAATGCCCAGCTTTTGTCCCTAACAGCTGGCCCCAGGGAGGCCATTCACTTCCATTTGCAAGGTAATTTCTTCCTTATGTCCCTGTGAACTCGCCCTGAGGGGGAAGAGAATGAAGATTTTGTGGCATCAGGCCTGCAGGTGGAGGAGACCTTAAAGCGAAAGGCTCCCAAAAAAGGCCATTATCCTAGGTGATTTGTTGTTGTTGTTTAGTCGTGTCCGACTCTTCTGACCCCCTAGACCAGAGCACGCCAGGCCCTCCTGTCTTCCACTGCCTCCCGCAGTTTGGTCAAACTTATGCTGGTAGCTTCAAGAACACTGTCCCACCATCTCATCCTCTGTCGTCCCCTTCTCCTTGCGCCCTCCATCTTTCCCAACATCAGGGTCTTTTCCAGGGAGTCTTCTCTTCTCATGAGGAGGCCAAAGTCTTGCAGCCTCAGCTTCAGGATCTGTCCTTCCAGTGAGCACTCAGGGCTGATTTCCTTCAGAATGGAGAGGTTGGATCTTCTTGCAGTCCATGGGACTCAAGAGTCTCCTCCAGCACCAGAATTCAAAAGCATCCATTCTTCGGCCATCAGCCTTCTTTATGGTCCAGCTCTCACTTCCATACATCACTACTGGGAAAACCACAGCTTTTACTATACGGACCTTTGTTGGCAAGGTGATGTCTCTGCTTTTTAAGATGCTGTCTAGGTTTGTCGTTGCTTTTCTCCCAATCCTAGGTGATGTCTACCCTACCCACAAATCCAACTCAATGGTGTAACCTTGGAAAATGTCGATCACATCTCCTACCTAGGTAGTTAGTTATCTTTCCACACTGATGCCAAAATCCAGCATCGCCTGAGCTCTGCGAGTGCAACTTTCTCCTTATTGATGCACAGAGTGTTTGAGGACCGGGACATTCACAGGGAAACCCAAACGCTTGTTTACAAAGCAGTTGTACTAGCAACCTGTGTATTTGTGAAGAAGTGTGCATGGACACGAAAGCTCATACCAATAACAAACTTAGTTTGTCTCTAAGGTGCTTTTAAGACAGACCAGTGCACAGACTTTTATGACTTTTTAACACCCAGGCAGCGGTTTTTCTCTTCCTTCGTTGGCTTAGTAAAGGAACTGGCCTGCTGTGGATTTTGGGAGGGGGCAAATAATTTATCTCTCCCCCCCTTTCCCCCCTTAAAAAAATCCAGACCTGCTAGTTCCAAGGGATGTAAGGAGAGAGGGAGTTATAGAAATGTGTAGCTGGAAGGGACCCCAGCGGCCATCTAGTCCAGCCCCCTGGGAAAATGAAGACTTTCCCCCCTCCCTCTTTAATCCTACAAGAATGACTGCAGTCCTGGGCATGCTTATTTCTCAATCATTGCCATTTCAATAATTTCTCGGCTGCTTTCCTTTTATCGAAATAAAGGCACTCTCAACGGCCTTTGATACAATCAACCATAACATCCTTCTGGACCGTCTGGAGGGGCTGGGAGCTGGGGGCACTGTCATACAGTGGTTCCGCTCCTTCCTCCTGGGCCGTGTTCAGAAAGTGGTGTTGGGGGATGAGTGTTCAGACCCCTGGGCTCTCACTTGTGGGGTGCCTCAGGGTTCTGTCCTCTCCCCCATGGTTTTTAATATCTACATGCAGCCGCTGGGAGAGATCATCAGGGGGTTTGGGCTGGGTGTTCATCAGTATGCGGATGATACCTAGCTCTACCTCTCCTCTAAATCAGAACCAGTGAAGGCGGTGAAGGTCCTGTGTGAGTGCCTGGAGGCGGTTGGAGGATGGATGGCGGCTAACAGATTGAGGTTGAATCCTGACAAGACAGAAGTACTGTTTTTGGGGGACAGGGAGCGGGTTGGTGTGGGGGATTCCCTGGTCTTGAATGGGGTAACTGTGCCCCTGAAGGACCAGGTGCGCAGCCTGGGAGTCATTTTGGACTCACCGCTGTCCATGGAGGCGCAGGTTAACTCTGTGTCCAGGGCAGCTGTCTCCCAGCTCCATCTGGTGTGCAGGATGAGACCCTATCTGCCTGCAGACTGTCTCGCCAGAGTGGTACATGCTCTGGTTATCTCCCGCTTGGACTACTGCAATGCGCTCTACGTGGGGCTACCTTTGAAGGTGACCCGGAAACTACAACTAATCCAGAATGCAGCAGCTAGACTGGTGACTGGGAGCGGCCGCCGAGACCATATAACACCGGTCTTGAAAGACCTACATTGGCTCCCAGTACGTTTCCGAGCACAATTCAAAGTGTTGGTGCTGACCTTTAAAGCCCTAAATGGCCTCGGCCCAGTATACCTAAAGGAGCATCTCCACTCCCATCGTTCTGACCGGACACTGAGGTCCAGCACCGAGGGCCTTCTGGTGGTTCCCTCACTGCGAGAAGCCAAGTTACAGGGAACCAGGCAGAGGGCCTTCTCGGTAGTGGCGCCCTCCCTGTGGAACGCCCTCCCACCAGATGTCAAAGAGAACAACAACTACCAGACTTTTAGAAGACATCTGAAGGCAACCCTATTTAGGGAAGTTTTTAATATGTGACATTTTAGTGTATCTTTCATCTTTGTTGGAAGCCGCCCAGAGTGGCTGGAGAAACCCAGCCAGATGGGCGGGGTACAAATAATAAATTATTATTATTATTATTATTACTGCCCCAGGCGCCTGACCACAGCAGGCAGTCAAACAAAACACCAATCGCTAAAAAGGAACATCGCCAACAATCACTGCACCAAAGAGAAGTTGCTTTGAGTTCTTTTTGGAAGGGGAAAAAAACCCCAACTAAATAATTATGCAATCAATCAATCAATGAAATGCAGCCTGCGAACTTCATTTGGTATTTTGCCCTCATCCGGCAGCTTGTGCGCGATTGGGAACCGCCTCATTCTCATTCTCTCTCTGCACATGCTCAGAGGCACTATTGCCCACCCCACATCCGCTCCCATTTCAGAGAAACAGAGGTTCCGCAGCTAGGACGAAGCCTAATAATAATAATAATAATAATAATAATAATAATAATAATATTTATATCCCGCCCTCCCCAGCCAAAGCCGGGCTCAGAGCGGCTAACAACAGTAAAATAATACAGCATTCTAAAATCAATTCATTCTAAAATCACTTCAACGGATGGAGGTTCCCAAATCGGAGGGCGCGCGAGGAGTTAAAAGCGGGGGGCGTGGCCGATGCTGGGGGGGCGTGTCTCCCGCAGTGCCCCGCCCTCCCACCCTATATAAGCCCCGGCGCTGCGCTTTGCCCATGCCGTCTTGCCTGCAGCTTCTTCCCCGGCCGGCGCGCTTCCCCGAGGTCCTCTAGTCGGCGCGCCCCCATCGAATCAGGAGATGTTCGCCGTTTTCCCCGCGGAAGCTCCGCTGCAGCAAGAACCCGGAGGGGCCCCGATCCCTGCTGCTGCTGCCCCTCGGGCGCTTCCTCCTCCTCCTGCCCCCGAGGACCCCCTGGAGAAAGTCAAGCGCCCCATGAACGCCTTCATGGTGTGGTCCAGCGCGCAAAGGCGCAAGATGGCGCAGGAGCACCCCAAGATGCACAACTCGGAGATCTCCAAGCGCCTGGGCGCCGCTTGGAAACTGCTGCCCGACGCCGAGAAGCGGCCCTTCGTGGACGAGGCCAAGCGCCTCCGGGCTCTGCACATGAAGGACTACCCCGATTACAAGTACCGGCCCCGGCGCAAGGGCGGATCCGGGCGCGCACGGGACAAGGGCGCACCGGCAGCAGCAGCCTCGCCAGGAACCTTTCCGTGCGCCCCGACGGCCGAGACGCGCGGCTGGAGCGCATACGCTGCCGCTCCAGGAGGGACCCCCGACGGCAGGGGCGCCTGCTACCCTTACGAGCTCGCCCAAGGAGGACCCGGAGGCGGAGGAGGCTACGGGGCCGGATCCCCGGCGCCCTACAGGTGAGCAAGAAGAGCAGCCCCGACGGCGCGCGGCGGGGATGGGTGGCTTGGGGATGGTGGTGGTGCGTAATGCTCGGAGGAGACCCCTCGGGACGCTTTGAGCGCAGGAAGGGACGCTTCGAGTTCGGTCCTGCTCGCGAGTAGACCCTCTGGAGGTTGGAAGGGGCGTACGACGTCCACTGGGTGGTAGGTGAGCTCTACTCCGGTGTAGAGGCGTGGAAACTGTAGACCTTGCGTAGCCGCGTCCGTAGGTTTCCGTGGGTTGGAGGCGAGCCCTACTCGGGAGGAGGCGCATTGGATTTTTACACCTTGGGAAGCAACGTCCGTTAACTTCAATGGGCTGTAGGTAAGCCCTACTCTGAGTAGACTTTCTTTTTTTAAAATAGTTTTTATTAAAGCGGAGTAAACGTGTGGAAACTTTAGACCCCAGGTAGTAATGTCCTAGATTTCAGTGGGGTTGTGCATGAGCCCTGCACGTGAGTAGGAAACTCTTTAGATCTAGGGTAGAAACGTCCGTAGACTGCAGTGGGTTGGAGGTGAGCCCTACTCGAGAGTAGGCGCATTGAAGCTCTTGCACCTTGGGAGTTAGTGGTGTCCTTTAACGTCAATGGGTTGTATGCGCTATTAGTCCTACTTGGAGCAAGACTTCGTCTCATTTCAGCGAGAAGTTTGGGAAGCTCTCCTCGGAGTAAACCCATTGAAACTCTGCTGCCTCGGGTGGTAGCGATGTCCAGTTTCAAGGGGCTGCGTGCAGTGCCGTCTCTACTCAAGAGTAGACTCGCGGAAGCACTTGGACTTCGGGTGGCAGCAACGCCAGTTCACTTCACTGGGTTGCATCAAGCAGTCGCTTCTGCTCAGAGTAGACCCATTAAAAATAATGAAAATGGCTGTTACTTTTAGTGGGTCTACTCCGATCAAGGCTTGGTTTGATGCATCGCAGTGATTCTGTTGAGGGGGACTAATACTGCAATAAATAATTTGGACTAAATTTGGAGCTTCTCGTGGAGAAAACCTTCCCTCCCTCCTAGCAGGCGATCCTGTGCGTGCTTACTCGCGAGTAAGCTCCGCAGTGTCCTTTCCAGCTTTGGGGGGGCGGGGGGCTGCGATCCTGTGCGTGCTTCCTTGCGGAGGAAGCTGCAGGGAAGCGCAGCAGCAGGGTTTACTTTGGAGAAAACCAGGCCTAAGCACTGTGCGCTTGGTGGATCGGGACCATTTCGGCTTCTCACGAAACGGACTTCCTGGATTTGCCTTCAGCTGAGCGTGCCAGACGAGCCTTCCTCTTGCTTTACAAAAGCACCGAAGGGAAGAGTGAGGGGGAAGAAAAGAGAAAGAGAAAATCTCCCTGTTTGGTTTCCTATCCAGCCAGAAATCCCATCCTGTGTTCCGATTTGCAGGAATGTTTTAACGTGTGCAACAAACGTTTATTTAATTGCATTTATATCTGGGTCTTCTCCCAGGCCCTAGCCCTGCGCTCTAACCACTGTGCACCGCCACCGGCTCATAAATCAGGTTTTGGGTTTTTCTAAATTAAGCGCCCCTTTTTGCATCACCAAAAAAATGTGAATTTTTTCTTTAAATTGCGTCTCTATCTGGAATGGGGAACAGGGGAACTCCTTGCTGCAGTTCCTCAGTAAAGCTGCGCCATGGCTGCTGCAATTGGCTGCTAAATTCCTGCGGTCCAGGATTCAGTTCTGGGATCTGTGCTGGGGGCAGGTTTTCCGGAATTGGCTTAAGTGTCATCTATGGAGATAAGCTCTTCAGCTGCTGATTGTGTTACAAGAGCAGGACACCTGGGTTCTCCGGAGGGGGGGAGAGGAGGGAGGTGCCTTTCCGCACATCTGCTTCCAAATGTTGTTTCTAGGGCAAGGTAAAAACTTCTTTTTGTGGGGAGAAGGCAGGGATTTTTTGCAGAGAATCTAGGAGTCCCTACCCACCTTAAATGATAAAATTTAAACACTGCTTGATCGTGTTTGTTTAAAAAGGATACAGCCCCGCAACCGGAAAGCGGAGATCAAGCCAGAAAAAAGAACTGTGATTCGAAACTTTAAATAAGTTGAAATAACAATAGACTACAAAAGATGATTTAAAATTGCATCCGCCTTCTTTGCTGCCACCTGAGTTGAGAACCCAGATTGCCCAATGTCTCTTTACAGAAAATAAAATTCTGCCCCCCTCTGTTTGGGGGACCCAGGAGTCCTGCCTCTCTCTGTTTGGGGGACCCAGGAGTCCTGCCCTCTCTCTGGGGGACCCAGGAGTCCTGCCCCACTCTGGGGGACCCAGGAGTCCTGCCCCACTCTGGGGGACCCAGGAGTCCTGCCCCACTCTATTTGGGGGACCCAGGAGTCCTGCCCCTCCTCTGTCTGGGGGACCCAGGAGTCCTGCCTCCCCTCTATTTTGGGGACCCAGGAGTCCTGCCTCCCCTCTATTTTGGGGACCCAGGAGTCCTGCTCTCCTCTGTTTGGGGGACCCAGGAGTCCTGCTCCTCTCTGTTTGGGGGACCCAGGAGTCCTGCCCCTCCTCTGTCTGGGGGACCCAGGAGTCCTGCCCCTCCTCTGTTTCAGGGACCCAGGAGTCCTGCCTTCCACCACAGGGCTGCCTTTCTTCCTTCCTGGAGAGTTCCCCAGCGCCCTGGCTTGATGCCCCAGATCTGTCTCAGCGTCATGCCCCGGCAAAGCTGGGTGGGTGCTGGCCCTGGCAATCTGGGCGCGGCCCCCCCACCCGGGGGGTTGCCAGCTCCTTGGGCGCTCTCCAGAGTGCATCATCGCCCTGCCCTGCGCCAGACACGCAAAGGGGAGCCCTGCCCCTGAGGTCGTGACCGAGGGTGGCCTAACTCGCACTCGCACCCAAGCCGCTTGGCATGTGGGGGGGGGGAGAGGGAGGGAGGAGGAGGCCTGGGAGAGGCAAGACTTGCGGGTGCCGTGGGGGAGAGGCAGGACTCCTGGGTCCCCCAAACAGAGAGGAGCAGGACTCCTGGGTCCCCCAAACAGAGGGGAGGCAGGACTCCTGGGTCCCCCAAACAGAGGGGAGGCAGGACTCCTGGGTCCCCCAAACAGAGGGGAGGCAGGACTCCTGGGTCCCTGAAACAGAGGGGAGGCAGGACTCCTGGGTCCCTGAAACAGGAGAGCAGGACTCCTGGGTCCCTGAAACAGGAGAGCAGGACTCCTGGGTCCCTGAAACAGGAGAGCAGGACTCCTGGGTCCCTGAAACAGAGGGGAGGCAGGACTCCTGGGTCCCTGAAACAGGAGAGCAGGACTCCTGGGTCCCCCAAACAGAGAGGAGCAGGACTCCTGGGTCCCTGAAACAGAGAGGAGCAGGACTCCTGGGTCCCTGAAACAGGAGAGCAGGACTCCTGGGTTCCCCAAACAGACGGGAGAGCAGGACTCCTGGGTCCCCCAAACACGGGAATTAGAGGACTCCTGGGTCCCCCAAACAGAGGGCAGAGGTTTGAAGATGGAGAGCGGTGGTCCGGATTCCGGGGACCCCTGGGCAGGCGGGTGGAGGCTGCCGGGTGAGGAGGGGCTGGCTGGCAGGCAGGCAGGTCCGGACAGGTTTGGGGGCTCTCAGCCAAAACTGGAAGAACTGGCTGGCGAGGAATGCAGGCCCGCCCCACAGGCCCCGGGGGATTAGCTTTCTCTCTCTTCCCGCAGGTGGCGAAGGGCTGGGCCCGGCAGGTGCTCTCCTGGGGTTATGGCCACCTCACAGTCTAGTGCACAACACAACGCTCCCGGTTTGTGAGCATTGGAAGGGTCCCTCAAAGGTCATCCAGCCCAACCCCGGAGGTTGGCCAATTTAGGACAGGCGAAAGAAAGTTAGACGGCGGAACTGCCTGCCACCAGAGGCAGTGTGAGGTAGGACAGGCTGAGAGAGGCAGCGACAGCGAGCTTCAGGGTTGAGTGGGGGGATCTGAACCCGGGTCTTTACGAGGGCCTGTTCTGACATCCTGGCTCTTGTAATAATAATAATAGTAATAATAATTAGTGAATAAATAAATCCAATACTATATAGCTCTATGGCTATGGGGTGAGTGGTACACAAATTTAATTTAAAAAACCCACATCGTTGCCTTCCCACACAAACTGGAGAAGTTCCCCTCCAATTTCTTACAATATTAGAGATTTATTTTTTTAAAAAAAATTATACTTTTCAGATATATACATTTCACTGATTCATTGGAACATTTTAAAACTTCCTTCCCCCTATTTCTGCGTTTCCTTAATTTCACTTTTCATATATTCTGCCATATCCAAATTAATTAGTGAAACTTGCTCATTTGGAGAAGAATATTGGAGATGTAACAAGAATTTGCTATCTGGTGTGGCTTCAGGGCTCGGGTTATTTACGTATATTAACATTATTTCATTTGTTATAGCGCCTTTTTCCTCCAGGGAGCTCAGGCTGTGCTGCGAATGCTTCTCCCGGGTCACATCCAGTTGAAGTTCATGGCAGTGTGCGGAATTCGAACCCGGGTCCCTTCCCCGCCCCCAGATCAAAGCCCCTGATTCTCTTAACCAGCCCTAGGCAAACTCCTGCCCTCCAGATGTTTTGGGACTACAATTCCCATCATCCCTGACCACCGGTCCTGCTAGCTAGGGATGATGGGAACTGTAGTCCCAAAACATCTGGAGGGCCGGCGTTTGCCTAGGGCTGCCTTTAACCATTGCACCACACAGCCCGAGACCACTTAATCCTTGGGGTTTCGAAGGCCCATGCAATAAGAAAAACCAGTCCTATATTAGATAGATAATCTAATATACGAGAAGGGGAAGGTCCGCAAGGGATTTTTGAGCCGTGATAAGGAAATCACTTTATAAGAAGGGATTAGTCTTTTAGAAGACATCTGAAGGCAGCCCTGTTTAGGGAAGCTTTCAATGTTTGATGCATTATTGTATTTTAATATTTGGTTGGAAGCCGCCCAGAGTGGCTGGGGAAGCCCAGCCAGATGGGCTGGGTATAATAATAATAATAATAATAATTAATAATAAATAAATTTATTATTATTAGATATGGAGTAAATACAAAGGAAAACGTACTTACCTTCGTTGTACATTTATATTTTAAAGTAATAAAGATTTACTCAAAAAAACAGGCCTGCCAGGAGAGCCCCGGTAGACTATTCCTGAGAATGGAGGTTCTATTTCTGAATACCCATAGTATATATGGGGTGGGGGACTGGCCTCTGGGGTTTACTTGGGTGGTTAGTTGGCCACTGGGGACCTCTGTGGATGTTGTTCTCGCCTGCTCCTCCTCCTGTTAAAACAGGATCCTTGAGATTTACGGATTTCGAGACTGGAGAAAGTCCTTATTAATGCAGCACTGCTAACCTGCGGAACTCCCTGCTACAGGAGGCAGCGATGGCCACTAATAATCTCGATGGCTTTAAAAGAGGAGGAGCCATCCATGGAGGAAGAGAGGTCTACTAGCCAGGATGGAGGCGCCAATACTCCTCTCCCCAAACCCACTTTTTGGGGCGTTTTTGTAAAAAAATATTTTATGTGTCAGGCGCCAAGCAGAACTGCTGATGTCAAGTATGTGTATGAATATTCTTTTGTTTCAGAAGTGTGAGCTGGGCTGGAGAAGATCGGTCGGTGTTTGTGCCGGCTGCTGGGAATTGTAGGGGGAAACTACAGTTCCCAAGTCTCCGCGGGGGAGTTTGTGCGCACCGGGCGTGCTTTAAATGAGCGGGTTGGGATGGATGACCTTTGGGGGGGTCCCCCTTGCAACGGTGCGGTTTCGTGCCTGCGAGGCGATCCTGGCGGCCAGTGCTACAACTCCCAACGCCCTCTCCCTCTGTGTTTCCGCAGCACCCTGACGTACGGCGCCCAGCCCTCCCCGATGGTGGCCACGATGATCAAACAAGAAGGCGGCTTGCAGCAGTTTCACCACTCCTTTGGCGACTTCCACGATGTGATGACGGCCTATTCCCTGCAGGCGTGCGATGCTGCGGAGGGGGCGCCCCAATACTGCATTTCCCAGCACCCCTATTTGGGGTTCAGCAACACACCTCCACTGACCCACCTTTAACTGGTTTGAAGGTGGCGGAGAAAGGACTGATTTAATTTGGGTTTTTTTTGGGGGGGTGTTGGTTTGGGGGCTGTTTTATTTCCCCAGCTTCGTGCAAAAGGGGATAAACTTGATTTCACTTGTGCACAAGTTTGTGTCTTGCGTATATCGAAGCGGGGAAGTTTGTACAGGACAATTTTCTTTTTTACCTTAAGAAATGAAGGAAACGGGAACCTCTTTTAAGGGTGGGTGGCTGGGTGGGTCCCAATTCCTGCTAGCAGGGATTCCTCGTTTGGGTGGGTGGAAAACGTAAAGGGGAGGGGGGCTATATTTTGCTAATTACATTTTTTAAACAAGTTTTTATATTAAAAAAAAAAAGGAATAAAAGCTGTTTGTGTGAAAGACCCTGGTTTGTGGGCTGTGATGGTGAGGGATGTGTGCTTGCGGGCTCTTGGCAAATTGTAGAGTCGGAAAAGGGACCCCCAAATATCATCTAGACCAACCCCGGACCCCGCAAGGCAGGAATTTCATCCGGGACGCTATGGAGCAGCAAAATAGTGCCCCTCAGTTGCCTTAGACCACAACTTCCTGGGAACGTTCACGGCTGGCCATGTGTCCGGGTTGCTGTGTTTTGTGCATTGAAGCGGGTTCGGCTGGATGGCCTTGTGGGGTCCCTTCCAACTTGAAAATTCCGCGAAACGTGGCTGATGTGCCTGGAAACCTGTAGCTGCAAAGGTGCAAAGATGGCTGGAAGTTTTAAGGGGGATAGAAGAACAGGGAACTGCCCATACAGAGTCAGACCATTGAAATAATTATAATATAATAATAATTTATTTATACCCCGCCCATCTGGCTGGGCTTCCGCAGCCACTCTGGGCAGCTTTCATCATAATATTAAAATACAGTAATGCAAGCCCAATGCCTCCTTTCTTTACTTCGGGGCTGAGGCTGCTAGCCTAATAATAATAATAATAATTTATTATTTATACTCCACCCGTCTGGCTGGGCTTCCCCAGCCACTCTGGGCGGTCTCCAACAAAACACAAAAATACAATAATGCATCAAACATTAAAAGCTTCCCTAAACAGGGCTGCCTTCAGATGTCTTCTAAAAGTCAGATAGTTGTTTATTTCCTTGGCATCTGATGGGAGGGCGTTCCACAGGGTGGGCGCCACCACCGAGAAGGCCCTCTGCCTGGTTCCCTGTAACTTGGCTTCTCATAGCAAGGGAACCACCAGAAGGCCCTCGGAGCTGGACCTCCATGTCCAGGCTGAACGATGGGGTTGGAGACGCTCCTTCAGGTCTACTGGGCCGAAGCCATTTAGGGCTTTCAAGGTAAGCACCAACACTTTGAATTGTGCTCGGAAACGTACTGGGAGCCAGTGTAGGTCTTTCAAGACTGGTGTTATGTGGTCTCCCAGTCCCCAGTCTGGCTGCCGCATTCTGGATTAGTTGCAGTTTCCGGGTCACCTTCAAAGGTAGCCTCACGTAGAGCGCATGGCAGTAGTCCAAGCAGGAGATAACCAGAGCATGCACCAGTCTGGTGAGACAGTCTGCAGGCAGATAGGGTCTCATCCTGTGTACCAGATGGAGCTGGCAGACAGCTGCCCTGGACACAGAATTGACCTGCGCCTCCATGGACAGCTGTGAGTCCAAAATGACTCCCAGGCTGCGCACCTGGTCCTTCCGGGGCACAGCTGTCCCATTCAGGACCAGGGAGTCCCCCACACCTGCCCGCCTCCTGTTCCCCCAAAACAGCACTTCTGTATACTGGACCGAGTGAGATCACGGGCAGCAGTGGCTCGCCAGGGTTTCAGGAAGGGAATCTCCATTGGGACCTTCTGTAAGCCAAGCAACTGTCCTGGCTCCTATTGAGCTATGGTTGTTCCCTTGAAAACGAAGCAAGTTGATAGTCTTCATGGTTGCGAACGAAGGGTCACTGGAAGTGGCCTTTTGCTAGATCACGCTATAGATCCATCCCGCTCAGACATTGGCCCTGGTCCCTTCTGCATGCCAGGCAGACGCCCATGCCCTTCAGATCCCTGCCCAGGAAAAGGGGATTACACAAAACAAATGAAAAATACAAATGAAATACTGCGAAAATCCCTGAAACGAGAAGTAATCAACTAGAAATATTATCTTATATAATGAAACTAAATAACAAAAATCAAAAGTTTAAGGGAAAAATTAGAAAACCCCTGAAACGAGAAGTAATAGACTAGAAATATTATCTTTTAGAAATATATTAAACTAAATAACAAAAATCGGAAAGTTTAAGGGAAAATTTGGAAAAACCTAGATTAACATCAGCAGGAACATCTAGACCAAAGGAGCGTTCCAGCCCTGTTCTTGAGTTTAAAATCTAAAATAGCTTATTTTATATTCCTTTCTTTGAATTTATGCTATGTAGGTTTTTAAAACCTTTTTGTAAAGGCAATACTAGAGTTTTCACAGCCAAGTCCTCAACTCCTTATTACTATTCTTTAAATAGGGCTATATCTAAAACTTGCCATTTAGGTTTTCAAACCTTTTTTGTATTTCAGCCCTGTTCTTGAGTTTAAAATCATTTAAGTTTTATGATTTCTCTGTTTCCTTCTGAGGAAACTGAATAGTTCAGTGAAACGAGGTTTGTGCCCGGCGTCCCGTTAAGGCTTTGTTCAGTTCTAGGTTTTTCTAGTTTTTTCCTTAAACTTTTTTTTATTTTTGTTAGTTTAATTCTAGAAGACAATATTTCTAGTCGATTACTTTTCGTTTCAGGGATTTTCTAATTTTTCCCTTAAACTTTTTTATGTTTGTTATTCAGTTTAATTCTAGAAGATAATATTTCCAGTCGATTACTTCTCGTTTCAGGGATTTTCACGGCATTTAATTTGTTTTGTGTGATTTCTCGGTTCCATGGCTGTCTCTTTTTTTACAAGAAAAGGGAATTGGCTGCTGCTGGGTCCCTCTGGCACAGCGCTGGCCCCCCTTTCTGCACCCACCTCCTGCCAGTCTCTGGCGATGGGTGACTCACTTCTTTCGTGCCGGGACAGGTGTGTGCCGAGGGCAGGGCAGGCTGCCACCCACAGGCCCGGGAACCGGAGCGAGCCCAGTTTTCGGGGGCAGCCCTGCTCCCCGCCCGCCCTCGAACATGTCCCTTCCAGCCCTGATCCGAAAAGGGCGAGTAGAATGACTTAGATTGGCTTCCTTAGAAGGAAAGGTTGCAGCGTTTGGGGGCATTTCGGGTCAAGAGACAACACGGTCGACTTAAAGCCACGAGCCTCGTGAATAGCGCAATTCTCGGCTGCGACTCCTGCATTACCGGCGGGGTTGAGATGGATGACCTTTGGGGGAACCCTTCCAATTCGGGATGCTGCTTTGAGTGAAAACGGTATTTTATTTTTTTCTAAAAGGCTTTTCTCAAATAAAAAGGGCACACCAGTTCCCCTTCCTCCTCTTGAGGAGACTTCTGCAGGATGGGAAAAGGAACATCCCAAAACACGGTTTGAAATTCTAGAGGTGCCCGTCATATTTTGCCACCGGCGCTGGTCCAGTTGTGGCTACGTGGGTCAGTTTAGAAACCTGCAATAACGCACAGTTAATTCCATTCCCACTGTGTGTCTGCTTCTCCTCATTGCATACCGAGACGTGTGAATTGTTGGTCACCTTCAAGGAAAAGCCGAAAATGCATTTGAGTCTGGGTGCGGGGAGAAGTTATTAAGTTTAGCACAGCTTTCCGGATATCGCTTTGCAATGGCTGGCTTCGTCCTGTGCTCTGAGGGCACCGGATTTTGCAAGGCTGGTTTCTTTACTGCCTACTTTTCGGAGGCTACGGCATTAAAACCACACGATTAAAAATTGGGGCGTAAAAATAAGCCGGGTCTGGAAAATATACCCTTTTGAGTGTCAAAAACTCCAACCCAGGGTAAAGAGGTCTTTGGCACTCGGTGGAAGCTGTGTCAAGAATGCACCAGTTACACCTCTGGTCTGTAGGTGAGGGGCCACCACAGAAAAGGCCCTCTTCTCCCCCCTGGGCTTACCCCCATGTTTCCCCAGGCCCGCTCTGCTGACCTCAGCACAAACCCATTTAAAGGGCCAGAAACAACCTCAAAAAATGGGAAAAGGACACCAAAACAGCGTCCAGCGATCTCGTGTGCCTCTAACTGCGATCCCAGGAACACTCCTGGTTTTCAAAACTCTTTCCAGAGGTTGAGAGAGTCCTTGCAGGCTTTTTTCAAATGTTGTTTCCAAAAAGAACGCTTGGTTTCTCTGAACATAATCCTGCGTTATAATTTTAGGGTTTCGGACACAGATTTGAGCATCCTGAACCAGCTCAGCTGTTTTGAAACAGGAGCTTTATTTTTAAGGTTATGCTTAAAATTCTACAAGGAAGGCTCAAGCAGTATGTGGATCGAGAACTCCCAGAAGTGCAAGCTGGATTTAGAAGAGGCAGAGGAACCAGAGACCAAATTGCAAACATGCGCTGGATTATGGAGAAAGCTAGAGAGTTCCCGAAAGACATCTACTTCTGCTTCATTGACTATGCAAAAGCCTTTGACTGTGTCGACCACAGCAAACTATGGCAAGTTCTTAAAGCAATGGGAGTTCCTGATCACCTCATCTGTCTCCTGAGAAATCTCTATGCGGGACAAGAAGCTACAGTTAGAACTGGATATGGAACAACTGATTGGTTCAAAATTGGGAAAGGAGTACGACAAGGCTGTATTTTATCTCCCTGCTTATTTAATTTATATGCAGAATACATCATGCGAAAGGCTGGGCTGGATGAATCCCAAGCTGGAATTAAGATTGCCGGAAGAAATATCAACAACCTCAGATATGCAGATGACACAACCTTGATGGAAGAAAGTGAGGAGGAATTAAAGAACCTTTTAATGAGGGTGAAAGAGGAGAGCGTAAAATATGGTCTGAAGCTCAACATCAAAAAAACGAAGATCATGGCCACTGGTCCCATCACCTCCTGGCAAATAGAAGGGGAAGAAATGGAGGCAGTGAGAGATTTTACTTTCTTGGGCTCCATGATCACTGCAGATGGTGACAGCAGCCACGAAATTAAAAGACGCCTGCTTCTTGGGAGAAGGGCAATGACAGGCCTAGATAGCATCTTGAGAAATAGAGACGTCACCTTGACAACAAAGGTCCGTATAGTTAAAGCTGTGGTTTTCCCAGTAGTGATGTATGGAAGTGAGAGCTGGACCATAAAGAAGGCTGATCGCCGAAGAATTGATGCTTTTGAATTATGGTGCTGGAGAAGACTCTTGAGAGTCCCATGGACTGCAAGAAGATCAAATGCATCCATTCTTAAGGAAATCAGCCCTGAGTGCTCACTGGAAGGACAGATCCTGAAGCTGAGGCTCCAGTACTTTGGCCACCTCATGAGAAGAGAAGACTCCCTGGAGAAGACACTGATGCTGGGAAAGATGGAGGGCACAAGGAGAAGGGGGCGACAGAGGACGAGATGGTTGGATAGTGTTTTCGAGGTTACCAGCATGAGTTTGACCAAACTGCGGGAGGCAGTGGAGGACAGAGGTGCCTGGCGTGCTCTGCTCCAGGGGGTCACGAAGAGTCGGACACGACTAAACGACTAAACAACAACAAAAATATAAAACAGAACAATTGAAACGGTGGGGTGAGTGGGTTACATGAGATCTAAACAGAAGCCCAGCCAGAAACCTGGCTGTTTTTGCTGCATTTTGGACCAACTTTGAAGTCCCGGGACAGTCTTCAAGGGGTGGCCCAAGCAGCTAGCATTGCAGTAGTCCATCCTGTAGATTGCCAGAGGCAGTCGCCAAGTCATTTTGGAGGGAGGGGGCATCGGGGCAGCCTGTCTCCCTACAGATATTTTGGCTCCTAGCATTCTGGTTGCGCTGGCTATACCTGAGTGGGGTTTGTGGTCCAAAAACCAGCAATTTAGGAAAAAGTGCTCCCCAGAGACTGATGAATTGGGGTGGCAAAGTGAGCCCCAATCTTTCCATAATCCTAATTGATGGGCAATGGATCCCGCACAGTTGGAAACGCATCTTTTTGCCTTAAAGATCTGCGTTTTTTGCCTTAAAGATGTGGGGCTCCAAGTAGCTTTAAAATCCCTTCGTAAGAGATGGAGGTGGTCTCCCTGGGAGGTGGCCCAGGCTGCAGGATTAAACCCACTTGTGATAAGGGCGGGTGGGCAGTTAATCAATGGAACTCCCTGCCACAGGAGGAAACAAGGAGGGCTTAGAAGGATTCGACAAAACCGCTTCCAGTTGCCGTGATGGTTATACATTGCTCGAGTTGCGACGCTTCTGACTCCCAGCTCCAGGAAACCCCAGGAGGGGAGAGCGGCTCTCGCACTCGGGTCCTGCTCGCGGGCTTCCCTTAGGGCCACCTGGTCAGCCCCTGTGAAAACAGGTCGCTGGACTGGATGGGCCATTGGGTTTGATCCAAGCTCTTAAGTCAGCATGGAGGCTCCAGCTCCAGAGACAGTCTACCTAGATTCTTAGGTAGGGCTCAGCAAACTTTTTCAGCAGGGGGCCGGTCCACCGTCCCTCAGACCTTGTCGGGGGCCGGACTATATTGGGATGGGGGGAAATGAACGAATTCCTATGCCCCACAAATAACCCAGGGATGCATTGTAAATAAAAGCACACATTCTACCCATGTGAAAACACGCTCGTCCGTGGGCCGGATTGATAAGGCGATTGGACCTTAGTTTGCCTACCCAAGTTTTGAGGGGCATTTGGCCCCCTGTGAGAACAGGGAGCTGGACTGGACAGGCCAGGGGGCCCGATCCACCGGGCTTTTATGTGTGCTGCTTTTGCAATCCAGATAATCTCAGCCGCTTAGTTGCAGCGATGTTGTGATTCTAAAAGCAGTGGGGTGTGTGTGTGTAAAAGGGTGGGGCGGTGTGTGTGTGGGGGGGAACACCCTTTGGCAAAAGTTTAAACGCTATAACATCCCCCCCCCACTGCACTCCAGGAAGACAGCTGCAGATCTGCTCTGACTCACCTGCTCTCCCTCCCTGAAGCGAAATCTTGCTAAGCTCCCCAATTAGGATGCCCCGCCCCGCCCTGGCTGGCTGCCCCTCCTGCCCCCCGCCAGCATCACCCACAAAGCAGAGAGAAAAACACCCATTTCCTCCCCCTGCAGGGCATGTGGTATTTTTGCAGGCTGGATTGAGCTGAGCTGGGTGAGAGAGAGAGAGACAGCTGTGGGTTAAACCACAGAGCCTAGGACTTGCCGATCAGAATGTCGGCGGTTCGAATCCCCGCAATGACGGGGTGAGCTCCCGTTGCTCTGTCCCTGCTCCTGCCAACCTAGCAGCTCGACAGCACGTCAAAGTGCAAGTAGATAAATAGGTACCACTCTGGCAGGAAGGTAAACGGCGTTTCCGTGCGCTGCTCTGGTTCGCCAGAAGCAGGTGAGTCATGCTGGCCACATGACCCGGAAGCTGTACGCCGGCTCCCTCAGCCAATAAAGCGAGATGAGCGCCGCAACCCCAGAGTCGGCCACGACTGGACCTAATGGTCAGGGGTCCCTTTACCTTTAATGTAATATACAATAACAATAATGTAATATAGGGACTCGGGTGGCACTGTGGTCTAAACCGCTGAGCCTAGTGCTTGCCGATTAGAAGGTCAGCGGTTCAAATCCCTGCTACGGGGTGAGCTCCTGTTGCTCAGTCCCTGCTCCTGCCCACCTGGCAGTTCGAAAGCACCCCAAAAAGTGCAAGTAGATAAATAGGTACCACCAGTACCAGGTAAGGGGCGTTTCCGTGCGCTGCTCTGGTTCGCCAGAAGCGGCTTAGTCATGCTGGCCACATGACCCGGAAGCTGTACGCCGGCTCCCTCGGCCAGTAAAGCGAGATGAGCGCCGCAACCCCAGAGTCGGCCACGACTGGACCTAATGGTTAGGGGACCCTTTACCTTTAAGTTGACCCACCTGGATGGAGCGAACCCAAGAACTCCCTCTGCTGGCAGCAACGGGAAGCGGCTTTTATTCAGGGCACTGGCACCCAACTAGTTCAGTATTGTCTACACTGGTTGGCAACAGCCTCTCCCAACCCTACCCAGAGGCACCGTTTGGGATTGAACCTGCGACTTTCTGCATGCAAGGAGGGTGCATTTGTCGTAGACCCCAGGGGTCGCCCAGCCCAGCCCCCTGCAATCCAGGAATCTCAGCTAAAGCATCCATGACAGATAGCCTTCAAACCTCTGCTTAAAAAGCTGCAAGGAAGGTAAGACCACAACCTCCAGGGGGGGAATTCTTCCTGGTGTTTACTTGGTTCGAGTCCCGCCGTCCACAGCAGGAGAGAGCAAAGCATGCTCCCTGATCCATGGGACAGCCCTTCAGATATTTGAAGATATCTCCTCCCAGTCTCCTCTTTTCCAGGCTAAACATCCCCAACTCCTTTGACCGTTCCTCATCAGGCATGGTTTCCAGACTCTTCATCCTCTTGGTTGCCCACCTTGGCACAATATCCTTCTCAAATTGCGGTGCCCAACACAGGACTCCAGGTGTGGTCTGAGGATGGCAGGATAGAGTGGGACTATAACTTCCCTTGGTGATGTATGCAAGTGAGAGCTGGACCATAAAGAAGGCTGATGCCCCGAAGAATGGATGCTTTTGAATTGTGGTGCTGGAGGAGACTCTTGAGAGTCCCACGGACTGCAAGAAGATCAAACCTCTCCATTCTGAAGGAAATCAGCCCTGACTGCTCACTGGAAGGACAGATCCTGAAGCTGAGGCTCCAAGACTTTGGCCACCTCCTGAGAAGAGAAGACTCCCTGGAAAAGACCCTGATGTTGGGAAAGATGGAGGGTGCAAGGAGAAGGGGACGACGGAGGACGAGATGGTGGGGCAGTGTTCTCGAAGCTACCAGCCTGAGTTTGACCAAACTGCGGGAGGCAGTGGAAGACAGGAGTGCCTGGCGTGCTCTGGTCCAGGGGGTCATGAAGAGTCGGACACGACTAAACGACTCAACATCAACATGACTTCCCTTGATTGGGACACTAGACTTCTCTTGTCGCTGAGCTATGGCCAAATCTCCTAGCAAGAGAACCAAGATTCTAGTCCTCACTGTTCTGAGCGAAGGGCTGGATTAAAGAAGAAGGCAGGACGCTGAATCAGGACATTCTCCCACCTGTATTTGGGTTACGGGGAGGAGTCTGCAGACAGAACCCCCTCCCCAAATATACAATTATTCCTCATAGGCCTCTGAGCCCCAAGCCACCTTGGCCCTGCTGGCGGGGTGTGGGGAATCACAGCAGGTTAAGAAAAGCAACCCCAGTTTCCAGCGTACAAATCCCACAAGATTCCCAGAGAAAAAGACTGCAACTGTCCCTTGGCTCAGAATGTGAAAAGAGAGAGAAGAGGAAAAAACCTTCCTGGAAAATCAGCCCCTTTCCTGATGTGCTTCTTGTCCAGGAGTCACGAACCCCTCCAGGGCTCCTATTCCTTCTTGCGCTTGTCCACGGGGACGTTCCAGTAATATATCAACTGTCCCGTGATGATGCTGTTGCAGGATGAGGCCACGACGTAGGTGAGAGCCATGAGGGGGTCTCCCGTCTCCTGCGGGGTGGGGAGGGGGCAAATGAGAAGAAGAGTTTGGATTTGATATCCCGCCTTTCACTCCCTTTAAGGAGTCTCAAAGCGACTAACATTCTCCTTTCCCTTCCTGCCCCACAAAAAACACTCTGTGAGGTGAGTGGGGCTGAGAGACTTCAGAGAAGTGTGACTGGCCCAAGGTCACCCAGCAGCTGCAGGTGGAGGAGTGGAGACTCGAACCTGGTTCCCCAGATTACGAGACTACCGCTCTTAACCACTACACCACACTGGCTGTAGATTTGCTGATTTTATTTACACCCCCAGCTTCTCCCCCAATGCCTGCCTGCCCAAGTTGGGATGCGAGGCAGCTTCCAGTGTTTTTTTAATTAAAAAAAACAACATCTAGATCCCACCCACCCTCACCCTCAATACAGAAAGCAACGGGGGCGGGGTTGATTTCCTGCAAGCCCAACAACTCCTTCCTTTACTTCGGGGCTGAGGCTGTTAGCATAATAAATAAATAAATAAATAAATTAATAATAATAATAATAATAATAATAATAATAATAATAATAATAATAAAAAATAATTTATTATTTATACTGCACCCATCTGGCTGGGCTTCCCCAGCCACTCTGGGCGGCTTCCAACAAAGTATTAAAATACAGTGGTCTGTTAAACATTAAAAGCTTCCCTAAACAGGGCTGCCTTCAGATGTCTTCTAAAAGTCTGGTAGTTGTTGTTCTCTTTGACATCTCCTGGGAGGGCGATCCACAGGGCGGGCGCCACCACCGAGAAGGCCCTCTGCCTGGTTCCCTGCAACCTCACTTCTCTCAGGGAGGGAACTGCCAGAAGGCCCTCGGAGCTGGACCTCAGTGTCCGGGCTGGACAATGGAGGTGGAGACGCTCCTTCAGGTCTACTGGGCCTTTGAGGCCGTTTAGGGCTTTCAGGGTCAGCAACAACACTTTGAATTGTGTTTGGAAACGTACTTGAATGACGCCTCTCTGTCCTCCCTACCCGCCCTGGGCAGGTGAACCCCAGCCTACCTGGATGGAAGTGAAGATCCGGGCCAGAGAGCCCGCAAAAAGCAGGAAGGCTGTGACGGCGGAGAGCTGCCCTGTGTGGCCGTTGCGGTAGTTTGTGGCTGCTTGCAGGAGCTGTTGGGGGCACAGGGAAGAGGTGTGACGTTTTATTTATTTATTCAACTTACATACCGCCCTTTACCTGGAGGTCTCAGGGCGGTTCACAACAAGAGCACAACATATAAAATCAAACCAAAAACAATAAACCAAGGCCCTGTGGCTGGTTCCCAGTAACTTCACTTCTCGCAGGGAGGGAACCGCCAGAAGGCCCTCGGAGCTGGACCTCAGTGTCCAGGCTGGACGATGGGGGTGGAGATGCTCCTTCAGGTCTACTGGGCCTTTGAGGCCGTTTAGGGCTTTCAAGGTCAGCACCAACACTTTGAATTTTGCTCAGAAACGTACTGGGAGCCAATGAAGGTCTTTCAAGACCGGTGTTATGTGGTCTCGGCGGCCGCTCCCAGTCACCAGTCTAGCTGCCGCATTCTGGAATAATTGCAGTTTCCAGGTCACCTTCCAAGGTAGCCCCACGTAGAGCGCATTGCAATAGTCCAAGCGGGAGATAACCAGAGCATGCACCACTCTGGCGAGACAGTCTTCGAACAGGGAGGGTCTCATCCTGCGCACCAGATGGAGCTGGTAGACAGCTGCCCGGACACAGAATTGACCCGCGCCTCCATGGACAGCGGTGAGTCCAGAATGACTCCCAGGCTGCGCACCTGGTCCTTCAGGGGCACAGTTGCCCCATTCAGGACCAGGGAATCCTCCACACCTGCCCGCCTCCCGTACTTCTGTCTTGTCAGGATTCAACCTCAACCTGTTAGCCGCCATCCATCCTCCAATCGCCTCCAGACACTCACACAGGACCTTCACTGGTTCCGATTTGAAAGATGAACACCCAGCCCAAACCCCTTAATGATCTCTGAGATTGGTGTGCTTGTGGGCAGCCATCTCCAGCACACACAACCCTTGCCTCTTAGCGGCCCCCACCCCCCGGACAGTAGCACCCACTTTGCTCCCCAAAGGTAAAGAGACCCCTGACCATTAGGTCCAGTCGTGGCCGACTCTGGGGTTGCGGCGCTCATCTCGCTTTACTGGCCGAGGGAGCCGGCGTACAGCTTCCGGGTCATGTGGCCAGCAGGACTGAGCCGCTTCTGGCGAACCAGAGCAGCGCACGGAAACGCCGTTTACCTTCCCGCCGGAGCGGAACCTATTTATCTACTTGCACTTTGACGTGCTTTCGAACTGCTAGGTTGGCAGGAGCAGGGACCGAACAACGGGAGCTCACCCCGTCATTGCGGGGATTCGAACCGCCGACCTTCTGATCGGCAAGTCCTAGGCTCTGTGGTTTAACCCACAGCACCACTCGCGTCCCTTTTGCTCCCAAAACCACAGCACAAAACATCAGGCAGGTTGGCAGTCTTTAGAAGAACGAGAGGGATAAGGAGCGGTGCAGGGTTTGAGACTCAGGCAAGCGGGCCCGCCTATGGGGCAGTGTTTCTCTGATCCCCACACCCCTGGGTGCCCCTTACCCTGCCTGTTATGACGGCGGGCATGTTGAACGCCTGGAGCGCCGTCACGATACCCACGGGTGTGAGTGAGGAGAGCAGGAGGGCCAGGACTCCAAAGTAGGCGAGCAGGAAGGACACACCTAGGGGTTTAAGCAGAGATGGTATAGGGTCATATATGCACATGTGGTGGGAATGCACAGCCATTAAAGAATTTTGGAATAACATCTACAATGAATTAAAAAAACTATTTAAGTTTTCATTTAAGAAAAAACCTGGAATTTTTCTCCTGGGAATAATGTCAACAGAAAAGAAAATAGACCACTTTTTATGTATACAACAGTAGCAGCCAGGTTCTTAATCGCGAAAAACTGGAAAAGTGACAAAACACCTACGATAAATGAGTGGCAGGTCCAAAGGATAGAATATCTACAAATGGCTATGATGACAGGGAGAATTTGAGGGTATCCAAAACAGAAAGGACAGAAAGAATGGAAAATCTTTAAAGAATATTTGGAAAAGTATTACGATAACAAATATCTCCTGGCAGAAACAGAATGAACCTTGTAAAACAACAAATGTAATGTTTTTTGATCTCTGACGAAAACAAAGAAAGAAATATAACAACTTGGAACTAACTGTGTGTGAGAAAATTGTAGAAATAATAATACAATGAGTCTAATCGGAAGTTAAACATGTTTGTCTTGTTTTGTATTGCTTTGCTCACAAGCAGGAATTAAGTACAAGAGCCACACTCTCCTGGATAGCAGCCATCAATAATAATAATAATAATAATAATAATAATAATAATAATAATAGTAATAATTTTATTTATACCCCGCCCTCCCCAGCCAGAGCCAGGCTCAGGGTGGCTAACACCAGTAAAATTACAGTAAAAACATAATGGGGGGGGGGAAACAATTTAAAATACAGGTTAAAATGCAATTTAAAATGCAGCCTCATTTTAAAAGTAGCCCATAGATCAAAACCGTAAGGGGAGGGAAACGTAAGGGTCAGACTGAGTCCAAACCAAAGGCCAGGCGGAACAGCTCTGTCTTGCAGGCCCTGCGGAAAGATATCAAGTCCCGCAGGGCCCTAGTCTCTTGGGACAGAGCGTTCCACCAAGTCGGGGCCAGTACTGAAAAGGCCCTGGCCCTAGTTGAGACCAATCTAACCACCTTGCGACTTGGGACCTCCAAAGTGTTGTCATTTGTGGACCTTAAGGTCCTCCGCGGCCTCTCTTCCTTTTTTTTTTTTTAATAAATTTTTATTGGTTTTCCAACATAAATTAAACACATTACAATTCACAATACATAGACAAACAAACAAACAAACATAAACATGTATAATTTCATAACCTCTTTTTCATAAACCTTATTTCACCGACTTCCCCATGCCTCCCTTTTCTGCATCCCTATTTTAAAATTTTCTTCAGCAACCCCTCATTTCAGTTAACATTCACTTTCTTTAATCCTTCTTCTCTTACCCAATCATTTACCGCTGCAATTCTGTTTTACATTACCCATGACATTTTAGCACTCATTAATTTTATAACAGTTCTTAAGATAAACTTTGTATTTCTTCCAATCTTCTTCCACCGTCTCTTTTCCTTGGTCTCGGATTCTGCCGGTCATCTCAGCCAATCCCATGTAGTCAATCACCTTCGTCTGCCATTCTTCCAGTGTGGGTAGTTCTTGTGTCTTCCAATACTTTGCTAATAGAACTCTTGCTGCTGTTGTAGCATACATAAAGAACGTCCTATCTTTCCTTGACACCAATTGGCCCACCATGCCCAGGAGAAAAGCCTCTGGTTTCTTATGAAAGGTACACTTAAGAACCTTCTTAATTTCATTATAGATCATTTCCCAGAAGACCTTAATCCTTGGGCATGTCCACCAAAGGTGGTAGAAAGTACCTTCAGTTTCATTGCATTTCCAGCATTTATTATTGGGCAAATGATAGATTTTTGCAAGCTTGACTGGGGTCATGTACCACCTATAAATCATTTTCATAATATTCTCTCTTAAGGCATTACATGCCGTAAACTTTATACCGGTGGTCCATAACTGTTCCCAGTCAGCAAACATAATGTCATGACCAATGTCTTGTGCCCATTTAATCATAGCTGATTTAACCGTTTCATCTTGTGTATTCCATTTCAACAGCAAGTTATACATTCTTGACAGATTCTTAGTATTGGGTTCTATCAATTCTGTTTCTAATTTTGATCTCTCCACCTGAAAGCCAATTTTCCTGTCTTGTTCGCGGCCTCTCTTCCTAACTGGATTTGTCCAATCCTCTTTTAAAGCCTTCCAAGTTGGTGGCCATCGCGGCTGCCTCCTGCAGGAAGGAGTACCACAGTTTAACAAATAAAGAAGATTTATTTGTCCTTTCAACATTCCAGCTTCTTGGGCGTCTACAGGCTTTGAGTGTTACGAGAGGGGGAGGAAAAGCTTTCTTTATGCCGGGCGTAATTTTATAAAAATTCTATCGCGGCATCTCTCCCATCCAGCTTACAGAATCAAAACAAGGCACAAGGGGCTAAACGTACGTGCTACATATATAGCATGCATTTAGAATTCCCGAAATTCCTGTGGATAGCTCAGCAGGGCTGAAGCGAGGCTCGGGTTCTCGTTGCGGCTCATGAACGGGAAGGAAGAGGGCGGCTTCGGGGTGTGGGAAGGGCCTAGCTGAAAGCCCCCAAACAGGTCTGGTTAGGATCCAGGGCTGCCGAGCACTAGGGCTTAAAGGATGCAAAGTTCTGCCTTAGCCCAAGTCTCCTGCCTCCGACAGGGGACAGCCAGATAACCCCCAAAGCCCACAGACGTCGCTGCGGTTCGCTGTCTCTGTACATGGAGTTTCTGCTTGGCTGTTTTGGCTAATAGCTCTTGAAAGCAGGATAGCTCAGTTGCTGATAACGCCAAGGTTGGAGATTCGATCTCCGCGTCAGACAGCTGCATATTCCTGCCTTGCAGGGGGTTGGACTAGATGACCCCAGGAACCCCTTGCAACTATGATTCAATTAAATGAACTCTAGACTCTGGTTCCAAACTCACCTCGTCCCGTGTTACCCCCGAAATGCTGGATTAGGAATCCGATGGCCACAGTTTGCAACATGAGGAAGAAAGCTTCGCCCCAGGAACTGTTGTTCGGGTCGGGGGGAGGAAAGAGAGAGATGTGTTAGGGGGGAAATGAAATCTCTTGATCCAAACTCTTTTGGATACCTGAAGGAGCGTCTCCACCCCCATCGTTCTGCCCGGACACTGAGGTCCAGCGCCGAGGGCCTTCTGGTGGTTCCCTCATTGCGAGAAGCAAAGCTGGAGGGAACCAGGCAGAGGGCCTTCTCGGTAGTGGCGCCCGCCCTGTGGAACGCCCTTCCAGCAGATGTCAAAGCGATAAACAACTACCTGACATTCAGAAGACATCTTAAGGCAGCCCTGTTTAGGGAAGTTTTAAACGTGTGACATTTTAGTGTATTTTTGGTCTCTGTGGAAGCCGCCCAGAGTGGCTGGGGAAACCCAGCCAGATGGGCGGGGTACAAATAATAAATTATTATTATTTTTCCAGGCAGGTAACAGCTCCTTCAAGTTATTTTCCTTCCACCACCAACAGCAAAGAGGAACAAAATGGGTGTGAGAGGATCAGCAACTTGAGCACTGACATCGCCCCACCCTCCCCCAAAAAGGCAGGATATGGGACTTTAGGAATCAGCCCGTACGCATTTAAAACTGCAGCTCCGGGGACGATATCGTTCCGGCAAAGGATTAGACCTCTACAGATCAGGTGGCTGTTAAGAGAGCAGGAGGTGGCCACACTCTCCTGTAACTAGTGGGTTTGCATGCGCATGAAAACAAATGTAGGGATTCGAACTCGGCACCGTCGCCCGTCGAAAGGTCTGAGTGGACCTCAGGTTGTGCTTAGTTTGAGAGGAATCCAAATTACCTAGCACGGATAACTCACTTCCTGAGTGCTGCCCGTTTCAGTCGTGGCTGAAGGATGGGAAAGGATGTTTCTATGTTCTCTTTTTCCTTCCAGTAGCACCTTAAAGACCAACTAAGTTAGTTCTTGCTATGAGCTTTCGTGTGCATGCACACTTCTTCAGATACACTGAAACAGAAGTTGCCAGATCTTCAGTGTATCTGAAGAAGTGTGCATGCACACGAAAGCTCATACCAAGAACTAACTTAGTTGGTCTTTAAGGTGCTACTGGAAGGAAAATTTTTGTTTTGTTTTGACTATGGCAGACCAACACGGCTACCTTTCTGTAACTGGATCTATGTTCTCTGTTATGAACTGGTTTTGTTAAAAAAAAACCTTATATACAGCAACGAAGGAGAAACTGACTCATCGGTTCTCAGAGGGGAAGCAGACTCATTGGACTTTGTGGCTGTCTGGTGGGCTTTCAATCGCAGCTATAGAAAGGCCTCGGGCGCTGCCCATACCTGAACGGGAAAGCGTTGGCGATGCTGTAGGCCATGGTGCCGGTGATGGCGAGCAGCTCCAGGAGGATGGAATGGAAGCTCAGCCCCTCAGCGCTCTTGGCCCCCAGGATCTTGAAGATCTGGGGCAGCTTCACTGCAGAAAGAGGGAGGGAGAAGTGGTCAGAATCCCGCTCTATTCTGCCTCGGTCAGACCTGTGTCCAATTCTGGGTGCCATAATTTAAGAAGGATATTGAGAGGTGGGAGGTGTTTAGGCCAGGAAAGAGGATATAGAGAGGAGACGGTGTGTGTGTGTATATTTTGGGTTGTTGTTTTTATTTTGATTATATATAGTGTGTGTGTGTGTGTGTGTGTGTGTGTGTGTATATATATATACACACACACACACACACACACACATACACAGTGTATACAGTATATATAATTTTTCAGTTTTTATGTTGATTTGTTCTGTGAAACTTCCGAGTATAGGGCAGTATACAAATTCTACCTATCTATCTATCTATTTCACCTCTCAGTCTTCTTTTTTTTATTACTCTCAGTATTATTATAAGTACTATTTGTTAAACTTACTGGTTTTTTTCTTACCAATGTAAGTCAAAACGACACACACACACACAAATATATATACAGTGGTACCTCGGGTTAAGAACTTAATTCGTTCCAGAGGTCCATACTTAACCTGAAACTGTTCTTAACCTGAAGTACCACATTAGCTAATGGGACCTCCAGCTGCTGCCGGAGCACGATTTCTGTTCTCATCCTGAAGCAAAGTTCTTAACGTGAAGCACTATTTCTGGGTTAGCGGAGTCTGTAACCTGAAGCGTATGTAACCTGAAGCATATGTAACCCGAGGTACCACTGTATTGCGGTTTTTATGTTGATCTTGTTCTGTGAACCGCCCTAAGACCTCCGGGTATAGGGCAGTATACAAATTCTATCTATCTATCTATCTATCTATCTATCTATCTCACCTCTCAAGTCTTCTTCTATTATTATTCTCAGTATTTATTATTATTATTATTATTATTATTAAGTACTATTTATTAAACTTATTGGTTTTTTTCTTACCAATGTAAGTCAAAATGACACACACACACACACACAAATATATACAGTGTGTATATATATATATATAAACACACACACACACTCCGCAGAGAATACACATGCACAAAACCAAACAGAAAAACCTTTTTTAAAAACCTTATAGTTTATATTAAAAGTCAGATTATCTGACTGGGAAGTCCCGGTGTCCGTACCCAGAAGGGAACCAGCCACGATGGCGAATCCGAGGCCCTTGCTGATGAAGATTTTGAGGCATGGAACTGAAGGAAGAGGGGGAGAGAGACAAAAGGATACAAAACACAATTAATTGCAAACAGTGATGCTTTTTTGCTTTTACAATACTCCTGTGATGCGGGACATAAATTCCACTTTCTGCACTGAGCAGCAGCCTTGCTTTCTGCATGGCAGGCAGACATCCCACCGGTGAGGTTTCCCTCATCACTTCACCTGCTAGAAGTCTACCTGACAGGCGCCTAGCCAATGACAGCCCTGCTTGAGGGGAAAGGGGCGGAGCTTAAAAGCTCCTCGGCTGCCATATGGACGTCGTGCCCAAAACCAACATGGCGCGAAAGCCTTCACTGTGCTTCGTCCATGACCCTTTTTAAGAGACGATGAACAGCATCTTCATATTGAAAGCTTTTTTTAAAAAAAATTAAGCTTTTCTCCCCCCAAAGGATAGTTTCATTTGTAATTCTAGGGTTAAATGTTAATAAAATTAAAAATCTCGTGGTACTTCCGCCCGGCTGCAAGGTGAGGGAAGAAAGGAGGCCCGGAAACGGAGCCGACTGCCACTTCCGCCCTCTACCAAAATGGCCGCCGGGGTAAAATTTCGCCCTTCACCAAAATGGCGCCCAGTCGCCCCCTACAGGACACTTCCGCCAGGCCTGGCGTTGCTACGGCGACGACGTGACGGGTACCCGGCAGGACAAAAAGGGCGTCGAAGAGCGCGCGACTCACTGTGCAAGAGGTTGAGGCTGAGGAAGAGCTCGTCGTAGCAGTTCTCCGGCAGGACGTGCGGGACCAGCAGGCCCTTCAGAGCCGTCGACGCCGCCATTTTGACGAAGGTGGGAGCCAATGAAGCTGGGCGAAACTTCCGCCTCCATAACCCCTACGCGCCGGTGAGCGAGCGAGAGAAACGCCTTTCCCTGGTGCGCATGCGCGGCGTCTCCCACATGCCTGGCGGCCATTTCAACCTTGCCGACCAATGCGCAGGCGCTACTCATGCGGGCCGCCATTAAAAGAGCTGCGCGTGCGCAGAGCGAGCGGCGGGCGCCTTAACACGCGCATGCGCATTCTCTGTGGGACTTTTGTGTGTGTGGTTCCTCTGCGCATGCGCCGTTTTTAGCCTGGCATCCTTTGCCAGCGCCCTGAGCTGAGGTGCCGCTTTCCCATTGGCTGGGCAAACTTTGGTCAAGGGACAAAATGGCCGCCACGCCTGGGCAGCCATCTTGCCCCCCAAGTGGCACCCCTGGCCCAGGGAGGGGCGAGGAGGTGCCCCAGCTGCTGCCCACCCTCAGCCGGGGCACCGTGGCCCTGTGCCTCCTCTACTACATGCGCCTCCAGCGGGGCCGGCGCCTGAGGGAGGCCGCCCGACGTCGCCGCGCCGCCCGCCACCGCCGCGCCCAGGCCCGCCAGCGCCAGCGCTTCGCCCTGCTGTGGCTCTGCCGGACGTTGGCTCGGGTGCCCGGCCTGGCGGGCTTCTGCCAGGACACTGGCAGCGGCGGAGACGGCGGCCTTCCCCGGCTGCTGCGGGAGCGTCGCCTGTGGAGCAAAGCCCGCAGCTCGGCCTTCTGGGAAATCGTGCGCGCCAAGGCCTTCAGCCAGTGGGAATGGGTGGAGAACTTCCGCGTCTCGCCGGGCACCTTCGACTACCTCTGCGCCCAGCTGCGCGGAGCCATCCAGCGGCGGGACACCAACATGCGCCGCGCCATCCCGGCCGACGTGCGCCTGGCCATGACGCTGTGGCGCTTGGGCGCCTGCACCGAGTACCGGGCGGTGGAGCAGCTCTTTGGCGTCTCCCGCTCCACCGTCTGCAAGATCCTGCGCGACGTCTGCGAGGCCGTGGTGGGCATCCTCACGCCGCTCTACGTGCGGCCCCCGGACCCTGCCGAAGTGGCCGCGGGCAACGGCTTCCCTTTGCCCCAGCTGGCCGGCGTGCTGGGATCCCTGCACGTCCCCATCCGCGCGCCCAACGAGAACGCCGCCGGCTACTACAACCGCCACGGCTGGCACTCGGTGGTGGTCCAGGCCGCTGTCGATTCCCGCGGCTGCTTCTGGGACATTAACGTCGGCTGCCCGGGACGGGTGACGGACACCCAGGTTCTGTGCACGTCGGAGCTGTACCAGCGTGCGCAAGAGGGCGAGCTGTTTTCGGGGGCGTGCCAAGCCATCCGTGGGGTGCAGGTGCCCGTTTACCTGCTGGGCGGCTGCTCCTATCCGTTCCTCCCGTGGCTCATGAGGCCCTACCGGGACGAGGTCCTAACTCCTGCCCAACACCGCTTCAACGAGTACGCCGCTGCCGCACGGACCGTGGTGGGAGTGGCCTTTGGCCGCCTGCGGGGACGCTGGCGCTGCCTCACAAAACGCAATGACACCGACGTCTCCTTCCTGCCCACCCTCATCGCCGCCTGCTGCACCCTTCACAATGTCTGCGAGGCACGGGGGGACGTCTTCCAGCCCTGCTGGATGGAGCACCACGCTGACGAACAGCGGGAGGAACACCCGTTCGACGACGGCGGGGAGGAGGAGGAAGACGCAGAGGCCGTGGCGATCCGTGATGCGCTGGCGTCAGCGCTGAGAGGCTGATTGGGGAAGAAGTGGAGGGGCTGCGAAACGCTCCTCTGGGAACGGAGCAGCTCGTGTCGCTGCGGGAATCCGCAGGCCGTCGGGTCACACAGAACATTTCAGCAGGCGAATCTGCCCTGGCTGGCAGGGGCTTGAGAAGAGTTGAAGAGTCCAAAACTGCCCAGTGGCGGCAGGTTGGCACAGGCGCATGGACGCCATGCGTTTTGAAGTTTAGCATTCGCCATCACCAACCTCCCTTGATAACGTTAGCAGCGGTTATTTCACCTGATTGGTGTTTCCGATCTTGAGGACTAGTGCCAAAAATGCAAGGGTGGGTTGGGAATAGGAGAAAAGCAGGATGGCTTGGGAGGGTGGGCATTGGGGGAGGCCGAATAATATTTGGAATTTGGAGGTTAGAAGTGAGTGTGCCATATCCAATTGGAAGGGAAGGTGGGTTTGGAGCCTGCGGGAAGTGGGGAATACTGTTGTTGTTTAGTCGTGTCCGCCTCTTCGTGACCCCCTGGACCAGAGCACGCCAAGCACTCCTGTCTTCCACTGCCTCCCGCAGTTTGGTCAAACTCATGTTCATAGCTTCGAGAACACTGTCCAACCATCTCGTCCTCTGTCGTCCCCTTCGCCTTGCGCCCTCCATCTTTCCCAACATCAGGGCCTTTTCCAGGGAGTCTTCTCATGAGGTGGCCAAAGTCTTGGAGCCTCAGCTCCAATACTAGTCTTTAATAAAATCTTTCTATGTCATGTGCTTCCTGTGTTGAGCTAAAAACTGCTACGTCTGTAGTTTTTCAGGTTAAGCTATTACAGCTCTTGGAACACGGGAAGCATCTGGGTGTGTGGAAAAGAGAGTGATTTCCAGAGCCATTGTGGTCTGGTGGTGAGAGCATCAGACTAGGGTCTGGGAGACACGGGTTCAGATCCCCACTCGGCTGCGAAACTCTCTGGGTGTGTGACCTTGGACCAGTCTGTCACTTTCAGCCTAACCTTACAGGGTTTGTTGCGGGGATCAAATGAGATGTGCTTAATCTTTGTACGGCTGGGCGCAGTACAGGCACATAAAAGCCAGAGACGTCTAAACTAAACTCTCCGTCCAGGCAAGGTAGAAGTATCGTCACAGCCGTGTGAATTTCCAGGCAAGTTTGGAAATCTGGTCAAATGTCAGGTGCGATGGGATTGGGGATGGAGGGTTGGTAGGATCCTGGTGAGGCCATGAGACTTCAGTGAGCTGTGCTGCCTCGCTGTACACCCTTCCCAGCCCAGAGATGTCATTGTTGACTTTTGGGAACTGCCCTTTCTACTCCTCGCACTCAGGTCAAGGAGGAAGAGAAATCACCAACACCTGAATAAATTTCAAAGGTATTTTATTTGACCTGTTTAGTTGTGAGCGGTGGGGTGTTCCGCCCGAAGAGCTTAGGATCAGCGCACTTTGCATATGAATTTGAGGGGGGTCCCGAGTCCCCCTAAAGGGTTCGCAGAGCAGAGCAGATGAAAGGGCTCAAGGAGCAAACTGGAGGAGCTTATAAGGCGTACTTTCAGAATGCAAATGCACCATTTTGGATTATCAATGGTATGTGCCACCAGTTCTTAATACAGGTTTTGGGGAGAGGATAATACTTTTCGTGGTCAGTGTGAATACTTTGCCCAAACACTTGATCTTAACAAGATGGTTGCTCCAGAAATAAGCCCAGCCTCGTTTCAATTGAGATTGGAGGTTTTTAAGCAGAGGTCGGACGGCCGCCTGTCAAGGGGTTCCATAGCTGCGTTCCGGGAGGGGTTTGGACTAGATGACTCTTGGGGATCCCAGCAGTACAATTCTGTGATTCTCCTCCCAGGTTTAAAGCGCAGTCTGACAGAAGTGAGATGTAACTGCCCCCCGGCCCACAAATTGCACCTTTGTGCAGAAACGTATTGTCCTTTTCACTTCCCCCAGGTGTGTCTTGTGCGAACCAGCAGTCCAAGCGAGTGAATAAAACAGGTGCTAGTCTAGCAACTCGGAGAACTCCCACCCCACCCCTGGGGGGGTGCCAACCCCCTGTCCCCCTGTTGCAGAAAGACACCCCCCCCCTTAAAAAAAAACAAAACCCCATTCTTGGTTCTCTTTAGGCCCAGCTGTGTGCGGGAAACGGCTTCCCCTTTAAATGGTTTGATAGCCCCTGTGGCCACGGGCTCGCCCAATCAAAAAGGCCACGATCACGATGAGGATGAGGACCAGAAGGAGGACGCCGATAATTATGGGCACCAGGAGGGTACGTCTCTGCTCCGGGCAGACCTCGGCTGAAACAGGCAAAGAAGGAATTCAGTGAGGAGAGGAAGGAAAATCAGGATGTGCAAAACACCGAACTGGAGAGAGACTCGAAAAATCTGCGGGCAAAAGGGCTGTGCCAAAAGGATGGCATGGAAAGTTTAGACTAACAACACACTGGATTATTAAGACACCTGCACACTGAAGTATGGGGACGCGGGTGGCGCTGTGGGTTAAACCACAGAGCCTAGGACTTGCCGATCAGAAGGTCGGTGGTTCGAATCCCCGCCATGACGGGGTGAGCTCCCGTCGCTCGGTCCCTGCTCCAGCCCACCTAGCAATTCGAAAGCACACCAGTGCAAGTAGATAAATAGGCACCGCTCTGGCGGGAAGGTAAACGGCGTTTCTGTGCGCTGCTCTGGTTCACCAGAAGCGGCTTAGTCCTGCTGGCCACATGACCCAGAAAACTGCGGACAAACGCCGGCTCCCTCGGCCAGTAAAGCGAGATGAGCGCCGCAACCCCAGAGTCGGTCACAACTGGACCTAATGGTCAGGGGTCCCTTTACACTGAAGTATAGCTGTTTAAAGAAAAGGAAATAAAGAACTGCCTGCGGTACGATGCAGGGAGTCTCTCACCTTCCCCAAATTTTCCATCTTGAAGGTCAAAGGCCTGGACCCGCTCTTGCAGGGCGTTGAGACGAAAGCCTTCTGCCAGGACCAAGGTGCGGTTCCGGCACTGGTAAGAGTGTCCGAGTCTGGCCTCGAACTCGCGGAGAGAGGAATTGTCTGCTCTGAAGGATTTCGCTGGAGGGACAAAGAGAGTCGTCTGGGCTTGTTGAACCACCCGGAAACCCTTCTTGAATCTTAACACAGCACGTGGATTAATGCATAATCGCCTCTGGGAAGCCACGGCAAATCTCAGCCTATAGCCTACCTGGCAGAACCGCCGTGCGGGTTCACAGAACCATAAAGGGGTCATTTATTCCAACCCTCCGGAACGTGACCGACCCCGATGGCTCTTTTTGCCCCAGCCCGCAAAGGAGGAACAACACCGTCCGCTTCCTCCGTGATCCCTTTAGCTGCTGAAGGGATCTTGGCAGGATTTGCTTTCTGTTCCCTCCAGCCTCCGAAACACCCTCTAAAATTTGCTGACGGGCCAAAGCCGTCGTAAACAGGCTTGCGGCTGGGTTGGAACCCCCTAAAAAGACATTTGCAGGGCTTACTATGGATATGGCATTTTTTAAAGAGCTGCACGGCAGGCAAAAACTCAACTGGTGTAGCACCCCCGATTTGAGCATTTCCATGGCAGAATAGGCCTCACCTCAAGAGGTCCATGAGGAATGATGGCAATTCAGAGCCAGCCCCCCCACAAATGACCTTACCTGTAGCCTGACGGAACTGATACGTTAGGTAGGCCTGTACCCGACTCAGGTAGAATATATTTCTGGTGTAATTCTAAGGAAACAAAGAAATCTGGGTTTGTTTTTCCTGATCGACGCCTGTTTTTGGGGTAACACAGGCCGCAGCTTAGGATCTGCGAGGTTTACGAGACAAAGCCAATTCGCTGCCCCGCTGGAAGCACCCATTCCAGATTAATTCCCACCCCCTGCCCGCCCTGAGCACTAGCAGCAATAACCTCCCAACGAACCATTTTAAAGTTTCAAACTTTTTTAAAAAATCATGTTTTGTTTCTCCTCTCCAATGTGGTGATTGAACTTCAACCGGGCACGTATTTCTCCGAAGGGGAAGTGGCAGCGGCTGAAATCAACACTTTAATTTGGGGGAAGAGGTGAGCGGAGTGGCGATGTGACCCACATTTATAAAATATAAATAAATGGAAACAGAAAACTGTGTGGCGTGGAGAAAGCAGAGATAGAAACGTTTTCCTTCCTCATAACAACTAGAATTCGTGAAACTGAAAGTTGGGAGGACAGGCGAAAGGAAGTCCTTTTTCATGCAGCACAAACTGCGGAACTCCAGTCCACTTGAATAGGATTGGACAAATACATGGAAGAGGATGGCTACAGGCCAAGATGGCTACGCTCTGCCCTCCACGGTCGGAGGCAGGAAATGCTTCTGAAAGCAGAGGGGGATTTGTGTTCGAATCCTGCTTGTGAGCTTCCTGTTACGGCTTCTAGCCAGCCGCTGTGAGAACAGGATGCTGGACTGGAGGGGCCCGATCCAGCAAAGTCTCCTTAGGTTCCTGGACTACTGCAATGCGCTCTATGTGGGGCTACCTTTGAAGGTGACCCGGAAACTGCAATTAATCCAGAATGCGGCAGCTAGACTGGGGACTGGGAGCAGCCGCCGAGACCACAAAACACCAGTCATGAGAGATCTGCATTGACTCCCAGTACGTTTCCAAGCACAATTCAAAGTGTTGGTGCTGACCTTGAAGGCCCTAAACGGCCTCAAAGGCCCAGTAGACCTGAAGGAGCGTCTCCACCCCCATCGTTCTGCCCTGAGGTCCAGCTCCGAGGGCCTTTTGGTGGTTCCCTCGCTGCAAAAAGTGAGGTTACAGGGAACCAAGCAGAGGGCCTTCTCGGTGCTGGTGCCCGCCCTGTGGAACGCCCTCCCAGCAGATGTCTAGGAAATAAGCAGCTATCTTATCTTTAAAAGACATCTGAAGGCAGCCCTGTTTAGGGAAGTTTATAATATTTAACGCTGTATTGTTTTTAACACTCGATTGGGAGCCGCCCAGAGTGGCTGGGGAAGCCCAGCCAGATGGGCGGGGTACAAATAATAAATTATTATTATATTCTTGGATGGGGTCGGCGCGCGCTAGCCGCTCCAGCAGGCCTCTGCCAAGCCAGTCTTTCCGGGTTCCGATGCAGCCGGCTCGAAGGACCTTTTGCCAGAGAGTGACTCATGGCTTGGATCAGCCAGGAGTTTCCAGGCCAGATCAGCTTCCCCAGTTGCAGCCGAGCCGTCTTGCAGCCCACGGCTGCACTCGTGACGCACCTGAACCCGCAGGCTGATGGGCGTGGGTCCGTACCACGCGGGAACGTTCGGAGGACATGCCTTTCAAGGAAGACATTTGCGCTGGTGTTCCTGCCAGGTTAGGTTTGCTACCAGCGCATCAGTCATGCGCTGAACTCAGCCAGCTTTTAAAACAAACTCATCAGCTTTTAAAAGAAATTACCGTATTTTTTGCTCTATAAGACTCACTTTTTCCCTCCTAAAAAGTAAGGGGAAATGTGTGTGCATCTTATGGGGTGAATGCAAGCTGCGCGGCTATCCCAGAAGCCAGAACGGCAAGAGGGATTGCTGCTTTCACTGCGCAGCGATCCCTCTTGCTGTTCTGGCTTCTGAGATTCAGAATATTTTTTTTCTTGTTTTCCTCCTCCAAAAACTAGGTGCGTCTTGTGGTCTGGTGCGCCCAAACTTTCTCACCCAGGAAAGAAGACACACTTAATCAACTTGAATTGGACCTGATAATAACTTAATCAACTTGAATTGGACCTGATAATAACTAAATCAACTTGAATTGGACCTGATAATAACTGAATCAACTTGAATTGGACCTGATAATAACTGAATCAACTTGAATTGGACCTGATAACAACTAAATCAACTTGAATTGGACCTGATAATAACTGAATCAACTTGAATTGGACCTGATAATAACTGAATCAACTTGAATTGGACCTGATAATAACTGGATCAACTTGAATTGGACCTGATAATAATAATAATTTTAGATTAGATATTAGATTAGGAGTATCAAAGGTAAACACAGAGAGACACACAAGGCTAGATGCTCCAAATCTCTGGCGCCGTCCATTTAAACCTGCGCCGTGCCACTTTAAACGGTAATGACTCCCCTGGCCGAGGGAATGCTGGGAATGGTAGTTTGTTAAGAATTGGTAGGGTACCTTTATTGCTCTCTCAGAGCTGCTATTCCCAGACTGGTTCCCTTCTCAGGGAATTGCATCTGGGAGTGGGATAGGGGTTTCCTTAACAACCCTCCTTTGGGACCAGAAGGAAAGGATCAGAGAAATTCGCAGAGCGGAGAGGTCTGCTTGGTGTTGGCCACAGTCGTTCAATAGAACCTCCAAGGTCAGAGGCAGCGTACCTGTAAAGACCAGGCATTGGGGATATATACCTTCTCATGACCCCTGCCAGCCCCCCTCTCCAATCCTTCCTCTCACCTTTCTGAAAGTAAAGAGAAGATCGCCCTCTAGGAAGTGCAGGTGGAGGACGGCTGTCTGGTTGGTGCAGTTCCCGGAAAACTCTGTGCGGTTGGGGTTCACTGCAAAGTCCCCCCAGAGCTGGAAGAGAGGAAGAGTGAAGGTGTGTGAGAGAGAGTAGGACCCTACAAATCCCCAGGAAACTTCAGCTTGGACCTAGAGCAGGAGGGAGAAACTGGCACAAGCCCAACATTCAGCCACGTCGCGCCCGTTTAGAGAGCGACCCAAGAGTCCCGAGCGCTAGGCTCCTTTCTTTCTATAGCCATAGAAAGCTAAGGCTGTCGTCACGCATCTCCCGCTGGAGGATTTGAAGCTGAAAAGCAAGCTTAGCTGCTGCAGTCGGGTGGGAAGGGGAAAGCTCTAATAACTTCCTCCATGAATTTGCCTCTTTTTAAAGCCATCCAGGTTGGTGGCCACCCCTGCCTCCAGTGGAAGGGAGTTCCGCAGTTCAACTCTGTGCTGCGAGAAGAATTTCCTTCCAGTTTTTCTTCCCACGTGTACATAAGCAGCAGCTTAGGAGAGCGTCGGGGACCCCAGTCCATCTGCAGTGCACCACTCAGGTCCAGATAATCCTGCCGGTACCCAGAGTGAGCCCTGACAGAATTCGAGGGGACCCCATAGGGTCATCTAGCCCAACCCGCTGCAATGCAGGAATCTCAACACGTCGTGCCCCATCCAATTTGAAACCATACCAGATCCTGCTTAGCTTTGCAAACGTGCCAGCAGTTTCATTGCTGCGCCACCAGAGTTTTTCTTTCCCTTTTGGAGAGTTCATCTATCTGTCTGTCTGTCTGTCTGTCTATCTATCTATCTATCTATCTATCTATCTATCTATCTATCTATCTATCTAATGCTGTCCAGGGTTGTAAAGACTGCAGAGAGAATAATTGGGTGCACTCTTAGCACCTTGGATCAAATCTACGCTTTCAGGTGCCACAAGAAAGCTGCAGAGATAGTGCAGGATAGTGCGCACCCCGGAAATAATCTCTTTCAGCTTCTGCCTTCTGGAAAAAGGTACAGGGTTATTGAGACTAGGACTAGCCATCTGAGAAACACTTTCTACCCAAATGCGATTTTTGGTTTTAAAGGCAGTGTAAGGTAGTCTCTATGGGAGTATATTGTATTTAATTATGGGGTATCAGAGTTTTTAGGGGGCTAACCAGGCTGGGATAGCAGGCTTGTTGGTTTTTGAATGCCTGATGTAGATTTTTTCAATTGCGTTGTCCTGTATGGGACAATGACAATAAAGATTATCGTATCTATCTAATCTGCATTTGTGTTGTGGCCTTTGCTCAGCTTTTTTTCTACCTAGCCAGCTTCGTCTTTTGTCTGTGGGTTGGACACTGCTACCTCCCCACCCCACAGGTCTTGCTTCCCTCTGAAGGTCCTGCGGCTTCCAAGCCTAAACTGCAAAGCCACAGACTTCCTAAAGCATGCACAATTTTTATGAATTTATTAAAGGCTGTTGAAAGCACAAGCAAGCAGAAGATGTTGCCGCATGCCGTAAACGGGGAAAGGTGCAAATGACCCTCGGGATTGGGTCCCCTGCATTTGGGAGGGCATTGTGGAACTGGAAACACAGAATCATTGAATTGTAGAATTGGGGGGGGGACGACGACCCCAAAGGTCATCCAGTCCAACCCGCCTGCAATGTAGAACTCTCAGCTAAAGCATCCACGACAGATAGCTATACAAGGGCAACTGAAGCAATTGAAACCCCAGTATTAAGTAACCTCCTCTAAGTGCCCAGCCAATGTGTATTTTCCTTTTCCCTAAAAATAATAATAATAATAATAATAATAATAATAAAAAACAACAACAACAACCCACAAAACCTATTAATATAAACACAGAATTTAAATACTGGGCTATACATATATTTATCAGGCAATCCTAAGAGGTCTGTTAAGGGCAGATGTATTCGGAAACTTTGCCACTCATTGACGTCAAATCCTAGAATCGTAGAGAAAACCACATATAATTTGAGATTTTCATGAGGCCTAGAACCTCCAGGCATGTTTTATATGATTCTGCCTTCCCTATTACAGCAGAACCATCCTGTTCAAGCAAGTCTGTTGGCAGACGTGGAACTTAACCGCCAGATAATGTCGATAATTCTTCGCTTGGACTTTGCCCCTTTAACCCTTTGTTTTAAAGTTTCGTTTCCCGTCTTTTCGCTTCACCTTCCGCCATAGCTGTTCTCTCGGCTTCCTATTACATTGCGGGAAATTGAATCGGGAACCTTTGCAGAGGGAAATGGCGTCCTCCCCTGCCGCACGGAGGGGCAGGAAGGAGGCCGAGGGCAGGCGGTGCAACACACACACACACACACACAAAAACTTCCTGTCCTCTAACCACTGAGCTTCGCTCCCTGATGGTCCCCTCCCAGCTTAGACCGCTGGGCCTGTGTCAATATGGAAAGGGAAAAAGGGAAGCAGAAATGACCACTCAGAGCTGGTCGGCCTCTTCCTGTCCCCCAGGAGCCCAGGCCGCTGGAACCTCCTTGCTCAACATTCCTCGTTCACACAGAACCACAGAATTGTAGAGTTGGGAGGAACACGGTTTATCAGGTCCATCTGGTACGCAGGATGAGACCCTCCCTGCCCGCAGACTGTCTGGCCAGAGTGGTGCATGCTCTGGTTATCTCCCGCTTGGACTACTGCAATGCGCTCTGTGTGGGGCTACCTTTGAAGGCGACCCGGAAACTACAACTAATCCAGAATGTGGCAGCCAGACTGAGGACTGGGAGACCATATAACATCAGTCTTGAAAGACCAACATTGGCTCCCAGTACGTTTCTGAGCACAATTCAAAGTGTTGGTGCTGACTTTGAAAGCCCTAAACAGCCCCAGTCCAGTAGACCTGAAGGAGTGTCTCCACCCCCATCGTTCTGCCCGGACACTGAGGTCCAGCTCCGAGGGCCTTTTGGCGGTTCCCTCCCTGCGAGAAGTGAGGTTACAGGGAACCAGGAAGAGGGCCTTCTCGGTGGTGGCGCCCGCCCTGTGGAACTCCCTCCCACCAGATGTCAATGAAATAAACAACTACCAGATTTTTAGAAGACATCTGAAGGCAGCCCTGTTTGGGGAAGCTTTTAATGCTTGATGCATTATTGTATTTTAATATTCCGTTGGAAGCCGCCCAGAGTGGCTGGGGAAACCCAGCCAGATGGGCGCGGTATAAATAATAATAATTATTATTATCCAGCCCAACCCAGAACCCCTGACAGGCAGCCGTCCCGACCTGGGCTTGAAAGCCTCTGATGGAGGACAGGCCACCGCCTCCCGAGGTCACGGAATTGTAGAATTCAAAGGGGCTTCCAAAGGCCATATCCCCAACAGCTGCCCGGATCTCTTACCTCCTGCTTGGCCTTGTCGGTATAGCGGACTCGGAGCTGCAGCGCCGCTTGAACCCGCAAACACGGGTCCGAGCCCTTTGGGACCGCATAATCTCCGACGCGGACGACGGGTGGTTGCGTGGGTTGGTGGGTGGGGGCGGGGTGTGGGGTGGTGCGGTTCCTGGGGTGCGGCGTGGTGTGTTTTGTGGGGTGCGGTGGGGTGTGTTTTGTGTGGTGGGCCGTGGTGTGTTTTGTGGGGTGCGGTGTGGTGTGTTTTGTGTGGTGGGCCGTGGTGTGTTTTGTGTGGTGGGCCGTGGTGTGTTTTGTGGGGTGCGGTGTGGTGTGTTTTGTGTGGTGGGCCGTGGTGTGTTTTGTGGGGTGGGCCGTGGTGTGTTTTGTGGGGTGCGGTGTGGTGTGCTTTGTGGGGTGGGCCATGGTGTGTTTTGTGGGGTGGGCCGTGGTGTGTTTTGTGGGGTGCGGTGGGGTGTGTTTTGTGGGGTGGGCCGTGGTGTGTTTTGTGGGGTGTGCCGTGGTCTTGGTGAATGAGGGCAGCAGCGTAACTGACTTCTTGCGGTGCGGGCAGTCTGGGTCGGAGCCATCGGCGCCAGAGCACAGCGGAGACTCCAGAAATCCCGTCTCTTTCATGGCCGCTTGGGACGTATCCATATATTGAGCAGAGCTGTAAGCTGGGCAGAAAGAGAGAAAGATGGGCACCCATCAGTTCTGGGCACCCATGGGTGACAGCCAAGCTTCCAGCCTCCCTAGCCCCTAACCCCAGCTCAACAACACCTCTCCGATCGACTTACAGTGGTATCTCGGGTTACAGACGCTTCAGGTTACAGACTCCGCTAACCCATAAATAGTACCTCGGGTTAAGAACTTTGCTTCAGGATGAGAACAGAAATTGTGCAGCGGCAGCAGGAGGCCCCATTAGCTAAAGTGGTGCTTCAGGTTAAGAACAGTTTCAGGTTTAAGAACGGACCTCTGGAATGAGTTAAGTCCTTATTCTTAACCAGAGGTACCACTGTATTTATTAATTGAATCAAAACCTTTCTGTCCCACCATTTTCTCAAGGTGGTTGTTCGCATGGTTCTTCTTCCTCAATGAATGCACACAAGGCAGGCCCCCTAAGGTCAGTTTCGTGGCTGAACTGGGGTGGGATTTGAACCCAGGTCCAGATCTCCCCCTAGTCCAACATCCAAACCACGCTGCCTCTTTTGGAGAGGAGTCAACAGGTTTTTCGGACCTCGGGCGAACGTGGGCTCTCCTTGGAGGTTTTTAAGTGGAGGTTCGATGGCCGACTCTCATGGACGCTTAGCTGAGATTCCTGCATTGCTTGGGGTTGGACTGGATGAGCTTTGGGGTCCCTCTGAACACAGCAACTCTCTGGTTGCCTAACTCCTTTCTAAGCCACACGACAAAGGGAACCTGGAAGACAGGCATGGACAAATATATATGTACCAACCTGCCAGGAAGAAGCATCCGATGAGCCAAATTGAAGACATCGCAGCCGGTCCCATCTTCCCGAACGGGGCTCGATCCGCTGCACCTTTTCTGCCTCTCGCCCTGGGAGCCTCTGCTCGCTTCTGTCTCGTGCTCCCGCAGCTCTCAAATAAAGGGAAGGAAATGAAATTTGCTGCCTTCACAACCAGTGACTCAGTTGGGATGCTGAATTGCCAAATGCCCAATAGCCACGGGATCCGGAGGAGTTTTGCTTCCCCCTGACACACGACGCAGACGGCAGCTGAACCTTCTCTGTCGCTGCTGTTGAGCTCTGCATCTTTCCCTACTTTTTAAATAAAAACCGAAAGCCACAATTAACCTGGGGTTGGGGGGAGACAGGCGGGTTTATCGCCCTGCCCAGGACAGGACAGGCGCGGTGGCTTCTGGGAGACAGGTGAGCGAACCATTTGAATCACACATATGCAAGCTCCGGCTTTCCAGATGTTTGGGACTACAACTCCCATCATCCCTGACCACTGGCCCTGTTAGCTAGGGATGGTGGGAATTGTAGTCCCAAACATCTGGAGGGCCGGAGTTTGCCTATGCCTGATTTAAAGCAACTCAGCCAACACAATGCCATCCAGATGTCTTGGGACTACAACTCCCATCGTCCAGCATCGGCTTAGCCTGTTGTCGTGGACGATGGGAGCTGTAGTCCAACGTATGGAGACGCTTCCCGGGATCAAACTTAGGAATTCTAGCATGCAGGGCACGATCCTCCTCCCCACATTCTTTGGCGGCAAGGCGCTAGGCCCCTGCTTGCGGCGCCCAACCTCCAGGGAGGTCTTTTTGGCACCAGGCAAATTCCTTTTTGAAATTTATTTCCAGGGGCCTTTCTGGAGCTGGTTCCAGTTCAGCTGCTGCTCTGCTATATAGAGTTTGCGTGCTTTAAAAACCTGCGATTTTCCCGCCTCGCTCTGCCCCACAAGTGGTAGCACTGGGGGACAGGGCATCAACCTTCTAAATAAAATAAAAAGGGGGGATTTTAGAAAAATGAAACACAAAGAAACCGTGAGAACGTAAGAAGAGGACTGCAGGTAGATTAGGCCAAAGTGGGGCATTCTTGCTTTGGTTGCTGTTGAGTCATTTAGTTGTGTCCGACTCTTTGTGACCCCCTGGACCAGAGCACGCCAGGCACTCCTGTCTTCCACTGCCCTGAGTGCTCACTGGAAGGACAGATCCTGAAGCTGAGGCTCCAAGACTTTGGCCACCTCATGAGAAGAGAAGACTCCCTGGAAAAGACCCTGATGTTGGGGAAGATGGAGGGCGCAAGGAGAAGGGGACGACGGAGGACGAGATGGTGGGACAGTGTTCTCAAGGCTACCAGCATGAGTTTGACCAAACTGCGGGAGGCAGTGGAAGACAGGAGGGCCTGGCGTGCTCTGGTCCAGGGGGTCACCAAGAGGCGGACACGACTAAACAACAACAAAGGAAACAGCCCTCCTGGTCTCAATGCTGCTGGCAATACTGGGTGCCTTGAGGCAGGCGGCGGTGGTCTCTGGTGCAGGAGATGAGCTGTGAGCCGACTTGGGCCGAGAAGACAGATCACCCGGCTGTGTCTCATGGTGGCCTCGCTGGCCTGTGAGTCAGCAGGTCCTCCTTCCTCATCTCAGCCCGCAGTAGAACAGTCTGACGCTCATGTGATGGGGAAGACACCCAAAATGAGCGCCAAGTGAGTTTCTTCCGCCCAACCCAGCCGCCAACCTGACGGTTGGGACCACAGCTCAAGGTGGCTCAAAAGGAGAATTGGGCAACGTTTGACAGAGGAGGATAGCAGGGGCTTCTGTAACTGGATGGGAACATGAGTGTCGTCTATCGTGATAATAATTTTACTATTTATCATGCCACCCATCTGTCTTGAATTTCCCTGGCCTCTCTCGGCAGCTCTCCACAAATATTAAATACACAATAAATTGCAATGCAGGAATATGCAGTGGCCTGTGATGGGAATCACTACTGGGAAAACCAGAGCTTGAACTAGACGGACCTTTGTTGGCAAGGAGATGTCTCTGCTTCTTCAGATGCTGTCTAGGCCTGTCATTGCCCTTCTCCCAAGAAGCAGGCGTCTTTTAATTTCGTGGCTGCTGTCCCCATCTGCAGTGATCATGGAGCCCAAGAAAGTAAAATCTCTCACTGCCTCCATTTCTTCCCCTTCTATTTGCCAGGAGGTCATGGGACCAGTGGCCATGAGAGCTGGACCATAAAGAAGGCTGATGGCCGAAGAATGGATGCTTTTGAATTCTGGTGCTGGAGGAGACTCTTGAGAGTCCCATGGACTGCAAGAAGATCCAACCTCTCCATTCTGAAGGAAATCAGCCCTGAGTGCTCACTGGGAGGACGGATCCTGAAGCTGAGGCTCCAAGACTTTGGCCACCTCCTGAGAAGAGAAGACTCCCTGGAAAAGACCCTGATGTTGGGAAAGATGGAGGGCGCAAGGAGAAGGGGACGACGGAGGACGAGATGGTGGGACAGTGTTCTCGAAGCTACCAGCATGATTTTGACCAAACTGCGGGAGGCAGTGGAAGACAGGAGTGCCTGGCGTGCTCTGGTCCAGGGGGTCACGAAGAGGCGGACACGACTAAACGACTAAACAACAACAAATGATGGGAATCGAACCTGCCACCTGTTGGCTTACGGAAGGTTTACGTTATTAGATAGAACCGAAGTACCGTAGTCATAAGCCCACACTTTCCGAGCAACACAGCTCCAACGTGGCTTGCCTCATTAGCGTTTTTATTAATTTTTTTTGGTAAATGATTTTTATTAAATTTTACATCTTAACAAAATCACAAACAATATAAACACAAAATGAATTCTCAAGTGCCCCCTCCCGACTTCCCTTCCTGGTTTTTTACACATTCATTTCTCCTGCTTATTACCTTAATGTGGTCCTAAAATTTTACCCTCATTTTTCTATTTTCACTATTAATTTTGCAAATTGTACGTTTTTGGTCAAACCCTGCAAGTGAGTTTATTTCTTTACATTGTTTCTGTAGGTATGACCTAAAAGGTTCCCAGTCTTTTTTAAAAAAGTCTCTTTTGTCCTTATCTTTGAGTCTTTCAGTCGACTTCACCATTTCAGCGTACTCCATCAAGCGTTTTCATTTATCAAATCTGCCTGCCACTCTATACCTGTAGATCTCACAACATGAAATCGCAATGCCGATTTTGCAGGAAGGATAAGTCGGGGGCTTCAAGAACAGCTGGCACACTGCTATTATATGCTAACCCTCCAGATAGTCTGGACTACAGTTCCCATCATGCCTCAGAAGCGTACCCATATGGGGCAACTCTGGGGTTGGAAGCAGGGCCTACCTATGGGCGGGTCAAGCCTATTTTTGTCCCCCAAGTCCTCTCCCCACACCTTTGCTTCAAGACAGATGATTTACTGCCGTTTCAGACAATGGCTTAAGGCCAGGCAGCCAAGCCTAGATCACTGCAGCACGCTTTTTGTGGGGCAGCCCTTGGACCCCATTTGGAGGCTGCCAAGGGTGGCGCTGTGGGTTAAACCACTGAGCCTAGGGCTTGCTGATCAGGAGGAGAATCGGGATGTGCCAAACACCGAACTGGAGAGACACTCGAAAAGTCTGCAGTCAAAAGGGCTTTGCCAAAAGGATGGCATGGAAAGTTTAGACTAAAAATGCATTGGATTATTAAGACACCTGCACAATGAAATATGGGGACGCGGGTGGCGCTGTGGGTTAAACCACAGAGCCTACGACTTGCCGATCAGAAGGTCAGCGGTTCAAATCCCCGTGACGGGGTGAGCTCCCGTTGCTCGGTCCCTGCTCCTGCCAACCTAGCAGTTCGAAAGCACGTCAAAGTGCAAGTAGATAAATAGGTACCACTCTGGCGGGAAGGTAAACAGCGTTTCTGTGCGCTGCTCTGGTTCGCCAGAAGTGGCTTAGTCCTGCTGGCCGCATGACCTGGAAGCTGTATGCCGGCTCCCTCGGCCAGTAAAGCGAGATGAGCGCCGCAACTCGTGTCAGCCACGATGGGACCTAATGGTCAGGGGTCCCTTTACCTTTAATGTAATATACAATAACAATAATGTAATATAGGGACTCGGGTGGCACTGTGGTCTAAACCGCTGAGCCTAGTGCTTGCCGATTAGAAGGTCAGCGGTTCAAATCCCTGCTACGGGGTGAGCTCCTGCCCACCTGGCAGTTCGAAAGCACGCCAAAGTGCAAGTAGATAAATAGGTTCCGCTCCGGCGGGAAGGTAAACGGCGTTTCCGTGCGCTGCTCTGGTTCGCCAGAAGCGGCTTAGTCATGCTGGCCACATGACCCGGAAGCTGTACGCCGGCTCCCTCAGCCAGTAAAGCGAGATGAGCGACGCAACCCGTGTCGGCCACGACCGGACCTAATGGTCAGGGGTCCCTTTACCTGCTCCCAGGTGCATTAGCAAAACCCACCCAGCTCTGCTTGCCCAACAAGAACAGGGTGAGGAAAGGGGGTCAAGGGATAGATCCCAAACAAAGCACCACCACCGTTGTCATTTTCCGACTTCAAAACCCAAGCTTTGTCTAAAACTTGCCATTTAGTTTATCAAACGTTTTTTGCAAATTCAGTATTAGAAACCGTCTCTTTTGAGTCCTCAATCCTTTATTACTGCGCTTTGTTTCACCTAGGTCGAGCTAGGATTATAATACTTCAGAATTTTCGGGAAGTTCTACTCCCTTTTTTTATTTTTTGTCATTTAAGGTTTATGATTTCTCTATTTCCTCCTGAGGAAACTGAATAGTTCAGTGAAACGAGGTTTGTAGCCGGCATCCCGTTAAGGCTTTGTTCAATTTTAGGTTTTTCTAATTTTTCCCTTAAACCTTTTGATTCTTTTTAGTTTATTTCCATAAGATAACATTTCTAGTCGATTACTTCTCATTTCATGGAATTTCATTTGTTTTGTGCAACTTCTCGGTTCCGTGACTTTTTTTCCTACTGATCTCTTTCTTAGCATTTCCTGTTCTTCGCACCTGCGATAAACACCTTCATTCTGCATCGCACACCTTTCTTTAAAGCAGGATCTAAAAGCCCTCTGCTGTCCATTTAAAAAAAAGCTATCACAGCTATGGAAGCTTGCTGCCACTTCCTCCTGAAAAAGCAAGCTTCTAGACCTCGTGTCTAGCCCCTGTGGGCCAGTCTAGCCTAAGCTACCTCAAAGGATTGAAGACCTTGAAAGAAAAACTTGTTATATAAAAGCAACCCCCCCCCACTTTGATAGCACTAATATTCTTGGAGGAAAATGGTCAAGTAAGGCACCCCCCCTCCCTCTCTTAAAAATTCACAAAAATCACCCAAGGCGCATAGAGTTTTCTCAAGATCACGTTTATTTTGGTCACTGTAACTTTCCTTTTGAATAAATAATAGCTATACAAAAAAAAAAAAGGTCTTAAGGTTGCACGTACAGATTTTTTTGCCGTATGAAAAGTTTTCAATTTTTTTTAGATTTTATCTTAACAAAGTGTGTTTGGGGGGGGAAAGGTCTCATTTCTGAGATACACAGAGGAGGGGGAAAACAAAACGTCTTGGCAATTTGCTTTGAATCAGTGATTTTTTCTTTTCTTTTTCTGAACCAATGATTTTTAAGTCAGGGAGAAAACAGAAACACCCACACCCTTTCGATTCTCCAAGGGGTGGGGGGGGGTCGTCTTTCCTGCTATAGCACCACGATTTTGTTGAAAGGTTGAATTTTGAAGAGACTATGAAATACGTCTTTTTCCCCCGGTGGGGAGTGGGGTGGGGCACAGCAGGGAGATTATAGATGCCAGGAATCGTGGCGTCTACGATTTGCTCCCCAAATTCCTAATGAAGTCGACAAGTAAGAGGGGGGAGAGACCGAGACAGAGAAAAGGCGCCAGTAAACACTAAAAGAGGTCATTCTGCCCCCAAAGAGAGTGACATTTATTCAAAAGGCAAGAAAACTCAAAAAAATAGAAAAGGGCAGGTCTTTTTGTAAGGGTGGGGGGTAAGAGAGGATTGTGCCTAATTGAGGGGCGGGAAGGGGGGGTTCTTGCAGGCACAGTGAGCCCCTAACAAAGGCAGCTCAGATGAGGTCAGCCACGTTGAGAGGCATTTCCTCAATGGAGGTGTTGTAGAATGTCTCAATGTCACGAAGCGTGCGCTTGTCTTCTTCCGTCACCATGTTGATCGCCACTCCTTTCCTTCCAAAACGGCCCCCTCGGCCGATCCTGGAGGGGTTCGAAAGAAAGAGGAAAGTGTTTACTGGGGGGGGGGAGCAGGTAAAAGGTAAAAGGTAAAAGACATAAGGCCTGGTGGATCCAGGTGCCCATTAGGCAAGATAATAAATATTATTAATATATTTTATTTGTACCCCACCCATCTGGGCTGGGCTTCTCCAGCCACTCTTCCAACAAAGACCAAAAACACACTAAAAGTTGGGTCCAGTCAAAGGTGACTCTGGGGTTGTGGCGCTCATCTCGCTTTCAGGCCGAGGAAGCCGGCGTTTGTCCATAGACAGCTTTCCAGGCCATGTGGTCAGCATGAACAAACCGCTTCTGGCGCAACAGGACACTGTGACGGAAACCACAGTGCATAAAAATGCTGTTTGCCTTCCCGCCACAGCAGTACCTATCTATCTACTTGCACTGGTGTGCTTTCGAACTGCTAGGTCGGCAAGAGCAGGGACCGAGCAACGGGAGCTCACCCCGTCAAGGGGATTCGAACCGGCCACCTTCCGATCGGTAAGCCCTAGGCCCTGTGGTTTAACCCACAGCAGCACCACCTGTGTGACCGCAACAGCACCACAACACCATCATGGCGTGGTTGTTGCTTTGCATTATATTAAAGAGTGGTTCCAGATATCTGGTGGCAGGTTTGGTAGGACTAATGCTTCTTGGCTTTGCAATTTGTTGCTGCCACCACACCATAGCTTTCGAAACTTTTCCCGCTGGCGACACATTTTTGTAGACGTGCATCATTTCACGACAGAGAAGCGTTTACTGGGGGGAGCAGGAGGTAAGCAGGTGGCCAACTGGGCTGGAATCGCAGAAGGGCATCACCCAGCCTCGGCTTAAAAACCACCAAGGAAGGAGAGCCGGCCATCTTAACACAGAAGGGTTGGAACGGAAACCAAAGAGGTCCTGAAGTCCAACCCCCTGCAATCCAAGAAGCCTGAGAAGGACCAGAAAGGGGAGGAAAAAAAAGGATCTCACCTGTGTATGTAGTTCTCACGGTTGGTTGGCAGGTCGTAGTTGATGACCAGGGACACCTGCTGGACATCAATGCCACGGGCCTGGGAATGAGAAGTGGGGACAGTTTAGCAGCTTCGCCAACAGTTATCACCCTGTTACGCTTGGAGTTTTCAACTGTGGGCGGCTGCTACGTGGCAGGGCACCTTGGTGGTGGGTGCCAGCCATGGGGAAGAGCAGCCCCCGCGACTCGTGTGCCAAGGAGCTACAATCCGCCAGCAGCACTGCGCCAGCCAGGCAGAGAGGGAATCTCCTTGGGTGGGGCGCCAACCGGACAAACATGGCAGACCCACAAGCACGATGCGAGTGTTGAATGGCCTCTTTAAATTTAAATTATTGTTCCACAAGATGTGTATGTCTTTTAAGGGCCAGACTCAGTTTTACAGCTGTGAAGCAGTATAGCAGGTGCTGTTAAGTTGTGTTAATTAAGCTGTGTCGGCAATTGGGTATAGTATATAAAGAGCTCTCTCAGTACCCCGGTGGATGGGTCATGCTTGTTGATATATTTAATGCAAAAGGAGTTTTTGTTATTAAAACCTTGCTAAAGTTATTTTGTGTTCCTTGTAATGCGTGGCCTCCCCAGCAAGCTCTCTGCAGTGCAACTAATCTGCACTGCACAAGGGCGTTTTCCATGAATTTGTTCTTGGCCGTGATTGCCCACTGTGGAAGTGAGTTCCACAGTTCAACCTCTCCTGAATCATCCAACATGCAGCAGGTGTCCCTCTTCCACACCCCCCACTCACCAGTAAGTCTGTGGTGATCAGGACACGGCTGGAGCCAGAGCGGAACTCCCTCATGATGACATCGCGCTCTTTCTGGTCCATGTCTCCATGCTGCAAGAAGGCGGAAAAGGTTCCAGAGACTTGGTTTTCACCCCAGCACCTTAATCTCCCTTTGTATGTTCATGGAAAAGAATAGAACCCAACAACCCTCTCTCATTTTGCTGGGGTGTGGAAACGTGACTATTCCCATTTTTCCTTATTTCTTCTGGCATCACATTACAAAAGCATCTGACTTGTGCCCTGATCTCACTTTTGGATAATCTTGTTTCTTACATGGTGTTGACACTATTGCTTATCTGAATTGCATGCTTTTTTTCAGATCGCTTAAATTACTGTTTTTTCTTTATTCGAAGGTTGAAACTTTTACCATTTCCTCCCGTTGTTGAGAAAACTAAATTTATTGACAATTTTAAAAGCCACACCTTCGTTAAATTTCACAGCATGCCTTTCTTCTGCCTAATCCTTGGTGGCCAAATTTTTTAAGGGGAGGGGGAAGGGAATACAGGTGATGCCGTAATTATCTAGTTCAATGGGCAGGGAGATTATTGAGAACAGTGCAAAGAGGCAAGGATGTATTGTAAATGCCTTTGAAAAGCTGGTGATTGCTGGTTGAAGTTCAACAGTTTTGCTGCATTAAACTAAAGTTTTAATTTGATTTAGAGTAACTGCAATTGCTACTGCTTTCAATTTCAGTGGGTTGCGAAACCCCCTATTCTGAACAATGCTTTTTATAGCATACAGAAGGGGGGTGGGCTTGAAAAAACCACTATCTAGTTTAGTTTTTAAAAAATATTTTATTGCCACTTACCTACCACTGTTTCTTGCCTACAACCCTATTAACACGGCTTCCACAGGAGCAAATTTAGAGACTTGAGACATCGCCATCCGACAACCCTGAACAGGACTCCCCCCCCCCCGCAAGAAAAGGCTCGTTCACCCACCATGGCGGAAACTGTGAAGTCCCGGGCATGCATCTTTTCGGTGAGCCAGTCCACCTTCCTTCGGGTGTTGATGAAGATGACGGCTTGGGTGATGGTGAGGGTCTCGTACAGATCGCACAGGGTGTCCAGCTTCCACTCCTTTGGCACGAGAGGGAGGTGGAGTTATAAAGCGAAGTAGAAGACCCACCCCGAATTTAAATCAACACCTCCTCCCGGCCACCCCACGAGTCCCGCGTAACAGTCGCCACGTACCTCCCTCTCCACGTTTATGTAGAACTGCCTAATACCCTCCAGGGTGAGTTCCTCCTTCTTGACCAGGATACGGATCGGGTCCCGCATGAATTTCTTGGTCACCTCCAGGACATCCATGGGCATGGTGGCAGACAGAAGCACCACCTGGAAAGGGGGCAGAGGGTCAATACATTGGTACCCTCAAGGCTATGTGCTTTATGTGGGGCTGCCATGGGTCTGGGCTCAGGAGCCTCCAGCTGCTGCAGAATGTGGCAGTCGGGTTACTGGGGGGGGGGGGAATCACCTGGCACAGAGTATGTGAGCTGGGTTCAAGGTCCTTGAACAAAGCTGCGAGCAATTTAGGTCCAGGGCACCTCAAAGTTTGCTTAATAGCGATGGCCAATCCAGCTGTTTTGGACTACAACTCATCATCAGATAAATGATAAGGGATTTTATTTTTGTGTAGGAAAAGCAGGATACAATAAATAAAACTAAATAACTCAGCAGAGGGGGACTTGAGGGAAGTCCAGAGGAAGGGAGGGAGAATAATTGTAAATAACGTGATGAATGAGATTTGTTTGTTATAGAATTCAATAAATACCCATGTCTAAATGACTAAATCCTAGCTAACAGGACCAGTGGTCAGGGATGATAGTCCCAAAACAACTGGAGTGCTGAATTTGGCCACCACTGGCCTAAACCTTCCATCACAGAGATCTAAAGAGCCTAATGAGGCTCATTTCATGACGATGAGCTTTTGGTACCATTGGCCAAGCCCTGTGGAACTCTCTGCCCCAGTGAGGTGAGAAATTACCGTACCTGTGTGTTCCCACTCAGTTTCTGGAAGATGTCATAGATCTGGTCCTTGAAACCTCGGCTCAACATCTCGTCGGCCTCATCCAGCACAAACATCTTGATGAACTTGGGCGCTGCAGAGACAAAGGAGCCTTGGTGAGGACTTTGAGGGGTGTGTGTGTTAAGATTGTCCCCTTAATGGGATGGCGTCCGGGTGAAGCTGCTGTTCTCAGGAATCTTTTAAGAGCTATGATCACTTCCGAAACCCGCACCTTTCTCTCCCAGCACAGCAGAACGCCAACCGGGAGGGAAATATGGAGGGTTGATGGGAGTCAGATGACACGCATGGGAGATCATCATAGAACAGCAAGACGGGGCGATACGGATCTGCTTATGAAAATGGCAACTCTGCTGCCAAGAGCAAAGTCACACAAGCCAGAGACAAGGCTGGTAACAAAGTCCTGATGAGGAACGCTTGGAGGAAGTTGGGTGTGTCGAGTATGGAGAAGATTGAGGGCACCCATAATAAAAAAAAATTATTTCTACCCAATACCCTATTATTTCTATCCCACCCAGTACCCCGCTTCAAATATCCGAAGGGATCTCCAATGGAAGATGGGGCCAGCTTGTTCTGCTGCCGCTGCAGAATGCAGAACCTGAATCTATGGATTCAAATTCTGGTGGAAGTATAGTGTCTAACCTTAAAACTGCTGCTAAGGTCATGGCAGCCTACTGGAGCCAAATGGATTGAGAAAGCTTAATCCAGTGTTTCCCAACCTTGGGCCTCCAGCTGTTTTTGAACTACAATTCCCATCATCCCTGACCACTGGTCTTGCTAGCTAGGGGTGATGGGAGTTGTAGTCCAAAAACAACTGGAGGCCCAAGGTTGGGAAACACTGGCTTAATCTGTAATAACTACAATTAAGCTAACTTATTACATAAAAATATAGGCAGACCAGAAGTTGTGGGAAATGTCCTGCAACAAGCCAACATTGAACCGTATGCTGCTTTCAACCTGCCGTAACGTTACAGGCATTTGTGTTTTTCTCCCTTTTGAATTTATTTACCAGTCCCGTTTAGGGAAGTTTTTAATGTGTGACATTTTAATGTATTGTTAATCTTTGTTGGAAGCCACCAAGACTGGCTGGGGAAACCCAGCCATATGGACGGGGTACATATAACAAACTATTATTATAAAGATTGTAAGATCATGAGTTGCAGATTGTGCTGCTACCTGGAGGGAAACTGAAGAATGCAGATACTTACACAGGTATCGCCTGTTCAACATGTCAAAGACGCGTCCGGGGGTCCCGACAATGATATGGGGGGCCTCCATCTGCAGTTTCTGCACCTCGGCGCGGACGTTAGTCCCGCCTATACAGGCATGGCAGGAGGCGCCCATGTAGTCTCCTAGGGCCATCACGACCTTCTGGATCTGTGGGAAGACAAGAGGGGCAGAGCTGTTAGCGGGGCCTGGATTCTCTTACCTGGTGCTGGTCAAGGGCAATGGCCTCCCGGTGCCAACACGTTTGTTTCCCCAGCATGAACCAGCAAACAGCCATGAGAGACACTGTGCTGGGATGAATAGGGATGGTCGCTGTCCCCCGGCCGGAGAAAAAAAGGCCCCCACTTTTGCAAGGTGCCTCTTTCGTCAACTGGCAGGGGGAGGGAAGACAGACGGAAGAGAACAGGATCAGAGCGGAGGCAGAGATTCCTTCCTTCAGCGGCAAGCTTCTTTGGCGTCACTTTGTGAAGCGGGACCAGGCCAGGAGGAAAATAAAGCCCCTCAAAATGCTCTTGCACGCCAGGGAAGGAGACGCAGGACACAAGAGGTTGGGAGCCAATGGCTGGGAGGCAAGTAGGGTCACTTAAGGGGACAGACGAAGTACTCCTTCACGCAGTTAGTCTGTGGAACTCCCTCCCTCAGGAGGCAGCAAAGGTCACCAACTCAGATGGCTTTAAGAGAGGTTGGAGAAACTCAAGGCAAGAACAGGATTATGGGACTAGATGGGCCATGGGTTTATGGCCTTGGCCTGATCCAGGAAGGTTTACAGCAGGATATAAATTGAATAGAAACTTTTTTTTATAAAAAGTCTCTAACCCTGCAGGAAAGCAAATTCATTCACCGTGTTGTTGATTTACAGTGAAACGTTATACACGTCTGCTCAGATTTAGGTGGAAGGGGGAAGAGAAGCAGGGTCGTTGCGCCTTTCACAGCTGTGCGGCAGGCAGAAACTCCAACAGGTTAAGCCTTTCCTAGTACAGAAATGCAATTATGGATAAAGCTTCACCTGTGCACGTTCTGTCTGTCAGACAGTTTATAAAGGCGCCTCTTTGCCCATTAAACCAGAGGAATGAATGAAGACCTCTGGCGTTTTTTGGGGCCCTCAGTTCCACCTGCAAAAAGAGGACACGTGTTTTTATACAAGACAAAGCTGTGCACATCTGACGGCAGCCCTGTTTAGGGAAGTTCTTAATGTTTGATGGTGTTCTTAATATTTTGTTGGGAGCTGCCCAGAGTAGCTGGGGAAACCCAGCCAGATGGGCGGGGTATAAATAATAAATTATTACTACTATGGGCTGGAAAGAGGGGGGGGGAAGGCTTACCTGCTGAGCCAACTCTCTTGTTGGGGCCAGGACCAGTGCTTGGGTAGCTTTCAGGTCTAGCTCAATTTGCTGTAAGATGGAGATCGCAAAAGTGGCGGTCTTCCCAGTGCCAGACTGGGCCTGAGCAATCACATCGTAACCTGGGCAGAAGGAAAGCAGGACGGTGTCACACACACACACAAAGAACTAATAGCACATATCGCGAACCTCAAGAGGGTGCTGTGACAGGCTAAGTGTTTCCCCAGCATGAACCAGCAGACAGCCACGGGGAGGAACGCTGTGCTGGGATGAATAGGGTAACGTTTATATCCCCCTGCTAGATATAAGACAGTCACCACATTCAGAGGTGCCTCTTTGCCCAGTAGCAAGGGGGATGATGGAGAAAAAAATCGGAGGCAAGTAGGACAGCTGCATTTGCAGTGTTGGGTGGGAATAACATGGAAAGATCTCCCAAAATTCCTTTCTTTCTGCCTAGTATTGCTGATCAGAAAAAAATCAGCCCCCACCTCATCCTGGTGCATGTCAGATTTTTAAGACTGCAAATGCCCATCATTCCTAGCCAGAAGAGCCACGTCGATAGAGGACTAATGGAAATGAAAGCCCAAAATATCTGGAGGGCAGACAAAAGGACGGACTTCTCCACACAACTATGGAAGCATAAAGGGAACCTCTGAATGCTAGTTGTGTTAGGATTTTACTGTTTGGGGAATCTGGCTGGCCTGAGAACAGGATGCTGATCTGATGCAGCAAAGTCCCTTTTCTGGCAATACTAAACTTAACTGAAGCAGCAATCTAAGCGGAAGTCAGTTTGGGATCATTTGCTGCATATATTCTGCTATATGGGGCTTAAATGCTTGCTCGCCAGTCAACTTAGAAATCAATGTCTTCTCTTTTTCGCTGCCTGCCTTTCCCTATACTCCCCTCCTTCTACACAGGGCCCCCACCCACTTTTGAAGATGTGGGCTTGAGTAGTTAGCCTCACCCTTGATACAAGGGAGAATGGCTCGCTGCTGGATGGCGGAGGGCTTCTCAAAACCATAGGCGTAGATTCCTCGCAGGAGGGACTCCGACAAGTTCATGTCATCGAAACTGTCAACGATCTCGTTCCAATTGCTCTGTAGGGAGAAGCAGGGAAAGGTGAGCTCCCTCAGCCAAGCCCCAAACCTCTCAAAAGAAACACCCAAGCACCCAAAAGGGTTTTCTGGATGCCATTGTGTTGGTCGGGATACAGAAATGTTTTCCCCATTGTTTAGTTATCCAACTGACTCCGGACATGGGTAGTTTCTCACCTCAATGACACCATCGGGGTCCATCCCTTCGGGGCCATTGTCTCTAGGTCTAGAGGAAGAAAAACAACATTTTAGAAGCGCTCAAATGAGCAACCAGGAAAATATCAATGCCCTCCCCACCCATAGCATATTATTATGGCTCCAAAAGGCACTCTGTTTTGCAATAGCTTATGTAAGGAATGGCCTTATGTGACAACTAGAGACCAGCACCACCACCCGCTGTGAAAAATCAGGGTTTACCCCTCGGAAGGTCAGAAGTTGACCATCACCAGGACTTTCCCACTTGTTTGGCCAGAGGTACACTGCTACTGGCCTGATCCAGCAAAGCTCTTGTTCTCTCCTCACCTGATCTGGTGGCTGTGAGTTCCAAAGGCCCCTTTTGTCAACTCCAGCTATTCCTCCCAGCCACCCCAGTCATAGCTGGAGAGGAAGGAGGCAATGCCTGATCCAGTCGAGCTCGTTCTCTCCTCCCCTGCTCTTGTGGCTGTGAGTTCCACAGGCCCCCTTTGCCAGCTCCAGCTATTCCTCCCAGCCACCCCCGTCCTAGCTGGAGCGGAGGGAGGCGATGCCGTAAGCTGAACGTGTCCCCTGGCGGCCCATTCGCCGCTCCCCACGTGCCTCCCGCTCCCTCTTTCTTCCTGCTTTCCTTTTAAGGGCAAGAGGCTCCTCCCTCCCCGCGCCTCTGGCCACAGGCCCGTGACGTCACGGGCGCAGAGTTCCCGGATGCGAAGCGACAGGACAATAGGCAGGGCGGGAGAAGGGGGGGGAGAGAAACGAAGGGAGAAATGGACGCGCCCGCGGCGGGGGGAGAAAGAAAGGCAGCGCTGCTTCTGTCCCCCCTATTTCTCTAAAATGGGCTCGCCCCTGCTAAGTCTGCGCGGTGCGGAAATGGAATTGCCCAACTACCCCCCGGGGGGGGAGCGGGAAAAGGATGGGCGAGTCCAAATGAGGGGGGGGGGAAAGGAGCAGACCACTGAGGAAAAATGGGAGGGGGGGAAGAGAAAAACTTGTGTAAGAGGGAAAGGCTCAAAATGGCTGAAAAAAGGGGAGGGGGAAGAGGGGGAAAAAGGACAGGCCGCCTTTTTTTCCTTTCGCCCTCCACACGGGGGACACTCGGCACGGAAAGAATATCGCCTCCTCTTCTCTTCACCAAAAAAAGCCTTAAAGAGGTTCCCCCCTTTTTCTCGGCGAAAAATGGAAGCGCCCGCGAGCATTCGAGGGAAAAAAAACTTGGGGGAGATAAAACCCCCCAAAGGGGGGAAAATAAGAGACAGCGCCATTACAGGAACCGACGCCCCGCGCTCCCTCCCGGCCGAAATGGCGGCGAAGGAAGTTCTTCACACGCCGGTATTGGGGAGCAAGGCCCGTTCCGGCTTTTTTTTCTTCCCCCCCCCCCGCGATGAAAATGGTCTCGGCCCAAAGCCGCAGAGACCTTAAGGGGGGAGGACGGGTCCACTCCCGAAAATGGGGGGGGGGCGACGGCTCCGACCTAGCCGGCCACGTGGAATGAGCCGAGGTGGGGGACTTAAAAGCGAGGGAACAAAATGGAGGAAGGCGAGGAGGAGGAGGAGGAAACAATTCGCGGTTCTTTCGCTGTGAGGAAAGCGCCTCTCTTTCGCCTGTTGAACCCCCCCCCCCTTTGCCGCGTAATGGTTCGGTCCTCCGATAGAACCTTGAGGGAGGAAAAGAGGCCTGGACGGGCCTATGTGGGGAAAATGGGGGGGAGGCCCTGACTCGCGCGCTCTCTCTCCCTCGCCCGCTCACTCACCGGCTCTCTTGACTCGCAGACATCCTGGGGAAAAGGTCCTAGCCCCGCCCGCCTCGCTCCCCCTTATAACATCCCGCCGAGGCCCCGCCCCGCGGCCCCTCCTCCATTGGCCCTCTTCCCCCTGAGCCCGCCCAGCCGCCCGCCTCACGCCATTGGCCCCGCGCTCTTCTCCCCGACCGGCTTCGCCCCCATTGGCCCGCCGCCTTCCCCCTCCTCCGCTTCCGGAGACGCCATTGGCCGGCGGCTCGCCGCCGCCGCCTCCCCATTGGACGAGGGGGATCCGTGACGGGCGGGTTTTTTTTTTAACGGTGACGTCAAACCGAGAGAGGGGAGCGTGGGGGGTTGGGGGAAAGGGAGAGGTGGAAAGAACTCGGGCGTCGTGACGTCAACGGGGAGCGCCGGGCTCTGGTTGGTCGCCGGCCGCGTCCGTCGAGACGGCGGGCCAATGGGAGCCCGAATGGGGAGGAGGCGGTTCTAAGGAGGGGGGGAGACAGGGAGAGGAAAAAGGCCCACGTGGTTAGGCGTTGGGGCCTGAATTTTGGGCCTGCTGCCTTTGTCCAGCGGGGAGGGCAGAGACCACGTGATATAAGCCTTGGGGGGGGGGTGGCAGGAGGAGGCTGACAAAATCACCCCCCCAAAAAAGTTAAAATGGCTGGGCTGAAATTTAAGCACTGGGTGCATTTTTGAGAGACCCCCACCCCAAAAAAAACCTTCCCAATTTTTTTTTTGCAAAAAAATAATAATTTCCTTTTTTTTTTGCCACCCCCAGGCCATTACAAGCCCGCCCCCTTTTAGGAGCTGTGGAAGTTCCTGGGCAGGAAGATTTCTCCCCCCCCCCCAAAGTTTAAAGGGCTGGACTGAAATTTAAGTACTGGGTGCATTTTTAAGAGACCCCCCCAAAAAACCTTCCCAATTTTTTTTTCAAAAAAACAAAATAATTTGCATTATTTATTTTTTGCAAAAGGCCACCCCCCCCATTACAAGGGAGCCCCCTTTTAGGTGCTGTGGAAGTTCCTGGGCAGGAGGATTTGGGCCCTCCCTCCCCAAAAAGGCCAAATTTCCTGATCCCTCTACCTTTGAAACGGGAAAACTTCCCCCACCCCACAAACCCTCTTGTATCTGAGAGGGTGGATCGGATCCTCCCCTGTTGATCCACTGGTCAGGATCCCCTTCTTCTGACCCACTGGGCTGGGTTCCCCCCTCTGTTTCTCCACTGGCCTGTTCCTTTCCCCTCCCCCAAAATATTTTATTTTCTTTATTATAGGTGAGCAGTCCAATCTAAGGTGGGCTGCAACAGCCGATTTCTCTCCTAAAAACAAACCACCACCTCTTATATTTTACTTTTCTTAAACGATTTAGGGGCCCACAACAGGCACCTTGTAAATACCAAAAATCTGCTGTCGAGGCAGCCAAACAAAACCCTCACCTGAACTTCCTTGGCCACCTTGAAACTGATCCAGGGTGCCAAGGCACTTTTTTAAAAAGCAAAATGCAGAGAGATGCGGAAAATGTTGGAATTGACAGCATCCATCAGCCCCAGTCAGCATCGCCAATAATCAAGAAGGATGGGGTCCCCACGCTCTCCTACCATGTTTGCAAGCATTTTTGTTTTATTTTGTGTTCTCATTTTGTATGTTTCTGTTGTGAACTGCCCTGGGATCTTCGGACGAAGGGCAGCATCATCATCATAATTTTATTATTTATACCCCGCCCATCTGGCTGGGTTTCTCCAGCCACTCTGGGCGGTTTACATAACATTAAAAAAATGTAAAACGTCAGACGTTAAAAATCTCGCAATACAGTGCTGCCTTCAGATGTCTTCTAAAAGTCAAATAGTTGTTTATTTCCTTGACATCTGAAGGGAGGGCGTTTCACAGAGCGGGCGCCACCACCGAGAAGACCCTGTGCCTGGTTCCCTGCAACCTCGCTTCTCGCAGGGAGGGAACCGCCAGAAGGCCCTCGGAGCTGGACCTCAGTGTCTGGGCAGAACGATGGGGGTGGAGATGCTCCTTCAGGTCTACTGGGCCTTTGAGGCCGTTTAGGGCTTTCAAGGTCAGCACCAACACATTGAATTGTGCTTGGAAACGTCCTGGGAACCAATGTAGGTCTTTTAGGACCGGTGTTATATGGTCTCATTGGATACAAATCTATAAAATCAACAACAACACCACAGGCAGACCTAAGCTTTCCTAGCATCTGAGAAGCTCCAAGTTGTTGCCCCATCTTAGGTAAAGGTAAAGGGACCCTTGACCATTAGGTCCAGTCGTGACCGACTCTGGGGCTGCGGCGCTCATCTCGCTTTATTGGCCGAGGAAGCCGGCATACAGCTTCCGGGTCCTGTGGCCAGCAGGACTAAGCCGCTTCTGGCGAACCAGAGCAGCGCATGGAAACGCCGTTTCCCTTCCCCCTGGAGTGGTACCTATTTATCTACTTGCACTTTGAGGTGCTTTCAGACTGCTAGGTTGGCAGGAGCAGGGACCGAGCAACGGGAGCTCACCCCGTCATGGGGATTCGAACCGCCGACCTTCTGATCGGCAAGTCCTGGGCTCTGTGGTTTACCCCACAGCGCCACCCTACCTTTAAAACCAAGCCAGGTTCAATGGAGTAAGTTTAGGGACTTTCTGGACCCTTATACTTCAGCTTTATCATTGAGATTATCTGATTTTCTGGATTTGCGAGGCATGTTTTAACGACAAGAAACCGAGCCTTTTGTGTCTTTGGCACGTTCCTGTGGGACTCCCTGCCACTGACACCTTCTGTGCCAGCTCTTAAACACCTGCTGAAAACATTTCTGCACTTCCAGAGATGTGCAGGCAATGGAGACCATTATCTTTCTGCAATAGTTAGTTGATTTTACAGTACATAGGTATTCTTGCAGACCACTTCAATCCTTTTTTTTGCGATACAGCGGTCCATAAATATCTTTATAATTAAAGCCCCTGGCCCGTCCCCCTTGTCCATGAAGGCCTATGCCCTGCTAGGAGGAAGAAACCAGTGGCCAGAATATTTTGAGCTGGACTAGAAAAGATTCCTGGCTCTGAGTAACCCGAGTGATTCACTCCCAGAGCCGTTGCGGAGGAGAAAAAGCACACAGGCTTTCAATCCAGCCGATGAGTCACTACAGGGAGGACTGGGTTCAAGGAAAACTAATAGTGCAGCAAAAACCAGGTAGTCAGCAGGACTTCTTGCACCAAGGGGTGTGTGATGCCCACGAAAGATGCTCCATAAACACACACTGTGTATGTTTAGCAGAGATCCACATTGGAACGTACCACACACATATTGTGGGGAATTTGCTCCATCCCCCCCCAAATGAGCACGCCCCCCTGCTTTCATAACGCTTGGCTCCGATTTTAGAATGGCTCTCCCACTATCCTCTCTCCCACAATGCCTGCGTTTCCTCCAGCAGAAAGCCAGGGGTGGTTAGTGTGTTGGACTAGGGCCTGGGAGAGACCAGGGTTCGAATCCCACCCACCCACCCCCCGGCCACTGGGTGAGCTTGGTCCAGCCGCTGCTTTTCTCAGCCTAGTCTTGGCTGATCGCCGAAGAATGGATGCTTTTGAATTCTGGTGCTGGAGGAGACTCTTGAGAGTCCCATGGACTGCAAGAAGATCAAACGCATCAATTCTTAAGGAAATCAGCCCTGAGTGCTCACTGGGAGGACGGATCCTGAAGCTGAGGCTCCAAGACTTTGGCCACCTCATGAGAAGAGAAGACTCCCTGGAAAAGACCCTGATGTTGGGGAAGATGGAGGGCACAAGGAGAAGGGGATGACGGAGGATGAGATGGTGGGACAGTGTTCTAGAAGCTACCAGCATGAGTTTGACCAAACTGCGGGAGGCAGTGGAAGACAAGAGCGCCTGGCGTGCTCTGGTCCAGGGGTCACAAAGAGTCGGACACGACTAAACGACTCAACAACAAAAGTCTACTTCGAGGGTTGATGGGATAAGATGAAGAATTGGGTGGATGTGGAGAATCGCGTATGCCACTTTGAGCTCAGTGGAAAAGGTAACAGGGCCGACAGAGAAAAGTGAGAGCTACCTTGCTCTGCGTTTGATCACAACAAATGGCGCTGCCTTCGGACCTCCAGTGTTAATCCCCCCCTTAACTCAATCACACCCCCTTACCTGCAATCCCCCCGACCCCCAACTTACCCAGCAAAATCAACCGGGAGAAATGGCGCTCTGGAGGTTCCATTTTAAAAACCCGGTTCCCACACCGATTTATCTTGCTTGCCATGGAGGGAGAAGGCCGCAGATCTATTGAGGGACATAGCCCCCACCCTCCAGCCCAAGAAGGCCGGATGAATGCTCCCCTCCCTAAAAAAAACCTTTCCCGAGGTTTTATCACACTTGTCGAAGCTCCTCTATTGCAGGGTGAGAGGGGAACCTGCTGGGTCAGGCCAAAGCAGGCCTCATCCAGTTCTCCCAGTGGCTGACCAGATGTCCCAGTGGGAAACTTGCAAGTTTCCAGAAACTGGGATTCAAAGGCACTGCTGCCCCTGTGTGTGGAGTTAGAGCATAGCCACCAACAGTGTTCTACACCACAAAGGCTTAGGACCTTGCTTTGTTTCTCTCTTTATATAAAAATGGTAAAGGGTAAAGGGACCCCTGACCGTTAGGTCCAGTCGTGGCCGACTCTGGGGTTGCAGCGCTCATCTCGCATTATTGGCCGGAAGCCGGCGTACAGCTTCCAGGTCATGTGGCCAGCAGGACTAAGCCGCTTCTGGCGAACCAGAGCAGCGCACGGAAACGCCGTTTACCTTCCCACCAGAGCGGTACCTATTGATCTACTTGCACTGGTGTGCTTTCGAACTGCTAGGTTGGCAGGAACAGGGACCGAGCAACAGGAGCTCACCCCGTCGCAGGGATTCAAACCGCTGACCTTCCGATCGGCAAGCCCAAGAGGCTCAGAGGTTTAGACCAAAGCGCCACCCGCGTCCTTTTCTCTCTCTATATATATATTGTTTTTAAAAAGCGGATCTAGGGCAGGAGGTGCAAAACTCTTTGCTCGCCTCGTAAAACTGCACAGAACACCTTTGTACAACGCCACGCACCGCAAGGAGGTTAGAAAATGCCTTTTTCTCCAAAGAATGCTTTTTCTTTTATTACCCACAATGGTAGCCATCGTATAAAAAAATGCTTGTTTCCGTTATCTCGGCCCCAGTGTAGAAACCTGCCCCCCCGCCCACCAGAGCCCCTTCTTCCCCTGTTCCAACTCCCTCTCCCTTGAGGGGGGGGGGGATAAAAACCAGAACATACATTATCCACTAACACAAGTAACCAACAGGGCGAGATAAAGAAGAGGGAGAAGCTGGGGGGGCAGGAGGGTAATTTATGCCGCCGCCCCCCCCGTGCCCGCCTTCCTGGTCCCTCGTTTTTGGACTCTATCCCCCCCCCAGTCCTCCCTCCGATCCGGAGCGGAACATGTGCAGAGGGCATGTTCGGTTATAAGAAACTTCCCCAATCCCACCCGCTCGCCCTCAACCCCACCCATCCGTTGTGTGTCTCCCCACCCCACCCAAAAAATCCCCGCAACTTCCCCAACAGAACCAACCTCCGGAGAAAGGGCCCTCCGGAGGTCGGTTTTAAATACGAACGAAACAAAAACGAGAGACCAGGAAGATGAAGAAGAAGAAAAAGAAGAAAGGGGAGGGGGATTTAACTCGGGTTAAAAACGACACCCCCCGCCCCCCAAACGAGTCCGCTTGTTCAACCTCGACGAGTTCCAGTGACCTAAGGACCCCCCCTGCCCGCCTTCCGCACACCCCAAATCGGATGTCTGCTGTGAAGCTGGAGCAGGAGGAGTCGTGTGTCCGGCCGTCCAAGTCGGTCTTTGGGAGGGTGTGTGTGTGTTGTGTGTGTATGAGTGTGTGTTTGTGTGTTCTGCGTGTGTGAGCTCGTCACGCGGTGAGCTTGCAGTGGCACAACTCCTTGTACATCTGACGGCGCAGTTTCGGCATGTCCTGCTGGGTGAAGGAGAAGGGGAGGCCCAGCGCCAGGAATTTGGAATACTGGAAGAGAAAGGAAAGGAGGATCAGCAGTATATACCATAGAACATCATAAGAGCCTGGTGGATCGGGCCCAATGGCCCATCATCCCATTCGCACAGTGGCCAGCCAGGTGCCTGTTAGGTAAGGTAAAGGACCCCTGGACGGTTAAGTCCAGTCACGAACGACTCTGGGGTTGTGGCACTCATCTCGCTTTCAGGGTCATGTGGCCAGCAGGACTAAACTGCATTTGGCGCAACGGGACACCATGATGAGTGCCAGAGCGCACGGAAACGCCGTTTACCTTCCCGGCGCAGCGGTACCTATTTATCTACAGTCATACCTCGGGTTGAATATGCTTCAGGTTGAGCGTTTTCAGGTTGCGCTCTGCGGCGACCCGGAAGTAACAGAGCGCGTTACTTCCGGGTTTTGCCACTCGCGCATGCGCAGACGCTCAAAATGACGTCACGAGCATGCGCAGAAGCGGCAAATCGTGACCCGTGCACACGCAGACGCGGGTCGTGTTTGTTTCTGGATGCGAACGGGGCTCCAGAACGCATCGCGTTCGCATCCAGAGGTACCACAGTACTTGCACTGGCGTGTTTTCGAACCCAGCAAGGAGGATTTGAGCAGCGATGCTGAGTTCCTGTGCTTTTTCCCATGCAATGCTCATTTCTCATCTCATTGGGATAAGTTTGCCATTCCTATAAAAGCTGTTCAGTTCTGCACGTAATCGGGACACCTGACAGATCAGCTCGGAAGAGGGTCTGTTGTCGCCTCTTGCTTGCCTTTTCTCTGGCCCCCCCAAAATCCTCAAAGGCCACAACCTTTATCGCCACACCCCCTTAATAATTTGGGTTGCCCTTCTCCTGAACTTTTCCCAAATGCAGATGCAACATTCTCTCTTAAGGACTTTAAATCGAAATGAATGCACTGGGTGAAAAAAAAGTTCTGTGAGCTTCTAGCTCAAATCTTGCCACGTAGCGAAACAGGAAGATTCTATCCACCTGCCCCGATTATGCACATTGGAGGATGGCCTCTGTAGAGGGGAAGCGCAAAATCCCTCCAGGACTGGGACTAACCGTTCCTGCCGCCCGGACACCCACCCCACCCCCAGAAAATGACTTCTGAGATTCCGCCAGGCCTGGACTGACCACGCAAGCGTTTTGAAGCCTGTTGTTTAGAAGTACAGTGGTACCTCGGGTTAAGAACTTAATTCATTCTGGAGGTCTGTTCTTAACCTGAAACTGTTCTTAACCTGAAGCACCACTTTAGCTAATGGGGCCTCCTGCTGCCGCTGCGCTGCTGCAGCACGATTTCTGTTCTCATCCTGAAGCAAAGTTCTTAACCCGAGGTACTATTTCTGGGTTAGCAAAGTCTGTAACCTGAAGCGTCTGTAACCTGAGGTACCACTGTAAAATCTTGCCAGACGGGAGCTGCTGTTGCTGCAAACAGAGGTTGCCTCCTGACCACGCTCTCTTTTATATGTGGGAAGGGGGAAATCCTGCTTTCTGGCTGCAAATTTGATGATGCTTATTTGCCTGAATGATTTGCATTTAATAATGATGATGATAATAATAATAATAATAAATAAAATAAAAAATAATTATTTATACCCCGCCCATCTGGCTGGGCTTCCGCAGCCCAGCCACTCTGGGCGGCTACCAACAGAATATTACAAACACGATAAAGCATCAAACATTAAAAGCTTCCCTAAATAGGGCTGCCTTCAGATGTCTTCTAAAAGTCAGGTAGTTGTTTATTTCCTTGACATCTGAAGGGAGGGTGTTCCACAGGGAGGGCGCCACTACCAAGAAGGCCCTCTGCCGGGTTCCCTGTAACCTCACTTCTCACAATGAGGGAACCGCCAGAAGGCCCTCGGAGCTGGACCTCAGTGTCCGGGCTAGACGATGGGGGTGGAGACGCTCCTTCAGGTCTACTGGGCATTTGAGGCCGTTGAGGGCTTTAAAGCCACCTTTATGACGTTCACCTGAAAAGCAGTGTGTGTACGCAGACATGCACAGCTGCCAACCTACCCCATGCCACCCTGGGCTCCTTTGGAAGAAGACGAGTTTGGATTTGATATCCCACTTTATCACTACCCGAAGGAGTCTCAAAGCGGCCAACAATCTCCTTTCCCTTCCTCCCCCACAGCAAACTCTCTGTGAGGTGAGTGGGGCTGAGAGACTTTAGAGAAGTCTGACTAGCCCAAGGTCACCCAGCAGCTGCATGTGGAGGAGCAGGGAAGCGAACCCGGTTCACCAGATTATGAGTCTTAACCACTACACCACACTGGCTCTCTTTGGAGAAAAACGGTGGGATGTAGATTTAATTAAATGCATGGGGTGTTTTTGCAGCAGAAACACTTAGAAAAGCGGTTCCCAACCTTCATGGGCAAGAGGACTCCCTTTTAACCTCGGAGGCCTTCACATAATGATTTGTCGTAGCTTTATAGACTCTTGCTAACAGAGAAAACACAGCCGTGGTGTGGAAGGTTTTAAGGTGGCTGCTTGGCTGCCTTTCAAGACCCAAGTCTCCGGATCATACTTTTGAAAGAAGCGCTTGGTTTTTGAAAAGGACGAGTTACAGTGGTACCTCAGGTTACATACGCTTCAGGTTAAAGACTCCGCTAACCCAGAAATAGTACCTCGGCTTAAGAACTTTGCTTCAGGATGAGAACAGAAATCGTGCTCTGGTGGTGCGGCAGCAGCAGGAGGCCCCATTAGCTAAAGTGGTGCTTCAGGTTAAGAACAGTTTCAGGTTAAGAACGGACCTCCGGAACGAATTAAGTACTTAACCTGAGGTACCACTTTACTTGACATGTCCGAATATCCCAGCAAGAAAGGTACTTCCGTATAGGAATTAAGAGGAAAACTGCATGAGTCTGATCATCTCACACAGACAACAGATGCAACAGAGAAAGCATTATCAACCGGGGTGGGGTGAAAGCAGATCTTATATGTAAGATCAGACGAGATTACTGCATGGTTTGGTAGTGCCCTTCTACACAGGGTCTTTATAAAAGGTAAAATGCCCTTCAGAGAGAAAATAAATCACCTCCTATCCTGAAAAGATATCTCACAAAGTAACTGAAGGGCAGAGCGTGAATGACTGCTCTTTAAACATATACATAGTTTTATCTCTTGCAGAAAGATTGAGGCACATGGCTGCATAGTGCCATCAGTTTATGCAGATGTCTCCCTCATTTAAGGCTATATAGAACCTTTATTCCCTATAATAATGGAACTCACAGGTAGAGAAAACTACCGTATTTTTCGCTCTATAGGACGCACTTTTCCCCCTCCAAAAATTAAGGGGAAATGTGTGTGTGTCCTATGGAGCAAATGCAGCTCCTTGGCTTCAGCGATAGCAATGCGAAGCCTCCAAAGCGCAGAGGGAGCGCTCCCTCCGCGCTCCGGAAGCTTCGCGTTGCTTTCGCTGAAGCCTGGACAGCGAGAGAGGTTGGTGCGCACTGACCCCTCTCGCTCTCCAGGCTTCAGGGATAGCCGCCTGAAGCCTTCAGAGCGCAGTGCGAGTTCCCGCTGCGTTCTGGAGGCTTCAGGTTCCTTTCGCTGAAGCCGGGAGAGTCTTGCTCTCCCAGCTTCAGCAAAAGGAACCCGAAGCCTGCGGAGCGCATCGGGAACTTGCGCTGCGCTCCGAAGGCTTCAGGGATAGCCCCGCGCAGTCCCTCCGGCAGGGAGAGGCTGCACGCGGCTATGGCTGCTTTAGCCCCGCGCAGCCTCTCCCTGCCGGAGGGGTTGCGCACGGCCATAGCACAAGCCAAGACAGCGAGTGGGATAGATCCCGCTTGCTGTCTTGGCTTGTGCCATAGCCGTGCGCAACCCCTCCGGCAGGGAGAGGTTGCGCGCAGCCTGTACGCTGCTCTTTGGGGCTGGAGGGGAAAAAATATATTTTTTAAATTTCCCCCTCTAAAAACTAGGTGCGCCCTATGGTCCGGTGCGCCTTATGGAGCGAAAAATATGGTGTGTGTGTGTGTGTGTGTGGCTTATACGTCTTTATTATCTGTAAAGGAAACCACTGTGCGAGCCAATACTTCACTATCCCTTCGAAGCTGCCCTGGCTCTTTATAAATTTGTCCTTCCGGGCTGTGATGCTTTCTGGTTTAAAATTTTCGATTCTTTCTTTTCTTCCTTTTCGCCTAGGCAGCCATAAGAACATAAGAAGAGCTCTTGGATCAGGCCAGCGGCCCGTCCAGTCCAGAATCCTCACAGTGGCCAACCACATCCTCATCGTGGGAAACCCGCAAGCAGGATTCGAACACAAGAGCTGCTCTCCCGCTCCTGCGGTTTCCCGCAACTGGTACCCGGAAGAATTGGTGCCTCCAACTGTGAAGGCTAGCAGCCATCAATAACCCTCCCCACACCACAAATTTGTCTAATTCCCTTTAAAGCCATTTAGGTCACTGGCCATTGCTGCGTCCGGTGGGAGGGAGTTCCACAGTCTAACGCTGTGCTGTGTGACGAAGGACTTTCTTTTCTCTGTCCCGAATCTTCCCAGCATTCAGCTTACCATATTTTTCGCTCTATAGGACGCACCGGACCATAGGAGGGGGAGAACAGGAAAAAAATATTATTTTCTTGTTCTCCCCCTCTAAAACAAGGTGCGTTCTGTGCGTTCAAGGTGCGTTCACCTGAAGCCTCCGGAGCCCAGCGGGAGTTCCTTTCGACCTGCTCTTTGGGACTGGTGGGGGGAAGTGCTGCTTCCCCCCACCGCCAGCCTCCAAACCAGGTCAGGGAGCAGCACAAAGGCGTTGTGCGCCTTCCCGCTGCCCCCCAAGCTTGTGGGACTGGCGTTGCAGCCTTCCCCCCACCTTCGTACAGCCTTCATAGCCCGCTGCCCTGCGGAGGCTTTGCGCAGTTAACCCCAAGCTAGAACAGCAAGACGGAGGGCTACGCAGCGCTCCGTCTCCCTGTTCCAGCTTTGGGCTTAGCCGTGCAGCCTGCATTCACTCTATAGGATGCACACACATTTCCCCTTAATTTTTGGAGGGGGAAAAGTGTGTCCTACAGAGCGAAAAATACGGTACTTGGATTTCCACCACCTGGGCAGCATGAATGTCTATGGCCAAGGGGACCGGGGGCAGCTGATGGATAAGACTAGGGGAAATGGCATCTTTCCCCTCTGAAAGCCATAAAGTGTCTGTTGCTTTTTGGGAACCTCAAGACCCCTCCTGCCCGCCCCCCACCGCCTCACCTGCAAGACGAAAGCGCCGCAGTCGCTGTCGTTGTTCTGCCTGGCGATGTTCTGGAAGGAACGAAAGGGAGATCGGGTCAGGGCGAGGAGGGAGAACAGCAGAACCAAATGACTATCCCTCTCCTATTAGGGAGGTCTGCTTTGCAGTCCCGCTCTGGGTCACTGGTTCCCTCGACCGCTTGGAAATCAAGAGAGACCTGTACAAAACCTGCCGCCCTGATTTTCCCATTTCTTTCTTTCTTTTTTATTCATTTTTCTTTTTCATTCATCACACACATCTCATCATAGCTGTCAACTTACAGATTTGAAAATAAGGGACCAGCAGCCTCAAAAGTAAGGGATCAGCAGCCAAAATAAGGGATTTTCAGGGCACAGGTATGTTTGACTTCTGAGCCCCTCCGAGCCAAAGGCAGAAAGCCCAGCCAGCAGCCAAACGAAGCCTCAAGCGGTGGTTCCCACAGCGCAGCAACCCGGCAAAGGGGATGCAGCAAGGAAAACCGCCGTCACCTCTCCGCTGGGAAGCGCTGAGCAAAGGCGAGTCCCCAGGCAACACGGCCGATTTGATTGGCACAAGGCATGCAAGCTCCACCCCCCAGTCGTTCTCAGACTCCTTATTGGGTGAGCAACGCAGCCAAGCAACACAGTTGGAGCCTCCCTCCTTCCTGGCCGGCAGGGAGGGAGGGAGAGGAGCTGCTTCCTTTGAAACCCGGGAAATTTAAGGGACATCATCAATAAGGGACAGCAGCGGGACACGGCGCTGGGATAAGGGACTTTCCCACCAATTAAGGGGCGGTTGACAGCTATGCATCTCATATTCGTAACATTTGCTGCGCATTCCTTCCTCCCCTCCTGGGCTTCCCCCAACTTCCGCTTCTGGTTTGTTTCTCTTTTCACCCCCTTTGCTGCCTCGACACCCCACTACCCGTGGGGCTTTTTTTGGGGGGGTGTCTAACCCTGGCACTCACCCCCACAGCTCAAAAACCCCGGTGACGGTCGTCTTTTAGACGGGCGACTCGCACCGCGTCGCCATTTCCCTTCGCAGATAAACCGGAAATCCTGCCGATTTCTCTTAAGAGCATTCTGTGTCGGTGCAAACCCTGGTAACACCATTCTTTGCGCTAATCAGCCGTTTTTGGCCCAGTTATTGCGGGTTGGAAGGGATGCAGGTGGCGCTGTGGATTAAACCACAGAGCCTAGGACTTGCCGATCAGAAGGTCGGTGGTTTGAATCCCCGCGACGGGTTGAGCTCCCGTTGCTCGGTCCCAGCTCCTGCCAAACTAGCAGTTCGAAAGCACGTCAAAGGGCAAGTAGATAAATAGGTACCACTCCAGTGGGAAGGTAAACGGCATTTCCGTGCGCTGAACTGGTTCGCCAGAAGCGGATCAGTCCTGCTGGCCACATGACCTGGAAGCTGTACGCCGGCTCCCTCGGCCAGTAAAGCGAGATGACCACCGCAACCCCAGAGTCGGTCACGACTGGACCTAATGGTCAGGGGGCCCTTCACCTTTTTATTGCGGGTTGGAGCATGGGCATAGCCGCATTCTGCTCCCTCCACTGAGCTAATGGAGAGGAGAGATACTACTCACCATCTGAAAAACCCCTTTCCACCCGTCTCTGAAGTCCGGACGGTTCTTCTTGTCTGCTTCGGCCTGCAGGTATCTGCAGATGTGCTGGGGGGGGGGGGCAAGGAAAACAGGCGGGTTTTGAGTGTGAGCATGTACATTGGGAAGCGTGGTCCATTTCTCAGCCCCCTTCCTAAAGGGCAGGATAGCTCACCCCCTCCTCTCAAGCCCATTATGTTTTTGCGCATGCTGGAAGCCGCCCAGAGCGGCTGCGGCAACTCAGTCAGATGGGCAGGGTACAAAAAACAGAATTATTATTACTATTAAACCACTTGCAACACTGCTACCCTTGAAGCCAAGGCAGGTATCTACCAGCTCCATCTGGTACGCAGGATGAGACCCTCCCTGCCCATAGTCTCACCAGAGTGGGGCATGCTCTGGTTATCTCCCGCTTGGAAACGTACTGGGAGCCAGTGTAGGTCTTTCAAGACCGGTGTTATGTGGTCTCAGCGACCGCTACTAGTCACCAGTCTAGCTGCCGCATTCTGGATTAGTTGTAGTTTCCGGGTCACCTTCAAAGGTAGCCCCACATAGAGCACATTGCAGTAGTCCAAGCGGGAGATAACCAGAGCATGCACCACTCTGGCCAGACAGTCTGTGGGCAGGGAGGGTCTCATCCTGCGTACCAGATGGAGCTGGTAGACAGCTGCCCTGGACACAGAACTGACCTGCGCCTCCATGGACAGCGGTGAGTCCAGAATGACTCCCAGGCTGCGCACCTGGTCCTTCGGGGGCACAGTTGCCCCATTCAGGACCAGGGAGTCCCCCACACCCGCCCGCCCCCTGTCCATGGAGGCGCAGGTTAACTCTGTGTCCAGGGCATCTGTCTACCAGCTCCACCTGGTATGCAGGATGAGACCCTCCCTGCCCGCGGACTGTCTCGCCAGAGTGGTGCATGCTCTAGTTATCTCCCACTTGGACTACTGCAACGCGCTCTACGTGGGGCTACCTTTGAAGGTGACCCGGAAACTGCAATTAATCCAGAATGCGGCAGCTAGACTGGGGACTGGGAAACCACATAACACCGGTCCTGAAAGACCTACATTGGCTCCCAGTACGTTTCCGAGCACAATTCAAAGTGTTGGTGTTGACCTTTAAAGCCCTAAACGGCCTCAAAGGCCCAGTAGACCTGAAGGAGCATCTCCACCCCCATCATTCAGCCTGGACACTGAGATCCAGCGCCGAGGGCCTTCTGGCGGTTCCCTCATTGCGAGAAGTGAGGCTACAGTGTACCAGACAGAGGGCCTTCTCGGTGGTGGCACCCGCCCTGTGGAACGCCCTCCCATCAGATGTCAAAGAGATAAACAACTACCTGACATTCAGAAGACATCTGAAGGCAGCCCTGTTTAGGGAAGTTTTTAATATGTAACGCTGTACTGTTTTTAACACTTGATTGGGAGCCGCCCAGAGTGGCGGGGGAAACTCAGCCAGATGGGCGGGGTATAAATAATAAATTATTATTATTATTATTATTATTATTATTATTATTATTATTATTAAAGGATCCCCCACCACACACCTTGGCTCTTGGATGGAAGCTGTGGCGGCCCAGTTTCAAAGTGGTCCAAATGCACAGCGACTGTGGGAGCTACCAGAGGAGGAGGAGGAAGAGGAGGAGGAGGAGGAAGGGAAGGGGGTCCTTGCTTATGGCCCGGCCTCCCAGCCCTTTACCTTGGGGCACCGCCGGTTGAGGGTGCGCTGGGAGTCCAGGTACGTGATTTTCTTCTGCTTCACTTCCACGCAGATCAGAGACCAGTGGACCTCCAGGTGGATTGGAATGAGGAGGAGCTCCTTGTTGAAGATGTCCACCTGTTTGTTTGTTTTTCCAAAAAAAAATTTATTCTAATAACAACAACAACAATAATAATAATAATAATTTTATATCCCGCCCTCCCCAGCCGAAGCCGGGCTCAGAGCGGCTAACAACAGTAAAATAATACAGCATTCTAAAATCAATTCATTATAAAATCAGTTTAAATCAAATTACACAAGTAAAAAGCACAGACAGAAAAGACAAACAATACGAACAAATTCTTGTCATAGCCTTATTTTTCTAAACATTGTTAAGTGGGCTTCCCCAAGTCCCACCTATCTGATTTTCATTTTACTTCATCTTTAGCAGTTTACATATATCATAACCATCTTTTTTTTTTAACCATACTTAAAATAGCTTCCCACTTTATCACTTACAAATAATACTATTTTGAAACACCCTGTCTTCTACTTCTAGCCCTACAGCCTATATCCACTTCCGAAGCTATTCTAAGGTTTTAATATTTAAGATGTCCACCTGTTAAGGGGCAGGCACACTGGGTCAGACTCAGCAGCCCCTTCCCAAAAAGTTCTCCTCTGCCTCCACCGTCCCCCAGGGATCCCAAAGGGTCATCCAGTCCAACCCTCTGCGCTCCCTCCTCTTGGACGTTCGGCAATACAGGAAGTTGCCTCGTACGACCTCAGATTTTCGGAGCCTCCAGCTCAGTGCTGCCAGCACGGACTGGCAGCAGGGGCTCTCCAGAGTCCCAGACTCTGGGTCTGTCTCTGTCCTACTCAGACGCACGCTTTGGGGATTGAAGATCCCTTTGTGAAAGCCAGACCACTGGTTCATAGGAACACCGGAAGCTGCCTTGAACAGCACCAAACTGTTGCACTCCTAGCTGTCATGGATTGGTTTGACGCAGAGAAATGGTGGAGGGAACTAGCTGGGGGACCCTCAAGCGAAGAAGGATCAGAGCAGTGTTAGAAACAGGTATGAAAGCTAGGAGCTAAATCGCACCTTAAACCTAGGTTATGGGCACAACGGAATGTCTAGGCATGCTTTTTTTTGTATAACAAGAGCCTAGGACTTGCCGATCAGAAGGTTGGCGGTTCGAATCCCCGCGACGGGGTGAGCTCCCGTTGCTCGGTCCCTGCTCCTGCCAACCTAGCAGTTCGAAAGCACGTCAAAGTGCAAGTAGATAAATAGGCACTGCTCCGGCGGGAAGGTAAACGGCGTTTCCGTGCGCTGCTCTGGTTCGCCAGAAGCGGCTTAGTCATGCTGGCCACATGACCCGGAAGCTGTACGCCGGCTCCCTCAGCCAATAAAGCGAGATGAGCGCCGCAACCCCAGAGTTGGTCACGACTGGACCTAACGGTCAGGGGTCCCTTTACCTTTACCTATCCCCCTGGAGAGGAGGGGACTGAGGCAGCCGTGGGGAAGGTGGGGGATTTCAGTCTCAGCAATTGATCCATGGGGCAAGACCTACCAGGGGTGAGCAGCTGTGTTCATAAGGCCTGCCGCTCAGCCAAGTCCGTGCAAATTGTGTTCTTGCTAATAAGGCAGCAGTTTCAACTTGAACAGTGTTATTTGCTGCCGGCTCACTCCTGACACTATCTCAATAGTGGCTCTGCCGGATTTCAGGCAGGAGTCCCTCCCAGCCATACCCGAAGATGATGCCAGGAGTTGAACCCAGGACCTTCTGCTTGCAAGGCAACTCTACCACCAATCTATGGCCCTTCCCTAGCTCAGTATTTGTCAATTTTGGGTAGCCAACTCCCTTTATCTCCTGCCAGTTTGGCCCACCCAGTCGCTTAGATTATGGGTGTATTTTCTATTCTCCTTTTAGTCTATTGCTGATTTAATCTTTTGAACATTTCAATGGTTGCTTTTACTCTTCTTACTGGTGATTTTATTGTTTCATTCTCTTCGTAAACCCCTCTGAGGCCCTCCACCCTGCCTAAATCGAGTGGTGTATAATTTATTTGTTGTGTTTTACTAAAAAATAAATAAATGTGCACCCCGCCTTTTGCTCTCTGCTCCTCCACCCTGCGAAAAGCACCGGAGTAGAGAATTCTTGGAAGCCACTCACGTTTTTGGTCCAGCGCTTGACTCCCTCATACCCCTTGGTTCGTAGCTTATCGTAGAAAAAACTGTTGAAGAAATGAACCTGGTGGAAGAGAAAACAAGTGGCTTTGGGTCAACGAAAGAAGCAGCACGTTGTAGGTCTGGAGGGGAGGGAAGCGTCAAGACAGGAAGCAAGTCAAAGCAGCAGGAAGAGGGTGGTGTCACCCCCAAGTTGGACCAACCTGCTAGATCCGTCATTGATAGTGCGTATACAATCCCGTGCCAATCTGGCACTCTCGCGGCCCAGAGGCAGTAGCGCCAAGTAGCAGTTAGGAGGCTAGGACTTGGGAGACCAGGGTTCAAATTCCCACTCAGCCGCGAAGCTCACTGGGTCACCTTGGGCCAGTCGCTTCCTCTCACAGCCTAACTTATCCCACAGGGTTCTTGCGGGAATTAAATGGAGGAGAACCATGTACAAGTGCTACCTCTGGTTACGTACTTAATTCGTTCCGGAGGTCCGTTCTTAACCTGAAACTGTTCTTAACCTGAAGCACCACTTTAATAATAATAATGATAATTTTTATTTATACCCCGCCCTCCCCAGCCAAGGCCGGGCTCAGGGCGGCTAACAAGCAATAATAAAAACAAGTTGAATGAATACAACTTAAAAACAAAATTAAAATACAACATTAAAATATTGAAACATTAAAATGTAGCCTCATCGCGGGAGGAGAAAGGAAAAGAAAAAAGAAAGAGAGGGAGGGAGGGAATCAAATTGGCTCCAAGCCAAAGGCCAGGCGGAACAACTCTGTCTTACAGGCCCTGCGGAAAGAGATCAGATCCTGCAGGGCCCTGGTCTCATGAGGCAGAGCGTTCCACCAGGCGGGGGCCACTGTTGAAAAGGCCCTGGCTCTGGTTGAGGCTAATCTAACTTCCTTAGGGCTTGGGACCAGTAGGGTGTTGCTATTTATGGACCTTGAGGCTCTCCGTGGGGCAGACCGGGAGAGGGGGTCCCGTAGGTACGAGGGTCCTAGGCTGTGGAGGGCTTTAAAGGTCAAAACCAGCACCTTGAACCTGACCCTGTACTCCACCGGAAGCCAGTGCAGCTGGAAAAGCACTGGGTGAATGTGATCCCGCGGCAAGGACCCTGTAAGGAGCCTCGCTGCAGCATTCTGCACCCGCTGGAGTTTCTGGGACAGCTTCAAGGGCAGCCGCGCTTAGAGCGAATTGCAGTAGTCGAGCCTGGAGGTGACCGTCGCATAGCTAATGGGGCCTCCCGCTGCCGCCGCGCCGTCGGAGCACGATTTCTGTTCTCACCCTGAAACAAAGTTCTTAACCCGAAGTAATATTTCTGGGTAAGCGGAGTCTGTAACCTGAAGCGTATGTAACCTGAGGTACCACTGTACATCGCTTTGAGCTCCTTTGAGAAAAAGGTGGGGCAGGTAGCGACCGATTTGCTTGGGGGTCACGTTCCGGAACCTCTCTCACTTCTGGGTTCAGTGCAATGTGCTTGCGAGCAGTTGTGCACATATCGGACACGCCTAAAAAGGTTGCTGCCTGCATATGAATGTACCTTATTTTTTGTTCTATAAGACTCACTTTTTCCCTCCTAAAAAGTAAGGGGAAATGTGTGTGTGTCTTATGGGGTGAATGCAAGCTGCGCGGCTATCACAGAAGCCAGAACGGCAAGAGGAATTGCTGCTTTCACTGCACAAAGATCCCTCTTGTTGTTCTGGCTTCTGAGATTCAGAATATTTTTTTTCTTGTTTTCCTCCTCCACAAACTAGGTGCGTCTTGTGGTCTGGTGCATCTTATAGAGCGAAAAATACAGTAGATACTGTAAATAATAATAAAGAGGTTTGCAAAGGCTGCGGCAGGTTGGTGACCGTTCCACGAGCACCACCAAGTGGTGATAAGGGAAAATGACAGCCGCTCGGGTCCATCGGCTCAAACCGCCTGCAACCTTTCCAGATCCAGCACCCTCTTTTTAGTGCAGGATGGCACCTTGTATAATCCCACGGGGCCGGCCTTTCTCCACTCGCCTCTTTTAGTCTGTCCCTGTCGTCGTCCTCCTTTCTCATGGCCACAAAGAGGATGAGGTGAGTGCTGCTGCTAGCGTGAGTCGCCAGGGGGGTCAGGTCACCCTCACCTGCTGGAAGAACGAAGCTCCCTTTCTCTTGGTCTGTGCCTAGCTCAGCACGGGGCTACTTCAGTAAGGAACAAACTGCGACCTTCTCCTACAGGAGGCCGCGACGGCCACCAGCTTGGGTGGTTTTAATTGGACAAAATCACAGGGGACGAGGCTATCATTTCATCGCACTTTTTGTAATTTTGTTGTAAACTCCCCTGAGATGTATGGGTGAAGGGGCGGTTGTACAAATTTAATAAATAATAACCAGCTGCAATGGCTGTGTCCTGTCGGAGGCAGTAAACGCCCCTGAATAGCAGGTCCTGGGAATTGCAAGCATGGAAAGAACCACAGTTCCTGAATGTAAGGCTTCCCTTTCAGGCATCGTCTGGTTGGCCACTGTGAGAACAGGATGCTGGACTAGACAGGCCATGGGCCTGATCCAGCAGGGCTCTTCTTATGAACACATGGCGAAGGGCCTGTTCGCTCCCTCCACACTGTGAAGGCCCAAGACAGGTGTTGATCATCATGTGAGCTGCGCACAGGTGGGCTGAAGCGAGCTGCTGACATTCCTGTGGAGTCTCCTTTTATTGAGACAAATATGCAAGCTAGGCAGATACATTTTGGGCTGTGACCTTTACACATCCTCAGTCCCGAGATCGTGGGGTGGTACAAAGCTATTTTGGCACCTGTTTCCACAGCGTCATTTCCCCCTTGCACAGTGTATGACGAAGGAGGCAAAAGGTCTCAGGGACAAAGGTTACAGACAGGACACCGCTGACTGCTGAGACCGCAAAAGGTCAAAAGGGGACGATGTTCCAGACAGCTGTGGCTTGTCCGAGGGGGGGATGTACCCTGCACCCCAGGGTCACACGTGCAGGCAGACTGGTTGCCTGCTGGTGGGGAAGTGTGCTCCCTCCGGGCCTCACTCTTCACTCCATGATATCCCTACACTGGGAATCGCAAGCAGGGAGAGCACCACTGTTCCTGCATGTAAGGCTTCCCTTTCAGGCATCGCCTGGTTGGCCACTGTGAGAACAGGATCCTAGACTAGACAGGCCACAGGCCTGATCCGGTGGGGCTCTTCTTATGAACACATGGCGAAGGGCCTGTTCGCTCCCTCTATGGGTCTCCACACTGTCTTTAACCCCCCCATAAGTGAAAAATTATTATTATTATTATTATTAAAGTTATATGCCTCCCTTCGCTCGAAGATCACTGGGAGGTTAACAGCGATGCTCACCTTGTCTGGCACTGTGTCCATCACGAGGTCCCCATACATGTTCATTACCTGCCCAGAAAAAAAGGAGGCAAATAGGTTAGGGGTCAACAGACAAGATTTCTTTGCGGCCAGGAAAAAGGACTAAATTCACACATGTGGTGGGAATGTAATCTGGTTAAGGAATATTGGCAAAAGATTATAAAGGTAATTTCTGGACCGTTTCAAATAAACATAGAAGTTAATAGGGATTTGTTATTTTCGGGAATACTGGGAAATAACAAAGTAAAGAGTAATAAGCAAGCGTTGTACAAGATTATGATTCTAGCTGGAATGGTAGTTACTGCTTTTGGATGGAAAGAAAAGGCCAAATGGAATATGGAAAAATGGAATGATTATGTTTTTGAATACGTACAATCAGAAATATTCGCACAGATAGTGGTAGAGGATAGATGGGAAAATAAATGCCAAAGAATCACAAATAAATGGGCATTTTACAGGAACTGGATAGAAAGAGAGGAAGCCAAGCCTAACATACAAGCTCAAATGAACAGACTGTGTACATGGATAAAGATATGAAGAAGGAAGGCCTGACGGGGGCGGGGAGGGCTGGAGTGGGGAGGGAGGGGAAAGGGGGGGGGAAGTAAACCAGACAAGATTTCTTTAATCTCCTCCATCTCCTCCTCAAAGGAAACGGCAGGACCCCTTGCTAGGCTCCACCCTCCAGATTTATCATGCCAGATAGCATTTATACGTCCATTCACAGGGATGTAAAAAAATCTGGAATTTGATTATTGAATTCTCGATACAGGTTTTGTTTCAGCGTTGATCGCTTTTAACCTTCCACGTAGAATGTATGCGGCCTGGTTTTGGTGTTTCTGCGTTTTGTGGCTCTCCTGCCTCCCCTCCTACGCTGCGTTCCTTATTTCTCCTGATCTGACCTCAAGAGAGGCGCAAGCAAGAAGGCCAGCCAGGGTGTTTTGCTATTTCTGCTCTGGAGTGAACATCGGGGGGATCATACTGCATCTCTCCTCGAAGATCTTTGATAGGGAAGTAGGAAAAGGGACTTGACTGTCAACAGCCCCTACTGAAGGCCTGGTTGCCAAGGCGATGGGGGTTAAAGTGCGACAGTCAAGACCAAATGTTTTGGGGCACACCATATAAGCTGATAGAGGGACGCGGGTGGCACTGTGGGTTAAACCACTGAGCCTAGGACTTGCTGATCAGAAGGTCGGCGGTTTGAATCCCTGCGACGGGTTGAGCTCCCGTTGCTCGGTCCCTGCTCCTGCCAACCTAGCAGTTCGAAAGCACGTCAAAGTACAAGTAGATAAATAGGTACCACTCTGGCAGGAAGGTAAATGGCGTTTCCGTGCGCTGCTCTGGTTCGCCAGAAGTGGCTTAGTCCTGCTGGCCACATGACCTGGAAGCTGTACGCCGGCTCCCTCGGCCAATAAAGCGAGATGAGTGCCGCAACCCCAGTGTCTGCCACGACTGGACCTAACGGTCAGGGGTCCCTTTACCATTATATAAGCTGATACCAGTGTGGAGTCAGACATTTCACATGTTCGGCGAACTTCCTTGATGGAGGATGTTTTATGACTCTTTGTGTGTTGTGTAAAAGTACCCAATATAAGCTATGTTACGAATTTGTTCGTAAAAGTCCTTTCTAATTGGGGGTTCACTGAACAACTGGTTGGGAGAGGGCTGCCATATTGCCTGTATCAGAGTTCCTACAGATCAGGGCAGGGGTAGGCAAACTAAGTCCTGGGGCCTGGATCCGGCCCAATCGCCTTCTAAATCTGGTCCGCGGATGGTCCGGGAATCAGTGTGTTTCTACACGAGTAGAATGTGTCCTTTTATTTAAAAATGCATCTCTGGGTTATTTGTGGGGCATAGGAATTCTCTCATTCCCCCCCTAATATAGTCTGGCCCCCCACAAGGTCTGAGGGACAGTGGACCGGCCCCCTGCTGAATAATAATAATAACAATAATAATTTATTTATTTATTTATTTATTGTAAAAGATCAGGGACTAGATTATTAAGATTATTAAGAAAAGAGAAGAGGATAGTAAATTGAAGGAGTTAATTTTATGAGATATATAATTTGGAGAGCTGTTACAAAGTGATTCAATGAAATTCAGTTAGGGGGGGGTTTGGGGAAGTCAGGTAACAACGAAAGTTAAATTGGGTATCAGAAATAATAAGTCTATTACTTTGTTTTCTTTAGTATTGTTTCTTTTTGTGTGTTATATATGTTTGTGATAAATGTTGAAAATTAATAAAAAAAAATGGGGGGGGGGAATACCCTTCATAAACTGGGGTGCCCAGAACCGGACACAGGACTCGGCTTACTGTACACTGGTCCCAGCAACCCGGCAGGGAAGATCTGAAAAGTCACCCCCATTTTGCAAATGGAGAAACAAGGCAGGGAACCCCCTGATTTACAGCCATTTCCATCGCTTGGCAGTCTCATCACGCCAGCTCTCCTAACTGCACCACCTCCAGCCAGTCACCTTTCTCACCCCCCCAAAAAAACCCCCACCTCCCAGCCATGCAAGTTTTCCCTCCCTTGCCCCGTTCACCTCCGCAGCCTACCTGGTCGTTGAGCCAGTTGGGCCCGTAGAGGGTCTGCAGGTCGTCCATGGTGACCACGTGGCGCTTATAAGTGACCCGGAAGGTCCGAACCATGGCATTGCCCGGCAAGCGCTGGTAGGACTGGATCAGCTGGTTGACCATGCCTTTCCTGCAGGGTCCGAGAGATCCAGAGGAGGGATCACCGTGAGAACAAAAATGCCACGGGGGACAACTCCAAGAATTTGGGTATACAGTGGAACCTTGGTTCTCAAACGCCTTGATACTCAAACGCCTTGGTTCCCAAACACTGAAAACCAGGAAGGAAGTGTTCCGGTTTGTGAACGTTTCTCGGAAGCCGAACGTCCAATGCGGCTGTCAGCTATTGTTTCGGGGTGCCTGCACCAATCAGAAGCCGCGCCTTGGTTTCTGAACATTTCAGAAGTCAAACGGACTTCCGGAACGGACCAAGTTTGGCGCTTTTGTTTTTGCTATTTATTTTGCGTTTTTGTTTTTGAGGCTTTTCCGGATAATTTGTTGTTGTGACTGTGTGGAACCCAGTTCAGCTACTGATTGACTGATTGTGTGACTGCGGAAACGGATAAAAGCCCCCCCCCCAACCAAACAATGACTATTATCAGTGCAGGTAAGAAAAAAAATTAGTTTTAATTTTTATCATCTACAATACAGCCTTATTCATTTTATAGTACAGTGGTACCTCGGGTTAAATACTTAATTTGTTCCGGAGGTCCATTGTTAACCTGAAACTGTTCTTACTGTCCATTGTTAACCTGAAACTGCACCACTTCAGCTAATGGAACCTCCCGCTGCCGCCGCGCCACCAGAGCACAATTTCTGTTCTTATCCTGAAGCAAAATTCTTAACCCGAGGTACTATTTCTGGGTTAGCGGAGTCTGTAACCAGAAAGTGTATGTAACCCGAGGTACCACTGTACAGTGCATTGATTATTGCTTTCACTTTATGGATCAACGGTCTTGTTAGATAGTAAAATTCATGCTGAACTGCTGTTTTAGGGGCTGTTTTTAAAAGCCTGGAACGGATTGATCCGTTTTGCGTTGCATTCTATGGGAAAGCGTGCCTTGGTTTTGGAACGCTTTGGTTTTGGAACGGACTTCCGGGGCGGATTAAGTTCGAGAACCAAGGTACCACTGTATGCAATATTCCTGTGTGCACCCTAACCCTTGGAACCAAACGCCCGTAAGATGCAGTCACGTTGTAAACAAAGCAGAGTCTTAACCGAAGCCACTCCAGGAAGTCGGGGCGGTAAAATTACTAAGCCCTGGGCATCAGGTCCCACATTAGCCCCAGGCCTGAAAGAAACAGCCCAGGCCTCCTGATCGAGCTCCTCACACTCAGCTTTAAAGCCATGTGGAGCCTCGATTTCTGGAGACGGGGAGCCCTCAGCCTGCTCTCTCTGGCACTCCTCTGCCTGGTGTGATGGCCCAGGAATCGGATTCAGAGGCTGAACCTGAGGAGTCCCAGCCTGCACAGGAGTCCCCGCCTCCAGGGCCAGCTGAGCTGGGGCAGGGGCTTGAGTCTGAAGGGCCTGCACCTGTGCCGGATCCTCAGGAGCAGACACCAGATGCATCCACTCTGGCTCCGGAGGTGACTGAGGATCCACTGCCTGCAGGTGTGCCTCTCCCAGCCCTGTCAGGGCAAGGTGAAGCTGCCCCTGGGTCCAGTAACCCTCCAGCCTCTCCTGAGCTGCAGAGGCTCAGGGCAGAGAGGCGGAGGGAACTGGGTTCTCTCAGGAGGACTGCTCGCCTCCAGGCCAGGAGAGGCGGGTCACCGGTGGGCCGGGACCGCCCCTGGCCTGAGAGGAGATAAAGGCCAGTCCGCCCAGTCCCAGGTTGCGGGAGCAACGACGTTGGAAACCTGTTTCTGCCAGCACCCAGACCTGTTTTCCCGGAGTTCCCGACCACGCCCGGCTTCTTGCTTCGGACCCCGCTTTGCCCTTTGTGGACTGTCTCCAGACCCTCGGCCCAGGACCGGACTTTGACCACGCCTCACGGTAACCCCCCCCCCAGGACCAGCACATCTGGAGACAGAGTGGAAGGGGAAGGAGTCGAATTCCTGCGAGCGGGAAGAGAGGCCCTACCTCTGGGGCGTAGAGAACTCCTGCTGGAAGATGTCCTCTAGCTTTTCCACGACTTCGTCCACGCTGATGGGGATGAGGCTGCCGTACGTCTGCAGGAACTCGTCTAGGATGTCTGGCAGAAAGGACAGGAGGAGAAACCTGAAGCCACGGGAGCCTGGCAGGCTTAAGGGAGGCCAAGCCACAGAGTTTATTGTGGGAGGGATGGATGGACACTGCTTGGGCGCCCCTGAGAATAGCCTGGAGATGCAGAAGCCAGTTTTCAATATTAAAAGGAAGTGGGCTCTCTGTCACCTTGCCAACAAAGGTCCGTATAGTAAAAAGCTCTGGTTTCCCCAGTAGTGATGTATGGAAGGGAGAGCTGGACCATAAAGAAGGCTGATGGCCGAAGAATGGATGCTTTTGAATTGTGGTGCTGGAGGAGACTCTTGAGAGTCCCATGGACTGCAAGAAGATCAAACCTCTCCATTCTGAAGGAATTCAGCCCTGAGTGCTCACTGGAAGGACAGGTCCTGAAGCTGAGGCTCCAAGACTTTGGCCACCTCATGAGAAGACTCCCTGGAAAAGACCCTGATGTTGGGAAAGATGGAGGGCAGAAGGAGAAGGGGACGATGGAGGACGAGATGGTGGGACAGTGTTCTGGAAGCTACCAGCATGAGTTTGACCAAACTGCGGGAGGCAGTGGAAGACAGGAGTGCCTGGCGTGCTCTGGTCCAGGGGGTCACGAAGAGGCGGACACGACTAAACGACTAAACAACAACAACAACAACGCTCTCTGTGGATGGGAGACAGGGCTGTGTGTGTGTGTGTGTGTGTGTGTGTGTGTGAATGTCCCACTATGAGGTCATATCCCGCAGAATTAAAACTGAACCTCTTGAATTCCAAATCCCGACACCATATTCTATTATTGTAGATTTGTGATTCAATTACTTTCTGTGTGCGTTGATCTTAAATTATCGTTGCTCAATTTTCTTATCAATAAATTTGCTTTATCTTTTTTTTGTAAACCATTCTGAGGGCTGTTGCTGGCGGGCTGTTTTCCTTTTTTACCTTCCAGCAGTGTGTACATTTTATGGCACAGATAAATAAAATTAATTTGTGTTTTTCGTGAGAGCCCTGCTGAATCAGGCCAATGGTCCCTTCAGCCTGGCATCCTGTTCTCACAGCGGCCACCCAGACGCCCCAGTGGGAAACCTGTAGGCAGGATCCGACCCCAAGAGCAAGTCTCCCCTCTTGCGTTTTCCAGCAACTGGCCTTCGGAAGCATTGCTTTCTCCAACTGTGGAGGCAGAGACGCAGCCATTCTGGCTAGCAGCCATCGATAGCTCTCTCCTCCTCCATGAATTTGTCTAGACCTCATAGAAATCCATCCACATTGCTGGCGATCTCTGCCTCCTGGGGGAGAGGATTCCACTGTTTGACTGCGTTGCACAAAGGACTTCATTTTAGCTGTCCCATTTTACATGCCGTCGAATTAGAGCGGACGTTGTAGTCCGCACAGGGAACAAAACTACAGATCCAGCCCTGGTCCAAGGCACAGATCCTCATGAAGCTTCAGGATGATGATGATTATTATTTTAACCTGAGGAGAGCAGAACCACCAATAAACAATCAAAGACAGCTGTGGGCATGAGAGGTGACCCAGGAATTGGTTGTTTAGCAGGGGATCCCTTGAAAATAATTTCGAGCCCCTTGGAGCTGTGTTTTTCCATTATGCTAAAGCTAAACACGGATGCGGGTGGCGCTGTGGGTTAAACCACAGAGCCTAGGGCTTGCCGATCAGAAGGTCGGCGGTTCGAATCCCCGCGACGGGGTGAGCTCCCGTTGCTCGGTCCCTGCTCCTGCCCACCTAGAAGTTCGAAAGCACGTCAAAACTGCAAGTAGATAAATAGGTACCGCTCTGGTGGGAAGGTAAATGGCGTTTCCGTGCGCTGCTCTGGTTCGCCAGAAGCGGCTTAGTCATGCCGGCCACATGACTCGGAAGCTGTACACCGGATCCCTCGGCCAGTAAAGCGAGATGAGCGCCGCAACCCCAGAGTCATTCGCAACTGGACCTAACGGTCAGGGGTCCCTTTACCTTTTTTAAAGCTAAAAAGCCCTGAAGCTGTGATCTGTAGTGTTCCGTCAATGGAGATAGATTTGATCTGTGATTTGGATAGGAAGGAGATAAGCCACTGAGGGTGTATGTATCTGTGTGTGTGTGTGTAATTTTAAAAGCATCCATTTTAAAAGAAATTGTGTGTGTGTGTTCCCTTTTGCACTCTCCCCCTTCCCTGACCTTCTATGCCTTCCTCATTTCCTGCCTCTCTTCCCATTCCTCCAGATTACTCCCCCCTCTCCCCTTTTGGCCACTGAGCCTCCTGTTCTTGGGTTCTCTTCCAAGCCTTGGAAAGCACGTTCTGCTGAAGGAGGAAGTGGGAGGATGAGAAAGAGAAAGAGAAAGCACGCTTTGGTCTTCCAGCTTCCAGCTTCCTTCTGCAGTTCTACGTGCTTTTTTTGTGGGGGAAAGTTATTACCTTCACCATATCATGATAAAGCAGGCATTGAGCTGCTGGGGAAGCAGATCAGATGGGGACAGGGGAAGTCCTAAATACACAATCCTGTTCTTTATATTACCGTATTTTTCGCTCTATAAGAGACACTTTTCCCCTCCTAAAAAGTAAGGGGAAATGTGTGTGCATCTTATGGAGCGAATGCAGGCGGGAGGCTCTGCTCAGCGCTCCCTTTAAAGAGCCGCACACACGCTCCGTGCACTCTTTAAAGGGAGCGCGATTCTTGGGGGAACCTTCATCCCGCTGCACTGAAGAGGCTGCGTGTAGCTATCTCAGAAGCCAGAACAGCAAGAGGCTATTCCAGAAGTCAGATCCTTCTTGCTGTTCTGGCTTCTGGGATTCAGAATATTTTGGGGAAGACAGGTGAACTAATGCTAGTCTGCTACTGTGGGCGCGGGTGGCGCTGTGGGTTAAACCACAGAGCCTAGGACTTGCCGATCAAAAGGTCGGCGGTTCGAATCCCCGCAATGACGGGGTGAGCTCCTGTTGCTCAGTCCCTGCTCCTGCCAACCTAGCAGTTCGAAAGCACGTCAAAGTGCAAGTAGATAAATAGGTACCACTCCGGCGGGAAGGGAAACAGCGTTTCCGTGCGCTGCTCTGGTTCGCCAGAAGCGGCTTAGTCCTGCTGGCCACATGACCCGGAAGCTGTGCGCCGGCTCCCTCGGCCAATAAAGCGAGATGAGCGCCGCAACCCCAAAGTCGGTCACGACTGGACCTAATGGTCAGGGGTCCCTTTACCTTTTAAGGTAGTCTCTATGGGAGTATATTGTATTTAATTATGGGGTATCAGAGTTTTTAGGGGGCTAACCAGGCTGGGATAGCAGGCTTGTTGGTTTCTGAATGTCTGCTGCAGATTTTCAATTTCGTTGTTCTGTATGGGACAACGACAATAAAGATTATCATATCGTATCATAGCCGAGGGTAGTGAATGCTGCTAAGAGGCCCAAGGAAACTAAGCAGACAGGACTCCCCCACGGCCCCCGGAGCCCCCAAGGCTGTTCCCCTCCTCCAGCTGGGCCTGAAGCCAGATCGAAGCAACCACCACCGTCCAAGACAGTCGAGGGACAATAGCCTTGAAGTTGCCATGTGGGGGGAGAAGGAGGGGACTGTTTCATCTGCTTGCTTGCCCACCCACGCATTCCGGCCCCCTCTCCTTACTGTGTACACATGTGATGTGTTCTTCTCTCAGGGGGCTGTGCTGGGGGGCCTTTTCACCGGGCCGCTCTTGGCTGCCTTCGGCGGCCAGGTCGCCTTCGAGCCTCATCCCAGAAGGATCCAGAGGCCTGTCTTTGTCCCGGGGCCCCTGGAAAAGCTCTTCGGCCGCGTGGCCCCCGATGCTACAGACGTTGCTGATGAGGATGGTGGCATCTGTGACTCCGGGGAGGGAGCAGAGGTCGCAGTCGGGAGTGAGGGAGGCGAAGCCGTTGGGGAGGGCGTCCATGGGGCCTGCAGCGCGAGAGAGAGGCAGGAGGGTTTCAGAGGCCTTGCAGGGACCCACATACGTTAATATTGTGATAGGAATTTTGAGGTCTTAGATATACAGTGGTGCCTCGCAAGACAAAATTAATTCGTTCCGCGAGTTTTTTCTTCTTGCGAGTTTTTCGTCTTGCGAAGCACGGTTTCCCATAGGAATGCATTGAAAATCAATTAATGTGTTCCTATGGAGACCGCTTGCCAGGCTGGCGGTGCGGAGAAGGGCTTTTCTCCCCACCGCAAGCCTTCAGGACAGGTACGGGAACAGAGGGGAAGGCGCACAGCGCTTCTCCTCTGTTCCCGGGGCTTGCGGTGGGAGGAGGGTTTTTCCTCCCCACCGCCAACATTCAGAACAGCATTCTGAATGTTGGCGGTGGGAAGGAAAACCCTCCTCCCACCGCAAGTCTTCAGGACAGCCATCCGAAGGCTGGCGGCAGGAGGAGGTCTCTCCGCCCCACCGCCAGCCTTCGGAGGAGGTCCGAGGACAGTGGGGAAGATGCGCTGCGCTTCCCCGCTGTCCCGGAGATTTCCCTATGGGCTTTCGTCTTGCGAAGGAAGCCCATAGGGAAATTCGTTTTGCGAAGCGCCTCCAAAACGGAAAACCCTTTCGTCTAGCGGGTTTTCCGTCTTGCGAGGCGTTCGTCTTGCGGGGCACCACTGTATGTTAAATGTTCATAAGCATACCAACCAAGAACATACATAGATCAGCACAGGAAGACCAACCTGGAACCATTTTGATTCCCAAACTGTCCCAATGTTTTCTCTGCAAGGTCAAAGTGGAAAAGCCTCCCCATTGTCTTTTCCTTCACAAATCCTGCCTTAAGGGTATGTCTGTGTTTGAATAGGGTGTGAGCCTGTGACCTGGCCCAGGAACTAAGTATTTATCACTACAAAAGACTGGCCAGGCTCCCCAAGCAATCCAATCAAGTAACCTGCCAGACAGGAGATAAACAAGGACAGGAGAAAAACAACATTCAAATTTCTGTTTTAGACCGCCTTTTCTGTGACGTAGGTGTGATGTATCTGAGGGGTGGTCTTAGGTTACACCCCTTCTGTGATGTATGTATGAGGTTTCTGGGGGTGGTCTTGATCTACAGGGTGGCAATTTCAAAAGTCTTTATAAGGCCTTGCGCGCCATATTTCTGGGTCCCTCCTCTCTCCTGCGTGTGATGAGCAGGACCCTGTTGCAACAGTTCAATAAAGGTCAAGCTTACTAGCTGCTTTGCTTCTCAATATTCTCTGGTTGGCCTCTGTTATTCTCTTCTACCAGTAGGGAACCTATGTAAGGACTCTATATGGGCTCTTGGATACCCCAAAAGGGAAAAGGGCAATTTTTGTTTACAACAATAGCAGTCCCCCCCCAAACTACTACACATTATGGAAAGTGGTTTGTCGTCCCCCCGTCTCTGACTTGTGAGATATCGGCGCCAACCTTGGAGCGACGAGGCGGGAGAGATTGTTCTCACCAGTGTTTGGACACTGCCCCAACCCATTTTGAACCAAGACGATTCCAAACGATTTTGACACCTCTGAGGTTATCATCGACCAAGATGGTGGGCTGGAACGTTCACGGCTGCACTGATTTTTAACCAAATATGAAAATAAACTACCGTATTTTTCGCTCTATAAGACGCACCAGACCAACAAGACGCACCTAGTTTTTGGAGGAGGAAAATAAGAAAAAAATGTTCTGAATCTCAGAAGCCAAAACAGCAAGAGGGATTGCTGCGCAGTGAAAGCAGCAATCCCTCTTGCTGTTCTGGCTTCTGGGATAGCTGCGCAGCCTGCATTTGCCCCATAAGACGCACACACATTTCCCCTTACTTTTTAGGAGGGAAACAGTGAGTCTTCTAGAGCAAAATAGGGCTGTGCACTGGTTTGGTAGGAAGAGGAGCTCTAACCTCAGGACTAGGGGTGGGAGGCCAGAAAAACCAACCACTGCCCCCATTTGTCCAGTGCTGAGGGTCAGGCGACCTCTCATCTATGGCCCCCATGGTAATGGAATCTGTTTGATTCGGGACCAGATCCTGGCCAGGTATTAGAATCATAGAATCATAGAGTTGGAATAGACCCCAAGGGCCATGGAGTCCAACCCCCTGCCAAGCAGGAAACACCATCAGAGCACTCCTGACATATGGTTGTCAAGCCTCTGCTTAAAGACCTCCAAAGGAGACTCCACCACACTCCTTGGCAGCAAATCCCACTGTCAAACAGCTCTTACTGTCAGCAAGTTCTTCCTAATGTTTAGGTGGAATCTTCTTTCTTGTAGTTTGGATCCATTGCTCCCTGTCCGCTTCTCTGGAGCAGCAGAAAACAACCTTTCTCCCTCCTCTATGTGACATCCTTTTATATATTTGAACATGGCTATCATATCACCCCTTAACCTCCTCTTCTCCAGGCTAAACATGCCCAGCTCCCTTAGCCGTTCCTCATAAGGCATCATTTCCAGGTAAGTGCCATGCACAGCCGTAGAAACTAACAAATTACATTATCTATTTATAAATCTCAGGATTTCCCCCCCTCACCCCCAGAATTCCTGGGCAATGCTGGGCACTTTCCAATAGTTTACTAAAGTATGTGTTTTTGTTGTTTTGTCTTTTCACTATGCACTGCACGCCTCTTAAGATTTGATTGTCCTCCGCCTATCTTGGGAGACAACCGAGGGGGACTTAACCAAATTTCTCGTGACTGTTCCTGAGATCAAAGACCAGGTTTTTTTATCTGTGTTTGGATGCAACTGGACGCCATTTAGATGTCATGGAAAGATTCGAAATGGAGTCTCCTTCTGGCAATTCCTGCGCCAAGCTAATGTCTTGCTCTGCTTTTCCTTTGGGAAAAGTGAGAGGGGGTCTTGTCGTCTGGGCAACCCAGGACCTCCAGACACACTGCCTGGTCTTGTGCCCTGGCAGAGCGAACTTTTCAAAGCTGCACTGATTCTAACCACCAACTCTGAAACTGCACTGATTTCTTAGATCTCGAGTGACACCTGGTACAGTACCTGATGCTTAAGAATATAGGGAAGAAGTTGCCTTATTACTCAGACAACTGATCCATCTAAGCTCAGTAAGATTTACTCCTAGGGAAAGCAGCTCTCAAGAGCAATGCTTCTCAGACTTGGGTACGGACTACGACTCCCATCATCCCTGACCGCTGGTCCTGCTAGCTAGGGATGATGGGAGTTGTAGTCCAACTAGTGGTGTGAGGTGAGAATATTCTCTGCTAGAAAATTCTCCGGAGAATATTCTCCACAAACTATAAATTCTAATGTAAGAATCAGTTTTACAACCCAAATTTAAAAAAAACTAGTAAATAATAAGTCAAGCTGTAATAAAAATTTAGACCTTCTATGAGCCTACTGTAATAATATTTCAAGTTTAATGCTATAATATTGTCGTTTCAAATTTAGGCCTACAACTACAGTTTTAGAACTACTTGTATTTGCAGTAGGTCTACTGTAATGTTTTATGTGTAATGTTACAATTTTTTGTGCTCTTTTATATAGCCGGTATGATTGATATTAGGGACGCGGGTGGCGCTGTGGGTAAAACCTCAGCGCCTAGGACTTGCCGATCGTATGGTCGGCGGTTCGAATCCCCGCGGCGGGGTGAGCTCCCGTCATTCGGTCCCAGCTCCTGCCAACCTAGCAGTTCGAAAGCATGTCAAAGTGCAAGTAGATCAATAGGTACCGCTTTATAGCAGGAAGGTAAACGGCGTTTCCCTGTGCTGCGCTGGCTCGCCAGATGCAGCTTGTCACGCTGGCCACGTGACCCAGAAGTGTCTGCAGACAGCGCTGGCTCCTGGCCTCTTAAGCGAGATGAGCGCACAACCCTAGAGTCTGGCAAGACTGGCCCGTACGGGCAGGGGTACCTTTACCTTTACCTATGATTGATTTTATGTCATTTCAAATTTAGGCCTATCAAAGAATGTGAATTGCCTGCGTCGCCCCATTGAATAAAAGTATCTGTACAGTTTTTGGTTGCCATCTGAACAAGTAATTATATCATTTTCAATGCATTAAAATGAATATTCTCCTATTTTAAATGAAAATTCTCGAATACAGTCATTAATCGAGAATATTCTCCAAAAGATTATTCTCGAGAATTAAACATCACTAAGTCCAACAACTGCTGGAGTTTGAGAAAACACTGCAGTCCCTTGAAGGGGGCCATTTTCCCCAGTCCAACTTTGAGGTGCTAGGGATTGAACCTGAAACCTTTGCCATGGAAAGGAAGTTCGGGTGCATTACCACTGAGCTTGTCATCAGCACTCTCCACCTGGTACCTCCCTAAGGAAGAGGAGGGACAACAACACCCCTTCTCCATCAACCTGGCCAGGACAGACTGCCCCCTGCCTCCACCCCATTCACAGGCATCCCACTTGGTCTTCGTAACAATTGCGTAAACAGATGTGCATTGTCTTGTCTGCCATAGCATCTATAAACACCGTATTTTTCACTCTATAAGGTAAAGGGACCCCTGACCATTAGGTCCAGTCATGGCCGACTCTGGGGTTGCGGAGCTCATCTCGCTTTATTGGCCAAGGGAGCCGGCGTACAGCTTCCGGGTCGTGTGGCCAGCAGGACTAAGCCGCTTCTGGCGAACCAGAGCAGCGCACGGAAACGCCATTTACCTTCCCACCGGAGCGATACCTATTTATCTACTTGCACTCTGACATGCTTTCGAACTGCTAGGTTGGCAGGAGAAGGGACCGAGCAACGGGAGCTCACCCCGTCATTGCGGGGATTCGAACCGCCGACCTTCTGATCAGCAAGTCCTAGGCTCTGTGGTTTAACCCACAGCGCCACCCGCGTCCCTCTTTTCGCTCTGTAAGATGCACTTTTTCCCTCCTTAAAAGTAAGGGGAAATGTGTGTGCATCTTATGGAGCAAATGCAGGCTGCGCAGCTATCCCCGAAGCCAGAACAGCGAGAGGGATCGCTGCGCAATGACTCTTGTTCTGATGCCTTCACAGCGATGCACGATGAGGGACGGACGGGAGCCCTTACGGAGCCCCTTCCGTCCCTCATCCTGCTTCGCTGGGAAGCCAGCAGACCAAGAGGCGCAGCGCAGCGCTCCCTCTTGCTCTGCTGGGTTCAACAGAGCAGTGCAGCACCTCTTCAGCGAAGCGGGAGGAGGAAAGGAAGGGGCTCCGTAAGGGCTTCCTTTCCTCCTCTCACTTCGCTGAAGAGTGTCGCTTCATCTTGCCCACCTCCTCCGATCCCCCCAGCAGGGACAACGCTGCTAGGCGTTGGTGTAGTGGTCAAGAGCAGTAGACTCGTAATCTGGTGAACCGGGTTCGCTTCCCCGCTCCTCCACCTGCAGCTGCTGGGTGACCTTGGGCCTGTCACACTTCTCTGAAGTCTCTCAGCCCCACTCACCTCACAGAGTGTTTGTTGTGGGGGAGGAAGGGAAAGGAGAATGTTAGCCCCTTTGAGACTCCTTCAAGTAGTGATAAAGCGGGATATCAAATCCAAACTCTTAGGCGGCCAGACGATCCAGCTTCCCCAAAGGGGTGGACAGATCGGCAGCTCGTTAGCCTAATCCTTCCTCCTCCTTCCTCTTGAACATTTGATTCAGAATATTTTTTTTTCTTGTTTTCCTCCTCTAAAAACTAGGTGTGTCTTATGGTGCGAAAAGTACGGTGTCTGATGGAAACAGGGAGCAGAGGGGCAAGTGGTTTTCCCAGAGGCTCACCTACTGAACAGCTGGGGCAGGATTTGAACTGGGCACCATCCAGCCTTAATTGTGATACTAGCCCACCTCGCGCATAAGCAAACACGGTGGAAAGGCACACCACTTTAAAAAGGCACAGGCAAGTATTTAAAACTGCGGCAGGCCAGGCTCACCAGGCTTCCCCTCCCCTCGGCAGCCATGCCCCTGTGGGAGAGAAGGGGCGGGAAGGGTCTTTTCATCGGCTTTGCCCAGCTCCTTCAGGCACCTCCTGCCCCTGAACTGTGCCAGTGGGGCGTCTCCACCCCCATTGTTCTGCCCGGACACTGAGGTGCAGCTCCGAGGGCCTTCTGGCGGTTCCCTCATTGCGAGAAGCAAAGCTACAGGGAACCAGGCAGAGGGTCTTCTTGGTGGTGGCTCCCGCCCTGTGGAACGCCCTCCCACCAGATGTCAAAGAAATAAACAACTGACATTTAGAAGACATCTGAAGGCAGCCCTGTTTGGGGAAGTTTTCAATGTGTGACATTTTAATGTATTTTTAATCTTTGTTGGAAGCCGCCCAGAGTGGCTGGGGAGACCCAGCCAGATGGGCGGGGTACAAATAATAAACTATTATTATTATTATTATTGGAACAACTGTTTGGAAATGGGAAATCAGCTTTTATTTTCCTCTTCCCTCCCTGCCCCCTTTCCTTGTGTGCCGTGTTGTGGTGTTTTATTGTTAAGAGTATAAGCCTGAGGGTAGGGATGGACTCGTTCTGATTGTGCGTAAACTGCTCTGGGAGCCTTTTTTGGCTGTGGAGCGGGGTGCCGACATGCCAAATAAATACACAAATAAACAAGAAACGCAGCACGCTACACATAATCCACACAGCGCTAGCTATTAGCTAGCCACCACAAACGCCAGGAGGGGTCGAAGGGCAGCGGTTAAAGGTGAGCTTTACCTCCGTCTCCATCCAGGCTGTGCTCCGCCTCTCCGCCCTTTCTAGTCCTGGGGGAGGCGTGGGCTCCTCCGCCAGGGTACTTGAGCAGGCCGGCGGCTTCCTCCTCCAGCTCGGCGGCTCCGGGGTCTTTGTCGAAGCTGACCCTCTGCAGCTCCACGTACTGAGGGTAGGGCGAGGCGTCGTCCATCAGGGCCCCCAGCAGGCTGAGGCGAGAAGAGGCCGGAGGAGAGGACGAGGCAGGGAAATCCCCGTCCAAGTCGTAGTCCAGGTGGGGCTCGGGAGGGCGGGGCTTGAAGCGGGCGGGGCGGGGCCTGCGCTTGGCCCCGCCCCGGCAGTCCTCCCCCCGCAAGGGACAGCTCTTCTTGTAGAGCGGGAGGTGGTCGTCGTCGGGCTGGGAGCCGGGCGAGAGGGACAGGGACGACCGGGCCCGCTTCGCCCCCACTGCTCCCCCTCCCCGCCGGCGCCCCCGGGAGGCCATCTTGCCCCACAGCTTCCAATGGAAAGCCAGGGAGGAGCTCTTGGCGTAGAGGAGCATGCGGAAGGCCCGCAGGGCACGCCGGCGCTGGCGGCGGAAGCAGCGCGACCTCGGCGCCCCCAGGAGCTGCGGGCGCCTCCGGGAGCCGGACCCCGCGGCCACGTCGAAGGGCCAGGCCCGGCCCCCGCTCCGGGGGACCTTCGCCCTGCCGGCTTTGCTCTGGGCCGGGTGGGAGGGGCCCACGCCGGCCACCTCCCAGCCAGACATGCAGGGGAGGTCCCACCTCCCTTCTTCCTCCTCGCTGGCGGAGGACGAGGGGCTGAAGCCCAGGGGCTGCTTCTTCGCGTAGGCCAGGCGCCGGTTCCCCTCGAAGCAGCCGCCGTGCTTGCGCTCCGGCTCACCCCACTCCTGGGAGGGGCGGCACAGCTTGTCCCGGTGCCCCGTGGGGTCGCGGAGGCTGGGGGACGGGCCCCCCCAATACTTCTCGTCTTGAAACATTTCCTTCATGGTGCCGACGCGGCTGCGGGGGAAGAGAGAGAGAGAAAGGAAGAGCTGCGTTACGGTCATGGGAGAAGAGTAGAATAATAATAATAATAAATTTTATTTATATCCCGCCCTCCCCAGCCGAAGCCGGGCTCAGGGCGGCTAACAACAATAAAACAATACAAAAGTACAACACAAACAACACTCTAAAATCATTCATTATAAAATTAATTAGAAGGGGCTTCCGCATTGTGAAAACTGAGGCAACAGGACGCATGGAGATACCAGTATACCTGAAGGAGCGTCTCCACCCCTATTGTTCTGCCCGGACGCTGAGGTCCAGCGCCAAGGGCCTTCTGCCAGTCCCCTCATTCTGAGAAGCAAAGCTACAGAGAACCAGGCAGAGGGCCTTCTCGGTAGTGGCACCCGACCTGTGGAACGCCCTCCCACCAGATGTCAAAGAGATAAACAACTACCTGACATTCAGAAGACATCTTAAGGCAGCCCTGCTCAGGGAAGTTTTTAATGTATGAAATATTAGTGTATTTTGGGTATTTGTGGAAGCCGCCCAGAGTGGCTGGGGAAACCCAGCCAGATGGGCAGGGTACAAATAATAAATTATTATTATTATGGAGATGGCTGCTTGTTTAGCAGAGTGTGAACGACTAGTATCAGGCACAGGCAGGTGAAGGAGACGTTGTACAGAACGCAGAAACACTTAGGTGGACGTAAGACCCAGTTCCTGCCTGGCCCTCCCTGCTTGCCTTCAAGCAACCTTTCCAAATATCTTTGCATCCATGAAGACCAGACAGTGCTTTAATGTATTTAAGAAAACCACAAACACCAAAGCATGTCGGAAGCTGGACTGCGTACCTCCAAGACTACCCTTTCTGCACACATGGTGGCTCAGTGGTTAAGGCAGTGGACTAGGCTCTGAGAGCATGGGTTCAAATCCCACCCTCGGTGTATGCTGGCAGTTATGTTTTGAGAGCCAGTGTGGTGTAGCCGTCAAGAGTGTCAAGACTAGGAGGTGGGAAGGACCAGGGTTCGAATTCCCACTCAGCCATGAAGCTCTCACAGGGTGACTTTGGGGAAGTGGCTGCCTCTCAGCCTAACCTCCCTCACAAGGTTGTTGCAATGATCCAACTGGGATGGGGAGAACAATATATGCTACCTTGAGCTACTTAGAAAGTTTGTATATAAATGCAATAAATAATGAAAAGTTCAGATAACTCAATGCCCTTTTTCTTCCCTTTCAAAGCAAGGGAGAACGTTTGCCCCTGAAGATATTTGCACAAAGCTATCTGTAAAATGTGACTGAAGTTTGAGCCACCGTTTGGGAATCTGTTCCTCCATTTTTCTTCTTCTGCACACAGTTCCCAATACTGATTCCTGGCTCCCTTTAAACTAGTCTCGCAAGTTTCAGGCAGATTAGGGGAAAAGCTTTCCACACACCTGAGATGGCCTGGCATTCCCCTGCCAACCGGACTGCTTGCTCATTATATCTGGCTGGCTTCACTCAGTGTGGGTGTTACATCCCATGACAGAAAACTCCGCTGCCAAAGAGGGAGCTGAACAAGACGGTCCCTAAACCAGGGCTGGAAAGCTCAACTGAAATATCTGAACGTGCAGGAGCTAGCATCAAAATTTTTATGGGCTTCCCGGCTCAATGAATGCCAACCTCCCCCTGCCCCCCCAAGCCTCAGGCAAGAGGGCCACTACCTCATTATTCACTTAGTTACAGGACAGATAAAACAAAGGACTTCTTCACACAGCTCATACTTAAACTATGGCACCTGCTCCCGCAGGAGGCATTGATGGCCACAAACCTAGATGGCTTTCAAAGAGGACTGGACAAATTCATGGAGGAGGAGAGAGATATGGATGGCTAGTAGCCATGATCTCTCTGCCCTGTCTCCTTCTGAATGCCAGCTGCTGGAAACCATTGGAGGAGAGTGTGCTCTGATGCTTGGGTCCTTCTTTTGGGTTTTCCACAGACATCTGGTTAGCCGCTATGAGGATGCTGAACTAGATATGGTCCTCTTTGGCCTGATTTAACAGGTGCTTCTTATGCCACGCAAAGGGGGTAGAAGAATGCAGGTTCAAGAGGACATCGCAGAAAACTGAGGGTTTGACACAAACCTCAGTTTGCCGAGTGAAGTGTAACTCGGGAAACTGAGGTTAGTGTCAAACCCTCAGTTTTCTGCAAAAGCCAGTACAGTGGTTACATACGCTTCAGGTTACAGACTCCGCTTACCCAGAAATAATGCTTCAGGTTAAGAACTTTGCTTCAGGATGAGAACAGAAATCGTGCTCTGGCGGCGCGGCGGCAGCAGGAGGCCCCATTAGATAAAGTGGTGCTTCAGGTTAGGAACAGTTTCAAGTTAAGTACGGACCTCTGGAACGAATTAAGTACTTAACCCGAGGTACCACTGTATAAAGGTAAAGGTACCCCTGACCATTAGATCCAGTCGTGACCGACTGGGGTTGCAGAGCTCATCTCGCTTTACTGGCCGAGGGAGCCGGCGTCCAGCTTCCAGGTCATGTGGCCAGCAGGACTAAGCCGCTTCTGGCAAACCAGAGCAGTGCACGGAAACGCCGTTTACCTTCCCGCCGGAGCAGTACCTATTTATCTACTTGCACTTTGACGTGCTTTCGAACTGCTAGGTTGGCAGGAGCAGGGACCGAGCAACAGGAGCTCACCCCGTCGCGGGGATTCGAACCGCCGACCTTCTGATCGGCAAGCCCTAGGCTCTGTGGTTTAACCCACAGCGCCACCCGCATCCCGTACCACTGTATAGGAGAGTGTAACTCCATCTCTCTCTCTCCTATACTGGCTTTCAGTATGGGAATAAGGCTGGGAGGGCAAAGTGCAAAGGGGAGAGGAAACCAAATCGCACCGTCTTGCCATTTACTTTGACTGACAGTGCCTTGCTATGGCAGAGACATCCGGCCACCTGAGAGTCCTTTACCTGCAGGTGCTTAAGACACCAAGTTTTCTGAATGCAAAGGACCTGCTGTCCTACTGTGGTCCCAACTAGAAGGTAGTAAAGGGCACAACTCAGACCTTTGGGGGGGCTTCATCCAACTCAGAACTCTTGACTGGTAGCAGTGGCATTCCATCATTTCAGGCAGGAGCCTCTCCCAGCCTTACCAAGAGATGCCGCTGGGGATCAAACCTGGGACCTTCACACATGCACTACCCCCAAGCCAATTCCCTTTCCCTCCAGAGGTGTGCATTTTGGCACAACAACACACAGGAACTCTCCAGGGTTTCCTAAGAATGGAAGAAACGCCTGCTGGATCACCTAGCCCAGGATCCTGTTCTCACAGCGGCCGACCAGATGAGAAACCCGTAAGCAGGATGTAACTGCAGTGGCACCCTTCTCCCCTACAGCAGTTTCCAGAAACTGGCATTCAGAAGCATCGCGGCCTCCGACTATGGAGCCGAAGCAGTAGCCCTCCTGCCATCAACATGGTCCTCCCCTCCCGGAGGCGCCTTCCTCCTCTTACCTGGAGACGCCGCTGGTGGCTGAACCCAGGACCTCCTGCATGGAACCACAGAATGGTAGACTTGGAACGGACCCCCAGGGTCATCCAGCCCAACCCCCTGCAATGCGTGCAGAGCAGGTGCTCTAACCACTGCCCCGCCATGCCCTCTTCCCCTTCACTGAGCAGCAAGCAGATATATATACAGTGGTACCTCGGGTTACATACGCTTCAGGTTACAGACTCCGCTAACCCAGAAATAGTGCTTCAGGTTAAGAACTTTGCTTCAGGATGAGAACAGAAATCGTGCTCCAGCGGCGCAGCAGCAGCAGGAGGCCCCACTAGCTAAAGTGGTGCTTCAGGTTAAGAACAGTTTCAGGCTAAGAACGGATCTCCGGAACGAATTAAGCAGTTAACCCAAGGTACCACTATATATATATATATGTACGCATGTACGTATGTAAAGATAAAGGGACCCCTGACCATTAGGTTCCATCGTGGCCGACTCTGGGGTTGTGGCGCTCATCTCACTTTACTGGCCGAGGGAGCCGGCGTACAGCTTCTGGGTCACGTGGCCAGCAGGACTAAGCCGCTTGTGGCGAACCAGAGCAGCGCACGGAAACACCATTTACCTTCCCGCCAGAGTGGTACCTATTTATCTACTTGCACTTTGACGTGCTTTCAAACTGCTTGGTTGGCAGGAGCTGGGACCGAGCAACGGGAGCTCACCCCGTCGCGGGGATTCGAACCGCCGACCTTCTGATCGGCAAGTCCTAGGCTCTGTGGTTTAACTCGATGGCCCTTGTGGTCTCTTCCAACTCTATGATTCCGCATCCCATACACATACACACACATATATTTCTTCTCCAGACCCAAACAGGCCAAGTGGCCCTGCCACCCCCACCCCTCGCCCAGTCCTGCACCCTGACCTCCCTCAGCCCTTTAAGAAGGGGGCGAGTCTGGCAGGGACCTCCTGCCTGCAAGGGAATCTAGGTGCACCTCTCACGGTGCTGGAAGAAGAGTCCCCAGGAGACCCCATGGGGTGGGGGGTGGGGAGGGGGCGTGGCTGGGCAGCGTTTGTGGGGGGAGCCCAATACAAAGGGGGGGAGGGGGCGTGGCCGGGGAGATAACCGGGTGGGTTAACCTGGGCGAGGTGTGGGGCGAGGGGGGCAGCCGCAGAGGACGACGGGAAAGGAGGGTTGGGGGTCGAGGAGCGGAGGGTCCCGCGGTGAGGGAGGCCGGGGAGGCCCAGGGACGGGACCCGGCCCCTCAGCGCGCGCGGGGGCGCCTCACCTTGTCCCGCAGCGGGGAGAGAGGCGCGGGACGCGGCAGAGGCCTCTCTCTCACGCCTCGCCTCCCAGCGCCGCCGCCGCCTCCTTCCCTCAGGAGCCGCCGCGGCTGCCGGCGCCGCCCAAAGGCGTCATCAGCCGGCGTCGGGGCGGGGCCACGCCGACGGAGGAGGTCGGGGCGGGGCAACGCTGCGTCACCTCTCCTTGCCGAGTGACGTCACGACGCACGCCCCAGCATCCGGGCATTTCTGCCTCAGTCCTGGCATAACGGTTACTTGACGGAGGGGTGGCGGAGTCCCAGCAGCGTCGCCTTCTTTGCACGTCGCCGCTGCCCTAAATCCTGAGGCGGCGGCCCCGTCGGGCGCTGTCGGACTACGACTCCCGTCATCCCTCGCGGCTTGCCGCTGAGGCCGACGGGAACTGTAGTCCATCAGCGTCTGGAGAACGGGGGCCCCTAAAAGAAAGAAAAAATATAAATATCAATGCGACAGGAGCGTAACAATCCCACATACGGAGACAATATCTAGTATTCCAGAACCAAGGGCTTCCCCCAGGTGCTTTTCGGACTACAACTCCCGTCAGCCCCTGGGAGCCAAGTGCACCTGCGCTGGCAGGGGCTGTCGGGAATTGTAGTCCAGAAGCCTGTGGAAACTATTACATATTATTAATTACATTTGTATACCGCCTTTTAGCTAAGGATCTCAGGGTTAGGGTTCACAGCATAAAAAAGTTAGGGGTGCTGGGTGGGGTGAACTACAGTTCCCAGAATTCTTTGGGGGGAAAGACTTGGAGACCCAGGGGTGGCCCCTGGCAATGTTGTTGCCAGAGAACTGGCCATTGTGTACAGGACGTGTTGTTGAGTCATTTAGTCGTGTCCGCCTCTTTGTGACCCCCTGGACCAGAGCACGCCAGGCCCTCCTGTCTTCCACTGCCTCCCGCAGTTTGGTCAGACTCATGCTGGTAGCTTCGAGAACACTGTCCCACCATCTCGTCCTCCGTCCTCCCCTTCTCCTTGCGCCCTCCATCTTCCCCAACATCAGGGTCTTTTCCAGGGAGTCTTCTCTTCTCATGAGGTGGCCAAAGTCTTGGAGCCTCAGCTTCAGGATCTGTCCTTCCAGTGAGCACTCAGGGCTGATTTCCTTCAGAATGGAGAGGTTTGATCTTCTTGCAGTCCGTGGGACTCTCAAGAGTCTCCTCCAGCAACAGAATTCAAAAGCATCCATTCTTTGGCGATCAGCCTTCTTTATGGTCCAGCTCTCACTTCCATACATCACTACTGGGGCAACCATAGCTTTAACCATACGGACCTTTGTTGGCAAGGTGATGTCTCTGCTTCTTCAGATGCTGTCTAGGTTGGTCATCGCTTTTCTCCCAAGAAGCAGACGTCTTTTAATTTCGTGGCTGCTGTCACCATCTGCAGTGATCATGGAGCCCAAGAAAGTGAAATCTCTCACTGCCTCCATTTCTTCCCCTTCTATTTGCCAGGAGGCGATGGGCCCAGTGACCATGATCTTCGTTTTTTTGATGTTGAGCTTCAGACCATATTTTGCGCTCTCCTCTTTCACCCTCATTAAAACCTCTAATTTTGAGATGTCAAAACAAAATAAACAATCAAAATACACAGGGCGGGTGCACATACATATGTTGTTTGTGTGTTTGTTTCTTCCTCTGCGCTCCCTTCCCATCGCTGAGCCCTGGAGACGGAAGTTAATTGGGAGAGGGGCAGACATCTCATAGTCTGTGGTACCATTTCCAGGTTTGCGCTGTGACGGAGCTTGCAAGCTTGAAATGAATGAGGTGGAGAGAAGGTTGCTGGTTCAGGAGCATCCAGACCCTGAGATATCAGGGCCCAAACCTGAGACCTAAGGGCAGTCCCAAGGGATGCCATGGGGCAGCCCACCAAAGTGTTTATTCCCTCATCCTCATCTATGTAGATGTCTATTTTGCACCCAGCAGTCATAGTGCTCTGGGCAGTGCTATGACCTCTGCCTCCTGGGATGAGGTTGGGTATTGCTTAACTCCCACCACTAAGCCCTAGAGACGGAGGTTAATTGGGAGAGGGGAGGAGGAATCAGAGCAGACCCCCCAAAAGGAGAAAATGGTAAGCTGTGAGGGAAGAAAAAGGATACAGACTGTGATCATTACGTCAAAGGCTTAATTAAAATTGTAGTGACCCCTCTTTGGTGTTGAGAATAACACACCCAATGGCAGGCTGTTTGGCATTCCTCATGAAAACTGTTTCATCAGGTGCCTGCTCCTGACCCACAAAATGAGGGTCATTATAGAGCCTGCAGTTATTTGTTTCCTATATTTATATCCTGCCTGCTTGGTCCCAGGACAGCAAGTGACAAGTGATGAAACAACAAAAACATATTTTAAAAACCATTTCCAATACAGATTTAGCGTGGGAGAGCCCAAATCCTCCTGCTTGCTTAGACTCCCATTGTAGCCTTATGAGGCTTTGCCCTCGGGCGGGAAAAATATTGCGCCCGGGAAAGGGAGATGGGAGTCAACAGACACTCAAGGAATAGTTTCGGAGAAAAAGCTTTTATTTCTACCATCCATGAACTGGTAGAAGGAGCAAGTGTGATAGTTCACAAAAACATGCACGAGTTCACAGTCATGTGCACAGAGTATATATTCCCCTTCTAGTTCCCTCCCCTTTCTCCTCCCTCAGGAGTCCTGCGTTGAGTTCACCTGAGCATGTACAGAAAGCTGTCTTGGGACTATTGTGGACTCTTGGCACCCTTCCCAGTGTAGCAGGAACCCCCCCACCCCAATCATTCTGTTTGTACAAACTTCACACACACACACACACACTCACACACTACATACGCCACATTTCTGTTATAAATTCATAGAAAATCAACCATACATTGGATTTGCACTGTTCCATTTTATTTTACTCCATATGACAAGAACTATCAAAGGGGGGTGGCTTGGTCCTGGTCAGCCATAATCCCTTCACCATCTCAGCACATCCACAGGAGCCCTGCCCAGTTGCTATGCCAACCCTGATGATCCCAGACAGAAGACAATCAAGATCACAAAGAACTTGCATATGGGAGTGGATTCAGCATGGACTGAAACAAAGGACAATGATCAGATCTTCCCTCTGGGGGCAGGAAACTGCAAACTCCCCTTTGTCTCCTGGAAGTGACTCATGGGGAGGGGGGAAAGGAGGAACCAGCCAGGAGACAAGACACTCAGGTTACCACCAACTCCTCCCTCAACCCCTCCTTTCTGTAATGTATGCATGATGTTTCTGGGGGTGGGCTTGACCTAGAGGAGGGGAATTTCAAAAAGTTTTTATAAGACCTTGCACACTATTTTTTGGGGTCTTTCCTCTCTCTTGCGAGGGGAACACCCTGTTGCAACAGTTCAATAAAGGCCAAGCCTACAGGCTGCTGTTTTGCTCCAAGTTATCCTGGTTGGTGTCTTTACTTTTTGTCCAAGGGAGCCCTCGGATTTTTCCGGTAACACCAGGAAAGGGGGAATGAGAGTAGTTCAGCATGTCCAAAGATGTTGCAACTAGAGTGAGATAAGAGTCAGTTCTCAGGCTTGCTCTGACAGAGTCTATTCATTAGCTTTTTGAAGCCTTTTTGTGCTGATAAAAGTAACGGTTTGCCTTGCAACAGCAGAGCAAATGAGCAGATGCTTAGCTAATGCCTTTTAGCTGAGAAAATGAAAAGCTTTGAGAAGCTTTGAGCCTGCTTTAGGGGCGGTGACTTCGGGCCTAGGTGGGGTCACCTGTCCTCACCTCCTTCACCATCTTCCCCAGTGTGTGAGGAACTGGTCTGCGCTTAATACCTTACACCAAAGCAAGGGTAGGAAGGAGTGACCGCCGGCCCTGATCCGTTCCGTACTGTTCGTGGAGATGAAAGCGAAAATCCTGGAAAGGGAAGCAATTTCCTTATTGCACAATGGTCCAGGTTTGTTGCACGAGACCTGCCAATCCACCACGATGGCAAAACCTGAATTTGCTGGCGTAGGATTGAAAATAGCAACAGTCATGGCCAAGTGGGTGACGTGTGGCAGCAAGTCGCTTTGACTGCCTTACTTTTTCATAACTTGGGCGGAAGTCTTTGACGCTGCTGTTCCCCTCCTCTTGCTCGTAAACTGGTTTGCGATTCTATTATTTTCTGAATAAAGCTGACTCCGTGAAGAGGAAGTGGTTAAGAAGGCTTAGGACAGCATCTTCTTACTTCTTGGAAGTTGTTTTTCAGGCCACGTTCGTACATTTAAAGTGCTATGATTCCACTCTAAGAGTCCTGGGAGCCGTGGTTGGTTTGTTGTTGAGTCGTTTAGTCGTGTCCGCCTCTTCGTGACCCCCTGGACCAGAGCACGCCAGGCCCTCCTGTCTTCCACTGCCTCCCGCAGTTTGGTCAAACTCATGCTGGTCGCTTCAAGAACACTGTCCCACCATCTCGTCCTCCGTCGTCCCCTTCTCCTTGTGCCCTCCCATCTTTCCCAGCATCAGGGTCTTGTCCAGGAGTCTTCTCTTCTGATGAGGTGGCCAAAGTCTTGGAGCCTCAGCTTCAGGATCTGTCCTTCCAGTGAGCACTCAGGGCTGATTTCCTTCAGAATGGAGAGGTTTGATCTTCTTGTAGTCCATGGGACTCCCGTGGTTGGTTAGAAGGTCCCTATTCCACACACAGAGATACAATTCTCCTAGTGGTTACAAACCCAAGACCCCTCAATCTTTTTCACATGCATTGCTGGCAAGCCAAGTGCCCCCCACTGTTGTAAATAGAAAAGTTCGGCATCACCCCCCCCCAGTGCTGGATTTAAGTATAAGCTAAACAAGCTATAGCTTAGGCCCCCACTCTCTTGGGCCCCCCCCAAAAGTAAGGGGAAAAAACTGGATGCAAATTTCCAAAATATAAGATAAAAAACAAACAAAACCTACATACAGCAGCAGTGTTTCGTGTTGTGTGGGCTCCTATGATGTAAGTCATGGTCCCCGCCTGCTAGCCTGCTCCCTAAAATATCACTGGTTTACTCCTTTCTATATATAGGGTGCCTACATTCTGCATGGACTGCTTGCATTTCATTTCAACAATTATTTTGATAAAATTCATGTTTTGTTATGTGCGAATGGCATATGAGGTCCATCAACTACCATAGAGCATATATTCAACCCAATAAACAGTGACAATTTGTTGTTGACAAAGGACAGCTGGACATATAAAGGGCCCCATTGCCTTCAGTAGCTCAGGGCCTCATCAAAACTAAATCTGGCCCTGTGCCCCACCCCACAATCCTATATTTGTGCACCTGGTTGTTTCTGCTTAAGTGCAGAACCTGACATTTGTCCCTATTGAAATTCATCTCGGTAGTTTTGGCCAGTGGTATTTTTCAAGTAAAAGAGGTTCCGGAACTCAGCATAAACGCCTGTCCTGTTCTCTTGTAATGGCGATGGCGTCCCGCTGGGAAAAAAGCCCTGGTTTTGTCCCAGTCCTCCGATCTGTTGAGGCCACCCTGAATCTCAATTCTGTCTTCTGCGGCGTTAGCTACCCCTCCCAGTTTGGTGTGATCTGCAAATTGAATGAGCACCTGTTAAACTCTTTCACCCAAGGAATTTTATAATGTGATAGGAATTTTATGGTCTTAGATATATGGTAACGTTCATAAGCGTACCAACCAAGCACATACATAGATCAGCACAGGAAGACCGACCTGGAACCATTTTTTATTCCCAAACTGACCAAATGTTTTCTCTGCAAGGTCAAAGTGGAAAAGCCTCCCCATTGTCTTTTTGTGCACAAATCCTTTCTTAAGGGTATGTCTGTGTATGAATAGGGTGAGCCCGTGACCTGGCTCAGGAACTAAGTATTTATCATTACAAAAGACTGGCCAGGCTACCTGGGAATCCAATCAAGTAAGCATTAACAGATAACCTGCCAGACAGGAGATAAACAAGGCACTCAAATTTCTGTTGTAGACCGCCTTTTCTGTGATGTAGGTATGATGTATCTGGGGGGTGGTCTTAGGTTACACCCCTTCTGTGATGTATGTATGATGTTTCTGGGGGTGGTCTTGGACTCCAGGGCAGGGAATTTAAAATGTCTATATAAGGACGGGCACACCTTTGTTCTGGGTCCTCCTCCTTTCCTGCGGGTGAGGGGAGACCCTGTTGCAACAGATCAGTAAAGATCAGGCTTACTAGCTGCTTTGCTTCTCAATATTCTCTGGTTGGCCTCTGTTATCTTCTCCTATCAATAGGGAACCTATGTAAGGACTCTATATGGGCTCTTGGATACCCCATAAGGGAAAAGGGCAATTTTTGTTTACAACAGTTTCCCGCTGGGAAAAGCGCCCTGGTTTTGTCCCTCCGATCTGTTGAGGCCACCCTGAATCTCAATTCTGTCTTCTGTGGCGTTAGCTACCCCTCCCAGTTTGGTGTGATCTGAAAATTGAATGAGCACCTGCTAAACTCTTTCACCCAAGGAATTTTATAAAGACCTTGAACACTGAGCGCAGGACAGAGCCATGAACTTCTCCCAAATCCTAGAAATGAGCAGAGACTGCAAAAGGGTGCTGCGTACGTGTGTTTCTTTAAAGTGCTTTATTTGGTAACAGTTTGCATGGAAGATGCTTAAAAACGTTCGATGTCGTGCTGAGCTGAAGAACATGGATGGCCAGTGCGTCTGAAGGGCAGGTACATGGCCGCAAGGATGACCAGGAAGGTGGCTTCGGTGACGATCACAATCATGGCAATGAACTGGAAGGTGGGGCTCCACCCTGGAGCGAGAGAGGGGGCAAGGAATGAGAGGCGTTGGAGACAAAAGCTGTGCCGCAACGTTAACACATCGGCTTATGAGACTACCCGCTACTAGCAGATGGGGCTGCCAGGTCAGGTACACCCCAAAGTTCACCTGGGAAGACAGGTGAATTAATGCTAGTCTACTACTGGAAAAGGATGCGGGTGGCTCTGTGGGTTAAACCATAGAGCCTAGGACTTGCCTATCAGAAGGTCAGCAGTTCGAATCCCCGCGATGGGGTGAGCTCCCGTTGCTCAGTCCCTGCTCCTGCCAACCTAGCAGTTCGAAAGCACGTCAAAGTGCAAGTAGATAAATAGGTACCACTCCAGCGGGAAGGTAAACGGCGTTTCCGTGCGCTTCTCTGGTTCGCCAGAAGCGGCTTAGTCATGCTGGTCACATGACCCGGAAGCTGTACCCTGGCTCCCTCAGCCAATAAAGCGAGATGAGCGCTGCAACCCCAGAGTCGGCCCAAACTGGACCTAATGGTCAGGGGTCCCTTTACCTTTACCTTACTACAGTGGTACCTCAGGTTACAGACGCTTCAGGTTACATACGCTTCAGGTTACAGACTCCGCTAACCCAGAAATACTACCTCGGGTTAAGAACTTTGCTTCAGAATGAGAACAGAAATCGTGCTCCGTTGGCACGGCAGCAGCAGGAGGCCCCATTAGCTAAAGTGGTGCTTCAGGTTAAGAACAGTTTCAGGTTAAGAACGGACCTCCGGAATGAATTAAGTTCTTAACCCAAGGTACCACTGTACTGGAAAAAAGCAAAGGTCCCCAGTGTTGGAGCCATGATTCTTCAACATCAACTTCGCTGGACTGGTCATGCTGTGTGGATGCCTGACGATCGCCTTCCAAAGCAACTACTCTATTCTGAACTTAGAAATGGAAAGCATAATGCTGGTGGTCAACAAAAGAGGTTTAAAGACCGTCTCAAGGCAAATCTTTAAAAATATAGTATAAACACCGACAACTGGGAAACACTGGCCTGCGAGTGCTCCAGTTGGAGAACAGCCTTTACTAAAAGTGTCCTGGGCTTTGAAGACACTCGAACTCAGGACGCAAGGGAGAAACGCGCTAAGAGGAAGGCACACTTGGCAAATCCACACCGTGATCAACTCCCGCCCGGAAACCAATGTCCCCACTGTGGAAGGACGTGTGGATCCAGAATTGGCCTCCACAGTCACTTACGGACTCACTGTTAAAACCTTGTTTATGGAAGACCATCTTACTCGGCTATGAGTGACCGCCGAAGAAGAAGAATATCCCAAACTCTGAGACTACAAGTTCCAGAGTCACATTTGCACAAGCACCTTTTCCGGGGGCAGCTCTCGATGTAGTGGCAGTGAGTTCCCCAGTCCTGGAGGTGGTACGGTTCTCCGCCCTGGAGACGGCACCTTCGATGGTCATGGTGACAACCTCAGCCTTCCGTTCCAGCGCTTTCCTCGCCTCTGAGGGCAGAAAGGGGCTGGTTAGTCCAATGAGCTGCGCCATCTTTTGGCACAAAGAGAGCTCTGGGGCAGAACTCGAACCCAGATCCAGAGGGCACGACCCGAAGCAATGGATTTGAATCGGTGTGACAGTGTCAGAATAGGATCTAGGAGAGAAGGGGGTTCAGATCCCCATTCAGCCAGAAAGCTTAGCAGGCGTGAATTTGGGCCGGTCGCTCACTCTCAAGACAGAAGGATTCTAACAAGCGGCGGAGGGAACCCCAAGGGCCATCTAGTCTGACCCCCCCTTGCAATTATGCAGGAATCTCAGCTATAAAGAATTCCTGACAGATGATCGCCCGACCTCTCTTTGGACAGCTTTATATATATATTTCCTGTCATTTTCTACACCGCTTCATCAGGTGTACGAAATGATCAAGCGGAAAAATTAACAACCATGACCTTTGAAAATATAAAACGACAGGAGGCTAAAAACAGATTTAAACTTCCACCATAGATCTGTAGAAGAACCAATAGAGTCAATCCCAAAAGTATTACAAGAGATTTTTAAAAAATGGCGAGATAGCAGGTCTTCAGATCAATAACGATTAAACTAAACTCTTGGTTAAAAATATGAATGATGAGAGTACTGTAAAACAAATTACAAGATGTATCTGGTTTAAAGATTGAAAGAAAGGTTGAGTATAATATAATATAATATTTAAAAACTTGGGAAGATAATAAAAGAAATTTGCAAATTTGGAATAGAATGAATCTTTCACTACTAGGTAGGGTGTTGACGATAAAGTTGAATGTACAGATTGCTAAATATCTGGGTAGGTCCATTTTTAGCAGGTGTCAGAGTATAGCAATGGTGATGCCTGATGGGTAGGCAAACTAAAGCCCAGATCCGGCCCAATCGCCTTCTCAATCCGGCCTGCGGACGGTCCGGGAATCAGCGTGTTTTTACATGAGCAGAATGTGTCCTTTTATTTAAAATGCATCTCAAGGTGCGAGGGACAGTGGACCGGCCCCCTGCTGAAAAAGTTTGCTGATGGGGGGGCGGGTTCCTGCCACACTGACCCCTGCAGTAGACACTCGGGTTACGTTACTCTCGAGTAACATAAACTTTGGGTTGCAAAAGCAGCAAACCCGGAAGTATTTTTCCAGGTTTCGCCGCTTGTGTGTGCGCAGAAGCAGCGCATCTGGATACAGATTTTTTCAGGGAAAAGTGTTCTCGCCATGCTTGAGGTTGCAAAGCACAGCACCTGCTCTCCTATCCACCTAAATCTCCCTTTGTGTAGAGATTTCCAAAAGGGATACATGACAAATCTGAAGAAACATGAATCGTGTAGGCTGTTTATGTTGGCCAGATTTAACATGTTTCCCTCGGCGGTAGTGAGAGGAAGATACTTAGCTATCCCAGAATCAGAGCGTCTCTGTAAATGCAGAAAACAGGAACCCGATACTCTAGAGCATATATTCTTTTCCTGTGATTTTGGCAGCTATGCCAGAAGACAATTATTTGAGGCCCTAAAATTTAATAGACAGTTTTTTACACAACCAACTGTTCAGGACCTGCTGGCGGACAGCGATGATCAAATTACTTTAATAGCGGCTGAATTTTTAAGTGCTGTCCATGAAGAAAGAATGGGCCATGATAAAGAGACTTAGTGGTTTTTAATGGTAGGTGATGTTGCTGTGTTGTATTATATTATTTATGTAGATTGATTTATTTTTTGGAGTTAAGAATAGGACTGGGATAAATTGTGTTCGCTGAGCCCGTATTTTATACAGTCTGTATATGATGTTTGTTTGTTAATGTGAGGTGTGATATGCCTAATAAAGGATTTTGAATTTAAGATTTTTTCAGGGTGCACACAGACCCCAGGAACAAATTAAATTCGTATCCAGAGGATCCACTGTATGTTGGAAGCTGCACAGAGTGGCTGGGGCAGGGGTGGGCAAACTAAGGCCCGGGGGCTGGATCCGGCCCAATCGCCTTCTAAATCCGGCCCGCGGACAGTCCGGGAATCAGCATGTTTTTACAGGAGTAGAATGTGTCCTTTTATTTAAAATGCATCTCTGGGTTATTTGTGGGGCCTGCCTGGTGTTTTTACATGAGTACAACTTGTGCTTTTATTTAAAATGCATCTCTGGGTTATTTGTGGGGCATAGGAATGCGTTCATTTCCCTCCCAAAAATGTAGTCCGGCCCCCCACATGCTCTGAGGGACGGTGGACCGGCCCACGGCTGAAAAAGTCTGCTGGCCCCTGGGCAACCCAGCCAGATGCGTGGGGTATAACTAATAAAATTATTAATATGGAATAGGACCAGAACACTTTTTCAGTTCTGGCACGTCTCAGGTGGGCACCACTGCCATTATAACAGATCAAGGGAGGGCATTCATAGTGAGTTCTGGCACCTCTTTTTCAAGAAAAATAGCAATGAGTAAGCCGTCCCTATTTTCATCAGAGAAATGTCGGAGGATATATGAAAGTGCAGGAACAGGACTCACAAGCAGTTGCCGCCTGACTCAAGGTTGTCCAGTATTACAGTCGTAGTAAAGGTAAAGGGACCCCTGACCATTAGGTCCAGTCGTGGCCAACTCTGGGGTTGCGGCGCTCATCTCGCTTTATTGGCCGAGGGAGCCGGCGTACAGCTTCCGGGTCATGTGGCCAGCAGGACTAAGCCGCTTCTGGCGAACCAGAGCAGCGCACGGAAATGCCGTTTACCTTCCCGCCGGAGCGGTACCTATTGATCTACTTGCACTTTGAGGTGCTTTCAAACTGCTAGGTTGGCAGGAGCAGGGACCGAGCAACGGGAGCTCACCCCGTCATTGCGGAGATTCAAACCGCCGACCTTTTGATCGGCAAGTCCTAGGCTCTGTGGTTTAACCCACAGCGCCACCCGCGTCCCCATTACAGTCATACCTCGGGATTAATACGCTTCAGGATAAGTATTTTCGCGTTGCTCTCTGCGGCGACCCGGCAGTAACAGAGTGCATTACTTCCGGGTTTCGCCACTCGCACAGACGGTCAAAATCATGTCACGCAGAAGTGGCGAAACGCGACCCACCCAGTCCCGTCTTATGTTCTGTTTAGGATGCGAACAGGGCTCCGGAACGGATCCTGTTCGCATCCTGAGGTACCACTGTACTACCATGTGGTAGAAAAAACCTTGGCTATGGGTCCCCCAAAGTGCCAGCCTGGGGTCAAAGGATGCATTCATGGCATTCAGATCCCTTCTCCCAAATCCCCAAAATGAGCGGAAACTGCAAAAGGATGCTGAGTAAATGTGTTTCTTTAAAGTGCTTTATTTGGTAACAGTTTGGATGGAAGATGCTTAAAAACGTTGGATGTCGTTGTGCTCTGAAACACACGGAGGGCCGTAGTGTCTGGGGGACAGGCGAATGGCCAAGAGGATGAGCAGAACGGTGGCTTCTATGATGAGCACTACCATGGCACAGACCTGGAAATCGGGCATCCACCCTGGAGCGAGAGAGGGGGCAAGGAATGAGGCACGTTGGAGACAAAAGCTGCCGCAGCGTTAACACATCAGCTTATGAGACTAGCCGCTACTAGTAGATGGGGCTGCCAGGTCAGGTACACCCCAAAGTTCACTTGGGAAGACAGGCGAACTAATGCTAGTCTGCTACTGGGGACGCGGGTGGCGCTGTGGGTTAAACCACAGAGCCTAGGACTTGCTGATCAAAAGGTCGGCGGTTCGAATCCCCACGACGGGGTGAGCTCCCGTTGCTCGGTCCCTGCTCCTGCCAACCTAGCAGTTCGAAAGCATGCCAGTGCAAGTAGATGAATAGGTACCCCTCCAGCGGGAAGGTAAACGATGTTTCTGTGTGCTGCTCTGGTTTGCCAGAAGAGGCTTAGTCATGCTGGCCACATGACCCGGAAGCTGTATGCCGGCTCCCTCGGCCAATAAAGCGAGATGAGCACCGCAACCCAGAGTCGGCCACGACTGGACCTAATGGTCAGGGGTCAACTTTACTGCTGGAAAAAAGCAAAGATCCCCAGTGTAAAAGCAGTGATTCTTCTACATCAACTTTGCTGGACTGGTCATGTTGTGCGGATGCCCGATTATTGTCTCCCAAAGCAACTACTCTATTCCCAACTTAAAAATGGAAAGCGTAATGCTGGTGGTCAACAAAAGAGGTTTAAAGACTGTCTCAAGGCAAATCTAAAATGTTGTATAAAAACCTTTTCTCACCTGTTTTGGGGGCAACTCGCGATGTAGTGGCAGTGAGTTCCCCAGTCCTGGAGGTGGTGCGGTTCTCCGCCCTGGAGACGGCACCTTCGAGGGTCATGGTGACAACCTCAGCCTTCAGTTCCAGCGCTTTCCTCGCCTCTGAGGGCAGAAAGGGGCAGGTCAGTCCAAGGAGCTGTGCCATCTTTCAGCACACAGAGAGCTCTGCGGCAGAACTCGAACCCAGATCCAGAGGGCAGGACCCAAAGCAATGGATTTGAATTGGTGTTACCCACATCCCCTCTTGTTTAAGTAACTTTTTTTAAATTACTTTCTTTCTCTTATAAAAAAAAAAAGTGTCCCCGGATTCTTTGAAAAAATTCTGGTAACCTTGCTTTAAGCAGAGCTTGGATGGCCAGGGATGCTTTGGTTGTCCAACCCACCGTAATGTTCCTTGATAACTGGGAATCTCTCCCCTGCCGTTGGAATGCACACGCCATCCAGTTAAAAGGAGCAGGGAATTTAGAGCTGTTCAACAGTGGAATTGGCTCCCTTGGGAGGTGATGGACTCTCCCTTTCCTTGGAGGTTTTTAAGCAGAGGTTGGACGGCCATCAGTCACGGATGTTTTCGCTGAGATTCCTGCATCGCAGCGGGTTGGTCTGGATGACCTTTGGGGTTCCCTCCCAACCCTACAATCCTACGCTCTGCAGAACTCGAGCAGCTGGAGCAGAGCTTTTGCTTGGACTCAGCCATCTTGCCACGCAGGAGATACATAGCTGTCACCTTACAGATTTGTAAATAAGGGACCAGCAGCCTCGAAAATAAGGGATCAGCAGCCAAAATAAGGGATTTTCAGGGCACAGGTATGTTCAGCTTCTGAGCCAAAGGCAGAAAGCCTAGCCAGCAGCCAAACGAAGCCTCAAGCGGTGGTTCCCACAGCGCAGCAACCCAGCAAAGGGGATGCAGCAAGGGAAACCACCGTCCCCTCTCCGCTGGGAAGCGCTGAGCAAAGGAGAGTCCCCAGGCGATGCGGCCGATTTGATTGGCACAAGGCATGCAAGCTCCACCCCCTAGTCGTTCTTATTGGGTGAGCAACGCAGCCAAGCAACCCAGTTGGAGCCTCCCTGGCCGGCAGGGAGGGAGGGAGAGGAGCTGCTTCCTTTGAAACCCGGGAAATTTAAGGGACATCATCAAGAAGGGACAGCAGTGGGACACGGCGCTGGGATAAGGGAGTTTCCCGCCAAATAAGGGACGGTTGACAGCTATGATGAGATAGGCACGGCCTTCCACTGCTTTCAAATGCTACATACATTGCACGTATCAATAAAGGCAGTTCTGGGGAAACTCCGTACCTGGCCTTGCTGCTTCGACTAGGTCTGGAAACCCAGATCCCTCTTCGGCCTCACTGATGAAGACAGGGCCTCTCCTCAGGTACACTGTAAAGAATCAGAAAGCATTGGCGGCCACCCTGGATCTGCTCAAGGAAAGTCGGCCAAGTATCAAGAATAATAATAATAATTTATTATTTATACCACGCCTATCTGGCTGGGTTATCCCAGCCACTATGGGCGGCTTCCCACAGAATATGAAAATACAATAGTCTATTAAACATTAAAAGTTTTCCTGTACAGGGCTGCCTTCAGATGTCTTCTAAAAGTCAGATAGTTGTTTATTTCCTTGACATCTGGTGGGAGGGAGTTCCGCAGGGCAGGCGCCACCACCAAGAAGGCCCCCTGCCTGCTTCCCTGTAACTTGGCTTCTCGCAGGGAGGGAACCCCCAGAAAGCCCTCGGAGCTGGACCTCGGTGTCCGGGCAGAACGATGGGGGTGGAGACGCCCCTTCAGGGATACTGGGCCTTTGAGGTCGTTTAGGGCTTTCAAGGTCAGCACCAACACTTGTGGGGGTCACTTTGGCGGTGTGTGCTGGGTTGCCACGGACTCCGTTCCCCCTTTGTGCCCCGGGCACTGGCAAACCACACTATGCCACTGAGCCAGAGCATAGCCCCCCAGAGCCCCCTCCGCCATGAATTTGGGAACCACTGACCCAGACTCCCCCCCCCGATCCACAAAGTTTGGGCTGTGCTCTTTCATCATTCCTGTTTCTGCAACGCTGCCTCGCTCTTTTTAATGCTATTTCCGCATACCGCTTTAAGGAGTTAAATAAAACCCAGCAGCCTAGCTTCTAAATCGAATTGCTCTCCCTTCTCAGGGCAATGTGTTTTTTTCACAGCTTGTGCTATCAACACCATCGCCTGGCACGTACCATCCAAAGGCAGCTCAGGATTATCCTCCTGCTCTTCCGAGATGTTGGCCGACCTTCCCGGGTCTTTGAAGGGCACTGGGTTTCTCATTACATCCACCTTGGATTCCATCGCTGGCATGAAGTCTGCCAAGAAACAGAAAAAGGAGATGTGTTTCGTCCAGAGCAGTGGCTCGTAAGAACTTTTAAAAAAGAGATCTGCAGGATCAGGCCAGGGGCCCAACTTTTTTTTTTTGCCTTTTGCTCAAATGTTTACAAGTCTCGTCCAGCATCCTGCACTCATCGTGGTCAACCGGGTGGCCCAGCTGAGCAGGATCTGAACCCAAGACCCCTCTCTCCTCCTGTGGTTTTCAGAAGAATCGCTGCCTCTGAACGTGGAGGCAGAGCCAAGCCACTGTGGCTAAAAGCCATTGATAGCCCTCTTGTCCATGAATTAGCTTCATCCTCTTTTAAAGGCATGTATGTCAGCAATTCACAGCAGTCACGAAATTAAAAGACGCCTGCTTCTTGGGAGAAAAGCAATGACAAACCTAGACAGTATCTTAAAAAGCAGAGACATCACCTTGCCAACAAAGGTCCGTATAGTTAAAGCTCTGGTTTTCCCAGTAGTGATGTATGGAAGTGAGAGCTGGACCATAAAGAAGGCTGATCGCCGAAGAATGGATGCTTTTGAATTCTGGTGCTGGAGGAGACTCTGGAGAGTCCCATGGACTGCAAGAAGATCCAACCTCTCCATTCTGAAGGAAATCAGCCCTGAGTGCTCACTGGAAGGACAGATCCTGAAGCTGAGGCTCCCAGACTTTGGCCACCTCATGAGAAGAGAAGACTCCCTGGAAAAGACCTTGATTTTGGGAAAGATGGAGGGCACAAGGAAAAGGGGACGACGGAGGACGAGATGGTGGGACAGTGTTCTTGAAGGGACCAGCATGAGTTTGACCAAACTGCGGAAGACAGTGGAAGACAGAAGTGCCTGGCGTGCTCTGGTCCAGGGGGTCACGAAGAGAGGACACGACTAAACAACAACAAAAAGTCAGCAATTATCATTGCCTCCAGTGGGAGGGAGTTCCACAGTCTAGCTATGAGCAGAGGAGGCTTTCATCTGTCCTGAATATGCCAACGTTCAGCCTTCATTGCATGTCCCCAAGTTATTGTGCTCTGCGGGAAAGAGAGTAAAACTCTTCTTTATCTCCTTTCTCCATGCAAGGCATAATTTTATGAACCATGATTCCCAAAGCTTTTTTTTGGCCATAGCCCTGTTGGTTCCATAAACTCACCCGCAGTTCCCCTTTCCATGCCCGATAAAAAAAAGTATTCTTCAGAATAACAGTTTGCAGAAACCACTAAGGAAGACAATATTGCAACACAATAAAACCCAACAAGGAATATTGCACGGAAATTATTCTTAAACCCCCTTACTCACATACAGTTGAAGCAGATTCAGAGCATGAAGTATTTATGTATTACTACTTGCCACACACGGACAAACCTTCACTTAATTTATAGGAAAATCAATAGCTGTTGCCAATAATAGGCTGTCTTGTGGCAACTCAGAATCGTAAGTACCACAAATGTGATTGAAGGAAACAGCTTTGAAAGTGGCAAAAACAGTAAGACTTGAAATAGGAAGCAAAGAAGGAGTTTCATTCAGGTGCTCGCCTGGTCCATCGGAAAGATTTGTAAATTAAAAGACAAAACACTAGCGTTTCCCTGCAAATTTCTCTGAAATATTCACTTTGTTTTTGCTGATCCCTGCATGTACTGCAGTCACACAATCAATCAATCAATCAATCAATCAGTGGCTGAACTGGGTTCCACAGTCACAAAAAAGAGCCACAAAAATGCAAAATGAATAGCAAAAACAGACAGATCTCAGTGTAACACTCAAAACGGAGCATGTTCAACTTCTGAAAAAAGTTGGCAAACCAGAACACTTACTTCCGGGTTCGCAGTGTTTGGGTCCCAAGTTGTTTGAGTACCAAGGCGTTTGAGATCCAAGGGACCACTGAACTTCTCAGTGCGGTTTGCCAAAAGGACAAAGCGATAAAATTATTGGTAAAAACCATGAAAAACAAAATCGTGGATGTTTCGGCATCTGCGGTACTTAGGGGTCGATTCCAAAAGATCCCGCCTGAGAAACGTCTTTGCCCCTGTGGAGACGGTAGCACTGAAACAGCGGAACACGTCCTCCTGTCTTGCACTCTCTAAAAAAAACCCTGAGGAGCGAGATCATCACCCCATTCGTACTATCCATCCCAGGGTGCTCAGCCACTGCCACAATGTCTTTTCCTTCTATCAGATCAAAATGAGCAGATAACAGCAAAGGTTGCTAGGTTCATAGCAGGGGCAATCAGAATAAGGGCCACTAACTGACTGCTGATTCAGGACTTTAAATTGTGCTTTTATAGCAAATTTCCTTTTCTGCGTATACTGTGATGTTTTATTGTTCCTATGGCCATTGCCTAATGCGAATGAAGTTTTATCTCTCTCTCTCTCTCTCAAAACAGAAGTGTGGCACTCAAAACGGAGCGCGTTCAACTTCCAAAAAAAGTACACAAACCAGAACGCTTCCTTCCGGGTTTGCAGCGTTTGGGTTCCAAGTTGTTTGAGAACCAAGGCATTTGAGAACCAAGGGGCCACTGTAATTTTAAGGAGCCTTTTGTGGCCACTTTGCTTCAGAGTTCATTTTTTTCCAGCTGCCGGAATTCTCTGAAATTACCGTATTTTTCGCTCCATAAGACTCACTTTGTCCCTCCTAAAAAGTAAGGGGAAATGTGTGTGCATCTTATGTGCAGGCTGCACAGCTATCCCAGAAGCCAGAACAGCAAGAGGGATCGCTGCTTTCGCTGCGCAGCGATCCCTCTTGCTGTTCTGGCTTCTGAGATTCAGAATATTTTTTCCCCTTGTTTTCCTCCTCCAAAAACTAGGTGTGTCTTGTGGTCTGGTGCGTCTTACAGAGCGAAATATACGGTATGTTGCATCACGGGGCAGAGGGAGAGAGACTATGATTTTGCGGCAACTTCCTCCTCTGCGCAAAACTGCAATAAAAAGTCTTTTTGCAAATGTAAATAAACGGGGGCAAATCGCAGGGTGTGGAGCTGTCAGCTGTGATGCGCCGACTTCTCAGAGACTGCACGCGATCTGTCACGGAGGCAGCCAGCAGCGGCCTGACCCCTTAGACCAGGGTGAGCAAGTTATCCATCCATCTGTCGGTGGGGGAAGAGATGGAAAGCGGAGGTTTGCAAAGAAAGCTAGCAATACAAGCTTGATCTGACAGTGGCACACTGGTCCCATCACCTCTTGGCAAACAGAAGGGGAAGAAATGGAGGCAGTGAGAGATTTTACTTTCTTGGTCTCCATGATCACCGCAGATGGTGACAGCAGTCATGAAATAAAAAACGCCTGCTCCTTGGGAGAAAGGCGATGGCAAACCTAGACAGCATCTTAAAAAGCAGAGACATCACCTTGCCAACAAAGGTCCGAATAGTTAAAGCTCTGGTTTTCCCAGTAGTGATGTATGGAAGTGAGAGCTGGACCATAAAGACTAATCGCCGAAGAATGGATGCTTTTGAATTCTGGTGCTGGAGGAGACTCTTGAGAGTCCCATGGACTGCAAGAAGATCCAACCTCTCCATTCTGAAGGAAATCAGCCCTGAGTGCTCACTGGAAGGACAGATCCTGAAGCTGAGGCTCCAAGACTTTGGCCACCTCATGAGAAGAGAAGACTCCCTGGAAAAGACCCTGATGTTGGGAAAGATGGAGGGCGCAAGGAGAAGGGGATGACGGAGGACGAGATGGTGGGACAGTGTTCTCGAAGCTACCAGCATGAGTTTGACCAAACTGCGGGAGGCAGTGGAAGACAGGAGTGCCTGGCGTGCTCTGGTCCAGGGGGTCACGAAGAGTCGGACACGACTAAACGACTCAACAACAACAACAAAGCCAGATGCAGTCTCATTTGAAAATAAAATTTTACGCGTGAGAAAAAAAATGCCGCGTTTATAATTATTATCGGTCATTTCCCCAGCGCAGACCCTGCTCAGTGCAGACATGTTGACGTTATTGGACTTGCTTAATTTAGGTTTGTTAATTTCAATGCCGGTCTGTCCTTCAAAAAAAATACAACCCTGTGATTATATGGATTAGTTGCCCCCAGAATCACTTCACCAGGTCACCTACAACCGTAAAGCAATAATATATTGATAGAATAATAATAATCAGTGCTTTTTTCCTAAAAAATTAAAATGTTTAGGGGTACTCTCATTTTGACTCCAAACCACCATTTTATAGTTCAAAACGGGAAGAATAATCATAGTAAATGGACAAAACTACAGTGGTACCTTGGCTTAAGTACTTAATTCGTTCTGGAGGTCTGTTCTTAACCTGAAACTGTTCTTAACCTGAAGCTCCACTTTAGCTAATGGGGCCTCCTGCTGCCGCTGCGCTGCCACTGCACAATTTCTGTTCTCATCCTGAAGCAAAGTTCTTAACCTGAAGCACTATTTTGGGGTTAGCGGAGTCTGTAACCTGAAGCGTCTGTAACCTGAGGTACCACTGTACAAAGATTCGCAAAATGTTTAGGGGTGTGCGTACCCCTGTGTACCCCCAGGAAAAAGCATTGATGATAATAATAATAATAATAATAATAATAATAATAATAATAATAATAATATAACTAATATAGCTAACATAAGAGCACAGTTGGAAGAGCATGCGACACTGAATCTCAAGGTTGTGGGTTCGAGCCCCACATTGGGCAAAAGATTCCTGCATTGCAGGGGGTTGGACTAGATGACCCTCGGGCCCCTTCCAATTCCCTCTCCAACATACACATTTTTATGCACGATTTACCCCAGCACATGCATTTCTTTCGTACCCACTACTCAGGCTGGAGAAGCACATTGCCATAATTCAAAGGGGTGTGGACCGCCTCTCCTGGTACGCCCCACGGAGAGGTCCACAAATGACAACACTTTGGAGGTCCCAGGTCACAAGGTGGTTAGATTGGTCTCAACTAGGGCCAGGGCCTTTTCAGTACTGGCCCCGACTTGGTGGAACGCTCTGTCCCAAGAGACTAACATTTTAATATTTTGTTGAAAGCCACCCAGAGTGGCTGGGGAAGCCCAGCCAGATGGGTGGGGAATAAATAATAAATTATTATTATTATTATTATTATTATTATTATTACTAGGGCCCTGCGGGACTTGACATCTTTCCGCAGGGCCTGCAAGATGGAGCTGTTCCGCCTGGCCTTCAGTTTGGACTCAGTCTGACCCTTATGTTTCCCTCCCCTTATGGTCTAGCTATACGGGCTACTTTTAAAATGAGGCTGCATTTTAAATTGCATTTTAAATTGGCCCCCCCATTATGTTTTTATTGTAGTTTTACCGGTTTTAGCTGCCCTGAGCCCGGCTCTGGCCAGGGAGGGTGGGGTATAAATAAAATTTATTATTATTATTATTTCAGAGGGGGCTGCGTTTCGGCCATCGCTTTGTTTCGGATCGGGCAAATTGAGTCCGTTCGTCTTCCAGGGTGACCTGAATTGAACCTCTCTCCCCCTCTCTAGTGATATTCGGAAACACCATTTAAATCCTGCTTCTGGCAGTACTGGCTCTGCAACACCAGAGGGAGCTCTGAGGCTTCCCAAATTACCCTTGGAGATAAATTGCATCTTCTGCAATTTCCTGGGAGCAGAATGAAAATCGGAAGCCCTACTGCGCCGGATCAGTTAGCGCTGGGTTTTCTTTTTCCCTTGCCTTCAAAACACAAAGCCTTCCCTTTCCCAGAATCACATAATTGTACAGGTGGAAGGATTCCTTAGAGTCACTGTCTGACCCTCCGCCGCACAGGAATCTTTCTACCCAGAGTGACATTCGAACACACAACCCTAAGATTCTTGTGCTCTACCGACTGAGTTGACATATACAGCGGTACCTTGGTTCTCAAACTTAATCCGTTCCGGAAGTCCGTTCCAAAACCAAAGCATGTTCCAAAACCAAGGCGCACTTTCCCATAGAAAGTAATAATAATAATAATTTTTTATTTATACCCCGCCCTTCCCGGTTCAGAAAATAGGGCTCAGGGCGGCTAACAAATTTAAAACACTTAATTGTGATACAACAAAAAACAGCATAAAATACAGTATAAAAGCGTGAATAACAATAAATTCAAGAATCAAAAATCAATTTAGGGGGAAATCCATCCAATAAACATTAGATTATCACCAGGGCCAGCTGGCTAAATTAGTGCTATTTGGGCCAGTGAGGAGACCAGGGGAGAATTAGCTGTGGGATCCCAGAGCGGGTGATCTTCATAAAAGGGGAAGAGAAGGGAAAATAAAAGATCAGGCTGAATTCAAATTAAAGGCCAGGTGGAATAGCTCTGTCTTACAGGCCTGGCGGAAGGAGGTTAAATCCTGCAGGGCCCTGGTCTCCTGGGACAGAGAATTCTACCAGGTCGGAGCCACCGCTGAGAAGGCCCTGGTGGAGGATAATCTGACTTCCTTAGGGCCCAGGACCTCTAAACTTTGATTATTCATGGACCTTAAGGTCCCCTGCAGGGCAGACCAGGAGAGGCCGTCCCATAAATACAAGGGCCCTAAGCCACAAAGGGCTTTAAAGGTCAAGACTAGCACTGCAAAACAGTAACGCAAAACGGATTAATCTGTTCCAGACTTTTAAAAACAACCCCTGAAACAGCCATTTAACATGAATTTTACTATCCAACGAGACCGTTGATCAATAAAACGAAAGAAACAATGTACTGCAGTCACACAATCCATCTGTCGGTAGCTGAACTGGCTTCCACACAGTCCCAAAAACAGAACAAAAAAAGCCGCAAAAACACAAAATAAATAGCAAAAACAGACAGACCTCAGTGTAAGACTCAAATGCAAGTTTGGCACTCAAATCGGAAGTGTTACACTCAAAATGTAGCATGTTCGGCTTCCGAAAAACATTCACAAACCGGAACGCGTACTTCCGGGTTTGCAGTGTGAAATATACTCAGAGTCAAGAGTGGATTTCATGCTCTTTATTCAGCTCATAGTGGTGAGGAGGAATGGAAGTTCCCCCGAAATGTCTGCTTTATATACGTTATTTACACAATTGGTCCCACATGATTGGCTAATTCTGGGATTCTCCTGTAGGCCAATCAGGTTGCGGAATCACTTCCACCTGGAGTTGGATTGGGTGGCTCCTGTAGACCAATCAGACTGCTGCATTCTGAATCCTATTGTTCTAGGGCCAATCAGACCGCTGCATTCTGAATCCTATTGTTCTAGGACCAATCAGACTGCTGCATTCTGGACCCTATTGTTCTGGGACCAATCAGACTGCTGCATTTTGGATCCTATTCAACTCAGTACATAACACAGTGTTTGGGTTCCAAGTTGTTTGAGAACCAAGGAACCACTGTTTCGCAGTGCCCCTCCTTCAGAGGTAGGGCAGAGAAAAGATATTTTTTTCTCCTTTTGCTATGGCAACAGCCTCTCTATTGAACGCCTTCCCTCTAGAGACCCACCTGGCACCCACATTGCAATCTAACTAAGCTAACCAGAATTATTCCAGTTTTCTGGACGTTTTGGGTTTCTCCATTGCCCCCTGATCTAGCCACACACTGAAAGAACGAAAAGGCGGTCTGGATATTTTTGACGAGAATCGCTGCGCCATTTGGCTGGTCCAGGATCCTGCCCTTCGCACGGGGCTACCTAGGCGCCCCCAAGGGAATTCTGCAAATGGGACCCAGTTTGCAACACCCCTCTCCTCGCTCGAAATTCCCAAAAAAACGATCCTCAGAGGGCACGCCACCTCCGATAATGGAAGCAAAACACACCCTTCACAACCAGCCATAGCTGTCAACTTACAGATTTGAAAATAAGGGACCAGCAGCCATGAAAATAATCGATCAGCAGCCAAAATAAGGGATTTTCAGGACACAGGTATGTTCGACTTCTGAGCCAAAGGCAGAAAGCCCAGCCAGCAGCCAAACGAAGCCTCAAGCGGTGGTTCCCACAGCGCAGCAACCCGGCAAAGGGGATGCAGCAAGGAAAACCACCCTCACCTCTCCGCTGGGAAGCGCTGAGCAAAGGCGAGTCCCCAGGCAACGCGGCCGATTTGATTGGCGCAAGGCATGCAAGCTCCACCCCCCCAGTCGTTCTTATTGGGTGAGCAACGCAGCCAAGCAACCCAGTTGGAGCCTCCCTCCTCCTGGCCGGCAGGGAGGGAGGGAGAGGAGCTGCTTCCTTTGAAACCCGGGAAATTTAAGGGACATCATCAATAAGGGACAGCAGCGGGACACGGCGCTGGGATAAGGGACTGTCCCGCCAAATAAGGGACAGTTGACAGCTATGCAACCAGCAGCCATCCAAACATCACCCTCCTTGCCTGAAAAAAAACCATCCGTCGCTAATCTTGTGGCGGTGAGTTCCGGGGGTCAAATTATGTGCTGCGTCTCTTTTTGTCCTGAAAACCTCCCCGAATTCTGCTTCCTTGGATGACCCCCGTGCGTTCCGGTCTTATGAGGGAGCGACACAAACTTCCTGCTTTTTACAAACCATATTTTTTTCATTAAAATGCTCCGAAAGCAGTTTTTGGCCAAAGCAAGCTCAGATTTTAAAGTCAGCAGAAAAAGGCATTTCCAGGGAAATGGCCGAGGGTGGAAACCAAGCCCTAAAAAAACTACCGAGGAAGCATCTTCCAGTTCCTTTCTTGGAAAGTTAGGAAGAGAAACTAGAAAAGGAGAAGAAGATCCGTTTTGTGAGTCACATTTACCTTCCACTGGCGTCTTCTGAGCGCCGGCTGGGTCTGCGGGGAAGTTTGCAGAGTTCTCCAGGGAGTCGAAAACAAAGAAGGGTCCCAGCGTCAGGTGGGCCTGAGGTGCGGTCAACTCGGCTGTGGTCAGGAGGAAGCCAGAAAGCGGGTGAGTTATGAACGTCCAATGGCCCGTCCGGTCGAGGGTCCTGTTCTCACAGTGGCCAACCAGACGCCCATTATACCGTATTTTTTGCTCTATAAGACTCACTTTTTCCCTCCTAAAAAGTAAGGGGGAAATGTGTGTGCGTCTTATGGAGCGAATGCAGGCTGCGCAGCTATCACTGAAGCCAGAACGGCAAGAGGGATTGCTGCTTTCACTGCGCAGCGATCCCTCTTTCTGTTCTGGCTTCTGAGATTCAGAATATCTTTTTTCTTGTTTTCCTCCTCCAAAAACTAGGTGTGTCTTGTGGTCTGGTGCGTCTTATAGAGCGAAAAATACGGTGGGTAATTCTTCAGGATTTGAACTCAAGATCCCTCTCTCCCCTCCTGCAGCTTCAAAAAACCGGGATTCAGGGGCAGGGCGTGGGCATCCTGGCTAGTAGCGATCGATAGCCCTCTTGCTCCTCCATGAATTTTGCCCAACCCTCTTATTATTATTATTATTATTATTTAAGAAACATCTGAAGGCAGCCCTGCTTAGGGAAGTTTTTTTTAACATTTAATGCTGTATTGTTTTGAACATTCGATTGGGAGCCGCCCAGAGTGGCTGGGGAAACTCAGTCAGATGGGTGGGGTATAAATGATTAATAATAATAATAATAATAATAATAATAATAATATTTTAAAGCTATCCAGGTTTCTCGTCCCAACAGGATTTGGGGGAACGGCTGCTTTTAAGGAAAGAGCTGGTGTAATTTCTTATTGTAATTATCTTTAGGGCTTCAATAGCTATCCTATCTGTACATCTTGTTTTCATTCTATCAACGTTTCGTTGTTTTCAAAAGCCTGTTCCCTGCTATGTTTTTTTTAGCTATTCTCAGTGCTTTTTTTCCCCTGGTGGGACGTGTACCCCTAAATATTTTTTTAATCTAAATTTGGCCTCACTGAGGGGCAGTATTTCAATATTAGTAGCAAAATGAAAGTACACCTAAACATTTTTTTAAAGGAAAAAAGCACTGGCTGTTCTTATCTGTAAGCTGCCTTGAGACCCTGTCAGGGGGAGAAAGCAAGGTTTAAATAAATACGTAATAATCATAGTAACAGTAATATTATTATAGATTTGTATTCCATCATTACATCTGGTGGCAGGGAGTTCCACAGTTTAACTTTGAGCTGCGTGAACGACGGAAACTTCCAACATTCAGCTTCATTGAATGTTCACCATTTCTCATATGGTGAAAGAAAGAAAAAACACTCCCATGTATTATAAGGTCCCCTAATTCCGCTTCTCACTCGCCTTTCCTCAACTAAAAAGCCCCCAAAATTGTGTGGGGAGCTCCAGCTTCAACTACAGTGCTGCCCAAACACAGAATCGTCAAACTGTAGGGTCAGACGGGCCCTCCAAAGGTCCTGTGTGAGTGTCTGGAGGGGGTTGGAGGGTGGATGGCGGCTAACAGATTGAGGTTGAATCGTGACAAGATAGAAGTACTGTTTTGGGGGGACAGGGGGTGGGCAGGTGTGGAGGACTCCCTGGTCCTGAATGGGGTAACTGTGCCTCTGAAGGACCAGGTGCGCGGCCTGGGAGTCATTTTGGACTCACCGCTGTCCATGGAGGCGCAGGTCAGTTCTGGGTCCAGGGCAGCTGTCTACCAGCTCCATCTGGTACGCAGGATGACACCCTCCCTGCCCACAGACTGTCTGGCCAGAGTGGCGCATGCTCTGGTTATCTACCGCTTGGACTACTGCCATGCGCTCTACGTGGGGCTACCTTTGAAGGTGACCCGGAAACTGCAATTAATCCAGAACGTGGCAGCCAGACTGGGGACTGGGAGACCACATAACACTGGTCTTGAAAGACCTACACTGGCTCCCAGTACGTTTCCGAGCACAATTCAAACTGTTGGGGCTGACCTTGAAAGCCCTAAATGGCCTCAAAGGCCCAGTAGACCTGAAGGAGCGTCTCCACCCCCATCGTCCATCCCGGACACTGAGGTCCAGCTCTGAGGGCCTTCTGGTGGTTCCCTCCCTGCGAGAAGCAAAGCTACAGGGAACCAGGCACAGAGCCTTCTTGGTGGTGGCGCCCGCCCTGTGGAACTCCCTCCTTTCAGATGTCAAGGAAATGAACAACTATCTGACTTTTAGAAGACATCTGAAGGCAGCCCTGTTTACGCAAGCTTTTAATGTCCGATGTTTTATCATGTTTATAATATTCTGTTGGGAGATGCCCAGAGTGTCTGGGGAAACCCAGCCAGATGGGCAGGGTATAAACAATTTATTATTATTAAATGCAAATCATTATTATTAAATGCAAATCAAAACAACTATCTGACTTTTAGAAGACATCTGCAGGCAGCCCTGTTTTTAACGACTGATGTTTTAATGTACAGTGGTATCTCAGGTTAAGTACTTAATTCGTTCCGGAGGTCCGTTCTTAACCTGAAACTGTTCTTAACCTGAAGCACCACTTTAGCTAATGGGGCCTGCTGCTGCCGCTGCGCTGCCACTGCACAATTTCTGTTCTCATCCTGAAGCAAAGTTCTTAACCTGAAGCACTATTTTGGGGTTAGCGGAGTCTGTAACCTGAAGCGTCTGTAACCCGAGGTACCACTGTATTTTTAATCGTTTGTGGGGAGCCGCCCAGAGTGGCTGGGGGAACCCAGCCAGATGGGTGGGGTATAAACAGTATATTATTATTATTATTTGTATTATTATCATCCAGCTCAACCCCCAGCAATGCATATCGGGAGGACACCAAAGCGGCAGGGCTGCAGGAGACGACCTCCGAGCCGTCAGCAAACCCATTCACCTGGTAGACTTCTTTGCCAGCTCATCTCCACGGCTCGGGGTCTGGGAAGGAAGCTGGGGGTCTGTTCTGCCGGCACCCGGTCGCAATTCCTCGCCTCGCAGCAGCTGCAGATGCTTCGAGGTCCCTCAACAGGAAGCCAGCTTTGGGAGAAATGGGAAGAGAATTAAAGATCAGGCAGATCCCCCTTCCCACCTCCGCTTAACGCCCGTGATCCTTTTTGCAGAAGACCAATGTGGGGATCAGGGACGCAGGTGGCACTATGGGTTAAACCACAGAGCCTAAGGCTTGCTGATCAGAAGGTCGGTGGTTCGAATCCCCGGGACGGGGTGAGCTCCCGTTGCTCGGTCCCTGCTCCTGCCAACCTAGCAGTTCGAAAGCACGTCAAAGTGCAAGTAGATAAAGAGGTACCGCTCCGGCGGGAAGGTAAACGGCGTTTCCGTGCGCTGCTCTGATTCGCCAGAAGCAGCTTAGTCATGCTGGCCACATGACCCAGATGCTGTATGGCCAATAAAGCGAGATGAGCGCCGCAACCCCAGAGTCGGCCACGACTGGACCTAATGGTCAGGGGTCCCTTTACCTTTAATGTGGGGGTCAGGTGGGATTGCTATGACGAATTATGAAAAATGAAGCAAGCCATTGTGTCCGCGATGAAAGCATGGCGTTGACTGGGTTTGATTCTTTGACAATAGTTTCTGACCGAATCCCACAAGCCTCTCCACCTCTGCCATTTGCTTTCTCTACGCCTGAACGGCGCGTATAAGCATTTTAGGACACAGACCAGTTCCCGGTTGGTTTGCCAGGCATCCTGGGCCATAAAGATGATAGTTAGCTTCGATGTACCTTTCCTTGGTTTTGTTAATGGTAAAGGTAAAGGGAGAAAAGCAACGACAAATCTAGACAGCATCTTAAAAAGCAGAGACATCACCTCGCCAACAAAGGTCCGTATAGTTCAAGCTATGGCTTTCCCAGTAGTGATGTATGGAAGTGAGAGCTGGACCATCAAGAAGGCTGATCGCCGAAGAATGGATGCTTTTGAATTCTGTTGCTGGAGGAGACTCTGGAGAGTCCCATGGACTGCAAGAAGATCCAACCTCTCCATTCTGAAGGAAATCAGCCCTGAGTGCTCACTGGAAGGACAGATCCTGAAGCCGAGGCTCCAAGACTTTGGCCACCTCATGAGAAGAGAAGACTCCCTGGAAAAGACCCTGACTAAACAACAACTCCTTTCCTTGGTTTTGTTAATCTTAAAGGTAAAGGGACCCCTGACAGTTAGGTTCAGTCGTGGCCGACTCTGGGGTTGCAGCGCTCATCTCTTTATTGGCCGAGGGAGCCGGCATACAGCTTCCGGGTCATGTGGCCAGCAGGACTAAGCTGCTTCTGGCGAACCAGAGCAGTGCACGGAAACGCCGTTTACCTTCCCGCTGGAGTGGTACCTATTTATCTACTTGCACTTTGACGTGCTTTCAAACTGCTAGGTGGGCAGGAGCAGGGACCGAGCAACGGGAGCTCACCCCGTCGCGGGGATTCGAACCGCTGACCTTCTGATCGGCAAGTCCTAGGCTCTGTGGTTTAACCCACAGCGCCACCCGCGTCCCTAGTGCCCTCTAAATTATGGTTATTCATGGACCTTAAGGTCCTCTGCGGGGCAGACCAGGAGAGGCGGCCCTGTAAATAGTGAATAGGGCTTCAGGAAGGGGAAAATATGTCTTGTGTGTCTCGCAAGCGCCTCACGTGCTGCTGGCAACGTCGAAGGAGCAAGCCTTGTTCCGGACATCTGGCGTCTGGTCGGTTCGCGTTACCTTGAGGTGGCAAATCACGTACAGCTGGAAGGGAGAAGGCAGGAGGTTAAAAAGGGCTTTTTGGGCAAACAGCAAGGGGACAGTAGCGACAGGTGTCAATCGACTGGTTGCATCCTTTTTAATTGCATGGATATCCTGCCTTTTTCTCAAAGGAGCTTGAGACAGGCATGGTTCCCCCTTTCCACAACCACCCTGCGAGATATGCTAAGGCTAACCGGCTCCCGGTGAGCTTCTTGGCTGCGTCGGAATTCGAACCCGGGTCTCCAAAGTTCTAGTCCTCATTTGATCCCTACCCAAAAACACTGTGGAATAGACAGGGCTGAGAGGCAGCGGCCGGCCCCTAGGGTCACACCCTGCGAGCTTCCTGGCCGAGTTGGCGCGGGGATTTGAACCCTGCTCTCTCCCATGTCCTAGTCTGGCACTCTAACCATTGCACCACACTGCCTCTCTAATTTTAGGGCTTGTATAGGGCACCGGACGCCCGCAAGTGCTGCCCATCAGGAGTGGGGGAAAACCCACCTCGACCCAATCGGACCTCCATTTACCCTACAACTGTTTGATTTCTTGAGTTTAGACCATTTATATAGTATTTAAGTCAGTGGATCCCAAACCCAGCTTCACTTGGTTCCATAAAACCATCCCCAATAAAAAAACACACCACTCAGAATAATAAAATAATAATAATAATAATAATAATAATAATAATAATAATAATAATAATAACGGTCTGCGTGATCCGGCTAAGGGATGAAATAAAATTAAAACCGCTAATAATTAATTGCAAAAGAAAGTTGATGAACTGTGCAGAATTGGCAAAAATGACAGATTAAAATGACAGTGGCTTTGAAAAAGAATGGGAACCATTCAAATTATACTTGCAGAAACAAAGAAAGTCGATAGACTTGATGGCAGGATTTGAATAAACATTCACATTATTAGTATCAGAAAATGTTTAGGAGATAGAGAAATATTATGGTGTATATACTTTTATGTCTTTAGGTTTGAGGTTATGTTATTAATAACTTTTTTCTGAAGCCGAAGTTGGGAAAGGCTAGGAGGGGATGGAGGAAGAAATATATACTATATGTTAAGAATTTGAGATGTATGTAATGAATGAAAAAGAAAAATGAGTAAAAATTTTAAGAATGAATTGCAAAAACCCAGTTGAAGCTATTTCTGACCCGTGCAAGTAACGAAGCTGCCTCCAGGGGGCAGTGCAGCCCATTTCGCAAAACCCGCCTAGGCCATCCTGTCGCCCTCCGGGCGCTTTGAACTATAACTCCCATCCGCGCCAGATGGACGAAAGCTCTGGGGACGCCGCTCCCACAGACCCGTGGGCCCGGATAAGGCCTCCCACACCGCCAAACCCCACCTGCTCACCATATTCCTGGAGTCCCCGGCAAACCGGAAGGCGTCCACCGTGAAACGTAGCGTCTCCTCGGAGACTCTGGGTGCGAGGAACGCAGACGAGACGCCCTCTTGCCTCCCGTCCACCAGGCACCTGCGCCAAGGGGAGAAATCGTCACCGACTTTGGGGACTGGAGGGTGGTGGAAAATTGACTGTTTCCCCCAGATTTCATATAATAAATAATAATAATAATAATAATAATAATAATAATAATAATAATAATAATAATAATTTATACCACGCCATCTGGCTGAGTTTCCCCAGCCACTCTGGGCGGCTCCCAATCGAGTGTTAAAATACAGCACTGAGGATACAGGATTGAGATTTTATCAGGTTTTTCCCTGCGATTTAACTGGGTTTTTTCCTTTTCCAAAGGAAAAGCTGCTCTTTCATGCTAAATCAGAGCAAACATCAATCCAGAATTGCCTGTTTGTGCCGATTGAGCGCTAAAGAGTGTTTTTTTTCCAAAGCAGAAGACAAAAGAAAGCTGGATAAGACCTCTGTGATTCTTTAGGCGTGTTAGGAAGCACCATTTGCCGCGTACCGTGCTGATGGGAGGTTTAGGTCCCGACATATCTGGAGATGCCGTCAGGAATCGAACCCAGAACCTTCTCTGCACACAAAAGAAACGCTCTATCCCCCAAGTCACAGACCTTAGCGGGGAAGTGGCTTTTCTGCTTGAGGCCTTTAGATTGCTGGGCAAGAGATTACTAGCCAGACAGAAGGCATATTCCTATGTTTCCAAGTGAGGGAGCTGGAAGGGGTCCCTGAGGTCATCCAGTCCAATCCGCCGCAATGCAGGAATCACAACAGAAGCAAAGTCTCAGAGGGTACTAGAAATAACAATTTTGCTCTGAGCGCTGCTGAAACAGGGATTCCTGGTTTTGGGCAACCCGTCTCCCCCCATTCAGGGAGCACTTTAATCATCCGTTTCCCATGTGTTCTTTGGAACTCCCTGCCACTTGATATTAGATATGCACCTCCCTTGTACAGCTTGATGCATCCTCAAATCTCTTTTCTGCTTCGGCAAGCCAGCACCCAGCCGCTGAAGGCGACCTGACCTGTATTTCGTTAATTTTATGACATTTTATCAGTTTAAAAGTCCAATTTGTTTGGTTTTTTGGCTGCTTTTAAATGAATAGGGTAATGCCGTTGTATGTGAACTGCTCAGGGAATTGTTGTTGTTACCGTATTGGCCCGACTATAAACCGCACTCACAGATAAGCCGCAAAAAAGAGAATAACCGAATATAAGCTGCTCCCGAAATTGCTGCGGTTGGTAGAATTGTAACTCCAAGCCAATTTAAGCCTTCGGTCTCGCAAGCCCAGAAAACTTACCGTACAATCGGCTAAAATCGAAAATGCTATACAATTGCGACAATTCCACAGGTACTCAAGCTTGCAAATTGGCAACGAAACCATTCTTTTGTTCCATTTTACCGCATGTCTGTTCCAGCAGCCATATCGTAAAAAGCCATTTTTTGTTAGGTCGCGAATTCAAGCCCCGCTTTAATAACTTTTCAGGGTCGGAATTTTTTGGGGGTGGGGAGAAAGCGCGGCGTATATCCGGGCCAATACGGTATTCAGGATAGAAGCCAGACTGGGGATAGCTCACCTGGTAGAGCGCAAAACTATGAATCTTAGGGTTGCGGGTTCGAATCCAACGATTCTATGATAAAACTTACGAAATAAAACACTCATGCAAGGTATTTCTTACCCGTTGGAATCGACAATGGCATACGTAGACCCCAGAGTGGCTTCAGGGCTGGCGACGCAGCTGTCCACAAAGAGCCTTAGCGGAAGGTGGTTCTCTGCCTCGACTCGGGCTTGCAGGTGCAGGATTTCACCCAGCTGGAAGCGAGAAGATAGCCGCTCGCCGCTCCAGTCATCTTGGCGGCGCGAGAGGGTGAATGAATTAATGCTGGCTCCCCAAATCATTTATTATTTTTTTAATTGCAAGCACAGCAGAAGAGAAAAGGAAATAAACTTTTCCCGCTGACAGTGTGGTTCACTGCAATGGCCCCAAAGCCTGTGGAACAGCCTGCCACTTGAGCCTGGGCAGGGAGGGTCCCTTACTGAGCTGAAGGCCAGATTTAGGATGGATGAGGCCCTGAGCTACCGAAGGTAATGGGGCCCTTTCTATGTCCAGCTGTCCTTTGTCAACAACAAATTCTCGCTTTTTTTGTTGATGAATATATGCTTTATGGTAATTTATGGACCTAAAAAGAAAAGTTAAGAAATTTGACTACAATTGGAATATTGTTTTTGAATAACGATATTGGAAAACTGCTACATTTAGTTACAAGGAAATTCAGGTGGGAGGCACTAGAGGAAGTCAAGTAATATGTTTATGAGGTTAAAAGTTTAACTAATTAATTAATTTGTATTGTTTATGTGTTTGATGTTGTATCTTTTACTACTATTTGCTTTATTTCTTTTTCTTCTTCTTTTGTTGTTTTATTTGTTTTACAGTATGTGTTATAGTTGTATGAAAATCAGTAAACATTACTGGAAATAATTTATGGACGTAACAGGTATCAAAAGCCATTTGCACATAGCAAAGTATGTATTTTATCAAAGTGATTGTTGAACTGAAATACAATTAAGTAGAAGTATATTAATAGTGAAGTAATTATTAAGCTCCAACTTAAAATGATTTTTAATTCATAACTTAACGCAAACATTTCAGGTTTATGATTTCTCTATTTCCTTCTGAGGAAACTGAATAGTTCAGTGAAACGAGGGTTGTACCCCGTATCCCGTTAAGGCTTTCTTCAGTTCTAGGCTTTTCTAATTTTTTCCTTAAACTTCTTGATTTTTGTTATTCAGTTTAATTCTAGAAGATAATATTTCTAGTAGATTACTTCTTGTTTCAGGGATTTTCACGGTATTTCACCTGTTTTGTGTAATTTCGCAGTTCCGTGACTGTCTTTTTTTCTACCGGCTTCAGGAAAGAAGCCAGCATTTCATAAAACAATTTTGCTGCCCTAACAGCAGCAAAGGTTAGGAACTTCAGGAGTGAGAGGGCTAAACAGAGCTTGTGAAGAAGAAGGGACCCGAGGGTCATCCAGACCAACCCGCTGCAAGGCAGGAATATGCAGCTGTTTCATGCAGGGTTCGAACCCGCAACCTTGGCCGACGAAGCTATCCTGCGTTCAAGAGCTATTAGCCAAAACGGCCAAGCAGAAATTCCATTTTCAGAGACAGCAAACCACAGTGATGTTTATAGGCTTTGGGGGTTATTTGGCTGTCCCCTGTCGGAGGCAGGAGACTTGGGCTAAGGCAGAACTTTGCATCCTTTAAGCCCTGGTGCTCAGCAGCCCTGGATCCTAACCAGACAGGTTTGGGGGCTTTGAGCTAAGCCCTTTCCGCACCCCAAATCCACCCTTTTCCTTACCGTTCATGAGCCGCAACGAGAATCCAAGCCTCGCTTCGGCCGACACGGTGGACCTGAAGGGAGCCCAGGTGGGCTGGATGGCCAGGCTGGAGACGTTGCCTTTCCTGGAAATGGGGAGAGAAACAGCTGAGAACTCAGTCCAAGGACTGTGGGGCACCTAGATGCCATCCAGACTGACCCGCCGCCCTCGGGAGCGAGAAATCGCTTCCTGCTCCGCCCATTACTCCTCGCTGCTCCCAGACATCTAGGGGGTTGGTCCGCCTTTGGGGTTGGCAGGGCAGAAGGTAGGGATCCTCCACAGTGGGAGGAGCCACAGCCAATAATGGGAGGAGCTAAAGGCCTCCATCCACAGACATTTAAAGAGGTATCGGACCACTTTAAACCATCCAGGCTTCCCCGAAAGAATTCTGGGAGTTGTAGTTTGCCAAGGGTGCCAAGAGATGTTAGGAGAAAGAACCCTCTCTCTCTCAGAACTACAATTCCCAGAGCGCTTTAACTATCAAGACCTCTTGCCCAGGGTACTTTGGGAATTGTAGCACATTGGATGCGGCTGAACTACAACTCCCATCATGCAGCAGGCTGGCAGGGGTTGATGGGAGGCAGTCCCAACTCCCAAGAGCACCAGAATAAATAAATCAGTAATAATAAATAATAATAATAATAATAATAATAATAATAATAATAATTATTATTATTATTATTATTATTATTATTTATACCCCGCCTATCTGGCTGGGTTTCCCCAGCCACTCTGGGTGGCTTCCAACAGAACATTAAAATACAATAACCTATTAAACATTAAAAGCTTCCCTAAACAGGGCTGCCTTCAGATGTCTTCTAAAAGTTTGGTAGTTATTTTTCTCTTTGACATCTGGTGGGAGGGCGTTCCACATGGCAGGTGCCACCACCGAGAAGGCCCTTTGCCTGGTTCCCTGTAACTTCACTTCTCGCAGGGAGGGAACCGCCAGAAGGCCCTTGGAGCTGGACCTCGGTGTCCGGGCAGAACGATGGGGGTGGAGGCGCTCCTTCAGGGATACTGGGCCTTTGAGGCCGTTTAGGGCTTTCAAGGTCAGCACCAACACTTTGAATTGTGCTCGGAAACGTACTGGGAGCCAATGCAGATCTCTCAGGACTGGTGTTATGTGGTCTCGGCGGCCGCTCCCAGTCCCCAGTCCGGCTGCCACATTCTGGATTAATTGCAGTTTCCAGGTCACCTTCCAAGGTGGCCCCACGTAGAGCGTAGTGCAGTAGTCCAAGCGGGAGATAACCAAAGCATGCGCCACTCTGGCCAGACAGTCTGTGGGCAGGGAGGGTCTCATCCTGCACAGCAGATGGAACTGGTAGACTGCCGCCTTGGACACAGAACTGACCTGCACCTCCATGGACAGCTGTGAGTCCAGGCTGCGCACCTGGTCCTTCAGGGGCACAGTTGCCCCATTCAGGACCAGGGAGTCCTCCACACCCACCCGCCCCCTGTAGCCCCCAAAACAGTACTTCTGTCTTGTCAGGATTCAACCTCAATCTGTAATACAGTAAAACATCAGACATTAAAAGCTTCCCTAAACAGGGCTGCCTTCAGGTGTCTTCTAAAAGTCAGATAGTTGTCTATTTCCTTGACATCTGGTGGAAGGGAGTTCCACAGGGCGGGCGCCACCACCGAGAAGGCCCTGTGCCTTATGCACTGACAGAGGCTGATGAAAACTGTAGCCCCAAACAGAGAGACGAAGGACCGCAAATTGGGGAAGACCTTCACCTGTTGGATTTCTGCCTGATCTACTGCTCTTTTAAAGGCACAGGAGCAATTCTCCAGACCTTCTCCTACCCATGAAGCGGCGCTATGTTAGCTGGATTGATGGGGGTTCGTTTGGATGACCCCTGGAGGGCCCTTCGCACCCTACAATTCTGCGAGTCTATGAACAGAAGTCAAGGGCTTGCAAAGGTGAAAAAAGCCTTGCTTCACCCCACACCCAACCGGCAGCCTTCCTCACCTGGGGTAGTGGCACTCAATGGGTATCTCTGCAGCGTTGGTCCTGGTGATTATGGGATTGGCGGAAGGCGACGGCTTGTGGAAGAGACTCGTTCGGTAGATCAGCATTTCTGGAGTCATCTAGAAACAAAGGGAGATGGGTTGACTTTCAGAGCTTTTCCTAGGACTTACTGCAGGATCCGTCCATCCCAAACTTTTAGTTTTCCCGGAAACAAGGCAAGTTAGCTCCTTGCCGGAAGTTTTTGGCAAAGGATCAGGCCCCACCGAAAGGCCCCCATCCCCTGGGATGGTTTCCCGGCCAGCCCCACTGAAAGCTACGGAGCTCAGGAAGAAAATAATAAATAATAATAATAATAATAATAATAATAATAATAATAATTTATTCCCCAGGCACTCTGGGCGGCTTCCAACAGAACATTAAAATATAATAATAAAACAATAATAATAAAATAAAATAATAATAATAATAAAGTCTGAGATGAAAGCACCTTGAGATGAAACCCCCAAAATCTCCTAAAACCGAGGAAGACAGAGACCGACAACCCCTACGTCTCCCAAACAGTTCCCTTATGGGTTACTCGGAGAGTAAAAGGCAGCCCGCCCTGTCCAGGGTCTCTGCCAGATCTCAGAACGGCACGCCGGTCCCTCCCAGCAGCTTCCAGTGAAGAGTTAATAATAATAATAATAATAATAATAATAATAATAATTATACCCTGCCCTCCCCAGCCAAGACAGGGCTCAGGTTCGGCTAACACCAGATATAAAACAATGGCTTGAAACACAACTTAAAAAACAAGATTAAAATACAACATTAAAATTCAGGGTTGACCTGCGGAACTCCCTGCCACATGAGGCGGCGGCGGCGACCGCCGACTGAAATGGCGAGGACTGGGCAAATTCGTGGAGGAGCAGAGGGCTGTTAGTGGCCGTCATGGGCCTGATCCTGCAGGCTCTGTTTTTTGGCGGGGACAGGGAGGAGAAGGCTATTTGTGGAGGATTAAGGCTATCATCGAGTGGCTATACCACCAGCTGGAGGCAGCAATGAAAGTGGCTGGGAAATGCAGGAGGGGAACGTTCGGTCTTGGGTTCGAATGCTGCCTGCGGGTTTCCCAGTAAGAGCGTCTGGTTGGCCGCTGTGGGGACAGGAAGCTGGGCTAGCTGGTGGCCTGATCCTGCAAGGCCTCCTCTTGCATTCCTATAAACCAGGGGTCAGCAAACTTTTCCAGCAGGGGCCCGGTCCACTGGCCCTCAGACCTTGTGGGGGGCCGGACTATATATTGGGGGGAAAGAACAAATTCCTATGCCCTACAAATAACCCAGAGATGCATTTTAAATAAAAGCACACATTCCACTCATGTAAAAACACGCTGATTCTCGGACAGTCTGTGGGCCGGATTGAGAAGGCGATTGGGCCGGATCCGGCCCCCGGGCCTTAGTTTGGCTACCCATGCTATAAACAAGGCGTGTCCAAAGTCCGTTTTGGGGGCCTAATCCGGCCCGCCAGTCAGTTTAATCTGGCCCTTGACGCAGTTAATTTCCCGGGGTAAAATCCTAAAGAAACCTCAAGTACTTCAATCCTTCAAAAAAGCCCAACACCTTTGGGGTAAAATCCTGAATAAAGTTCAACAACTTCAATCCCAAAAAAGTCAACAAATTTGGTCGGCCCCACGGCCCTTCACTTCATCCAATCTGGCCCTCTTTGGAAAAAGATTAGACACTACTGTGTATAAACGTTTAGGCAAAAAAACCCCAAATTGACAAACACACAAACACACAATTCCTTGTTTTTAGTAAACACCCATCAATGCAGCAATCACTGAGTTTAGCCCTTGCAAGCCAGATTGTGCTAGTAGGATTGAAAGACGTTTTGTGAGGTCACAATGTAATTAAATTGGATTTAATAAGGTGAAGGTTTTTGTTTGTTTAAAAAACTTTTTGGAAAATTAATTCAAAAATTTCAAAAGAAAGAAGTTTTGTGAGGTGGAGTATTCGAAATATTACAAGACAGACTAGGAAAAGAGTTATTAATTAAGGATAACTGATTTGATAAGGTGAAGATTTATGTTTGTTTAAAAAACTTTTTGGAAAATTTAAAAATTTCCAAAAAGAAAGTTTTGTGAAGTGGAGAATTTGAAATATTACAAGAAAGATTATGAAAAGAGTTATTAAGGTTAATTAAATGCTATATAAAAATTAAGCCTCCTGGTCCTTTCCATGGGGCTGGCCTGGGAGACCCACCCTCCCAGGGGGTTTTGCCCCATGTTGCTCAACACCCCTAGCACCCCATTTTTAAGCTGCACCCCTGAAGCTGGACCCACCCCCTCCAAAAAACCCCACAAAAACCCTTCCATCCCAAAGAACCCAAAGCACCTGGACCTCGATGCCACACTGATGGAGACCCGCCTCAAAGAGGACCACGTCGGTGGTGCCAGCTGCGAAGGACACCGGGACGCACGAGGCCGCCCCCAAAGTCAGGTCTGCGGGGGCCACCAGCCTGCCCACCCCAAAGAGATCACGGTGAACGGCCACCACCAAGCGGTGGGGCTCGCAGGAAACCTTCACGGCGTGGGGCGTGGCAGGAGCGGCCCTGGAAAATACAGAGGAAGGGGCCAAGGGGACATGATCCGAGGTCTCCGGCTCCCACCAGGCAGGGCTCTGGGGGTCAGCAAAAGCCCCCTGGTAGAAAAAAATGCCCCAGAGCAAAAACAGCCCCATCGCAAACTCCTGCCCCATAGCTGCAACACCGGCGTGCAATGAAGCTGAGAGCCAAGTGATCGTCCTTTTATACTGCTTTCTGACTCCGCCCACAGTCACATGACTTGAGCAATTAAGACCCGCCTTGTCCTGCCCTCATTCCCCCGGGGTCCTAAAACCCGCAGGGTTTTTTTTATAATAATTTATTCTTTATACCCTACCCATCTAGCTGGGTTTCCCCAGCCACTCTGGGCGGCTTCCAACAAAACAGTAAAATACAATAACCTATTAAACATTAAAAGCTTCCCTAAACAGGGCTGCCTTCAGATGTCTTCTAACAGTTTGGTAGTTGTTCATCTCTTTGACATGTGGTGGGAGGGCGTTCCACAGGATGGGCGCCACCACTGAGAAGGCCCTCTGCCTGGTTCCCTGTCACCTCGCTTCTCGCAATGAGGGAACCGCCAGAAGGCCCTCAGAGCTGGACCTCAGTGTCCGGGCAGAACAATGGGGGTGGAGATGCTCCTTCAGGTCTACTTGGCCTTTGAGGCCGTTTAGGGCTTTCAAGGTCAGTACCAACACTTTGAATTGTGCTCGGAAACGTAATGGGAGCCAATGCAGATCTCTCAGAACCGGTGTTATGTGGTCCCGGCGGCCACTCCCAGTCACCAGTCTAGCTGCCGCATTCTGGATTAGTTGTAGTTTCCGGGTCACCTTCAAAGGTAGCCCCACGTAGAGCGCATTGCAGTAGTCCAAGCGGGAGATAAGCAGAGCATGTGCCACTCTGGCCAGACAGTCTGCGGGCAGGGAGGGTCTCATCCTGCGCACCAGATGGAGCTGGTAGACAGCTGCCCTGGACACAGAACTGACCTGCACCTGCATGGACAGCTGTGAGTCCAAAATGACTCCCAGGCTGCGCACCTGGTCCTTCAGGGGCACAGTTGCCCCATTCAGGACCAAGGAGTCCCTCAAACCTGCCTGCCCCCTGTCCCCCCAAAATAGTACTTCTGTCTTGCCAGGATTCAACCTCAATCCATTAGCAGCCATCCATCCTCCAACCGCCTCCAGACACTCACACAGGACCTCGCAACGCCTCACGGGCTGATCGCCGAAGAATGGATGCTTTTGAATTCTGGTGCTGGAGGAGACTCTTGAGAGTCCCATGGACTGCAAGAAGATCCAACCTCTCCATTCTGAAGGAAATCAGCCCTGAGTGCTCCCTGGAAGGACAGATCCTGAAGCTGAGGCTCCAAGACTTTGGCCACCTCATGAGAAGAGAAGACTCCCTGGAAAAGACTCTGATGTTGGGAAAGATGAAGGGCGCAAGGAGAAGGGGACGACAGAGGACGAGATGGTGGGACAGTGTTTTCGAAGAGACCAGCATGAGTTTGACCAAACTGCGGGAGGCAGTGGAAGACAGGAGGGCCTGGCGTGCTCTGGTCCAGGGGGCCACGAAGAGGCGGACACGACTAAACGACTAAACAACAACATCCTATAATTCCTAGCAAAAAAAGCAATGCAAGAATTTTTTGCCCAACGTGGAACTCAAACTCGTAACCCTGAGATTAAGAATCTCCTATTCTGCCAATTAAGCTATTCTCACTTTTTTCACCTCTCAGCTAAAAAAACCCTTGATTTAACCCCTATGTGGTGGTCAGGATTAAGGCCCTCTGCAAAGAATTATTTCTTGGGGATTTTTCTAAACTTTAAGCAAAGAATATTTTTGCATTTTAAAAGTGGGCATGGTTCTGGTGCTGGTTCTATTCAGGTTTACTCTGTCCAACTGAGTTGAAATGGATATGCAACCCAATCCTAGAGAGGTTTACTCAGAAGTAAGCTCAAACAGCTTGCAGCCCGTGACACCAGTAAAGTTGGCCAAAATGTATAAATGTTGGAAATGTAAAGAAAAAGAAGGTACCTTTTACCACATGGGGTGGGATTGTAAGAAAATAAAATGCTTCTGGGATTCTATATATATATATAATGAGATGAAGGAAATGTTGAAATATACATTTGCAAAAAAAAACAACAACAAAAAAAACAGAAGCATTTTTACTTTGCATTGTAGGTACAGAAATGAATAGACAAAAATCTGTTTTTATATGCAGTTATAGCAGCGAGAGTATTACTAGCCCAATGATTGAAACAGGAAGAATTACCAACAAAGGAGGAATGGAAAATAAAACTGATGGAGTATGCAGAACTGGCAAAATTGACTGGGAGAATTCAAAACCAGAAAGACCAGAACTTTAAGGATTGGAAGAAATATATGACTTATTTGAAAAAAAATAGCATTAATGTAACATCACTTGTAGGTTTACAAGAAGTTTTGTAAGGGGGGCTGTATAAATTATTGTAAAACGATTTCGGAAGGAAATAATTCGGAAAGGAAGTTGAAAAGCATTAATTATAATAACAAAACGCAAGAATAGATAGCAGATTTGAAAGTCACTTGACAAAATTGATGGAAGCCTCAGGCTATAATAGCCAAAATGAAGGTGATGTGAAGTTTTGTTTGGAAAACATATGCAAAAATTAATAAAAATGATTTATTTAAAAAAAGAGAAAGATTTCAGCCTGTGGCTTGTTTGCAAGGAGATGAAATGCTATCGGCTATTTATCGCATATTATTCATTCGTATTCGTTTGCAGGGAGGGTTATAAAATATTGCACTCCTTAATAGTCACCCCAAACTTTCCAATATACTATCAGTTACAGAAAGGTAGCCGTGTTGGTCTGCCATAGTCAAAACAAAAATTTTTTTTCCTTCCAGTAGCACCTTAAAGACCAACTAAGTTAGTTCTTGGTATGAGCTTTCGTGTGCATGCACACTTCTTCAGATACCTCAGGTACACGAAAGCTCATACCAAGAACTAACTTAGTTGGTCTTTAAGGTGCTACTGGAAGGAAAAAAAAATTTTGTTTTCAATATACTATCAGTTTCCTTTATTGCAGGAAGTCTGACACATTTTGGGGGTCCTGGAAATAGAAGGAATCCACTTTAATTTTGCAGCCTGAAATGGCCAGGATGTGATTGATTGGGGGAAAACCTACCTGGAGTTTCACCTGAGAGTCACAGGTGTAGCCAATGATCAGAATAATTAGACTTTTCAGGTCCTTCCAGAGAGCTAAACTTTTAAATTTCACAAGATTTATACACTGGTGGGTGGTAATAATTTTTTTTTTTTAAATCAAAGCGGTTTGCCATTGAATCAATTAATTGATGAAAATTACAAATTTGTGGAATATAAGACTTTGCAAGTAAAAGTACAGATTAACCAGTGAAACACATATTTGCAAAGGCAGTTTGGCCCTGATGCTATAGCAGCATCGGAAACACCCAGGCTGCTACAAGATTTAATCTTGGAAGTCAATCAATGAAATTTTATTATTGATATATTTGTAGAATTGTAAATCTGTAGAGTGTGAAATTATGGGATACAGTGATGGTTAGAATCATAGAATCATAGAATCCTAGAGTTGGAAGAGACCACAAGGGCCATGGAGTCCAACCCCCTGCCAAGCAGGAAACACCATCAGAGCACTCCTGACATATGGTTGTCAAGCCTCTGCTTAAAGACCTCCAAAGAAGGAGACTCCACCACACTCCTTGGCAGCAAATTCCACTGTCAAACAGCTCTTACTGTCAGGAAGTTCTTCCTAATGTTTAGGTGGAATCTTCTTTCCTGTAGTTTGGATCCATTGCTCCGTGTCCGCTTCTCTGGAGCAGCAGAAAACAACCTTTCTCCCTCCTCTATGTGACATCCTTTTATATATTTGAACATGGCTATCATATCACCCCTTAACCTCCTCTTCTCCAGGCTAAACATGCCCAGCTCCCTTAGCCGTTCCTCATAAGGCATCATTTCCAGGCCTTTGACCATTTTGGTTGCCCTCCTCTGGACACGTTCCAGTTTGTCAGTGTCCTTCTTGAACTGTGGTGCCCAGAACTGGACACAGTACTCCAGGTGAGGTCTGACCAGAGCAGAATACAGTGGCACTATTACTTCCCTTGATCTAGATGCTATACTCCTATTGATGCAGCCCAGAATTGCATTGGCTTTTTTAGCTGCCGCGTCACACTGTTGGCTCATGTCAAGTTTGTGGTCAACCAAGACCTCCTAGATCCTTTTCACATGTACTGCTCTCAAGCCAGGTGTCACCCATCTTGTATTTGTGCCTCTCATTTTTTTTGCCCAAGTGCAATACTTTACATTTCTCCCTGTTAAAATTCATCTTGTTTGTTTTGGCCCAGTTCTCTAATCTTTCAAGGTCGTTTTGAAGCGTGATCCTGTCCTCTGGGGTGTTAGCCACCCCTCCCAGTTTGGTGTCATCTGCAAATTTGATCAGGATGCCCTTGAGTCCATCATCCAAGTCGTTGATAAAGATGTTGAATAAGACTGGACCCAAGACAGATCCCTGTGGCACCCCACTAGTCACTCACTAGATGGTTGTGTTTTACCTTCCCAGAAAGAGAAACCGCCGACCTTCTGATCGGCAAGCCCTAGGCTCTGTGGTTTAACCCACAGCGCCACCCGCGTCCCATATATAAATTAAATGTTCATAAATGTACATAAATGTTCACTGGAAGGACAGATCCTGAAGCTGAGGCTCCAAGACTTTGGCCACCTCATGAGAAGAGAAGACTCCCTGGAAAAGACCCTGATGTTGGGAAAGATGGAGGGCCCAAGGAGAAGGGGACGACAGAGGACGAGATGGTGGGACAGTGTTCTTGAAGCTACAAACATGAGTCTGACCAAACTGCGTGAGGCAGTGGAAGACAGTAGGGCCTGGCGTGCTCTGGTCCAGGGGGCCACAAAGAGGCGGACACGACTAAACGACTAAACAACAACATCCTATAATTCCTAGCAAAAAAAGCAATGCAAGAATTTTTTGCCCAACGTGGAACTCAAACTCGTAATCCTGAGATTAAGAATCTCCTATTCTGCCAATTAAGCTATTCTCACTTTTTTCACCTCTCAGCTAAAAAAATCCTTGATTTAACCCCTATGTGGTGGTCAGGATTAAGGCCCTCTGCAAAGAATTATTTCTTGGGGATTTTTCTAAACTTTAAGCAAAGAATATTTTTGCATTTTTAAAGTGGGCATGGTTCTGGTGCTGGTTCTATTCAGGTTTACTCTGTCCAACTGAGTTGAAATGGATATGCAACCCAATCCTAGGGAGGTTTACTCAGAAGTAAGCTCAAAGAGGGGTCACGAAGATGCGGACACGACTAAACAACTAAATAACAACAAATGTACAAGGCAAATACATACATAAGTATATAAACCACGTGTCTGAAATAGTATGGGAGAGCAATCCTGAAGCCACTTGGACTCTCCCAAATTGACCTCAAATGTTTCTCTGCAAGGAGGAGGAAATGGGGAAAAGCCTTTCCATTGCCTTTTGCTTACCTGACGAAATTAATGGACTATGCAGAATAAGACAAAAAAGGATTCGAAACCTGTGGGACCAGAGACAGAAGATTGGAAGAAGTATATGAATTATCTGAAGAGCAACTGTAACCAACAAATTACACTAGTAGGACTACAAAAGGTTTTGTAAGGAGAAATATACAAAGTGTTACAAAGTAGAAAAAGATAGAGATATTGGTTCTGAGTTTGAAATGTAAGAAGGAAAATAAGAAATTTTCAGACAGGGCTGATGGAAGTCAAAAAAAGTTGAATAAGATGTAAAAGTATGTTTAATTACTGTTGGAAATGATATGTTAAAAAACTAAAAAATTTATATATATATATAAAAAAGACCTTAATTTTTTTATTACACCATCCATCTGAAAATCCCCCCCCAACTTTCTGTGGGGTGGTAGCATTTTGGAAAAGCCGCTTTTGGGAGAAATAATATTGACAGAGCAAAGGTCATTCAGCCACGCGGTGGTCAGGAACAGGATGAGGGCCTGAAATTTTTGACTCGGAAAAAAGAGGGAGGAGGTAAAAGGGGGACAGCCAGGCCATCCTAGATGCCCCAAAACCTCGCCCCCATCCCTCTTCCGTGGCAGCTCGCCCCGTGGCAATCCTGCCCCCTGGGCACCCGCAAACCTGCCCGCTTTTGGCCAGGGAAGGTTGGCGCCGATTGGGAAATCGGTTCGTTGGCAGGTCGTGACTTTGTCCAAACTTTGCCCAGGTCGACGTTTTCGACGGGGAGAAGAGGGAGCTGTGATTTTCGGAAGCGCCCGTGGCCCCCCAACTAGAGAGCGACCCGGTGGAAGGACCCGCTCCGTGCCAGGGAGATGACAACTTCTTTTGACAAGCAAGTAGACATCTGAAGGCAGCCCTGTTTAGGGAAGCTTTTAATGTTTAATAATTTTCATGTTTTAATCTTGTGTTTTAATCTTGTTTTTTAAGCTGTATTTCAATCAATTGTTTTTATATTTGGTGTTAGCCGCCCTGAGCCTGGTCTTGGCTGGGGAGGGCGGGATATAAATAAAATTTATTATTTATTATTTTTATGAAGATTACCCGCTCTGGGATCCCACAGCTAATTCTCCCCTGGTCTCCTCACTGGCCCAAAGAGGACTAATTTAGCCAGCTAGCCCTGGGGATCATCTAATGCTTATTTCCCTTAAACTGATTTTTGAATTCTATTGTCATTCATGTTTTTATACTTATTTTATGCTGCTTTTATAATTAGGTGTTTTAAATTTGTTGTTAGCCACCCTGAGCCCAGTTTTTGAACCCCCTAAATTGATTTTTGAATTCTGAATTTATTGTTATTCACGTTTCATACTGTATTTTATGCTGTTTTTTTCATTGCATCATTTAAGTGTTTTAAATCTGTTGTTAGCCGCCCTGAGCTCGGGAAGGGCGGGGTATAAATAAAAATGTATCTTTATACATTATTATAAAAAAGAATATGGGCGGAAAGTACACCGGGCGAGAAAAAGGTAAACCCGAAGAGAGGAAAGCGAGGGAGTCTGAGGGTTGCTGAGTTGGAAGGGAACCCCAGTGGTCATCCAGCCCAACCCGCTGCAATGCAGGAAAACCCAACTCCCCGTTCATCTTTGCAGCTTTCAGGTCCCACCGGATATTCCACCTCGCTCCACCTCCATTGACATGGACCCTCCTCCCGAACCCAGCGTGGCCAAAGAGTACGAAGATCTCCAAAGCCTGGATGTGCCAGGAGAAAGAGGGCAGCACTTCGGGAGAGGTACGCAGTAGTGATGGAGCGGGGCCGGCCCATCGGACTGGGTGTGGGGAGGGCCGGATTTAGGTTTGACGCGGCCCTCAGCTACTGAAGGTAATGGGGCCCTTTCTATGTCCAGCTGTCCTTTGTCAACAACAAATTGCCGCTGTTTTTCTGTGTGGAATATATCATATTTTCCGCTCTATAGGATGCACCGGACCATAGGACGCACCTTGTTTTAGAGGGGAAGAACAAGAAAAAAAAAACTCCCCCCCTCTGCCCAGCGCCTCCTGCCGCTTCGCTGAAGGGGCGCTGCACAGAGAGGGGGAGACTTTTTTTTTCTTGTTCTCCCCCTCTAAAACAAGGTGCCGTTCAAGGTGCGTTCAGTCGCCTTCAGGCGGCTACCTTGGAAGCCTGGAGGAGAGCGAGAGGGGTTGGTGCGCAACGACCCCTCTCGCTCTCCAGGCTTCAGTGAAGGCCGGGAGAGGCTGCGCAGGTCTATGGCTTCTTTAGTCCCACGCAACCTCTCCGGCAGAGAGAGGCTGTGCGCGGCTATGGCATTACCCCCACCTCCCGCAAAAGCCCACAGGAGCCGCGCACCCTTTAAGGAGTGCGGGGCTCCTGTGGGCTTTTCTACAAGGAGGAAGAAGGGGCTGACTGGCCATGTCAGTCCCTTCTCCCTCCTGAGGAAAAGCCCGCAAGAGCCGCGCAGAGCTTGTGTGTGGCTTTTGGGGGCTTTTCCTGCCTGCCTCCCACCTGCATTCGCTCCATAAGACGCACACACATTTCCGCATACTTTTTAGGAGGGGAAAAGTGTGTCTTATGGAGCGAAAAATACGGTATGCTATATGGTCATTGATGGATGTTATAGGTATCTCAAGCCATTTGCACATCACAGTGGTACTTCAGGTTACAGCTGCTTCAGGTTGTGTTTTTTCGTGTTACGGACTGCCGAAACCTGTAAGTACCGGAACGTGTTACTTCTGGGTTTCGGTGGCCGCGCATGCACAGAAGCGCTAAATCACAACATGAACAGACGCGGGTTGCGAACGCTGCGGGTTGCGAATGTGCATCCCGCACGGATCACGTTCGCAGCCTGAGCGTCAACTGTGTGTATTTTATCAAAGTGATTGTTGAACTGAAATACAATTAAGAAGTATATTAGTAGTGAAATATTGATTAAGCTCTAACTGAAAATGATTTTTAACTCATAGCGAACGTCATAATGCAAACACATTGGCATTGGGCGATAACAAAAGTTCCTTTCGAAACACAATTTACAAGGGCTCATCATCCAGTCTCTAGAAACTTGCTATAAATGAAATAATAATAGGTGTAAATATGTGGTGCAAACTACAAACAATTATAAATAGCAGAATGTAGGCACCCTCTATATAGAAATGAGCAAACCAGGGATATTTTAGGGAGCAGGCGGGGCCCACGACTGACATCCTAGGAGACTACACAACACAGAACCCTGTTGCTGTAGGCAAGTTTTATTTTATTCAATTATTACCTTATATTTTGGATATGTACATCCAGTTGTTTCCCCTTTAATTTTTTTGGGGCCCCCAAGAGAGTGGGGCCCTAAGCTATAGCTTGTTTGGCTTATACTAGGGTTACCAGACGTCCCCGGTTGCCGGGGACAGTTCCCGGATTTGCAGATCTGTCCCCGGGAAATGTGGCAGCGGCAGCCTCAGCAGCCCGGAGCCAGCCTGGTAGCGCAGTTGGCTCTGGCTGGCTTCAGGAGCAGCCCCCTGCCTTGGCGCTTGCTATTTTTCCTCGCCAAAAGTCCCCAAATGATGTGTCTTGTGTGCAACATATCACAAGGGGACTTCCGGCGAGGAAAAACGGCAGGTGCCACGGCAGCAGGCAGCTCCTGAAGCCAGCCAGAGCCAGCTGCGCTACCAGGCTGGCTCCGGGCTGCTGACTGCCACTGCTACCGAAGGGGAACCGGGGACGTCCGGCGGTACATTTCTCCTGCCCCCTTTTTTTTGACAGATCAGGGGAGGCTCGGGAGTCACGAGTGGGTGGTCGTTGCCCAGGAGGGGCACAAGGTGGGCAATTTCTCTGCCGGGCAAGGTGCAAAGCCCTTCTTTCACACCCTGTGAAACCCTGATGAGGAACGGTCGAGGGAGCTGGGGATGTTTAGCCTGGGGAAGAGGAGACTGAGAGTAGACCCAAGAGCCACCCCTCTTTTCCTCCCCACAGCGCTGCCTCCGTTCCAGTCGCCCTGGCGCCGGATCTGCCCCACCAACCGCCTCGTCTTGGTCCTGATGGGATTCTGCTTTGTCCTGACTCTCTCGGTGGCTCTGCTTGGCGTCCAGAGTGAGTGATGGGCGTCACAGCATTGGGGGAAAGGAAGTGGGGGATTGGGTGCGCAGAGGCCGGCTTCCCCAACCTGGTGCCCTCGGCCTCCAGAAATTTGGGACTGCACCTCGCTAGGGCATGTTGAATTTTTCAGCTTAGGGGGTCCTTAAAAGTTGTGAAATGGCTCAGGAATTCCATTTTGGTTAGATGAATTTTAATTTAGTTTTGCTTGGTAAGTAAACTGTGTGGGAAATTGCAGAGAAATCATTAGAAAGGATTGCCACGTATTTGCAGTCATATTATTATTATTAATTATTATTATTTAGCATTGCTCGACATTTTCACCCAGAGAAAACATTTTCACACAGAGAAAACATTTGCTCAGTTTGGGAATCAAAATGGTTTCAGGTCGGTCTTCCTGTGCTGATCTATGTACATGCTTGGTTGGTTATGAACATTTAACATATATCTAAGACCTCAAAAGGGACGCAGGTGGCGCTGTGGGTTAAACCACAGAGCCTAGTACTTGCCGATCAGAAGGTCGGCGGTTCAAATCCCCGCGACGGGGTGAGCTCCCATTGCTCAGTCCCTGCTCCTGCCAACCTAGCAGTTCGAAAGCACGTCAAAAGTGCAAGTAGATAAATAGGTACCGCTCCGGCGGGAAGGTAAACGGCGTTTCCATGCGCTGCTCTGGTTCGCCAGAAGCGGCTTAGTCCTGCTGGCCACATGACCTGGAAGCTGGACGCCAGGTCCCTCGGCCAGTAAAGCGAGATGAGCTCTGCAACCCCAGTCGTCCATGACTGGACCTAATGGTCAGGGGTCCCTTTACCTTTATCTAAGACCTCAAAATTGCTATCACACTGTCCTGAATCTCTCAACATTCATCGGATGCCCACATTTCCAGGGGAATGTTTTCACCTGGTGCCTAAAGACATTTGTGTGTGTGCGTCCTCCCTCCTTCTCTTTTCTCTTTTTTGACAAATTAAAAAGGACCCCTGACCATTAGGTCCAGTCGTGACCGACTCTGGGGTTGTGGCGCTCATCTCGCTTTACTGGCCGAGGGAGCCGGCGTACAGCTTCCAGGTCATGTGGCCAGCAGGACTAAGCTGCTTCTGGCGAACCAGAGCAGCGCACGGAAATGTCGTTTACCTTCCCGCCGGAGTGGTACCTATTGATCTACTTGCACTTTGAGGTGCTTTCGAACTGCTAGGTTGGCAGAAGTAGGACCGAGCAACGGGAGCTCACTCCGTCGCGGGGATTTGAACCGCCAACCTTCTGATCGGCAAGTCCTAGGCTCTGTGGTTTAACCCACAGCGCCACCTGCGTCCCTTTTTTGACAAATTAGATGCAGAATGTATCTCTACTGGATTTCATTCTGGGGTTTTTTAGGGGATGCCCAGCTTTCTCACTAATTAAAAAGTTCCTCTTGAACCTCCGCCCGGCTTCCTCCCATCGCTTCCAATTGCTCTGACCTTAAAGTGCTCCAACCTGGAGGAAGGGATTTCAAAGCTATGAAACTGCCAAAATGGAAAAAAATTCATTACAGAGCTCGCCTGGGACGCCGCCTTCTTGCTCCCACTGCGCCAATTAATTAACTTAGCCTTGCCAAGCGGTGGTTTTACCATCGCTGTTCCAAGGGCCCCAAAACAGCTTATCTTGCAGACATCGTCCCTCTTAATTGAATTGCTGCCACCTGCGTTTCCACCCCCCCCCTTTCCAGTAATAAAATTTGCAAAGTCTTGGGAGTCTGGGAGGACAGGGCATTTAAATAAAATAAAATAAAATAAAGAAATGTGTCTGTAGGCAAGCTACTTTTCTGGAGACAGGGAGAAGGATTCCCTCTTGCCCCTTTAATATAGGTCAGTGAGAGATTTTACTTTCTTGGGCTCCATGATCACTGCAGATGGTGACAACAAAATTAAAAGACGCCTGCTTCTTGGGAGAAAAGTGATGGCAAACCTAGACAGCATCTTAAAAAGCAGAGACATCACCTTGCCAACAAAGGTCCATATAGTTAAAGCCATGGTTTTCCCAGTAGTGATGTATGGAAGTGAGAGCTGGACCACAAAGAAGGCTGATGGCCGAAGAATGGATGCTTTTGAATTCTGGTGCTGGAGGAGACTCTTGAGAGTCCCATGGACTGCAAGAAGATCAAACCTCTCCATTCTGAAGGAAATCAGCCCTGAGTGCTCCCTGGAAGGACAGATCCTGAAGCTGAGGCTCCAAGACTTTGGCCACCTCATGAGAAGAGAAGACTCCCTGGAAAAGACCCTGATGTTGGGAAAGATGGAGGGCGCAAGCAGAAGGGGACGACGGAGGACGAGATGGTGGGACAGTGTTCTCGAAGCTACCAGCATGAGTTTGGCCAAACTGCGGGAGGCAGCGGAAGACAGGAGGGCCTGGCGTGCTCTGGTCCAGGGGGCCACGAAGAGGCGGACTGGCTGTTGTCCCCATCTGCAGTGATCATGGAGCCCAAGAAAGTAAAATCTCTCACTGCCTCCATTTCTTCCCCTTCTATTTGCCAGGAGGTGATGGGCCCAGTGGCCATGATCTTCAGGTTTTTTTGATGTTGAGCTTCAGACCATATTTTGCGCTCTCCTCTTTCACCCTCACTAAAAGGTTCTTTAATTCCTCCTCACTTTCTGCCATCAAGGTTGTGTCATGTGAAGTTGTTGATATTTATTCCGGCAATCTTAATTCCGGCTAGGGATTCATCCAGCCCAGCCTTTCGCATGATGTCTAATTCTAATTCTATGATTCTGCAGTTCTTATGTTTGTAAACTGTGGTGAAGGGAGTGTGTCAAGCAGGAGACGAGCGTGCGCCAAGCATCCGTGCCAAGAAAGAAGGGGTGAGCGTGTGTGAAAGGGAAAGAGTTCAAATTTTGCTCTTCATCTGCTTCCCCCCAGGGGCTCGTTTCAGCGGAGATCAAGGGGCGGCGAAGGAGGCTCTCAAGAGTTTGAACCTGACGGTGAAAGCAGGGCTCAGCAGCATCCAAGAGAAGAGTAAGTGAGGGGATGGGAGGAACAGGAGGAGGTGCTGAGCCCCAGTGGTTAGAGCGGATTGCACAGAGACATTGGGCATCCTTTTATTGGTCCGCTGCCTTCCTCCAACGAAAGCCCTTTCGCCCTGCATGTCAGCCACCAAAAAGCTCTCCCAAAAAGCTTGCAAAGGTGGTCTCTGTGCTTCGGCATCCAATCTGAAAGACGCGACACACAAGGAAAGTGGATTGGGGAGGGAGGAGGAAAGAAGAAGAAGCGCAAACAGGGGCAAGTTTTTCACATCGCCGCCGTGTTTCCGATTCCAGGGAACAGCACCAGAACGAAACTGGCCGCGCTGGAGAAAACGATGAACGACCAGGTTTCGAAGATGGAGAAAGGTGGGTGGCCCCCCTGAATGAGCATGCAATACGTGGTGTGGGTGCGAGACCCCCTTCCCCGTCTCCTTTTTTAAAAAAAACATTTTTATTAATTTCCCAATAAAAAGCATCCAATTAATATATCCAATCATAATCCAATTAAAAAAAAAAAAGACCAAATTATAATCCAAATTATAATTGTTGATTTTTCGGAGCTCCCCATAGTCTGGACCTCTGAAGCATAGCTCCACCTCTCAGTCCTGCCTTTCCTTGTTGCTTCCATATTTCCCACATCTCGATTTTAACGCTTTAAAATTCTCCGTCTCTGGCTCCACGATTCTCAATCGTGTCAGACATCATATATCCTTTCGTCCGTCGAATACAGCTTTATTTGTGTGTGTATATATATTTCCAATGCCTCCTTTGCACCTTGCTGCTTGCAACAGGGTGCTTTGTAATCTTGGTTGGCGAGGGGCGGGAGGAAAGCACACCAGAGCTCAGACCTTGGGCCTGGCAAACAAACGAACAAAGACCTGAGCTGCGCTGCTGGGAAAAGCAAAGCGTCCTTCGCTGAACCTGAGTTGCTGTGATGGCCTGGGATTCGGACTCGGAGGCTGAACCTGAGGAATCCCAGCCTGCACAGGAGTCCACGCCTCCAGAACCAGCTGAGCCGGGGCTGGGGCTTGAGCCTGAAGGGTCCTCACCTGTGCTGGGTCCTCAGGTGCAGGCACAAGCTGAGTCTGCTCTGGCTCCTGAGGTGATGGAGGACCCATTGCCTGCAGGTGCTCCACTCTCAGCCCCGTCAGGGGAGAGGAGGTTGCCTCTGGGTCCAGTAACCCTCCAGCCTCTCCTGAGCTGCAGAGGCTCAGGGCAGAGAGGCGGAGGGAACTAAGTTCCCGCAGGAGGAGAGGCCAGGAGAGGCGAGTCACCTGAGGATCAGGGCCGCCCTATGCCTTGGGGCAGATAAAAGCCAGTCAGCCCCAGTCCCAGGTTGCGGGAGCAACGTTGATGGTAGCCTGTTCCTGCCTGCACCCTGTCCTGCTCTTCTGCCAGAGTTCCTGACCTCACCCGACTCCCTACCTTGGAGCCAGCTACAGCTTTGACGGACAGCCTCCATACCGCACCCTCGAATTCAGACTGCACTCGGACCTCGCCTCTTGGTTAGCCCCCAGAACCAGCACAGTCGCTCTGGCCTCAGATCTCGCCGAGAGACCTGCGGCTCCGCTGTGCTAGCTCGGGAGTTTGGTGGGCCCAGGGCCGTCTTACCCATAGGTGCTAGGGGTGCGGGACACCCGGCTGCCGGGCTCTCAGGGGCGCCAGGCCGGAAGTCTGGGGCCGAGATTTGGAGTCTGGGATTGGGAAGAGTCGACAGCCGCTGCCGATCAAAGCCGAGCCCGTCAGAGCACTGCAGCTACTGCACACCTGGGATTAGCGCCCAGCGCATTCTGCTCACATGAAGGACCTGGCTTTGCTCAGTTGCCGCTGCGATAAGAATTTTAAGGTCTTAGATATGTAATAAAGGTAAAGGGACCCATGACCATTAGGTCCAGTCGTGGCCGACTCTGGGGTTGCAGCGCTCATCTCGCTTTACTGGCCGAGGGAGCCGGTGTACAGCTTCCGGGTCATGTGGCCAGCATGACTAAGCCGCTTCTGGCGAACCAGAGCAGCGCACGGAAACTCCGTTTACCTTCCCACCGGAGTGGTACCTACTTATCTACTTGCACTGGTGTGCTTTCGAACTGCTAGGTTGGCAGGAGCAGGGACCGAGCAATGGGAGCTCACCCCGTCATGGGGATTCGAACTGCCGACCTTCTGATTGGCAAGTCCTAGGCTCTGTGGTTTAACCCACAGCGCCACCCGCGTCCCCATAGATATGTAATACATGTTCATAAATGTACCAAACAAACATGCACATAAATATATAAACCACATGTCTGAAAACCCCACAGAAAAAAAGTCCTGAACAAATTGACCTCAATTATTTCTTTGCAAGGTCAAAGTGGGAAACCTCCCCATTGTCTTTTTCCTTCACAAATCCTGTCTTAAGGGCACATTTAGGATATGAATAGGGTGTGAGTCTGTGACCTAGCTCAGGAACTAAGTATTTATCATTACAAAAGACTGGCCGGGCTCCCCAGGCAATCCAATCAAGTGACCATTAAACAGGTAACCTGTCGGATAAACAAGTCACTCAGATTTCTGCTGTAGACCGCCTTTTCTGTGATGTAGGTATGATGTATCTGGGGGGTGGTCTTAGGTTACACCCCTTCTGGTTACACCCCTTCTGTGATGTATGTATGATGTATGGAGGGGTGGTTTTGAGCTCCAGGGCAGGGAATTAAAATGTCTATATTGGTCTGGGTTCCTCCTTCCTCCTTCGACCTAAAAAAAGGTTGACAACTCTGGGCAACGTGGCGGGGGGCCGCTGGGCAGATCTTTGCACCCCGGTGCCGCATATGCTTAAGACGGCCCTGGGTGGGGCGCTGGCTTCCTCGAGGTGCTCAGGATTTGGCCAGGAAGAAAGTGTGCAGCTCAGAGGCCCAGCTGCGACTCTCCCTCGCTCCCTTTGCAATACGCTCCTTTATCCTCTGTCTTTTCTTCCAGTCAAGAAGCAAGTCGAAGGCCAGTTGGACACCTTAAAGCAAGACTCGAGAGCTTTCCGCTGTGAGCTAGTCGAGATGAGAAGCAATGGTAAGAGACCGCACATTTATTTCATCTCCTTTAAATAAAAGGATACATTCTACTCATGTAAAAACAGGCTGATTCCTGGACCGTCTGCGGGCCGGATTGAGAAGGCGATTGGGCCGGATCCGGCCCCCGGGCCTTAGTTTGCCTCCCCATGCTATACTCTTGGATACCCCATAAGGGGAAAAGGAGCAGTTTTTTCTTATAATAGTGCTGAAAACATTTCCCCCCTCCCACAGAGGTGGGGGGGTTATGGGTTGTAGCAGGAAACCCCCCCCCAATCATTCAGTTTGTACAAACTTCACACACTCACACACTACATACGCTGCGCTTCTGTTATAAATTCATAGAAAATCAACCATACATCGGATTTGCACTGTTCCACTTTTATTTTACTCCATGAAGGAAGGACTCCAAAATGGGGAAGGTTTGATACAGGCCAGCCCAGCACATCCACAGGAGCCCTGCCCAGTTGCTATGCCAACCCTGATGGTCCTAGACAGAAGACCATCCAGGTCACAAAGAACTTGCATATGGGAGTGGATTCAGCACAGACTGGAACAAAGGACAATGATCAGCTCTTCCCTCTGGGGGCAGGAAACTCCCCTCTGTCACCTGGAAAGTACTCATGGGGAGGGGGAAAGGGGGAACCAGCCAGGTGACAAGACACTCAGGTTACCACCACAACTCCTCCCTCAACCCCTCCTTTCTGTGATGTAGGTGTGATGTTTCTGGGGGTGGTCTTGATCTACAGGGTGGCAATTTCAAAAGTCTTTATAAGGTCTTGCACACCATTTATTCTGGGTCCCTCCTCTCTCCTGCAAGTGAGGGGAGCACCCTGTTGCAACAGTTCAATAAAGGCCAAGCCTACAGGCTGCTGTTTTGCTCCAAGTTAGGGACGCAGGTGGCGCTGTGGGTTAAACCACAGAGCCTAGGACTTGCTGATCAGAAGGTTGGCAGTTCGAATCCCTGCAATGACGGGGTGAGCTCCCGTTGCTCGGTCCCAGCGCCTGCCCACCTAGCAGTTCGAAAGCACGTCAAAGTGCAAGTAGATAAATAGGTACCGCTCCGGCGGGAAGGTAAACGGCGTTTCCGTGCGCTGCTCTGGTTCGCCAGGAGTGGCTAAGTCATGCTGGCCACATGACCCGGAAGCTGTCTGCGGACAAACGCCGGCTCCCTCGGCTAATAAAGCGAGATGAGCGCCGCAACCCCAGAGTCGGCCACGACTGGACCTAATGGTCAGGGGTCCCTTTACCTTTACCTATCTTGGTTGGTGTCTTTGTTTTCGTCCAAGGGAGCCCTCGGATTTTCCTGTTAACAGGGTGCAGTTCTTGCAAGCAGGTAACAACTCCTCGAACCGTTCCTCTCTCCTCCACCGTCCGCTATAGGGAGCAAAACCGGGTGCTGCCGAAAAGGTTGGAAGAACTTTGAGGAGAGCTGCTATTGGATGTCTCAGGACACGGCTTCTTGGAACCAGGCCAAGCTGGACTGCGAAAAGAAAGAGGCTCACCTGGTGATCATCAACTCGCCGCAAGAGAAAGTAGGTGGTGGGTGGGCGGGTTTTGGAGGCCTGTCCCAGGGTGGGGGGTGGGTGGCAAAGGGTGTCAGGTCTTTGTGTGCACCTGGGGGCGTGCCGGTCCTTGAGATGGGCGCATCGGCGCTTTTTCCTCTTTGCCGATGGGCCCGCTCTCACTTACCGTATTTTTCGCCCTATATAACGCACCTTTTCACCTCCAAAAATGAAGGGGAAATGTGTGTGCGTTGTATGGGGCGAATGCAGGCTTTTGCTGAAGCCTGGAGAGCGAGAGGCATTTGTGCGCACCGACCCCTCTCGCTCTCCAGGCTTCAGGAAGCTATCCGCAAGCCTTGCGACCCCGGGGGAGTTCCCGCGGGCTCGCAAGGCTTGCGGGCAGCAACCTCCAGCCCGGAGCACGGAGCGCCCTCCGTAGGACGCCCCGTGCTTCAGGAAGGTGTCCGCAAGCCTCCCGCGCCCGGCAGGAGGTCCCGCCGTGCGCGAGAGGCTTGGGGTGGCAGCCTGTTCTGGGGGCTGGGGTCTCCGCCCCCAGTCCCGCAAACTCCCAGAGCAATGCCAAAGCTACACACAGCGTCGGTATGGCTCTGGGTCCCGTTCTGGGGGCTGAGGGGGGGGGGAAGCTCGGGCTTCCCCCGCCCCAGCCCCGCGCCGGGGGGGGAATAAATTTTTTCCCCTTTATTTCCCCCCCCCCAAATCTAGGTGCGTCCCATAGGGCGAAAAATATGGTAGATGAATTCTCCCCACCTCACTGAACAACCCTTTACCCGAAGGTTTCTTTTCCTTTTGTAATAAACAAAAATCTGCCCTTATTCCCTTATGGGGGACACAAGAGCCATAATAATAATAATAATAATAATAATAATAATAATAATTTATTATTTATACCCTGCCCATCTGGCTGGGTTTCCCCAGCCACTCTGGGCAGCTTCCACAAAGACCAAAAATACACTAAAGACCAAAAATACATTAAAAACTTCCCTGAGCAGGGCTGCCTTAAGATGTCTTCTGAATGTCAGGTAGTTGTTTATCTCTTTGACATCCGATGGGAGGGCGTTCCACAGGGCAGGTGCCACCACCGAGAAGTCCCTCTGCCTGGTTCCCTGTAGCTTTGCTTCTCGCAATGAGGGAACCGCCAGAAGGCCCTCGGAGCTGGACCTCAGCGTCCGGGCAGAACGATGGGGGTGGAGACGCTCCTTCAGGTATACTGGCCCGAGGCCTTTGCAGGTTGTCCATCGGTCGGAGAAGATAACAGGCCAACCAGAGAATATTGAGAAGCAAAGCAGCTCGTAAGCCTGATCTTTATTGAACTGTTGCAACAGGGTGCTCCCCTCACACGCAGGAAAGGAGGAGGACCCAGAACAAAGGTGTGCCTGCCCTTATATAGACATTTGGCCCTGTAGCCCAAAACATCATACCTACATCACAGAAGGAGGCGGTCTACAGCAGAAATCCTGTCTGCCAGGATACCTGATAATGGTCCCTGATTGCTTTACCTGGGCAGCCTGGCCATTCTTTTGTGATGGTTAATGCTTTAATTCCTGAATCTAGGCTCACCCTATTCAGACACAAATAAGCCCTTAACACAGGTAAGCAAAAGACAATGGAGTCATCTGCGACTGGACCTAATGGTCAGGGGTACTTTTATCTTTACTTTTTATTCTCCTGTGATGTAAGTCGTGGGCCCCGCCTGCTGGCCTGCTCCCTAAAATATCACAGGTTTGCTCCTTTCTATATATAGGGTGCCTACATTCTGCATGTTCAAAGGGCTTGAGGTACCTATGAGGTCCATAAACGACCATATGGCATATATTCAACACAAAAAAACAGTGACAATTTGTTGTTGGCAAAGGACAGCTGGACATAGAAAGGGCCCCATTACCTTCAGTGGCTTAGGGCTTCGTCAAACCCAAATCCGGCCCTGTTCTCGCTAATAAAGGGTTAACTCTGACTTTGAACGGTGTGATTTATTGCCTGCTTGTTCTTTGACATGCAGCGACGTTTCTCCCCCCCCTCCAGAGATTCGTGAGTCAGCGCTGGAGGTCCGTTGACATATGGATCGGCCTGACGGACGTCACGGGAGTCTGGAAGTGGGTGGACGGGACTTCTTACATGCTCCAGCAAGAGTGAGTTTGATGCCCCATGCACAGACGCGGCTGTTTCCCACTCTACCCAACCCTCTGCAGTCCTGTCATCGCAGCTAAAGAAATCCCCCAAAAGCAAAGAAGGATTGCGTCCCAAAAGCAAGGAATTATTGGACTCTGATTAATAAAATACACACGAGGCTTGACCAGCAAGACTCTGGGGGAAAGTGCCAATAATAATAATAATAATAATAATAATAATAATAATACTGCTACTAATAATTTATTATTTATACCCCGCCCATCTGGCTGGGTTTCCCTAGCCACTCTGGTCGGCTTCCAGCAAAATATTAAAATACAGTAATGCATCAAATATTAAAAGCTTCCCTAAACAGGGCTGCCTTCAGATGTCTTCTAAAAGTTTGGTAGTTATTTTTCTCTTTGACATCTGGTGGGAGGGCGTTCCACAGGGCGGGTGCCACCACCGAGAAGGCCCTCTGCCTGGTTCCCTGTAACTTGGCTTCTCACAGTGAGGGAAACGCCAGAAGGCCCTCGGAGCTGGACGATGGGGGTGGAGACGCTACTTCAGATATACTGGACCGAGGCCGTTTAGGGCTTTCAAGGTCAGCACCAACACTTTGAATTGTGCTCGGAAACGCCAAAGATAACATTCAATTTTTAATCTTTGTTGGAAGCCACCCAGAGTGGCTGGGGAAACCCAGCCAGATGGATCTAGCATATGGCGGCTATTCCCAGCTCTGTGCTTTATGGCAAAGTTTCAGCAACAGGGGATGATTCCCATTCTGCCAGTTTATATACCTTCTCCTGTCGGGCTGTGTTCCTGCAGCCGGAGACGGCGCCCTCCTGGAAAAGTCCTCTGCTCTTTTCTTTTCATTCCCCCTCTGGCTCTGGTGCAGGAGAGGCTGGGCAGCGCCTGTCCTACACTTTCCTGGCCTGCCTCTTCTTCCAACCCCTCCACCCTCCCGCTCTGAAACTTCCCCCAACCCCTGATTCTTGCCTCCTGGCCAGCGCAGTTCCCCATAAACCACCCCCCTCTCTCCCCATTCAGACCCCAGCCTCCTGCCCTAACGCACAATATCCTCAGCTTCCTGCCTCAAGGCTCAGCTTATGTTAGAAAGAAAGAAAGAAAGAAAGAAAGAAAGAAAGAAAGAAAGAAGAAAGAAGGACTATATCTCACTTTTACAGAACGTTCCAAAAAAGGCAATTTGCATTGTGCGTTTAAATTCTGGATGCGGAGATTTTAACGCCCGTGTAATTTATTCTCATGCTCGTAAGCTGCTTAGACTGTTTTGGCACTAATAATTAATGCCGGAATCCTTCTGTCTCGGGAGAAAATGTAGTTGTGTACTTTTCGGGGTGAAGTCTCGTACCTATGGGGCCGCCTCTCCTGGTATGTGCCGCTGAGGACCTTACGGTCTTCAAACAAAAACATCTTGGAGGTCCCAGGCCACAGGGAGCTTAGGCTGGCCTCAACCAGAGCCAGGGCCTTTTCAGCCATGGCCCCAACTTGGTGGAACGCTCTGTCACAAGAGGCTGCCTTCAGATGTCTTCTGAATGTAAAGTAGTTGTTTATCTCTTTGACATCTGATGGGAGGGCGTTCCACAGGGCAGGTGCCACCACCGAGAAGGCCCTTTGCCTGGTTTCCTGTAGCTTTGCTTCTCGCAATGAGGGAACTGCAAGAAGGCCCTCGGCGCTAGACCTCAGCGTCCGGGCAGAACGATGGGGGTGGAGATGCTCCTTCAAGGATACTGGGTCTTTGAGGCCATTTAGGGCTTTCAAGGTCAGCACCAACACTTTGAATTGTGCTCGGAAACGTACTGGGAGCCAATGTAGGTCTTTCAGGATTGGTGTTATGTGGTCTTGGCGGCCACTCCCAGTCACCAGTCTAGCTGCTGCAGTCTGGATTAGTTGTAGTTTCCAGGTCACCTTCAAAGGTAGCCCCACGTAGAGTGCGTGGCAGTAGTCCAAGTGGGACTCTAAAACTCTGCTAAGTAAAATAACTTGCTAGCACAAGTTAAAGGTAAAGGTAAAGGGACCCCTGACCATTAGGTCCAGTCGTGGCCGACTCTGGGGTTGCAGTGCTCATCTCATTTTACTGGCCGAGGGAGCCAGCATACAGCTTCCGGGTCATGTGGCCAGCATGACTAAACCACTTCTGGCGAACCAGAGCAGTGCACGGAAACGCCGTTCACCTTCCCACTGGAGCGGTACCTCTTTATCTACTTGCACTGGTGTGCTTTTGAACTGCTAGGTTGGCAGGAGCAGGGACTGAGCAACGGGAGCTCACCCCGTCGCGGGGATTCGAACCGCCAACCTTCTGATCGGCAAGCCTTAGGCTCTGTGGTTTAACCCACAGCACCACCCCCGTCCCTAGCGCAAGTTAGGAAAGAGAGTAATAAACAATATATCCTCTCCTGCCTTCCTGAACATTCCCACACAGAGATCCTTTACCTTTACCTTTTTCTACCTAAATCGGAGAACAACTTCTCTATAGTATAGTGTATTTTATAGTATAGTATTTTAAAATGGGGTTTCAGAGTTTTTAGGGGTTTTTATAGTATAGTATAGTGTATTTTGAAATGGGGTTTCAGAGTTTTTAGGGGTTTTTGAATGTTTTATGTAGTTTTCCAATTTCATTGTTCTGTATGGGACAATGACAATAAAGATATCGTATATCGTATCGTATATCGTAACATCAGCGATGCATTAAATGTCTTCCCCATCCCTCCTTTCAAGAACACTGCAAATGATGGATTTTTTGGTTCTGTTGTTTTAGGGACTGGGCTGAAGGGCAGCCGGACCACTGGTACGGCCACGGACTGGGAGGCGGAGAGGACTGTGTCCAGGCTTATTCCAACGGCCTTTGGAACGACAACCACTGCTCTCGCCGGTTCTCTTGGATGTGTGAGATGGAGCTGGGCCTCTAGAGGAAACAGGAAGGAAGTTGGTACCTTTATGCACATGTGGTGGTACTGCACCAAGATAAGAGAATTTTGGGACATAATATACAAGGAACTCAAAAAGATCTTCAAATTCTCGTTTCGAAAAACAACAACCCTGAAGCCTTTTTGTTAGGTATTATATCCACCGATCTACAAAAAACCCCACAGAACCCTCTTTATGTACGCAGCCACAGCGGCGAGGATTTTAATAGCAAAAAATTGGAAAGGCGATGCCATCCCCGCAAAAACTGATTGGCAAGCAAAGACGATGGAATATTTGGAACTTGCAAGGATGACTGGGAGAATAAGAGGAAATTCCGGCCGGAAATTTAGTAAAGATTGGATAACGTTTAAAGAATATCTTTAAAAGTACTGTAATTACACAAATCTCCTGACAGATTAGGACTGGAGATTAGGATGGGAGTTTAAGGAAATTATAAAGTGAAAATTTCTACTGATAATTAATGGGAAAGAATAATAAAAATGAAGTTGCCTATAGACTAGTAAGGTATAAAAAACACTGGTCCTGTTAGCTAGGGATGATGGGAGTTGTAGTCCCAAACATCTGGAGGGCCGGAGTTTGCCTAGGCCTCCCTTACACGACCACCACATATGATAAAAGGTACATTCCTTTTTCTTTACATTTGATTTATTTATGCTTCCATGCCGCAACCAACCGCTTTTTCCTCCTTTAAGTTCCTCCTTGACGGACACCTTGTCCGGGAAAAGCCTTTGATTGATCACCCTACTAGTCCTCATTGTAACTGAAGATGGAGAAGTCATGGTTGGCTTTTATACGGCTTAGGACCCATGTACCTACGGGACCTGGTATGTCCCACGGAGGACCTTACGGTCTTCAAATAAAAACATCTTGGAGGTCCCAGGCCACAGGGAGGTTAGGCTGGCCTCAACCAGAGCCAGGGCTTTTTCAGCTGTGGCCCCGATCTGGTGGAACGCTCTGTCCCAAGAGACTAGGGCCCTGCGGGACTTGACATCTTTCCGCAGGGCCTGCAAGACGGAGCTGTTCCACCAGGCCTTTGGCCAAGGCACAGCCTGACCCCCTCCTTTGGCAATCCTCACAGAACTCTAGCCCAATGATTGCCATCAATTTGATTCTGAATTGATTTTAGAATGAATTGATTTTAGAATGTATTTCAATTAATTGATTGTGATTTTATGTAAACTGTGTTACTTTTATTGTTGTTAGCTGCTCTGAGCCCGGCTTCGGCTGGGGAGGGGGGGATATAAATAAAACTTTATTATTAGTATTAGTATTATTTATACCCCGCCCTCCCCAGCCAAGACCAGGCTCAGGGCGGCTAACACCAGCTATAAAAACAATTGATTAAAATACAACTTAAAAACAAGATTAAAAAACAACATTAGAATGCAGCCTCATTTCAGTAGAAACACAAATCAAATCATATAAAGTGCCTGGAAGTTCTAGTTCTTGTCGAAATCTCAAATTACATGTAATTCCCCCCACATTTTCGCCCTGCTCCGGAATGAGTTGTGTTAAAATTGTTATTTCTTTTTTTACTGAGTTGCAGTTACTGCCAAGATCATATGCAAAACCAATTCTTTTGACAAAATTTCGCGTCGTCGAAAATACCCATTACCGTAATTTTGTACCGTGAGCGATTGCTTCTTTAGCGAGATTTGCCGTTTCTGCTAGAATTAAATTGGACCTGGCCGCCATTGGCCGCCTGCATTTCCTGGTCCGCTATTGGCCGAGGGGCTTGCGCGTGTCAGGGAATGTTCATGGGCTTTCCGACTGGGGAAGGTTCACACAAGACCAATGCGATCCTGTGCATTCACCATTAGGCAGAGACCTGACTTTCCCTCATCCCTTTTAATACATAAAACAGAAAATATATCTCGTTGTGAAGACAGAATAACTGAGATGAGGCAGGTCTGAGGCCCCGGCCCCAAGGGCAGAAAATCTGCAAGTTATGAACCTAAATAAATGCTTTTTTTATATCTTACCACCAAGTTCTGTTTGATTTTATGCAATAGATTAATGAAAATAAACAAACCTATGGTTATACAGGAAATCAACTGTATCTTTTACGAAAACAAATAAAGCATGATGCGATTATCTTCCAAAAGGAATGTTTGTTTGCCTTTCTTCAGACATGGGTCAGTTGCCTTTATTGTATCTATTCATAAGAATATTTATAAACTGTCATTAAAAATAATGTTGTAAGAAAAAAACAAACTACTCCTTTTCCCTTATGGGGTAACCAAGAGTCCGTGAAGAGTCCTTACGTAGGTTCCCTATTGGCAGGAAAAAATAACAGAGGCCAACCAGAGAATATTGAGAAGCAAAGCAGCTCGTAAGCCTGATCTTTATTGTCTGTTGCAACAGGGTCCTCACTCACCACACGCAGGAGGGAGGAGGAACCCAGAACCCAGGTGTGTCCATCCTTATATAGACATTTTAAATTGCCAGCCCTGGAGTCCAAGACCACCCCCAGAAACATCATACATACATCACAGAAAAGGCGGTCTACAGCAGAAATCTGAGCGCATTGTTTATCTCCTGTCTTTGTTTATCTCCTGTCTGGCAGGCTACCTGCTAATGGTCACTTGATTGGATACCCTGAGGAGCCTGGCCAGTCTTTTGTAATGATAAATACTTAGTTCCTGAGCCAGGTCATAGGCTCACCCTGTTCATACACAGACATACCCTTCAGACAGGATTTGTGAACAAAAAGACAATGGGGAGGCTTTTCCATTTTCCTTTGACTTTGCAGAGAAAACATTTGGTTAGTTTGGGAATCAAAAATGGTTTCAGGTCGGTCTTCCTGTGCTGATCTATGTACGTGCTTGGTTGGTTCATTTATGAACATTGAACATATATCTAATACCTCAAAATTCCTATCACAGAACAGAATGCTGGACTAGATCGGCCCCTGGTCCAATCCTGCAGCTTCTGGGCTTCCTCCTGGAAGCTGACGGGAGTCGTAGTCCCAAACGTTTATAGGGTGCCAGCTTGGAAATGGGTGCCACCCTACAAATGGTCAAGCATCTGGGTTTAGTGTCCTGCCTTGACCACCCCTCCCAGACCAACCCCCCCCGACTGTGTTCATCCCTTTGGCCTTGCTGTTTGCCTTTGGGGGGGGGGGAGCAGGATCCCATCTCAGGGTGTTGCAAACAAAATCTGCCCTTTTCCCTTATGGGGTATCCAAGAGCCATATAGAGTCCTTATGTGGGTTCCCTGTTGGTAGGAGAAAATAACAGAGGCCGACCAGAGAATACCGAGAAGCAAAGCAGCTAGCAAGCCTGATCTTTATCGATCTGTTGCAACAGGATCCTCACTCACCACATGCCGGAGGGAGGAGGAACCCAGAACAATGGCGTGCAAGGCCTTATAAAGACATTTTAAATTCCCTGTCCTGGAGTCCAAGACCACCCCTCCATACATCATACATACATCACAGAAGGGGTGTAATCCAAGACCACCCCCCAGAAACATCATACCTACATCACAGAAAAGGCGGTCTACAACAGAAATCTGAGTGCCTTGTTTATATGTCTGCCACGTTATCTGATAATGCCTTATCTGATTGCCTTTTCCTGGTAGTCTGGCCATTCCTTTGAGATGGCGATTTCCCAATTCCTGAGACGATGGGAAGGTTCCCTCACCCCCTCCCTCCTTGCAGGGAAAACATTTGGTCAGTTTGGGAGTCAAAATGGTTTCAGGAAGGTCTTCCTGTGCTGCTGCAGACATTGGTACATTTATGAACATTTATTTTATATATAAGACCTTAAATTTTTATTGCAAGGGCAGAGGGGGCCGGTCCACCATCCCTCAGACCATGTGGGGGGCCAGACTATATTTTTGGGGGGGAGATGAACAAATTCCTGTGCCCCACAAATAACCCAGAGATGCATTTTAAATAAAAGGACACATTCTACTCATGGAAAAACAAGCTGATTCCCAGACCGTCCGCGGGCCGGATTTAGAAGGCGATTGGGCTGGATCCAGCCCCCGGGCCTTAGTTTGCCTACCCCTGCTCTATACCGATGGACTATATTGTCTTGGTTTGTTGCTACGCTTTGAGCTTCTATTATTGCAGGATTGGGGCTAATGAAAAGCTCGTTTGCCTTATATTGATTGACTGCCTTCTCTAATTTTGTTCGTACAATATTGATTTATTTTATTAGCTGTATCTCCACCATATGTTCTTTTTTTTTTTAAAATAATTTTTATTAAAGAATTTTTTATAACCACAAAAACATAACAATACAACACAATAAACACAACAAACAAACAAACAAAAACAAAAACAAATACAATTTCAAATCTTATTTTCTTATACCTTTCTTCTCCGACTTCCTCATGCCTCCCTTTTCTGTATTCCAATTTCTAATCAATTATTCAGCAAATCTTCCCTTATTTTAATTTAATTTAATCTTCCTTATTCTCCTTATCTTATCCATTACTAATAGTAACCATTTATTTTCTAATCCAACATCATTCTAACTTTCATTAATTTTGTAATATTTCTTTAAATAGTCCTTAAATTTTTTCCATTCTTCTTCCGCTGCTTCTCTTCCCTGGTTTCGGATTCTGCTCGTCATTTCTGCCAGGCCCATATAGTCAATCACCTTCATCTGCCATTCTTCCAGGGTGGGTAGATCTTGTGTCTTCCAGTACTTTGTAATGAGTATTCTCGCTGCTGTTGTAGCATACATAAAAAAAGTTATATCCGTCTTTAACACCCCTTGGCCGACAATACCCAAGAGAAAGGCCTCTGGTTTCTTAGGGAAGGTATATTTAAATACCTCCACCATATGTTCTTTATTCAATAATCGTGAAACAAAAAGGCTATATTCGTTGTTAGAACATTATTAGCCATGCTTAAGTTGTCCTGTGTATTGTGGCCCAGGGTCCAAGGCTGGCTGGGTTGGAGCCAGCAAAAGGATTTTCCCCTTCCCTGCAGCCGGAAAGTTCTAAATTTGGGCATGGCAGATGAGCGATGTTGACAGTTCAAAGATTGGGGGCGAGGAGTCCATAGCGAAAGTCTCCGTGGGGAAGGGCGACAGCAAACGGACCCATAGAGAGACAGAAAATCAGGTAAAGAAGGTATTTTAATGTATTTTTAACCTTTGTTGGAAGCCACCCAGAGTGGCCGGGGTGGAAACCTAGTCAGATGGGTGGGGTACAAATAATAAATTATTATTATTATTATTCTATTATTTTTTTTATAAAGATATTTATTAAGTTTCCAATTTTATACAAACAAAAAGCAAAAAGCAAAAAACACACACATACAGTTCTCAATACTTAATTTTCAATGACATATTTCCCTGACCTCCTCATACCTCCCCTTCTTGTATTCCAATTCAAATTATTTACTCAGCAAATCCTTATCTCAAAACATTCCAGCTGGAAACCCCTTAATTTCAACCCAACATCATTCAACATTCTTTAATTTTACAATATTTCTGTAAGTAGTCCTTAAATTTCTTCCAGTCTTCTTCCGCCGACTCTTCTCCCTGGTCTCGGATTCTGCCAGTCATTTCCGCCAACTCCATATAGTCCATCACTTTCATCTGCCACTCTTCCAGAGTGGGTAAATCTTGTGTCTTCCAATACTTTGCAATAAGTATTCTTGCTGCTGTTGTAGCATACATGAAAAAAGTTCTGTCCTTCTTTAACACCAATTGGCTGACCATGCCCAGGAGAAAGGCCTCTGGTTTCTTCAGGAAGGTATATTTAAATACCTTTTTCATTTCATTATAGATCATCTCCCAGAAAGCCTTAATCCTAGGGCACGTCCACCAAAGGTGAAAGAATGTACCTTCGTTTTCCTTACATTTCCAACATTTATTATCGGGCAAATGACAGATTTTTGCAAGCTTGACTGGGGTAGTATTATTATTATTCTAGCCCCGCTGGCCTGTAGATCCTCTAACCTAGGGTTACCGGATGTCCCCGTTTCCCAGGGACAGTCCCCGGATTTGCGGATAAGTCCCTGGACAAATCCCATCCTGGGAATGTCCCCGGATTTCATCTAATGTCCCCGGGAAACGCAGCAGCGGCAGTCTCAGCAGCCCGGAGCAGTTGGCTCTGCTGGCTTCAGGAGGTGGTCAGGAGTCCCCATATGACGGTGGTTCAGGGGCTCTCAGATGCAGTTTCCGGGCTGCCTCCACCTTCCTTGACCCCAGAAACTAAGCTGTGAAGGGAGGCTTCATGCTGCCTATCGGAGCAGCCCCGATCCCAACTCCTACTTGCGTGCAAGCAGGAGAGCGGCAGGGATTGTTAGAATTCCTGCTCTGCGATTGCAGTCATGGGATTGTTGTCTTCCACATATGTTTTGACTTCACAGAGTGGGAAGTGACGGAGACAGGATGTTTGTTGTTATGTACTGAGTTGAATAGGATCCAAACTGCAGCAGTCTGATTGGTCCTAGAACAATAGGATTCAGAATGCAGCAGTCTGATTGGTCCTAGAACAATGCAGCAGTATGATTGGTTGGCAGGAACTACCCAATCATGCTCCAGATAGAAGTGAATCCACAACCTGATTGGCTTACAGTAGAATTCCGGAATTAGCCAATCATGTGCAGCCCATTGTGTAAATAATGTATATAAAGCAGATACTTTGAGGGGACTTTCATTCATTCCTCCTCACCACTATGAGCTGAATAAAGAGCATGAAATCACTTTGCGACTCTGAGTATATTTCATTTGTGTTACAGGTACCTCGGGTTACAGACGCCTCAGGTTATATACGCTTCAGGTTACAGACTCCGCTCACCCAGAAATAGTACCTCGGGTTAAGAACTTTGCTTCAGGATGAGAACAGAAATCGTTCTCCAGCGGCAGCGGGAGGCCCCATTAGCTAAAGTGGTGCTTCAGGTTAAGAACAGTTTCAGGTTAAGAACGGACCTCCGGAACGAATTAAGTTCTTAACCCGAGGTAAAGGACCCCTGACCATTAGGTCCAGTTGTGGCCGACTCTGGGGTTGCGGTGCTCACCTCACTTTACTGACCGAGGGAGCTGGCGTACAGCTTCTGGGTTATGTGGCCAGCATGACTAAGCCGCTTCTGGCGAACCAGAGCAGCGCACGGAAACGCCGTTTACCTTCCCGCCGGAGCGGTACCTATTTATCTACTTGCACTTTGATGTGCTTTTGAAGTGCTAGGTTGGCAGGAGCAGGGACTGAGCAACGGGAGCTCACCCCGTCGCGGGGATTTTAACCGTCGACCTTCCGATCGGCAAGTCTTAGGCTCTGTGGTTTAACCCGAGGTACCACTGTATAATAAGCCAACTATGGCAAGAAGCCTGACACGCGTCTGTCAGCCGGGGTGAGCTAACTACAGTGGCACCTCGGTTTTAAGAACAGTCCGGTTTACGAACGATTCGGTTTACGAGCTCCGAAAACAGTGTCCCGGTTTGTGAACTTTACCTCGGTCTAAGAACAGAACCTGAACTTTGGAAGGGCACCTCATTAGGGAAAGCGCGCCTCAGTTTAAGAACGGTTTCAGTTTAAGAAGGGACATCTGGAATGGATTAAGTTCGTAAACCGATGTACCACTGTAATGTCTGTTTTTAAACTTGCACAGATCAGCAGTTTCAACGAGAAATCTTCACGTGCTCGCAGTTTGGGGCACACAGGACAGGAAGGGAAGCTTAAAAAGTTCTGTTTCTCTTTCCTGCATGAGTATAGTTCCACTTTTTAAATTTTTGCCTGCCTGATAGAGGTTCCTCATTTCTGAAATAACCCTGTAGGAGGTTTTATAGTCTTTCATTATAAAAGCAGCCCTCAGCGGCTAATCGAGGCTTCCAGCCTTTTCAGATGTATCTCACTGGAGCCCTGTGCAGTCAAATAAATCGGACCTTCTTCATTGAACCCGTGTCTGTCTTTGATTGACTGGGAAAAATCCTGCAGCAGCACAGGGTTGGACTAGATGACCGCTGGATCCCTTTCGGCTCGACGCTTCAACTCCCTTTGGGAGCCAATCCCAAGAGCTGCCTGTCAGTCCTTTTGAGGAGATAACGATCCATTTGCCGGAGCCGTAGAAGCATCGATTGGTTCCAAAAATCTGGATGCAGTCAGGAGAAACGGATCATTGTGTGTCCCCCCACCCACGTTCGTCTGGCTCGCGAATTTTATCTCCGCCTGTGGGCTTTTGCTGAAAGGGAAGTGTTGGGGGAGCTGAGGAGCGACCTCCGAGTGTTTGGGACTTCTGAGTTTGGAGAAAAAGGCGAGCGAAAGGGGACGTGAGAAGAGGTCTGTATAACATTTATATGCATGGGCATTCGAGGAAGCTGAACGTTGCAGATTCAGCGCAGAGTTGGACTGTGAAACTCCTTGCCACTGGAGGCAGTGACGGCTTTAAAAGAGAATTAATGGAGAGGGCTATTGGTGGCTACTAGGCAGAAGGCCTGCGCCCTGTCTCCAAGGCTTCCGAATCCAACCACAAGAAGGGAGAGCGGGTCTCGTGTTCGAATTCTGCTCGCGGGTTTCCTACGATGGTCATCTGGTTGGCCACTGTGAGAACAGGATCCTGGACTCGATGGGCCACGGGCCTGATCCTGCAGAGCTCTTCTCATGCTCTTAAGTTCCAGACGACTCCTAGCAGGGTGAAAAATATCTGGGTCTGAAACAAATCCATTTGCTCGTATTAGAAAATCAAACAGGAGCATTCAGATTGCAGTTTTCTCTTTAGAGCAGTAATTTTGGGTGTTAAATTTTGAGGTGTCTTCGCCAACTCCAGGGTTCGGCATTAAATCAGTTTTTCCCCCATTTGGAAATTCCAGTGCGTCAATATCAAACAATTGTAGTCATCTGTAGGCAATGTTTTCACTTAAATCTTAGCTCCAGGTTAATGTAAGTAAGCCAAAATTTGTGTCAAACTGAGACCCCAGGGTTTCTTCGGCTGGAATAATGCAAAAAATTAAAATGGATTGTGGTTGCTAACTCTTTTGAATCGCAGCCTATTTGGGAACTAATTTCAGTGAAATACATTTAATCTGATGGCTGCTGCAATTAACATCCTGCTTTTCCTTTTGGGTCGTTAAACCGCCACCCAAAGCCCGGTGCCTGTTTTATTTCGTACGTTTTTAGAGAGAGCCTGTGTTAATGATTGAGGATGTGTTTATTAATCTGCGTATTTTAAACCTGTGTGTCTGATGACGAGGAATTTCCCAATTTGAAGGCGGCGTTTTAGACTTTGCCCTGTCAATATCTGGCCTAAATCAACTGGGAGGGAGATGGACAGACGTCTGGCTTGTGGGATCTATTGACTTTGAGGTTGTTTGGTTTGTTACTATAAACTCAGAGAAATCCACTACTTTTACTTTGAAAGCATGGGCGTAGCCAAGATTTATGTCGCAGGGGACAGGATTTTTGCCTTCAAAATCCCATCCTTCTGGTTCCAGGTTTCTATGCCCTTTCTGACCCAGAGTGATCAAGCGTCGCCAAGACACTAGATCCCCAAACATGGAGGACAAGGAGGAGGATTGGAGCAGCGGAGGTACGTTTCTCTGTCCATCCTGTTTATCTGTCTTTCGCAAACACTCACCTTGTGTATTTCACCATATTTCTTGCCCCGTATGCCTCCAGGCGACGGTGCCACATAAAAACCCATTCCACTACTGTAAGAAATCAATCTTTTTTCATGTGGCGGCACCTTTGGAACTCCCTGCCAATTGATATCAGCTGGGAACTTGATCGGCGCCTGCGAAAAATATTCCTATTCAGGAAAAAAAGATACTCAGGAGTTTAGAAAGTGGATGCAACTCCAAAAACAGGTGCAAAAACAGCATATATATGTGTGTGTGTGTGTGTGTGTGTGTGTGTGTGTATAACAGGTTAATACAGTAGTACCTCAGGTTACATACGCTTCAGGTTACATACGCTTCAGGTTACAGACTCTGCTAGCCCAGAAATATTACCTCGGGTTAAGAACTTTCCTTCAGGATGAGAACAGTGGGGGTCCCATCCAACTCTGAAATACTTGGACAGGGGTCAGCAAACTTTTTCAGCGGGGGGCTGGTCCACCGTCCCTCAGACCTTGTGCTGGGCCAGACTATATTTTTTTTGCGGGAGAAATGAACGAATTCCTATGCCCCACAAATAACCCAGAGATGCATTTTAAATAAAAGGACACATTCTACTCATGTAAAAACACACTGATTCCTGGACCATACGCAGGCCGGATTGAGAAGGCGATTGGGCCGGATCCGGCCCCCGGGCCTTAGTTTGCCAACCTATGTTCTTTGTTGCTGTTTAGTCGTTTAGTCGTGTCTGCCTTTTCGTGACCCCCTGGACCAGAGCACACCAGGCACTCCTGTCTTCCACTGCCTCCCGCAGTTTGGTCAAACTCATGCTGGTAGCTTCAAGAACACTGTCCCACCATCTCGTCCTCTGTCGTCCCCTTCTCCTTCGGCCCTCCATCTTTCCCAACATCAGGGTCTTTTCCAGGGAGTCTTCTCTTCTCATGAGGTGGCCAAAGTCTTGGAGCCTCAGCTTCAGGATCTGTCCTTCCAGTGAGCACTCAGGGCTGATTTCCTTCCGAAAGGAGAGGTTTGATCTTCTTGCAGCCCATGGGACTCTCAAGAGTCTCCTCCAGCACCGCAAGTGACAAGGTGGGAAGGCAGGAATAAGTTGAAAAGGCTGAAAAGGCTTCTTCATACCTGCAGAATTCGGCCCGCACCCCTCGGACTCCTGGGAACGGCGTGTCTGCCCTGGCCACCGCCTGGTGTTCACCCTTCTGGGACTCGTCTGCGTCTTCACCATTGCCGTCGCCGTGTTCGGCTTAACGGGTGAGTAGTGGCTCAGCGGGTGAGATATCCGGCTCCTCGGGGGCGGGTGTGGCAATGAGGGGTAAAGATAAAGGTAAAGGGACCCCTGACCATTAGGTCCAGTCGTGCCCGACTCTGGGGTTGCGGCGCTCATCTCCCTTTACTAGCCGAGGGAGCCGGCGTACAGCTTCCGGGTCATGTGGCCAGCAGGACTAAGCCGCTAATGGCGAACCAGAGCAGTGCACGGAAACGCCGTTTACCTTCCTGCCGGAGCGGTACCTATTTATCTACTTGCACTTTGATGTGCTTTCGAACTGCCAAGTGGGCAGGAGCTGGGAGAAAGCAATGGGAGCTCACCCCATCGCGGGGACTTAGAATCATAGAATCATAGAATCCTAGAGTTGGAAGAGACCACAAGGGCCATGGAGTCCAACCCCCTGCCAAGCAGGAAACACCATCAGAGCACTCCTGACATATGGTTGTCAAGCCTCTGCTTAAAGACCTCCAAAGAAGGAGACTCCACCACTCTCCTTGGCAGCAAATTCCACTGTCAAACAGCTCTTACTGTCAGGAAGTTCTTCCTAATGTTTAGGTGGAATCTTCTTTCTTGTAGTTTGGATCCATTGCTCCGTGTCCGCTTCTCTGGAGCAGCAGAAAACAACCTTTCTCCCTCCTCTATGTGACATCCTTTTATATATTTAAACATGGCTATCATATCACCCCTTAACCTCCTCTTCTCCAGGCTAAACATGCCCAGCTCCCTTAGCCGTTCCTCATAAGGCATCGTTTCCAGGCCTTTGACCATTTTGGTTGCCCTCCTCTGGACACGTTCCAGTTTGTCAGTGTCCTTCTTGAACTGTGGTGCCCAGAACTGGACACAGTACTCCAGGTGAGGTCTGACCAGAGCAGAATACAGTGGCACTATTACTTCCCTTGATCCAGATGCTATACTCCTATTGTTGCAGCCCAGAATTGCATTGGCTTTTTTAGCTGCCGCGTCACACTGTTGGCTCATGTCAAGTTTGTGGTCAACCAAGACTCCTAGATCCTTTTTACATGTACTGCTCTCACATGTACTGCTCTTGAACCGCCGACCTTCTGATCAGCAAGTCCTAGGCTCTGTGCCACCAGCGCCACCCATTACCCTGGCAAAAGGGTACCCCCTGGCAAAAGGGGGACCCCCCCATTCGAGAGCCAGGTGTGGAGTCCACGATTGTGGCGTGGCGAACTCAGAAGTACGCAACCATTTAGGTGTCAGGACAAATTATGTTGGAAATGTAAGGTGAACGAAGGGAACTTCCTACATATGTGGTGGTCCTGTGCTAAGGTTAAGGCTTTCTGGGATATTATCTACAATGAATTAAAAAAGATACTAAAATATAATTTCAGCAAAAAACCAGAGGCATTCTTATTAGGGCTAATTGATGGAGAAATTTATAAAAAAGATGTAAATCTATTTATGTATGCCACAACGGCAGCGAAAATCCTCCTGGCTCAAAGGTGGAAGCAGCAAAAACTCCCTACATTGGAAGACTGGAGAATAAAAATGGTAGAATTTGTGGAGTTGGTGAAGCTGAGGGGGAGAATTAGGAGGAAAAATATCAAAAGGACCGGAGCAAATTTAGTCATTACCTGAAAGAAAATTGTACTCATTTAAAAACGTTTGTAGCATTAACGTGAAATGTTTTGTAATGTGAATTTAAGATGATGATTTATAAATAAGCATGTGATTTCTTAAGTGATTAGATAAAGAAGTGATTATGGGAATGTGAAAGATATGTTATAGGCTATAGGGATGTCAGAAAGAGAGATAGAAGGAAGTCAAAGCTCACTTTGAGCAAATAATATAAGTTGTGAATATGTATATTGAATTAAATGAAATATGTGAAAATTTAATAAAAATTATTATTATTTTTTAAAAAAGAATGCAACCATTTAGGACCAGTCTACCTTTCAGATTGACTGACACCCCCCCACCTGTGCCCCCTCGGCCAATTCGATTGGTGGGTTTATTAAATTCATCTACCACCCTTTGTCAGAACATATTGGATTCTTATTAATGAAAAATTAATTAAAAATATTTTTAAAAAGCAAAAGGCGCCTAGAAGAATGGGAGTTTCGAACTTTGCTCCCTCCCCCCAGGTCGGAAATCTGTCGGTGAATTGAAAGGGATGGAGGAGACTTTGAAAAGCATCAACCGCACGGTCTCAGCGGAGATCGCCGCTCTGAAAAAGAAGGGTGAGTCCAGGAAGCAGGTCTTCTTTCCAAGTGTATTCCGGCAAATAACCCTCCAAGTGTCCCGATTTCGCAGGGATGGTCCCGGAAATACAAAAGCCATTCTGGCTTCCGGTCTGATCCTGAAACGTCCCTATTTGGGGGCCAACTCCCATCTCTTGCGGGGACTCGATTAGTGCCAGCGCCTTCTGTCAAGAGTTTGGGTGTAATCTTCGACGCTTCCCTTTCCATGGAGGCCCAGGTGGCAGCCACAGCAAAGGTGGCATTTTTCCATCTCTGTCGTATCAAGCCGTTGGTCTCTTACCGTTCTCGCCCCAACCTGGCCACTGTGATCCATGCAACGGTCACCTCCAGGCTTGACTACTGTAACTCACTCTACGTGGGGCTGCCCTTGAAGCTGACCCAGAAACTCCAGCAGGTGCAGAATGCTGCAGCGAGGCTCCTCACGGGGTCCTTTTCGCGGGATCACATTCACCCAGTTCTCTACCAGCTGCACTGGCTCCCGGTGGAGTACAGGATCAGGTTTAAGGTGCTGGTTTTGACCTTTAAAGCCCTATGCGGCCCAGGACCCGCGTATCTACGGGACCGCCTCTCCTGGTATGTCCCACGGAGGGGAGGACCTTAAGGTCCACAAATGACAACACCTTGTAGGTCCCAAGTTGCAAGGTGGTTAGATTGGTCTCAACTAGGGCCAGGGCCTTTTCAGCTCTGGCCCCGACTTGGTGGAACGCTCTGTCCCAAGAGACTAGGGCCCTGCGGGACTTGACATCTTTCCGCAGGGACTGCAAGACGGAGCTGTTCTGCCTGGCCTTTGGCAAGGGCACAGCCTGACTCCCTCCTTTGGTAATCCTCACAGAACTCTAGCCCAATGGTTGCCATTGATCTGATTTGAACTGATTTTAACGCAAATAATGTGCATGCGCATAAGCGATTTCTGGTGCTCCTCCGACTCAGAAGTGGGCAGCTGCGCAGCACTGGTAAGAGCAGGTGGCGGCAGCAGGCGGCGGAGGTCACCATGGGCCGGATAAACAAGTCCCTCGGGCCTGATCTGGCCCGTGGCCCTTAGTTTGGGGACTTACATCCCAGGAGCCTACACAACACAAAACACTGTTGCTGTCTGAAGGTTTGATTTTATTTGTTTTTTATCTTATATTTTGGAAATGTACATCCAGTTTTCTTTGTCCTTTAAATTTTTGGGGGCCGCCCAGGAGAGTGAGCTATAGCTTGTTTAGTTTATATGTAAATCTGGCACGGTCCCTGTTAATGGAGAAATCTGAGGACAAAAAAGCAACGGCAGCAGCCAGGAAGACCAGAGCAAAACAGCAGCCAGTAGGCTTGGTCATTCTTGAAGACTGTTGCAACAGGACTCCCACCTGCCACCAGGTGGAACAAGATGGAAGCCCCAAACAAAAGAGAACCCAAACTTTTATTAGCTGCTAATCCCTATGTTAAAAAGGTAAAGGTTCCCCTGCCCGTACGGGCCAGTCTTGACAGACTCTAGGGTTGTGCGCTCATCTCACTCTAGAGGCCGGGAGCCAGCGCTGTCCGGAGACACTTCCGGGTCACGTGGCCAGCGTGACAAGCTGCATCTGGCGAGCCAGCGCAGCACACGGAACGCCGTTTACCTTCCCGCTGGTAAGCGGTCCCTATTTATCTACTTGCACCCAGAGGTGCTTTCGAACTGCTTGGTTGGCAGGCGCTGGGACTGAACGACGGGAGCACACCCCGCCGCGGGGACGATTGGCAAGTCCTAGGTGCTGAGGCTTTAACCCACAGCGCCACCCGCGTCCCATCCCTATGTTACACCCCCCAAACTACATCAGTCATACATCACGGCTGCATCATGAAAGGGGAGGTCTGGTGGCCGTAATCTGAGCATCCTGGACCCTGCCCCATGGTTCTCCTTGCCCTCCACCAAACACCCATCAAGTGAAACAAAAGAGATCTTTACATTTCCCTGTTTCCCAGCTAAGTTCATCCCACCCTTTTGTCTTCATCTGGGTTTGTTCTTTCTGGCATGGCTACCTGTCTGGCACTCAGGTATCAGGAGGCCAGGGATTATCCCTCAGGCAGAGGGGCTGCTGAGGAGCTGAGCTCACAGGTCTATATGAATTTCTGAAGTTTTCCAGTGAGCCAGTACAGAGATCCATTGATCAGTGAATTCTTACATTTGGTATCGTGCAGCAAAGGCCCTTTGAATAGATAGGAAGAAACTGTGATGAAGTGTTTTGTGGGGACAAATCACAAAAGTCACAAAAGTGCTGATTTTGGTAGTGGGCTGCATGTGCATGATATCTGCTGGAGGGGCAACTCCCCCACCTATGCATAAATTCCTGCAACATCCCCAAACCATTTCCTACAACTTCACCTCTTTCTGCTGGTTCCAGAGGCAGAAGATTTGAAGCAACTGGTGAAAATTGAACATATGGTGCAAAACCTGACCGAGGAGGCGAAGGAAGGTGCGTCTGCGCAGAAGCAGCTGTGGGACAGATGTGGGTTTTCCCCCCCCCTGTGTGAGGGGAGGTGGTGGTTGCCCCTGAATTTGGGCAGGCTGTACTTTTTAGTTATTAATTTAGGTTAGTAACTATTTTGTTGCTGCTATTATTATTTCTAATAATGATAAGGTAAAGGTAAAGGGACCCCTGACCATTAGGTCCAGTCGTGGCCGACTCTGGGGTTGCGGCGCTCATCTCGCTTTACTGGCCAAGGGAGCCAGGGTACAGCTTCCGGGTCATGTGGCCAGCAGGACTAAGCTGCTTTTGGCGAACCAGAGCAGCGCACGGAAACACCGTTTACCTTCCCGCCGGAGTGGTACCTATTTATCTACTTGCACTTTGACGTGCTTTCGAACTGCTAGGTGGGCAGGAGCAGGGACTGAGCAACGGGAGCTCACGTCATTGCGGGGATTCGAACCGCTGACCTTCCGATCGGCAAGTCCTAGGCTCTGTGGTTTAACCCACAGCGCCACCCGCGTCCCTTTCTAATAATGATACCCCTTCATTATACAACTTTAGGCACCAGGCAAAAAGGTTCCTCTTCAACCAAGCCTTTGGTTAATTGATATCCAATGCCCTTTTAAAATTGTGTGTGTGTGTGAGTGTGTTATTGGGTTGTTTTCATTTTCTTTTCCTATTTTTATATAATTTATATAATTTTTTATAATTTTATATAATAAATATAATTTTATTATAATTTTTTATATAATTTTATATAATTTTTATTAATTTTTCTGTTTCACAATTTAAACAACCTTAAAATATTGGTGATTTCCCTTCTTCTCTTTCCATGGCTCATTTTGCATATCATAAATCCTTGTATATTTTACTAAACCATTCAGTATTCCATTATTAACATCCATCAAAACATATTTACACTGCTGAATTTATCTTAATGCTGCTAATGTTTTCAAGTGTAAACAGTGCCCCCCATATATTCAATAAACATTTTCTAATCTTCTTTATGTTCTTCTTGTTCTCTTATTCTATATTCAAAACAAAACAAAATAAATAAAATAAAATAAAATATAAAATAAAAAAATCCTTCCAGTAGCACCTTAGAAACCAGCTAAGTTAGTTATTGGTATGAGCTTTCGTGTGCATGCACACTTCTTCAGATATTCTATATGTTAGGTTCATAAACTGCACATATTCCATCAGTTTTAAGTTCCCATTCTTCTTAATTGGGACCTCACTCGTTTTCCATTTTTGGGCTAACAAAACATGGGGTGCAGTAGTGACATACATAAATAACCTTTTTTGACACCTGGGAATTTCCATCTGAATTATTTCCCAACGAAAAGGAGACTGGTTTTTTTTAGGGGGGATGGCGTACTTTCCCCCCAATTCATTATGGATTATTTTCATTTTCAATTTGATTATGCGTTTTGTGATTTTATATTGTGATTTTATGCTCCGAACTGCCCTGAGACCTGAGGATATAGGGCAGTATACTACTACTAGGAACGCGGGTGGCACTGTGGGTTAAATTACAGAGCCTAGGACTTGACTACTACTACAAATTTTATATCCCTCATTTTTCCGTACCCGAGGTAGTTATTGCCCAGAAAAAGTATACGGAATACAAAAAGCTAAAAACACATAAGAGATCATGGTTAAAAAGCAAAACTGTCAACGTTTCCCTTTTTTTCAGGGAAATTCCCTTATTCCGAATAGGATTCCTCGCAAGAAAAGGGAAAAGTTGACAGCTATGTTAAAAAGCAATTAAGCCATAACAAAATTAAAACCATGTGAGAAAACAAATCTTTAAAATACAGGTAACAGAAACAGCCTAGCCCATTTAAAAGCCCTTTGCGTAGAAAACGGTCAGTCCTTGAAAATTCGTTGCGGGGGGGGGGGCTCAAGAATAATAATATGGAATGACCCTCATTTCCCTTTGGTCTGATCCAGTGAAGACCCAGTTCCAGGAACAGATCTCTAAACTGCGGACCAGCGCGCGGACCCAGAATTGCGAAGTGGAGAGCATTAAAAGCAACAAGACAGGTCAGGAATTAATCGGGGAGTAGCGCTCAAGCGTCTGTCTGGAAAAGGGGGGTGCATAACTGTGGCTCATGCAATAATTCTTGCAGTAATTCCCTGGTCCTGAATGGGGCAACTGTGCCCCCGAAGGACCAGGTGCGCAGCCTGGGAGTCATTGTGGACTCACTGCTGTCCATGAAGGCGAAGGTCAGTTCTGTGTCCAGGGCAGCTGTCTGCCAGCTCCATCTGGGACGCAGGATGAGACCCTCCCTGCCCGCAGACTGTCTGGCCAGAGTGGCGCATGCTCTGGTTATCTCCCGCATGGACTACTGCAATGCGCTCTACGTGGGGCTACCTTTGAAGGTGACCCGGAAACTGCAATTAATCCAGAATGTAGTGAGGCTACAGGGAACCAGACAGAGGGCCTTCTTGGTAGTGGCGCCCGCCCTGTGGAACGCCCTCCCATCAGATGTCAAAGAGATAAATAATTACCTGACATTCAGAAGACATCTTAAGGCAGCCCTGTTCAGGGAAGTTTTTAATATGTAACGCTGTACTGTTTTTAACACTGATTGGGAGCCGCCCAGAGTGGCTGGGGAAACTCAGCCAGATGGGCGGGGTATAAATAATAAATTATTATTATTATTATTATTATTATTATTATTATTATTATTATGTGACTGTGGAAATGGATAAAAGCCCCCCATCCGAACAATGACTATCATCAGTGCAGCTAAGAAAAAAATTAAAATTTTTAATTTTTATCATCTACAATACTATCCTGTTTATTTTATAGTACAGTACATTGATTACTGCTTTCATTTTATGGATCGATGGTTTCATTAGATAGTAAAATTCATGTTCAATGGCTGGTTTTTAAGGGGTTGTTTTTAAAAGTCTGGAACGGATTAATCCATTTTGCATTACTTTCTATGAGAAAGGGTGCCTTGGTTTTGGAACGCTTTGGTTTTGGAACAGATTTCCAGAACGGATTAAGTTTGAGAACCACGATTCTGTGGTTCTGTGAAGTTTTTACCAGCTATCCCACAGAGGGACAGAGTTTGACCTCTCTGTCATTCTTTACCCCCCCCCCCCAAAGTGGGAAGCCACTGCTGTCTCAAAGGTTGGCTCCCGTTTAGTCGCAGCTGCTACTGGCTCTCCAAAACGGACAAGTCTTGGGACGAAGCCAAGCTGGACTGCGAAGATAAAGACGCCCACCTGGTCATCATCACCAGCTACTTGGAGCAGGTAAGTTGGCCCGAGGGATGCGGGGAACTCTAGGCGGGAGAAAGACCTTTGAAGGTGACCCAGAAACTGCAACTAATCCAGAATGCGGCAGCCGGACTGGGGACTGGGAGCGGCTGCCGAGACCACATAACACCGGTCCTGAAAGACCTACATTGGCTCCCAGGACGTTTCCAAGCACAATTCAAAGTGTTGGTGCTGACCTTGAAAGCCCTAAACGGCCTCAGTCCTGTATACCTGAAGGAGCGTCTCCACCCCCATCGTTCTGCCCGGACACTGAGGTCCAGCTCCGAGGGCCTTTTGGTGGTTCCTTCATTGTGAGAAATGAGGTTACAGGGAACCAGGCAGAGGGCCTTCTCGGTGGTGGTGCCCACCCTGTGGAACGCCCTCCCATCAGATGTCAAGAAAATAAACAACTACAGCCATACCTCGGGTTGAATGTGCTTCGAGATGAGCGCGTTCGAGTTGCGCTCTGCGGCAACCCGGAAGTAACGGAGCGCATTACTTCCGGGTTTCACCGCTTGCGCATGCGCAGACGCTCAAAATGACGTAACGCGCATGCGCAGAAGCGCCGAAACGTGACACGCGCAGACGCGTGGACACAGGTTATGTTTGCTCTGGAACGGATCCCGTTCGCATCTAGAGGTACCACTGTATCTGACTTTTAGAAGACATCTGAAGGCAGCCCTGTGCAGGGACATTTTTAATGTTGGAAATTTTTTTCTGTTTTCTGTTGGGAACTTCCCAGAGTGGCTGGGGAAACCCAGCCAGATGGGCAGGATATAAATAAGAAATCATGTCTGAATTGTGCATTGCTTTGTAACGATTTGTTGGGTCTCTGGACCGTAATAAAGATTGATTGATTGATTGATTGATTATTACTGCTGCATTGGGACAAACAGCAAACTGTGGAAAATGCAACTGACGTTTATTCCGGTCTAACGCTAAATCACACATGTTTTTCCTGGGAAGCGCAAAAGGAGCTATGGAGGAGACCCGAGAAATGCAATTAATAGTGCCAACTAAAACTGCAATCTGCCCCCGGTGACACCACTTTTTTCTTCTGCCCTCTCTCTCTCTCCAGCAATTTGTGGCCCAGCTCACGAAGCCCCGGAACACCTGGATCGGCTTGACCATGGCTAGTGGCGTCTGGAAGTGGGTGGACGGGACGGGTTACACCATCCGCAGAATGTGAGTTTGACCGCCTGCCTACCTGGTGTCCACTCGCATTGCCCTTTTGTGAGGTTCCATGTGCTGGGTATATCATTCAAGAGGATATTCTGCTCTGTAAATGCGAGATTGTTCCGTACAGTTCTGTTACCTTCAACCAAAAATCTTTCAACATAGGGCAATGGAAAAAACATATGTTTTAGAGAAGCATTTTCCCTATTGCTTCTCCAGCAGTTCGATACCTTAGATAGCCATTTTTTAAAACAAATGTAATGGGGTCCAGGGGACGCGGGTGGTGCTGTGGTCTAAACTACAGAGCCTAGGACTTGCTGATCAGAAAGTCGGTGGTTCAAATCCCCGCGACGGGGTGAGCTCCCGTTGCTCGGTCCCTGCTCCTGCCAACCTAGCAGTTTGAAAGCACATCCAAGTGCAAGTAGATAAATAGGTATCGCTCCGGCGGGAAGGTAAACGGCGTTTCCATGCGCTGCTATGGTTCGCCAGAAGCAGCTTAGTCATGCTGGCCACATGACCCAGAAGCTGTATGCCGGCTCCCTCGGCCAGTAAAGTGAGATGAGCGCCGCAACCCCAGAGTTGGCCACGACTGGACCTAATGGTCAGGGGTCCCTTTACCTTTAATGGGGTCCAGTATATTCCAAATATTATTTTCTGTTGTATGTGGCTCTCTGATCTGAACTCTCGCAGGAGCATTCAAGGCGCACAACGGTTTTGCTCGGGCTGCCATTTTCCCTTTCTTGCTCTTGTTGTAAACAAAAATTGCCCTTTTCCCTTATGGGGTATCCAAGAGCCCATATAGAGTCCTTACATAGGTTCCCTATTGGTAGGAGAAGATAACAGAGGCCAACCATACAATATTGAGAAGCAAAGCAGCTAGTAAGCCTGATCTTTATTGATCTGTTGCAACTGGGTCCTCGCTCACCACACACAGGAGGGAGGAGGAACCTAGAATAATGGCGTGCAAGGCCTTATAAAGACTTTTGAAATTGCCACCCTGTAGATCAAGACCACCCCCAGAAACATCATACACACATCACAGAAGGGGTGTAACCTAAGACCACCCCTCAGATACATCATACCTACATCACAGAAAAGGCGGTCTACAGCAGAAATCTGAGTGCTTTGTTTACCTCCTGTCTGCCTGGTTACCTGTTAACGGTCACTTGATTGGATTGCCTGGCCAGTCTTTTGTAATGATAAATACTTAGTTCCTGAGCCAGGTCACAGGCTGACACCCTATTCATTATCTTAAATGTGCCCTTAAGACAGGATGTGTGAGGAAAGAGACAATGGGGAGGTTTCCCACTTTGACCTTGCTGAGAAAACATTTGCTCAGTTTGGGAATCAAAATGGTTCCAGGTCAGTCTTCCTGTGCTGATCTATGTACCTGCTTGGTTGGTATGCTTATGAACGTTAGCATATATCTAAGACCTCAAAATTCCTATCACACTCTCGCTCTCATTGCAGAGACTGGCGGCTCGGGGAACCGAATAGCTTTTCCGTCGAAACGCCCTACCACCCGGCCCACTGCGCCCATCTCTACCGCGACGGGCTATGGAGCAACGAGAACTGTAACCGCCACTACAACTGGGTGTGCGAGATGAACGGCTGAGTCGCCAGGACAGAGAGCGCCCAGCATGGAGGCCATGGAGTTTGCCAGGCCGCTCGGCCTCTTCCAAAGCAAATAAACAGAACCATTACACAAAGAAAGGGGACACCTTGTCATCATTGTCTATTTCCGGAACATTTTCGTTTCTCACGGTTTTTACCGGTAATTTTATCGCTTTGTCCTTTTGGCAAACCGCATCGACTTTTATAAGTAATAATAATAGATTTTCATTTATATCCCGCCCTTCCCAGTTTAAAAAATGGGCTCCGGGCGGCTAACAACAACAAATTTAAAACACTTAAGTGTAAAAGCAGCGTAAAATATAGTATAAAAACATGACTTTGAAGTACAGTGGTAGCTTGGTTCTCAAACAACTTGGAACCCAAACACTGCAGACCTGGAAGTACGTGTTCCAGTTTGCGAACCTTTTTCGGAAGCCGAACATACTCCGTTTTGAGTGTTATGCTTGTTTTGAGTGTTACGCTGAGGTCTGTCCGTTTTAGCTATTTATTTTGTGTTTGTGTTTTTGCTGTTCTTTTTTCTTTTGTGACTGTGTGGAACCCAGTTCAGCTACCGACTGATTGACTGTGTGACTGCAGTACATTGTGTATTTCTTTCATTTTATGCATCAATGGTCCCGTTAAATAGTAAAATCCATGTGAAACTGCTGTTTTAGGGGTTGTTTTTAGAAGTCTGGAATGGATTAATCCGTTTCGCATAGCTTTCTATGGGAAAGCCCGCCTCGGTTTTGGAACGCTTTGGTTTTGGAACGGACTTCCAGAACGGATTAAGTTTGAGAACCACGGTACCACCGTAGTTGTTTTGCAGCTAAGAGTTATATTCTTATTCTTAATTATTTTGGGAATGTTTAAAATGGTTTTCTTTTGCAATAATTTTATTGTTTTGGTAAAGAGCTTTGAGTTTGTTTGTTTTTACAATCAGGCAGTGCAGTCACAGCATAGATTAGACCAACCTTTTTTGGGACCATGCCCCACCTACACATCTCTAAAATCCTGATACTCCCAGAATTCCTTGGGGGGAAGCCATGCCAGTTCAACGCCGCTTCCCAGGGGACTCTGGGAATTGTAGTTCCATGGGGGGAAATACAAATCTCCTCGCCACACTCAGCCCCAGTGACCAAACTACGTTTCCCAGGACTCTTTGCGGGCGAAAACTGTTTAAAATGGTATGATCCTGCGTGAACAGGATAGGGGTCTGGGGTTTGGCCCAATCTTACCACGATGACCGGTATTATTACTGTGAAGACAACGGCATCCTAAAAACCTTTGGCGTACTGCAAGAAGGGGAAAGGCAAAATGTTGCAAACCTGTATGTATATTTATTTATTTGATGCAGTGAAGGCTGGGGCCAGTGGGGAGGAAAGCAGGGAGTTAAAAAGGAGGCAAACCCAAAAGCAAGGACATTTATTGTGTTTCGGTCAGGACAAATGCAAGATTTTGCACTTGGGCAGGAAGAACGAGATGCACAAATATAAAATGGGGGACAGCTGGCTTGCTAGCAGCACATGTGAAAAGAATCTAGGGGTCTCAGTGGACCACAAGCTGAACATGAGTCAACAGTGTGATGCAGCAGCAAAAAAGGCCAATGCTATTCTGGGCTGCATCAACAGAAGTCTAGTGTCCAGATCAAGGGAAGGAATAGTCACGCTCTATTTTACTTTCTTGGGCTCCATGATCACTGCAGATGGTGACAGCAGACACGAAATTAAAAGACGCCTGCTTTTTGGGAGAAAAGTGATGGCAAACCTAGACAGCATCTTAAAAAGCAGAGACATCACCTTGCCAACAAAGGTCCGTATAGTGAAAGCTCTGGTTTTCCCAGTAGTGATGTATGGAAGTGAGAGCTGGACCATAAAGAAGGCTGATGGCCGAAGAATTTATGCTTTTGAATTCTGGTGCTGGAGGAGACTCTTGAGAGTCCCATGGACTGCAAGAAGATCAAACCTCTCCATTCTGAAGGAAATCAGCCCTGAGTGCTCACTGGAAGGACAGATCCTGAAGCTGAGGCTCCAAGACTTTGGCCACATCATGAGAAGAGAAGACTCCCTGGAAAAGACCCTGATGTTGAGAAAGATGGAGGGGACAAGGAGAAGGGGACGACGGAGGACGAGATGGTGGGACAGTGTTCTTGAAGCGACCAACATGAGTTTGACCAAACTGCGGGAGGCAGCGGAAGAGAGGAGGGCCTGGCGTGCTCTGGTCCAGGGGGTCACGAAGAGGCGGACACAACTAAACGACTAAACAACAACAACAACAACATTCTGCCTTGGGCAGACCCCACCTGGAGTCCTGTGTCCGGTTCCAGACACCCCACTTTAAAGCGGAGAGTGACAAGTTGGAAGGTGTGCAGAGGAGGGCAACCAAGGTGATCAAAAGGGTCTGGAAACCAAGCCTTATGAGCAGGCTTCCTCAACTTCGGCCCTCCAGATGTTTGGAGACTACAATTCCCATCATCCCTGACCTCTGGTCCTGCTAGCTAATGATCATGGGAGTTGTAGGCCAAAAACATCTGGAGGGCCGAAGTTGGGGCAGCCTGCGTATGAGGAACAGTTGAAGGAGCTAGGGATATTTAGCGTGGAGAAGAGAGGACTGAGATTGAAGCCATGGGTTCGAGTCATACCCTCCGGAGCAGGAGAAAACGAGACATTTCTTAAGGGCTTTCACATGGAGGGCTATCACAAGATGCAAGCTAGTTTTCTCCTGCCCCGGAGGGTACGACTCGAACCCATGGCTTCAGTTTACAAGAAAGGAGATTCGGACTCAGCAGATTCTGATGGTGAGAGTCATTCAACATTGGTACTCCTAGAAGGTGCTGGACTATCCTTTCCTGGAGGTTTCGAAGCAGAGGCTGAATGGCCCTTTGTCAGGGATTCTTAGGGTGCTATTCCTGCATCGCAAGGGGGTTGAGATAGATGACCTTTGGTGGTCCCCATCCAGCTCTGCCATTTTGCAAATCTACGAAGCGGCGGCCCTGCTACTGCTAGACCTCCCCAACCACTCTGTCCAGAGTGAATAAAGGAACGCGGATTCCTGGGTTCTCCGATGGAGGACAGTCTCCTTTCCTGCTGTTCCGAAATCTCTGCCCGCGCTTCATTTGCTGGCTGCCCCCTCTGCCAGCTGCCGCATGGCGTCTTCTTCGAAGCGGAAGATGTGCCAGCCCTCAGTGGCAGTCAGGTCCACGGCGCCGTTGCCAAGGTATAAGTCGATGGCCTTTTGGTTCCAGTCCAGAGCCGAGAACTTCATCTGGGTGCATCCTTTCTCCACGCCAATCTGCAGAGGAGAAGAAGAAAGACCTTAGCTCAGCAGGGAGAACATCAGCTTGGCATGCGGAAGGTTGTGGGTTCAACTCTTGGGATCTTTGGGTAGCGCTGGGGCAACTGTGCCCCTGAAGGACCAGGTGCGCAGCCTGGGAGTCATCCTGGACTCACCGCTCTCCATGGAGGCGCAGGTCAGTTCTGTGTCCAGGGCAGCTGTCTGCCAGCTCCATCTGGTATGCAGGATGAGACCTTCCCTGCCCACTGTCTGTCTCGCCAGAGTGGTGCATGCTCTGGTTATCTCCCGCTTGGACTACTGCCATGCGCTCTACGTGGGGCTACCTTTGAAGGTGACGTGGAAACTGAAATTAATCCAGAATGCGGCAGCTAGACTAGTGACTGGGGGCGGCTGCCAAGACCACATAACACCGGTCTTGAAAGATCTTCATTGGCTCCCAGTACGTTTCCGAGCACAATTCAAAGTGTTGGTGCTGGCCTTGAAAATCCTAAACGGCCTCAAAGGCCAGTAGACCTGAAGGAGCGTCTCCACCTCCATCGTTCTGCCCGGACACTGAGGTCCAGCTCCGAGGGCCTTCTGGCGGTTCCCTCATTGCGAGAAGTGAGGTTACAGGGAACCAGACAGAGGGCCTTCTCGGTGGTGGCTCCCGCCCTGTGGAACGCCCTCCCTTCAGATGTCAAGGAAATAAACAACTACCTGACTTTTAGAGGACATCTGAAGGCAGACCTGTTTAAGGAATCTTTTAATATTTGGTGTTTTATCACTTTTTCATTATTATTATCATTAATTCTGTTGGGAGCCGCCTAGAGTGGCTGGGGAAACCCAGCCAGATGGGTGAGGCATAATAATAATAATAATAATAATAATAATAATAATAATTGTTATTATTACACCTGCCTGATGTGGGTGGCGCTGTGGGGTAAACTACAGAGCCTAGGACTTGCTGATCAGAAGGTCAGCAGTTCAAATCCCTGTGACGGGGTGAGCTTCTGTTGCTCGGTCCCCGCTCCTGCTAGCAGTTCGAAAGCACGTCAAAGTGCAAGTAGATAAATAGGTACCGCTCCGGCGGGAAGGTAAACGGCGTTCACCAGAAGCGGCTTAGTCCTGCTGGCCACACGACCCGGAAGCTGTACGCCGGCTCCCTCGGCCAATAAAGCGAGATGAGCGTCACAACCCCAGAGTCGGCCACAACTGGACCTAAGGGTCAGGGGTCCCTTTACCTTTACCTTACACCTGTCTGAAACCCTGGAGAGTTATTGCTGCCAGTCCGAGCAGGTCATATGAAGCTAGGTGGACCCCAGAGGCATGACTGGCTATGAGGCAGCTTCTAATGTTCCTATTTCTAGGGAAAAAGGAACATAGCAGAGCAGTTGCCTGGCATGCAGAATGTTCCATTTCTGTGTAGGGGCAGCTCTTACCTGGGCAATGGCGCTCATCAGCTTCTTCCCAATGCCTCTCCCTGCGACGGAAGAGGAAAAGCTCAGAAGGAAGACAGGACTCCTGGGTTCTTCGAAGGAAGGAAATACCCCCCCCCCGGTATTTACGCCTTGGGAACTCTCTGCCACAGCATCCTGGCTTCCACTATCAAGTCCCAGAACATGTCCCGCCCTCATCTGGTCTAGGTCACTCCCTCCAAATTTTACCTTTGTTTTCAAAGCAACCGGACTCCTTCCAGATAATAATAATAATAATAATAATAATAATAATAATAATAATATATGGGATGCGGGTGGCCACAGAGCCTAGGACTTGCCGATCAGAAGTTCGGCGGTTCAAATCCCCGCGACGGGGTGAGCTCCCGTTGCTCCGTCCCTGCTCCTGCCAACCTAGCAGTTTGAAAGCACGTCAAAGTGCAAGTAGATAAATAGGTACCGCTCCGGCGGGAAGGTGAGCGGCGTTTCCGTGCGCTGCTCTGGTTCACCAGAAGCGGCTTAGTCCTGCTGGCCACATGACCCGGAAGCTGTATGCCGGCTCCCTCGGCCAATAAAGTGAGATGAGCGCCGCAACCCCAGAGTCGGCCACAACTGGACCTAATGGTCAGGGGTCCCTAATAATAATACAGTGGTACCTCGGGTTACATACACTTCAGGTTACATACGCTTCAGGTTACAGACTCCGCTAACCCAGAAATAGTGCTTCAAGTTAAGAACTTTGCTTCAGGGTGAGAACAGAAATCGTGCTTTGGTGGCGCGGCGGCAGGAGGCCCCATTAGCTAAAGTGGTGCTTCAGGTTAAGAACAGTTTCAGGTTAAGTACGGACCTCCAGAATGAATTAAGTACTTAACCCAAGGTACCACTGTAATTTATTATTATTTATACCCTGCCTATCTGACTGGGTTTCCCCAGCCACTCTGGGCTGCCTTCAGATGTCTTCTAAAAGTCTGGTAGTTGTTGTTCTCTTTGACATCTGGTGGGAGGGCGTTCCACAGGGAGGGCGCCACTACCGAGAAGGCCCTCTGCCTGGTTCCCTGTAACTTGGCTTCTCGCAGGGAGTTTTGGGAGTTGTAGTGCAATGAAAGTGGAGGGCGCCAGGTTGCTTTGAAGGTCCAATACACACACTCTCTCTCTTTCTCTCTCACACACATTTTCTTAATTGTACCGTAGTACCATGGGTTAAGTACTTAATTTGTTCCGGAGGTCCGTTCTTAACCTGAAACTGTTCTTAACCTGAAGCACCACTTTAGCTAATGGGGCCTCCCGCTGCTCATCCTGAAGCAAAGTTCTTAACCTGAAGCACTATTTCTGGGTTAGCAGAGTCTATAACCTGAAGCGTATGTAACCTGAGGTACCACTGTAGTTCCTGGCTGTTCATAGAATCCACCAAATTGTCGAGTTGCAAGGGACCCCAACGGTCATCCAGACCAACCCCCTGCGCTGTGGAAATCTTTGCCCAACGCAGGACTCGAACCCGCAACCCGGAGATTAAGAGCCTGGAATCAGCTTCTTCCCTTCCGCATTTCCGTACCCCGAAACTCTGGCATGACGTAGAGGTCTTCCATGTAGATGTTTCTACCTTTCCAGGTGCTGTAAGTGAAAAAATACAAGCCAAACCCCACGACGGTGTGGCCTGTAGCGGGAAAAACGAAAGAACGACAACAAAAGATCACAACCTGCTTTTCTAAAATCAGTCCAGGGCTCTTCTGGATCAGGTTAGCAGCTGACCATAAACAGGACCCGGGCGATTCAAACGCAGCCTTTTCCTCCAGGCAGTTGCTTGGGGGCAGAAAATATATTGGGGGGCTGCCCAAGAGATTGTGGGCCGCTCCCCGTGGCATGAGAACCTGGGTAAGTGGTTCTGAAATTCACCCCGGATTGCAAATCGCAGAATCGGAGAGTTGCAATGCACCCCAAGGGTTAATAATAATAATATTTTTTTATTTATACCCCGCCCTTCCCGGGTCAAAAAACCGGGCTCAGGGCGGCTAGCAACAAATTTAAAGCACTTGACTGATGCAACAAAAAACAGCATAAAATACAGTATAAAACGTGAATAACAATAAATTCAGAATTCAAAAATCAATTTGGGGGGGGGGTCCATCCATATAGAGAGTTTCATAGACATTTTCAGGGAAACAACAAAAATATAAGGCCCTGCCCAAAAGGGATTTGCAATCTTTGATACAGGGGAGGAGGGAAAAACCCTTGTTGAATTCCGTTATACACAGTTTCAATAGCAGATTAATGGCTGGTCAATATTCTACACCCTTTTAAATGAGTCTGCCGGGGTGTTTGTGTTATTTTAACTATTTACCTTGTATTTTATCCTGTGAACCGCCCTGAGATCTTGTGATGAAGGGAGGTCTATAAATCTAATTCATCATCATAATTTATTATTTACAGTATACCCAGCCCATCTGGCTGGGTTTCCCCAGCCACTCTGGGCGGCTTCCAACAAAGATTAAAAATACATTAAAACATCAATCATTAAAAACAATCCCTAAACAGGGCTGCCTTCAGATGTCTTCTAAAAGTCAGATAGTTGTTTATTTCCTTGACATCTGGTGGGAGGGAGTTCCACAGGGTGGGCGCCACCACTAAGAAGGCCCTGTGCCTGGTTCCCTGTAACTTGGCTTCTCGCGGGGAGAAAACCACCAGAACCATACTACCACAAAATATAACTGAGAAATAAAAATACATACATCCATATTTTGTTTGCTATTTGTTATTTACCGTCTTATTTCCTCCCAAACATTCCATGCAAAACACACACCCTCACAAACACACACACACACAATAATAATAATAATGACAATAATATTTTTTCACCTTTTATCTCACAAAATCGTTTCTTCAGTTTTGACTTCCTGTCAAGTCTCTTCGCGTATATTTTATCTTACAATTGAATGTACACAAAACAACAAACCTTTCTATATAGATTTCCCAATGCATTCAGAAAACATAATAAATCCTTAATTGTTGTCCACCTCCTTTTACTTCCTTTGCCACCCGAACGCTAGCACGGAGTCAAAACTATTATTGTATTTTTGGACATATCTTCTATAACCATCCTATTTCCCCGCACATTTTTGCTTTGAGTTTCCTCTGAGTTTGCTCGTCCATCGAGCCATCTCAATTACAAATTCCTGTAATTTAATTTGCCAATCTATTATTTTTTGAAGGTGGCTATCACCTCTCAGTCCCCTCTTCTCCCTTCCCAACTCCTTCGACCGCTCCTCATATGGCCAGACCCCTTGATCCTCTCAGCCGCCCTATAGCTTGTCGATATCCTTCTTAAACTGGGGTGCCCAGAACTCCAGATGGGCTCTGACCAAGGCAGAACGTCTCTGGGGCAAACCTGGGCGATCCTTCCCTCTGCTTTTCCTCCCATCGGAGACGGAGGTTAATTGGGAGAGGGAAGGAGGGAACAGAAGGGGACCTCCCCATTGCGGCAGAGAGGGAAGGATTGCATCTTCGCCATATTGGAAGATGGGATTTGGGGGCAGGAACCTCGCTTACCGTCTTTGCTCTGATGTTTCGGGGGGACCTCGGCCACCACACATTTATAGAAGGGGTCCTGGCAGAAGCCGTCCTCGTAAAGTCCTGGAAAGAGGGAAAGAAAGACGAGAGTATCAAAGAGACAGCGAGAGAAAGGGGGTGGAAAAAAACCAGGGTCAGCAGGACCCAGGAATCACTGCAAGAAGACCAGACCCCAAACCTTTGGGCTTTTAAGTTCAGGTGAGCTCTGGAAATAATAACAATAACAATAATAATAATAAAAACTAATAATACTAATACTAATAATTTATTATTTATACGCCACCCATCTGGCTGGGTTTCCCCAGCCACTCTAGACGGCTTCCAACAAAACACTAAAATACAATAACCTATTAAACACCCCCATCGTTCTGCCCGGACACTGAGGTCCAGCTCCGAGGGCCTTCTGGCGGTTCCCTCCCTGCGAGAAGCCAAGTTACAGGGAACCAGGCAGAGGGCCTTCTTGGTGGTGGCGCCTGCCCTCCCAGCAGATGTCAAAGAGAACAACAACTACCAAACTTTTAGAAGACATCTGAAGGCAGCCCTGTTTAGGGAAGCTTTTAAGGTTTGATGCATTACAGTATTTTAATATTTTGTTGGAAGCCGCCCAGAGTGGCTGGGGAAGCCCAGCCAGATGGGCGGGGTATAAATAATAAATTATTATTATTATTTCAGGGGCAGCCCTGCGTAGAGCGAGTTGCAGTAGTCAAGCCTGGAGGTGACCGTCGCATGGATCACTGTGGTCAGGTCGGGGCAGGAAATGCAGCCCGTCTCCCACACAAGGTGCCCTCAAGATGTTTGAGTCCTCAACGACCATCAGCCCACAGTGATCTGATCCCACCATCGTGCCCCAAACATGAACACAACACCCCTGTGAGTAGACCTGGCCAAGGAAGATTTGCCCCAAGAATTCCTGCCCGGGGTTCAGCCTCACCTTGACTGCTGTTTGCTACCTGATCAGGCATTTTCTCAAACTCTGCAAGTTCCTGAAAAGGGAGAAAGAGAACATGAACCACAGGTATAATGCCTGTCCCACCATCTCACTTGCCAAGACCTTGAATTTCCACACATAAAAAGTAAAGGTAAAGGGACCCCTGACCATTAGGTCCAGTCGTGGCCGACTCTGGGGTTGCGGCGCTCATCTTGCTTTACTGGCCAAAGGAGCCGGCGTACAGCTTCCGGGTCATGTGGCCAGCATGACTAAGCCGCTTCTGGCGAACCAGAGCAGCGCATGGAAACGCCGTTTACCTTCCCGCCGGAGCGGTACCTATTTATCTACTTGCACTTTGACGTGCTTTCGAACTGCTAGGCTGGCAGGAGCAGGGACCGAGCAACGGGAGCTCACCCCATTGTGGGGAATCGAACCGCCGACCTTCTGATCGGCGAGTCCTAGGCTCTGTGGTTTAACACAGAGCGCCACCCGCGTCCCGCACCCTATATATAGAAAGGAGCAAACCAGTGATATTCTTGCTCTCAGATCCCACTTGTGGGTTTCGGACCGGGTTGTGTTATAAACAAAAATCTGCCCTTTTCCCCTTATGGGGCATCCAAGAGCCCATATAGAGTCCTTACATAGGTTCCCAGTTGGTAGGAGAAAACAACAGAGGCCAACCAGAGAATATTGAGAAGCAAAGCAGCTAGTAAGCCTGATCTTTATTAATCTGTTGCAACAGGGTGCTCCCCTCACCACATACAGGAGGGAGGAGGAACACAGTACAAAAGTGTGCCTGCCCTTATATAGACATTTTAAATTCCCTCCCTGGAGTCCAAGACCACCCCCACAAACATCATCCCTACATCACAGAAAAGGTGGTCTACAGCAGAAATCTGAGTGCTTTGTTTACCTCCTGTCTGGCAGGTTACTTGATTGGATTGCCTGGGGAGCCTGGCCAGTCTTTTGCAATGACAAATACTAAGTTCCTGAGCCAGGTCACAGGCTCACACCCTATTCATATCTTAAATGTGCCCTTAAGACAGGATTTGTGAGGAAAGAGACAATGGGGAGGTTTCCCACTTTGACCTTGCAGAGAAATATTTTGCTCAGTTTGGGAATCAAAAACAGTTCCAAGTCGGTCTTCCTGTGCTGATCTATGTACATGCTTGGTTGGTACATTTATGAACATTTAATATATATCTAGACGGACACGGGTGGCGCTGTGGGTTAAACCACAGAGCCTAGGACTTGCCGATCAGAAGGTCGGCGGTTCGAATCCCCGCGACGGGGTGAGCTCCCGTTGCTCGGTCCCTGCTCCTGCCAACCTAGCAGTTCGAAAGCACATCAAAGTGCAAGTAGATCAATAGGTACTGCTCCGGCGGGAAGGTAAACGGCGTTTCCATGCGCTGCTCTGGTTTGCCAGAAGCGGCTCAGTCATGCTGGCCACATGACCTGGAAGCTGTACGCCGGCTCCCTCGGCCAAGAAAGCAAGACGAGCGCTGCAACCCCAGAGTCGGCCATGACTGGACCTAAGGGTCAGGGGTCCCTTTACCTTTAATTTATATCTAAGACCTAAAAATTCTTATCACACTCGGCCACCGTGAGAACAGGATCCTGGAGTGGATCGGGCCCCCTCCGGCCTGATCCAGCAGCCTCTCTGGATTGCAAAATGCGGAGTGCAAATTTCTGTGCAGAATCTCAAATGACACACAGAGAGAAAGGATAGCCTAGAGTCTAAAGCAATATCTGGCAATTACACAATCTTTCGGCGAGCTTTGCTATGCTAATGCAAAACCCACAGGAGAGAAATCCCTGGCCGTGGTCCAGCGCTAAACAAACAGCATCAAACTCTCCGGTTAAATCCTGGCTCAGCCTTTCAAAGCCAAGGAGGTTCCTTTTGAAGTCAGGCAGGATGAGCGCTGTTACAGAGTGTGCCCAGTTTAGACTTTGCAAAGCAGGCTGAGCCTTCGCTCCCTTTTATTCTGACAGCAGGGGGCTGTTGCTAGGGCTGGAGAAGATCCTGGGCCCGCACATCTGCATAGGATTTGCATATGCTAATCTACATTTAAGGATTTAAAAGCCTTGCATCAGAATCCCGCCCCCAGGCCCCGCTTCCAGGCTTCAATTAATTCGCACTCCGCTCCAAATCCGCTCACCTGCAGTTTCAATTTATTCCTCCTCAATATCCTGAACAAATCCTGTTCTGGATCCTAGAATTATAGAGTCAAGTGGGACCCCTGAGGGTTATCCAGCCCACCCCGCTGCAATGCAGGAATCTTTTGCCCAATGTGGGATTCGAATCCACAACCCTGAGATTGAATGTCTCACGCTCTGGCCAAGCAGACGCCCATTATGTGAAACCGACAAGCAGGATTCGAACGCAGCTCTCCCCTCTCGCCATGGCTCCCAATAACTGGCCTTCAGAAGTAGAGCCATCATGGTTCGTAGCCACCCCATAGCCATAATAATAATAATAATAATAATAATAATAATAATAATAATTTATTATTTATACTCCACCCATCTGGCTGAGTTTCCCCAGCCACTCTGGGCAGCTTCCAATCAAGTGTTAAAAACAGTACAGCATTAAATATTAAAACCTTCCCTAAACAGGGCTGCCTTCAGATGTCTTTTAAAAAGAAGATAGCTGCTTATTTCCTTCACATCTGAAAGGAGGGCGTTAGGGCGTTCCACAGGGCGGGTGCCACCACCGAGAAGGCCCTCTGCCTGGTTCCTTGTAACCTCACTTCTCGCAGGGAGGGAACCGCCAGAAGGCCCTCGGAGCTGGACCTCAGTGTCCGGGCAGAACGATGGCAGTGGAGATGCTCCTTCAGGTCTACTGGGCCTTTGAGGCCCTTTAGGGCTTTCAAGGTCAGCACCAACACTTTGAATTGTGCTCGGAAACGTAATGGGAGACAATGTAGATCTTTCAGAACCAGTGTTATGTGGTCTCCCAGTCCCCAGTCTGGCTGCCGCATTCTGGATTAGTTGTAGTTTCCGGGTCACCTTCAAAGGTAGCCCCACGGAGAGTGCATTGCAGTAGTCCAAGCGGGAGATAACCAGAGCATGCACCACTCTGGAGAGACAGTCCGCGAGTGGGGTCTCATCCTGTGCATCAGATGGAGCTGACAGACAGCTGCCCTGGACACAGAACTGACCTGCGCCTCCATGGAAAGCGGTGAGTCCAAAATGACTCCCAGGCTGCACACCTGGTCCTTCAGGGGCACAGTTACCCCATTCAGGACCAGGGAGTCCTCCACACCTGCCCGCCCCCGTCCCCCAAAAACAGGATTCAACCTCAATCTGTTAGCCGCCATCCATCCTCCAACCGCCTCCAGACACTCACACAGGACCTTCACCGCCTTTACTGGTTCTGATTTAAAAGAGAGGTAGAGCTGGGTATCATCCGCATATTGATGGAAACCCAGCCCAAACCCCCTGATGATCTCTCCCAGCGGCTGCATGTAGATGTTAAAAAGCATGGGGGAGAGGACGGACCCCTGAGGCACCCCACAAGTGAGAGCCCAGGGGTCTGAACACTCATCCCCCACCACCACTTTCTGAACACGGCCCAGGAGGAAGGAGCGGAACCACTGTATGACAGTGCCCCCAGCTCCCAGCCCCTCAAGACGGTCCAGAAGGATGTTATGGTCGATGGTATCAAACGCCGCTGAGAGATCCAGCAAAACTAGGAAACAGTCATCCTTACTGGGTTTGACCAATCCTCTTTTAAAGCTGGTAGCCATCGCTGCCTCAAGTGGCAAAGAGTTCCGCCGTTTAACTATGAACTCCGCAAAGAAGTCTCGACCTCCCTCCAGGGTCATCCAGCCCACCTCCCTGAAATGCAGGAATCTTTCTGACCGACTTGGGATTCGAACCCACAACTCTCAAGATGAAGAGTCGTGCTCTGCCAACTGAGCTAAGGCCTCCCCTCCTCGTAGGGGAAAAGGGTGGGATATAAATGCAACAGATAAATGGAATTAAATAATAATCCCTGCCTGCAGGGTGGATTTGATTTAAATCAAATCGATTTAAATCACGATTTCAGTAAGACTTGATATAAATCATATTTTTTTTAACAGAAAGACTCATTCTTGCTGGTATAATCTTAATATTTACAACCAGATGAATGTCTCATTTTTGCAATAATAATTTTTCAGAGTAGTTTTTACAAAAATTACTGATTTGGTTATACTATTAGAAACAGACAGGCAGATAATGACGAAATTATTGTGAGTTTTAACAAGTTAACTGTTTCTATTTGGACAACTTTTCCGCTGTGCTTCATTGGAAGGAGAAAAACAACCATTTCCTTAATAACAATTTAAACATTTAACTAAAACAATAGCATTATAGCATATGTATCCACGTTTGTTAACTGATGTGGTTAAACATTTTTTTTAAAACAACAACAACTTAGACTGAGTTTTAGCACACACGAAAAACTTAAAACAAACCCTTATTTCCTGATGAACAGCCTTTGGACTCTAATGCAACTTAAACAGAAAACTATCTTTAGAAAGATTTTTCCTCCAAATGCTTTTTATTTTAAAATCCGATTTAAATAAAAAAAAAATCCGATTTTTTTCTTTAAAAGCATTTATTTTTATCCACCCTGCCTGCCTGCAAACCAGGATGAAGGCTCAATAAGCAATAAACCTCTTTTTTTTTTTTTTGCTATTCGGGCTGCAGGGAGGGCCGGGGCTCAGCTGCGGGGCTTAGGCGGACATTCAACAGGTGCAGCAGTTGAACAGGACGCAGCTGCACCAGTCGAATGCCTGCCTGCCTGCTCGTGGGAAAGGGCCTACCCGGATCATGCGCATGATCTCCGCGCAGTCCTCGGCTCGGGAGGGCCGGATCGACACCGCGAAGGCGGCGGGGTCTTGGTCCACGGCTGCTGTAGCGGCCATGGCAGATCCCCAGCTGGAGATACGGAAGTTTTCTCCTGGGTCGGAGGACTACATTTCCCAAGATCCTCCAGGGAAGAGGGAGGGTGGGAAGAGGAGGAGGAGCGGGGAAGGGACGGAGCTGGCCAGAGAACTCAGAAAATCCTCGAATTGGAAGGGAACCCCAAAGGACATCCAGTCCAACCCCCTGCTCTCAAAGTGCGGTCTCCCACCCAGTTTGAAACCTTACTGGTCCCTGCTGAGCTTTGCAAACGTGGTGGGAATTTTATTGCAACCCCACTGGGAGGAGGTTCGATTGGTGGCGACCAATGAATGGATGCTAGGATTGGAGGCTTGGAAGGGACACCGGAGGGTCATCCATCCCAACCCGCTGGATCAGGGGGGAAAGTTCGACTTTGCGACCGTTTGGATCAGGAACAGGGCATTCAGTGCTTCCCCCTCCCCCATCCAATCAGATTCAGGAGAGAGGAAATAAAATACTGTTTTACGCAAGGCATCGTTCAGCTACGGAACTCCCTGCCACAAGATATGATGATTGCATTGCAGTAGTCCAAGTGGGAGATAACCAGAGCATGCACCACTCTGGCCAGACAGTCTGCAGGCAGGGAGGGTTTCATCCTGCGTCCCAGATGGAGCTGGTAGACGGCTGCCCTGGACCCAGAACTGACCTGCGCCTCCATGTACAGCAATGAGTCCAAAATGACTCCCAGGCTGCGCACCTGGTCCTTCAGGGGCACAGTTGCCCCATACCTACGGGACCGCCTCTCCTGGTACGCCCCGCGGAGGACCTTAAGGTCCACAAATGACAACACTTTGGAGGTCCCAAGCCGCAAGGTGGTTAGATTGGTCTCAACTAGGGACAGGGCCTTTTCAGCACTGGCCCCGACTTGGTGGAATGCTCTGTCCCAAAAGACCTGGGCCCTGCGGGACTTGACATCTTTCCGCAGGGCCTGCAAGATGGAGCTGTTCCGCCTGGCCTTTGGTTTGGACTCAGTCTGACCCTTATGTTTCCCTCCCCTTATGGTTTTGATTTATGGGCTACTTTAAAATGAGGCTGCATTTTAAATTGCATTTTAACCTGTATTTTATTTTTTCCTTTTTCTCCCCCCCTCTCTTTTCCCCCTATTATGTTGTTACTGTGATTTTACTGGTGTTAGCCGCCCTGAGCCCGGCTCTGGCTGGGGAGGGCGGGGTATAAATAAAATTTTTTTTTTTTTATTATTATTATTATTATTATTATTATTATTATTCAGGACCAGGGATCCATTCAAATGCAGATGGCTTTATAAGGCAGCATTGCTTCTGAATGCCAGGAGGAGAGAGTTGCTCTTGCGCACGGATCCTGCTTGCAGTGGCGGGACTGGGCCTTCCCTGTCCTCCTCTTTCGCAATCCGGCTGCCCTCGTGACTCTCCTTTAAGGACCAAAACAGAGAGCAAATCGACCTTGGAGGTTTTTTGCCCGGAGCCATGAGTTTCGCCATCCGTCGCTGCACCCCTAAGGACCTGAAGGATATCATGCGGTTTATTGAGGTGAGGGCCGTCGCGGCAGGAGAAATCCTGGGGTCCGAACCCAGTGGTCCTGGGTGGCCACCTGCCCCAAGTGGATCGAGACAGGATTGAGCCGTTAGTCAGTGTGGCAGAGAGAGAGAGTGAGTCAGGATTCACAGGGTTTTGCTCAAGGCACAAAAAAGTTCTACTTTCCGCTGATATTAGCAGGGGTGTGCAAAAGCCCTCTCTGATTTAATTCCAGCAGCCCTCGCACGGGAGAATTTCTGTGGATCAGGCCCCCGATATAGCAGGTTTGCATTTGCACCTTGAATTTTGGAGTGATGTTGCACCAATTAAAAAGACCTGAAGTTTATTTTTTCTTAATGCTGAAGTTTATTTTTTCTTAATGCTTTTTATTGGTGTTTCGTTTAACACAAACAAACAAAATACAGTAAAATTCAGCAATCATTTACCCTCATTCTTTCCCCACACTCTGCTGAGCACTGACTTCCTTCCCTCCCTTCAACAGGTTTTCTTATGTCAGTTACTTTCCCACAGTTTCTTATTGTATCCAATCCTATCTACATTGTAAGATTTATTTCAGTCCTGCCAGAGTCTTCAGATTTCTACAGTTATTATTTAGGTACTCCATAAATTTGCTCCAATCTTTTTAGAATTTTGCTTCTTCCTGATTTCAGATTCTATAGGTTGGTTTTGCTAGTTCCACATAATCAACCATCCTTGCCCAACGTGAGACTCGAATCCGTGACCCTGAGATGAAGTCTTGTGCTCTCTAACCGACTGAGCTAGCCCTATTTTCCCTCACAGAAGGAGTCCCCTGGGAAGAGGGGTGGATGAGTTCATTTCGCAAAATCTATATGCTGCTCCGTTCTTAAAAAAACAACCCTCAAATCTGTTTTCCAAAAAGATAAAATCATCGATAAGAATCACTGACAGCAATAATTTAAGACTTTCGAGAAACAGTAAAAACAGATTAAAACTCTCGCCAGCTCTCTAAACATCTGGGTAGGTTTGTCGAAAGAGTTTTAGCAGGTGCCGGAAAGAGTACAATGCACGCTCCTGTCTCTTATCAAGTGGCGGGGAGTTCCAAAGTGCTGCCACACTAAAATATCGAGTTCTCGCAGATGTGCAGTGGGTATTATGTGGCACCTGTCAGTTTTGATTCTTGAAGCAGTCAAGTGGAAGAATGTGGGGTAAGGTGATTTTGCAGGTAAACTGGTCCCAAGTTGTTAAGGGTTTAATAATAATAATAATAATAATAATAATAATTTATTTATATCCCGCCCTCCTCAGCTGAAGCCGGGCTCAGAGCAGCGAACAACAATAAAAGTAACACAGCATTCTAAAATCAATTCAAAATCAAATTAATGGCAACCATTGGGCTATTCATCCCTTTGATGGATGGATAGATGGATAGATAGATAGATAGATAGATTGTTAAATCCCTCTGGAAATTGTATCCGTGTGAGGAGAAGGCGGTGTGCTCATATTGCTAATAACTCTCAACATCCTTAAAAAATGATGGGATTCTTGGGGGGGGGGGTGTCTGTTTGGTTCCATGATGTTCCCAGGCTACATGAGCCTCTTAAAACTCATCGAGGTCATTTCCTGATTCCTGTCTGTGCTTCAAGTCCACGCCAGAGAACACCAAGGAAACTAGCGCTAATACACCCAGGGACCTCACCAAAATGCTGGAGAGGGTGCACCTCCACAGGCACGTACCTCCACATGTGGTGGGAGTGTCCCAAAATCCAACTATTCTGGACAACAGCCATACAAGAAATATGTAAAATAACTAAGCAAGTAATAGACATCACCCCAGAATTGGCCCTACTAAACATCTTCCAAGACAACAATGCCCATTTACACCACAAAGAACTCATAACCCACCTGCTCTCAGCAGCCAGAAACACCATAACCAGACACTGGAGAGACCTGTCAGGAGTAAGCCTGGACCAATGGTACCAAATAGTATGGGAAACAGCCCTACTAGAAAAATTAACTAATAAACTGAAACTGACACGGGGACAAACAGAAGAAGACGCCTTCACCCCGGTATGGCTCCCCTTCATCACATACACAACCCAACAGGACAATGACAATAATCCACCAACAGCATACAAATCAATATGGCTAACCTGATCCAAAACACACACCCGCCTCACTCACACACGAAAACAAAGATCACCACAGCCAACCACAAGCAAACAATCACACCCTAGGCCAACCCCAACCTCTCTCACCACCAAAGGAACACAAGTGAACAACACAAGCAAAAAAAAAAAAAGTCCACGCCAGAGAAGGGACGGAGGATGGCTTCACCTGATGTGCGCTACCTGTTTGGTTCCCCTGTCCTCCCTCCCCGAACTCCAATTCACGAAGATGTCATCATCATCATCATCATTTATTTATACCCCGCCCACCTGGCTGAGCTTCCCCAGCCACTCTGGGTGGCTTCCAACAGAACACTAAAATACAATAACCTATTAAACATTAAAAGCTTCCCTAAACAGGGCTGCCTTCAGATGTCTTCTAAAAGTTTGGTAGTTATATATTTCCTTGACATCTGGTGGGAGGGCGTTCCACAGGGCGGGTGCCACCACCGAGAAGTCTCTGCCTGGTTCCCTGTAACTTGGCTTCTCGCAGGGAGGGAACCGCCAAAAGGCCCTCGGAGCTGGTCCTCAGTGTCTGGGCAGAACGATGGGGGTGGAGACGCTCCTTCAGGTCTACTGGGCCTTTGAGGCCGTTTAGGGCTTTCAAGGTCAGCACCAACACTTTGAATTGTGCTCGGAAACGTACTGAGAGCCAATGCAGATCTCTCAGGACCGGTGTTATGTGGTCCCGGCGGCCGCTCCCAGTCACCAGTCTGGCTGCCGCATTCTGCATTAGTTGTAGTTTCCAGGTCACCTTCAAAGGTAGCCCCTCACAGAGCACATTGCAGTAGTCCAAGTGGGAGATAACCAGAGCATGCACCACTCTGGCAAGACAGTCTGCAGACAGGAAGGTTCTCATCCTGAGTACCAGATGGAACTGGTAGACAGCTGCCCTGGACACAGAACTGACCTGCGCCTCCATGGACAGCGGTGAGTCCAAAATGACTCCCAGGATTCGCACCTGGTCCTTCAGGGGCACAGTTGCCCCATTCAGGACCAGGGAATCCTCCACACTTGCCTGCCCCCTGTCCTGAAAAAACAGTACTACTGTCTTGTCAGGATTCAACCTCAATCTGTTAGCACACTCAGTGGCTTTCTCAAGTGTACACACCTCAGCTTAGCCGCAAGGTGGCTTCCCTTATACGGATTGCGGGTAACATCATGTGCCCACACCTTCAAACACCAGCGTAAAGGGCCAGCGTGCAGGAAAAGCTGGTTTCCCTTTGACGCTCTGTACTGGGACACGGGTGGCGCTGTGGGTTAAACCACAGAGCCTAGGGCTTGCCGATCGGAAGGTCGGCGGTTCGAATCCCCGCGACGGGGTGAGCTCCTGTTGCTCGGTCCCTGCTCCTGCCAACCTAGCAGTTCGAAAGCACCTCAAAGTGCAAGTAGATAAATAGGTACCACTCTGGCGGGAAGGTAAACGGCGTTTCTGTGCACTGCTCTGGTTTCGCCAGAAGTGGCTTAGTCCTGCTGGCCACAGGACCCGGAAGCTGTATGCCGGCTCCCTCAGCCAGTAAAGCGAGATGAGCGCCGCAACCTCAGAGTCATCCGCGACTGGACTTAACGGTCAGGGGTCCCTTTACCTTTACCTTTTTGAGAGGTATCTAAAGCCATTTGCAAGGGACGCGGGTCGCGGGTGGATTAAACCACAGAGCCTGGGACTTGCCGATCAGAAGGTCGGCGGTTCGAATCCCGGCGACGGGGTGAGCTCCCGTTGCTCGGTCCCTGCTCCTGCCCACCTAGCAGTTCGAAAGCACGTCAAAGTGCAAGTAGATAAATAGGTTCCGCTCTGGCGGGAAGGTAAACGGCGTTTCCGTGCGCTGCTCTGGTTCGCCAGAAGCGGCTTAGTCCTGCTGGCCACATGACCCGGAAGCTGTACGCCGGCTCCCTCGGCCAGTAAAGCGAGATGAGCGCCGCCACCCCGGAGTCAGCCATGACCGGACCTAATGGTCAGGGGTCCCTTTACCTTTACTGAGACCCCCAGAGCACCTCAGATGGCCCCAGAGACCCAGGTGTCCTGGCACCGCTGTGGGGAAGAGGCCAAGAATATTGGGGCTCGCCCTTCAAGCACAAACCTGTCTCCGTTTTTGCAGGAGATTGCAGTCCTTCACAACGTACCCTTGGGCTCAGTCAGAACCAGCGTGGAAGGTAAAGAAGGCGTGCGAATGGCATGATATTTTTGTGGGTTCTGTTGGGGGGCAAGCGCCCAACTTTTGGGGCTTCCTCCATCTTCTGCAGGCCTTCACCTTGGGGTTCCCCCCTGCCCTCACAACCCAGGTTCTTTTTTTAATTAGTTTTTTTTAACATATCATTTCCAACAATCATTTAACATAACTTCTTACCTTATACAATATTTTAGACTTCTGTCAGCAACCTCTGATGATTTTCCGTTCTGCGTTCCGTTCACTTGTTCTGCATTTCTTAATTTCTCTATTACTCTTAATTGTCCTAAACGAATCATTCTCCTCATAGTCTTTCTTGCAATACAGTGGTACCTCGGGTTACATACGCTTCAGGTTACAGACTCCGCTAACCCAGAAATATTACCTCGGGTTAAGAACTTTGCTTCAGGTTGAGAACAGAAACCGTGCTCCGGCGGCGCAGCGGCAGCGGGAGGCCCCATTAACTAAAGTGGTGCTTCAGGTTAAGAACAGTTTCAGGTTAAGAACGGACCTCCAGAACGAATTAAGTACTTAACCCGAGGTACCACTATATTTCAAATAGTCCTCTTTACAGAACTTCTTGCAGTCCTACTAGCGTAATCTGTTCATTACAATTGCTTTTCGAATCATTCATATATTTACTCCAATCTTCTAAGAATATCTGGTCCTGCAGGTTTCGAATCCCTCCTGTTACCATAATTTATCTAATTCTGCATAGTCCACCAATTTCATCCGCCATTCTTCTTTCCTCGGTAATTCTTCTTGCTTCCGTTTTTGTGCCAATAATATTCTTGCGGCCATCATTTCATATAAATACAACTTACAATCCTGTCTATTAATATCATCTCCTACAGTGCCAAGTAAAAATGCTTCTGGTTTCTTAATAAATGTATATTTCAACATCTTTTTCATCTCATTATATATCATTTCCCAGAAGTTTTTTCACTTTTTTACGTTCCCACCACATGTGATAGAAAGTTCCTTCCTTTTCTAGCTCGCCCAGGTTCAGCGAACTGCAGTTGGCCTCGTAGAACTGGTGGCGCTTCCTAAGACAAGCAGGCTCTATCTGATATTAAAGGCAGAGGAGCAGAGGCTGGCTAAAAAGTTGGCAACAACCTCCACCCGCTCAGATCTCCACCCCCTTGTCCGCCGCCAGCTTAACTGGGGACGGAGGGTTTCCTTCCTCCTCTGTCCCCTGAGCTGTGATTCCTGCATTTCGGGGGGGGGTTGGACTAGATGACCCTTGGGTCCCATTCCAACACTACACCGCCACGATTCTTCCTTTCTCCACTTCCTCCACAGAGCTGAAGAAGGCTGGCTTCGGGGAGCGCCCCAGATACAAGTGCTTTGTGGCTGAAATCCCAGCAGAGAAAAAATGCAAAGACGGTAATTTTGAACAGAGCGGGGAGGGAGAAACTTTCAAGATGCTACTGGAGGAAACTTTGGCTCCAAACAGAGTCAAAACAAGAGCAACAAGGCTTGCTTGTTACTTCTCCAGCGACATGTTGCTTTTCTGTACACGCACATTGGTCCAATCCATGCTAAATATTGCTCTACGCAGGGCTGCCCTTGAAGCTGACCCAGAAACTCCAGCGGGTGCAGAATGCTGTGGCGAGGCTCCTTACGGGGTCACATTCATCCAGTGCTTTTCCAGCTGCACTGGCTCCCGGTGGAGTACGGGGTCAGGTTTAAGGTGCTGGTTTTGACCTTTAAAGCCCTATGTGGCCTAGGACCCACATACCTACGGGACCGCATCTCCTGGTATGCCCCACAGAGAGGTCCACAAATTACAACACCTTGGACGTCCCAAGTCGCAAGGAGGTTAGATTGGTCTCAACTAGGACCAGGGCCTTTTCAGTACTGGCCCCGACTTGGTGGAACGCTCTGTCACAAGAGACTAGGGCTCTGCGGGACTTGACATCTTTCCACAGGGCCTGCAAGACGGAGCTGTTCCGCTTGGCCTTTGGTTTGGACTCAGTCTGACCCTTATGTTTCCCTCCCCTTATGGTCTTGATCTATGGGCTACTATTAAAATGAGGTTGCATTTTAAATTGCATTTTAACCTGTATTTTAAATTGGTTCCCCCCTCCATTATGTTTTTACTGTAATTTTACTGGTGTTAGCCTCCCTGAGCCCAGCTCTGGCTGGGGAGGGCGGGGTATAAATAAAATGTATTATTACTATTATTATTATTATTATTATTATTATATAGTTCTCGTATCGGTAGGACTGTTGGATATCCAATGGAGCTAGATTCAGGCCAGGCAAAAGAAAACTCTTCTTCGTGTGGCGCGTGGTTAAACTGTGGAACTCCTTGCCACAGGAAAAGAGGAGGAGACAATTTCAAGGAGGAGGAGACGGCTATCGGTGGCTACTAGCCAAAGTGTCGCTTTGTTCTCCCTCCGCTGTCGGAGGCAGCGATGCTCCTGAACGCCAGTTGCTGGAAACTGCAAGAAGGGGAGTGGCTCTTGTGTTCAAATCCTGCTCACCAGTTTTCCATTGGGGCATCTGGTCGGCCACTGTGGGAACAGGAGGCTGGATCAGATGGGTCTCCAGTTAGCCTGATTCTTACGTTCTTAGGGTCTGAAATAATAATAATAATAATAATAACAATAATAATTATAATAGTAATAATAATAATAATATAATAATAATAATGATGATGATGATGATGATAATAATAATAATAATAATAATAATAATAATAATAATAATAATTATTATTATTATTATTATTATTATTATTATTATTATTATTTATACCCTGCCCATCTGGCTGGGTTTCCCCAGCCACTCTGGGCAGCTTCCAACAAAATATTAAAATACCGTAATACATCAAACATAGATAGCTTCCCTAAACAGGGCTGCCTTCAGATGTCTTCTAAAAGTCTGGTAGTTGTTTTTTTCCTTTGACATCTGGTGGGAGGGCGTTCCACAGGGAGGGTGCCACCACCGAGAAGGCCCTCTGCCTGGTTCCCTGTAACTTGGCTTCTTGCAGGGAGGGAACTGCCAAAAGGCCCTCGGAGCTGGACCTCAGTGTCTGGGCTGGACGATGGGGGTGGAGACACTCCTTCAGGTCTACTGGGCCTTTGAGGCCATTTAGGGCTTTAAAGGTCAGCACCAACACTTTGAATTGTGCTCAGAAACATACTGGGAGCCAATGTAGGTCTTTCAGGACCAGTGTTATGTGGTCTCCCATTCCCCAGTCTGGCTGCCGCATTCTGGATCACCTGTAGTTTCGGGGTCACCTTCAAAGGTAGCCCCACGTACAGCGCATGGCAGCAGTCCAAGCGAGAGATAACCAGAGCATGCGCCACTCTGGCCAGACAGTCTGTGGGCAGGGAGGGTCTCATCCTGCGTACCAGGTGGAGCTGGTAGACAGCTGCCCTGGGGACAGAACTGACCTGCGCCTCCATGGACAGAGGTGAGTCCAAAATGACTCCCAGGCTGTGCACCTGGTCCTTCAGGGGCACAGTTGCCCCATTCAGGACCAGGGAGTCCTCCGACCGCCTCGTGTCCCCCCAAAACAGTACTTCTGTCTTGTCAGGATTCAACCTCAATCAGAGGCAGTGTGGTGTAGTGGCTAAGAGCGGTAGTCTCGTAATCTGGGGAACCGGGTTCGCTTCCCCGCTCCTCCACTTGCAGCTGCTGGGTGACCTTGGGCCAGTCACACTTCTCTGAAGTCTCTCAGCCCCACTCACCTCACAGAGTGTTTGTTGTGGGGGAGGAAGGGAAAGGAGAAAGTTAGCCCCTTTGAGACTCCTTCAGGTAGTGATAAAGCAAGATATCAAATCCAAACTCTTCTTCTTCTTCAATCTGTTAGCCGCCATCCATCCCTGGAGAGGACTTGCTGCCAGGAATTATGGCCAAGAATGAGCTTGGTGTGTTCTTACGCATTTCTTCCCCAGTTTGCAATGTGGGTTTCTGCTCCCTCCAGGTCGCAGTCTTGCTGGGTACACCCTGTTTTCGTACACCTATAACACCTTGCGAGGGAGGAACGCCTATGTCGACAATCTCTACGTCAAGCCAGAATTCAGAGGTATGGATGCGAAGGGGCGTCTTTTGGGGTGGGGGCAGAGGCACGCGAAGGAATCTGTCTCCTCTTCCAAAATATGAACAGTTCTTCTGAAAAGGACTTTGCAGAGCAGAAGCTCAGTGGCAGCCAGAACTGTGATGCAGCAGCAAAAAAGGCGAATGCGATTCTCGGCTGCTTCAGCAAAAGTCTGTGTCCAGATTAAGGGAAGTCATAGTCTTGCTGTATTCTGCCTTGGCCAGACCCCACCTGGAGTCCTGTGTCCAGTTCTGGGCACCACAATTTAAGAAGGATATTGGCAAACTGGGAAATGTTCAGAGGACGGCAACCAAGGCGATCAAAGGTCTGGAAACCAAGCCTGATGAGGAACAGATGAAGGAGTTGGGGATGTTTAGTCTGGAAAAGAGGAGACGGAGAGGAGATAGTTGTCTTCAGATCTCTGAAGGGCTGTCCCGTGGAAGATGGAGCAAACTTGTTTCCTCCTCCGGAGGGTAGCACTTGAACCCATGGCTTCAAGTGACAACAAAGGAGATTCCGCCTAAACTTTAGGAAGTACTTTCTGATGGTAAGAGCCAAGTGCATACATAGATGTGTGGACCACATGTCTGGAGCAGCACAGGAGGACCGCCCTGAAACCATTTTGACTCACAAACTGACCAAATGTTTTCTCTGCAAGGAGGGAGGGGGTGGGGGAACCTCCCATTGTCTTTTTGTGCACAAATCCTGTCTTAAGGGTGTGTCTGTGTATGAATAGGGTGAGCCTGTGACTTGGCTCAGGAACTAAGTATTTATCATTACAAAAGACTGGCCAGGCTCCCCAGGAATCCAATCAAGTAAGCATGAACAGGTAACTTTCCAGACAGGAGGTAAACAACGCACTCAGATTTCTGCTGTAGACCGCCTTTTCTGTGATGTAGGTATGATGTTTCTGTGGGTGGTCTTGGACTCCAGGGCGGGCAATTTAAAATGTCTATATAAGGGCGGGCACACCTTTGTTCTGGGTCCTCCTCCGTCCTCCTGCGTGTGAAGGGGGCACCCTGTTGCAACAGTTCAATAAAGATCAGGCTTACGAGCTGCTTTGCTTCTCAATATTCTCTGGTTGGCCTCTGTTATTTTCTCCGACTGATGGAGAACCTGCAAAGGACTCTGTAAGGGCTCTTGTGGGGGCTTGGGAATCCAAAGGGTACATAATTATAATGTGTTTTTACTTTCATTTTGTTTTGGTAATGGGTATGAAATTTGGGAAATTCGTGGAAGGGAACCTGGGTCGACTTTAGAAAGAATGTTTTAAGAATGTGTATTGAGGTACAAGTGTTGATGTTGAAGTTTGGATAAGGTAAAATTGGTTTGTTTTAAAACGGACCAAATTAAAGGAAAATAAGGTTAGCAAAAATAAATTGAGGAAATGAATGAAAGAGAAAAAGTAAAATAATAATATGTTAAATTAAGCATAGAAATAGGTTAAAAATTATGGATAAGGATTTGCTGAATTAACAATTTGAATTGGAATACAAGAAAGGGGGGTATGAGAAGGTCAGGGAAATATGTTATTGAAAAATAGATTTTGTGAACTTTATGGGTTTTTAATCTTTTCTGCCTTTTGTTTTTCTTTTTTTTCTTTTTGACTTTATGTTTTTTTTGTATTGTATTAAATTCGAAAATCTTAATAAATATATATTTTTTTAAAAAAAGGGCTCTTGTGTCCCCCATAAGGGAATAAGGGCAGATTTTTGTTTATTACAGGGGCTTTCAAGCAGATGTCGGATGGCCATCTGTCCGGGATACTTTAGCTGTGATCCTTGCATTGGAGGGGGTCAGACTAGATGAGCCTTGGGAGTCCCTTCCAACCCCACCTCAGAAGGCAGTGGGCTCTCTCCTTTGCTGGAGGTTTTTCAACAGAGGTTGGATGGTCACCTGTCCAGGTTTTTCCAGCTGTGGTTCCTGCAGCGAGTCAGGGTCTCTTTCAACTCTACCAGAGTCTAGCCTCACAGCCACAGGAGCCCAGCTTTGAAAGGGGTCCCTGGGTATCATCTTGACCAGTCATAGGCAAACTCCGGCCCTCCAGATGTTTGAGACTACAATTCCCATCATCCCTAGCTCACAGGACCAGTGGTCAGGGATGATGGGAATTGTAGTCCCAAAAATCTGGAGGGCTGGAGTTTGCCTATGCCTGCCTTACACGACCACCCCATATGATAAAACGTACCTTCTTTTTCTTCAAGCTTCAATTACCTCACACCAAACATAAATGTTTGGGACTACAATTCCCATCATCCCTGACCACTGGTCCTGTGAGCTAGGGATGGTGGGAATTGTAGTCCCGAACCTCTGGAGGGCCAGAGTTTGCCTATCTAGACTGACCCCTCCACAACCTTATAATATATTTGCGAATGTCCTTTAGAACATCACTCCCCTCTCTTCAGAATGGGACTCATCCATTGTATTTAATTTTGGGTCACTCACTCAGATTATCTTGATATTCCTATCATAGCATGGTCAACGCAGCTGTTTTCTTTCCTTGCAGGGAGAGGAATTGGCGGTGCGCTTATGAAGCAAATGGCCGAGGTGAGTCCAGCCCTGGGTCAGGCGTGCATCCTTGTTGTCTTCTTTCAGACAAGCAACCTTCCCAGTTTAAAAAGCCCTGGTTGTGGGATGTTATCATCACAGAAGCAGTCAAATATAACATTTCCTGTTGCCTAGAGTGGACTCTGTTATAAACAAAAATCTGCCCTTTCCCCCTTATGGGGTATCCAAGAGCCCGTATAGAGTCCTTACGTAGGTTCCCTATTGGTAGGAGAAAATAACAGAGGCCAACCAGAGAATGTTGTTGTTGACGTTTAGTGGTGTCCGACTCTTTGTGACCCCCTGGACCAGAGCACGCCAGGCCCTCCTGTCTTCCACTGCCTCCCACAGTTTGGTCAAACTCATGTTCGTAGCTTCAAGAACACTGTCCCAGCACCTCGTCCTCCGTCGTCCCCTTCTCCTTCTGCCCTCCATCTTTCCCAACATCAGGGTCTTTTCCAGGGAGTCTTCTCTTCTCATGAGGTGGCCAAAGTCTTGGAGCCTCAGCTTCAGGATCTGTCCTTCCAGTGAGCACTCAGGGCTGATTTCCTTCAGAATGGAGAGGTTTGTTCTTCTTGCAGTCCATGGGACTCTCAAGAGTCTCCTCCAGCACCAGAATTCAAAAGCATAAAACCAGAGAATATTGAGAAGCAAAGCGGCTAGTAAGCCTGATCTTTATTGATCTGTTGCAACAGGGTCCTCACTCACCACACAAAGGAAGGAGGAGGAACCCAGAACAAAAGTGTGCCTGCCCTTATATAGACGTTTTAAATTCCCTCCCTGGAGTCCAAGACCACCCCCAGAACCATCATACATACATCACAGAAAGGGCGGTCTACAGCAGAAATCTGAGTGCTTTGTTTACCTCCTGTCTGGCAGGTTACCTGTTTAATGGTCACTTGACTGGGGAGCCTGGCCAGTCTTTTGTAATGATAAATACTTAGTTCCTGGGCCAGGTCACAGGCTCACACCCTATTCATATCTTAAATGTGCCCTTAAGACAGGATTTGTGAAGGAAAAGACAATGGGGAGGCTTTTCCCATTTTCCTTTGAATTTGCAGAGGAAACATTTGCTCAGTTTGGGAATCAAAAACGGTTTCCGGTCGGTCTTCCTGTGCTGATCTATGTACGTGCTTGGCTGGTACACTTATGAACATTTATTCTATATCTAAGACTTTAAAATTCTTATCACAGTGGTATATAAATTCAAACAAAGAAACCCTGCTGGGTAATCCACAATTAACATTGCAAATTAGATGCAAGGCTGAGGCTGGTTTGGAGTCCCGGCTATAAAAAAACCCCCCTTTCCTCCAGGCCAATGTTCAGGAACTCCCAGTGCTGCTAAATTTTCCTTTTTTTAAAAAAAAGATATTTATTAAAATTTTCAATTTTTATACAAACAAAAAACAAACAAAAAAATTAAAAACACATATAGTTCACAATACATTATTTTCAATAACATATTTCTCTGACCTCCTCATACCTCCCCTTCTTGTAGTCCAGTTCAAATTATTTGTTCAGCAAATCCTTATCTCAAAGCATTACAGCTTATAAAAACACCTTATTTTCTATCCGACATCTTAGGTTATTATAACCTTAAATTTTTACTTATAAAAAACCATTTTTTCATATTCCTTTATACCATTACAGCTAGAAACCACTTAATTTCAATCCAGCATCATTCAACATTCCTTAATTTTACAATATTTCTGTAAATAGTCCTTAATTTTTTTCCAATCTTCTTCTGCCGACTCTTCTCCCTGGTCACGGATTCTGCCAGTCATTCCTGCTGTAGCAGGAACCCCCCCACCCCAATCATTCTGTTTGTACAAACTTCACACACACACACCCTCACACACTACATTCGCCACATTTCTGTTATAAATTCATAGAAAATCAACCATACATCGGATTTGCACTGTTCCATTTTATTTTACTCCATATGACAAGAACTATCAAAGGGGGGTGCCTTGGTCCTGGTCAGCCATAATCCCTTCACCGTCTCAGCACATCCACAGGAGCCCTGCCCAGTTGCTATGCCAACCCTGATGATCCCAGACAGAAGACAATCAAGATCACAAAGAACTTGCATATGGGAGTGGATTCAGCATGGACTGAAACAAAGGACAATGATCAGATCTTCCCTCAGGGGGCAGGAAACTGCAAACTCCCCTTTGTCTCCTGGAAGTGACTCATGGGGAGGGGGGAAAGGAGGAACCAGCCAGGTGACAAGACACTCAGGTTACCACCAACTCCTCCCTCAACCCCTCCTTTCTGTAATGTATGCAGGATGTTTCTGGGGGTGGGCTTGACCTAGAGGAGGGGAATTTCAAAAAGTTTTTATAAGACCTTGCACACTATTTTTCTGGGTCTTTCCTCTCTCTTGCAAGTGAGGGGAACACCCTGTTGCAACAGTTCAATAAAGGCCAAGCCTACAGGCTGCTGTTTTGCTCCAAGTTATCCTGGTTGGTGTCTTTACTTTTTGTCCAAGGGAGCCCTCGGATATTTCCGGCAACAGTTTGGCGACCATGCTCAGGGACACTTGGTTCTCCTGCGAAGGTGAGGAGGGAGATAGAGGGGATCGGGCGCCACTGGGCAACCTTAGCCCAGGGATCCTTCTTCCTCTCCCTGCCTCCTCTTTGTGGGCGGTAATCAATCGTCACCAAAAGCCCAGCCAGGGGGAGCAAAGGCAAGGTCAAGCCGGCTAGAGGGAAAGGATCCCGGGATCCGCGGGGGACATCTTCGAACGTGAGTATGGTTTGAAGTAAATACACTGGGAGGGGGGAGGTAAAGTAACGTCTCCACGACAGCCAGACTTTCCTTCTTTCATTTCTAGCGTTACCCCTCGGAGTCGGCCGGGAACGCCTTAGATACTCTCCTTTCCTCCCCCGATTCTCCCCCTCGGAGTGTGGCCAGGGAGATCGCGGAACTTTACTGTCAGACGATTACCCCTCGGAGTCGTCCGGGTACGTCTAAAACTTTCCCTTTTCTCCCAATTTCCCTTTCGGAGTGTGGCCGGGGAAATTGTGACCCCTTTACTGTTTTCCGGCGTTACCCCTCGGAGTCGTCCGGGTACGCCTATCACTTTTCCTTTCTCTTCCCCAATTTCCTTTTCGGAGCGTGGCCGGGGAAATTGTGGTACTTTGTTTCCAGCGTTACCCCTCGGAGTCGCCCGGGAACGCTAATTCTCTCACTCTCTCCTTTTCTCCCCCGTTTTCCGTCTTGGAATTGAGTCCGGGAAAGCGTGGCTCTTTACTGTTTCTCTGACGTCCCTCTCTCGGAGTCGTCCAGAGGCGTCCTTCCGATCTCACTCTCTCCTTTTCTCCCCCGTTTTCCGTCTTGGAATTGAGTCCGGGAAAGCGTGGCTCTTTACTGTTTTCTCTGACGTCCCTCTCTCGGAGTCGTCCAGAGGCGTCTTTTCAAAAGTATTTTAACGCAAGGTCATTTGCTTCCTTTCAAACCTTGGGTGTTTTCTCGGACCCCGATCTGGCACGGCATTGCGCAGGCGTTCAGTAGGGGTCCGAACTTAGTCTCAAAGGCTAGGCAGGAGGCTGTCGTGGGTGGTAGAGGGGGAATTGGGGCCCCACACTAGGACTAGTTGTGTAAGCAGTACTGAGGCAGAATTTCAGGATCTGTGGTTGTGTATCGGGTAGAGAGAGAGACCCGTGGTTTTAAGGCTGATGTTTGAGGTTTTATAGATGATAAGTTATTTGCGGTTCGTTGATAGGCAGGAATTGAGTTAAAGAGATCATCAAAGGTACCTTAAATACTGAAAGAATACTATTTTCTTCTTTCTACCCTTTCCCCCCTCTTTGTCTTCCCCCTTGTGTGTCCATTCTTTCTGTCCTTTTCTGTCCTTTATACTAGAGGGAAATGGGAGCTCACTAAAACACCCTAGCTGGACTCCTCCTGGCAACAAAGCTTCCATGAAGCCTTTTTGCCCCAGAGAGGATTCTAATACGCCCCTCCAGCTTGTCATCTCCAGTTGAAAAAATAAAAATAAAATAAAGGGGCAAAATGGTCTTTCAAGTACAAAGTACGAGACCGTTGTAACTTTTAGTGGGTAGCGTAGGCCCACCACCTGGGCCACCTCAGGGATCCTTCAACACAATCAGGGTGTGAACCCTTAGGGAGAGCTGAACATATCAAATTTGTGTTGTTAAACTATAACCTAAAACTAAACATGAAACCGTAAACTTAATGGTGCTCAGAAGGCAGTAGATATAATAACAGCCCAGCCTGAGAGCCCACACATTAGAGAACTTAGTTTCTTTTAAAAAAAAATGAATAAGAGATGTACTCCAAGATTTAGAAATATTTAAAGGGTTTGTGTTTACATTGGCTTCGGCATCCACAGACTGTTCTTAAATGCACATAGTTTTTAAAATTGCAAGCTTGCTTCAAAATTTTAAATCTAAGGAAGCCATGTTGGGCCTTGTCAACCTGAAACAAGACAAAATGGAGAATGAAGTATGCAAATGTTTGTTCTTTGAGAGAAGCTCTAAAAGAGAGTTTTCCTCCCAAGTGGTAAAATCCTGTATACGTGCTACTTGTGTTCTGGAAGGAGGATTACCCCACCTCCTTCCTCTAGTTTAAGTGAGGAGGGTGATTTTAAGTCTAATGGTAAATGATGTTTTGTTGTAACTTTTGAGTTTGTGAGTACACCTGTGTTCCAGTCTATTTTGGAATGTGAAGTTAACCTAATGTTTCTGCTGCAAAAGCCTAGTTGAGCACAATTGCTCTCTCAAGCTAAAATGCAGTGTATGTATTTCATCAAGCATATGCCTATGAAAGTATGGTGTTCCTTCTAAGAAAAATATGTGAGTCCAGTTTTAACTTTGATTTGGTTGGACAGAAGAGTTATTGTAAGGCTCCTGATATCAGTCTCTATAAGACTTCCTGGCCTCTTTTCTCAGAAAATGCCCCCCCTTGTTTCATTCTGTCTCTTTCAGTTTTTTTCTCCCTTCTTACTTCTGTGCCAGGTAAATTTACTCCCGAGTAAGCTTCCTTTAAAGGAAACTGCAAAGAGGGGGGGAGCAATCTTTCCTAAGGTACCCTGCATCTCACTTTCCTATGTGTGGTTATTTAAAAAAAAAAAAAATCTAAATTAGGCTTACTATTCCTCTGCAAGTTCAGAAAAAAAAAAATTGTTCACTTTTGTATTCCCTTTAAATCAAATCTATGGCTGTTTTAACTATGCTTAATAAAAGATCCTCTCCCTATCATAGAAAAAAAAACAACACAAAAAACTGTTCACTTCAATCTTCCTTTAAATATCATTTCACTAGGAACTTGCATTCTTTAGTCTAAGGAAGTAAACTCCCTCAAACTATCTCAAGATCTGCTAAAAGGGTTCTGTGTAAAGTTGGGTACTTTTATTTTCCTCTTCATTAGTACATGATAGGAGCATAGATGTTTCCTTTCTCAGTTGTAAATCTGTACTTAAATGGGTATGTCTCTTTGATAGTACAAATCTTGCTGTGAACCCTATATTTTGGAGGGTTGGACTAGATGACCCCAGGGTCTCTTTCAACTCTCCCAATTTGTGGCTGTGTGGAAGGGACATGTGTCTGCAAGCATTGGAGGGTAATTCTTAAATTCTGGTGTGGTGATGTAGTTGAAATTCAGCCTAGCTTTGCTCTTTAGTTTTAAAAGGTGAGAGGTGAAGCCTTGATGGTTTTGAAGCACAACTGGTAATATCAAGCATTTGAGTGATTAAAGTGTTTATCATTTTGTCTACTATTTAAAAATCAGACTTCAAAGTCAATTCAAAGTTTAAGCACATAAAAATACATATGCGCCTTGACCAATCCTGTAAATAAAGGGCAGAAATATATATATATATATATATATATTTTGTCTGCAAATGGTAAGGCTGAAATGACTGAGAATATTAAAAAAAAAAAAAAATCCTATGAATTTTGACTCTCTGGCCATTTTCCCCCATATATAAGGGCGTGGCATTGTTCCGCGAATGGCCAGAGGGATATTAGCCCTTTCCTGTACATAAAGGAAGCAGTCCCTTTGCTTGGGCTACAATTGCTAGCTTTGGTGAATACTTGAATTGCTGAGTTTCTCTTTTTTGCTTTAAAATCTAACCCTATTTTAAAATCTACTCCTTACCCTCACCTTCCCTTATTCAAATGGTAATTTAGCCAAAAGATTCAACATTTTCAATAGTATAAAAGGTTTACTGAGACATGAACTCTGTACATGCACAGAGGCTAGATCAGCTTAAAAAAAAAAAAAAACACACACACACAAAATAGAGAGAGAGAGAGAGAGGAAGAAGGGGGGAACTGTAAGGGGGAAGAGGAGGTTTCGAGAGCTTGGGCTGCAGGGAGAAACTTATCCAAATTTCCTTATGTAAAACTTGGAACCATTGAGGGAAATTACCCTTAATGTGTCTTTTGCTGCAGGGGCTACGGAAGACAAAAGGGTTAAAAAAAAAAAAAAAAAACCTAGCCCATCAAAAGTCAAGAGCTTTCCAGGTTCCAAATCTTAACATGCCAAATTCTTTTCACAGGTAAACATCAAAACGCTCCCACTGTGAGTTCCACTCTTGACTAGTCCCCCCCCCCCACGGGATTTAACTTTTACAACAGGCTTTGTGTGCATTATAGGAACAGCATTCCTGACAGAGATTTTCAAAGAAAGAAAGAAAAAATTTTGTTTCCCCCTTTAAAACAGGATACGTGAACTCAGACCCACATAAGCAAAAAGTTTAATAACTTGCCAATTGTGTTCAAATTAACAAAGGTTTTGTCCCTTCGTTTCTTCCACAGCCAAACTAAGTGAAGGAAAGCAAACAAACTTGGCAGATAATAACAGTAATTATATGGAAATGTGATAATAATATTAGAATGAATGAAATGCTTAAATCCGCTAAGATTTTTATTATTTGCAGCTTCCCACGTAAATTGAAGGACATCCTTTTTTGCCTTTTGCCCCTTCTAACTCTGTCTTTAAGTCCTGCCCCTTACAGGATATCACTTCTACAGATGTGTTACTACAGATCCAATGAAAAGCTTCGCCACCACAAGACTATTACCTGCAGCAGCAACAACAACAGACACCAAAGTTTTCAAAGTGGCCACAGCAATTCCTTTCAAAGGGGAAGTGGGGCTGACAAAGGGGGGTGGAGTAGAATTCTAAGGACATCTTCTCACTTTTGAACCTCAAGACTGTGCTCCAGGATTCAAAAAGATACATACATAAAATATCACAATTGTCTCAAGATATGCAACTGATACTTAATTAGTTTGTTTTGTATTATGTGTTATTATGTAGGAATGTTGAAATGTGTCTGACAGTGTGTTATTTCCACAAATGGGGGGGGCTATTTTTGTGGCTATTTTTGTGTTTAATGTCTTATTCCTTACAACCCAGTGGAGGATTCTCATACATTTTATGCTTTTTAACAGACCAGGCTATTATGTAGTCCAATGTTTAGAACTAGATAAATTTATAACCACATTTAGTTGTTTCACCTGGCACTCTGCCAACTTCCCTACCCATTTTAAAATGTGCTAAAAACTCGCTTAACCAAAGAGAAGCTGATAAGATACATGAAAGTGCATATGCTTTGGTTTAGCAGGAATAATCCCTTATAGAGTTAAATTGACTTATTTGGACAAATGCCCTCTAAGTATGGTTTTGTTTTAACAGATTGGTTTGAGAAATTGGGAACCATGGGGCAAGATAAATTCAAATTGGACTCATTTTGAATTGGGCAAGTGTATCCAGGCTGCAATTAGCTTTTTGGTCCTTAAAGTGCAAGTGAGCAACTTCCCATGACTGCAAGACCAGAGCCTATAATAATAAAATCCCATAGAATGGCCAAGGCAAGGACATTTCCCTCATGACGTGCCCAAACCTGTGCCAGCTGGGGTGAGTGCCAGGCAACATGGTTAATATGAAAGCCCTAAGTGGATTCACCAGGGATTGCCACTACTGTGACACCAGGCCGGTGTGAGACCACAGAAGAGCTACCTTGACACCTGAGAACACAAAAATGGCGGGGGACAAAGCAAACTGCATTTTTCAGTCATTAGTGGACCTTCCTGCTAAATGTAAAGCATACGCCACTATTGAGAAAATATTTCTTCCAAGGTACTAGAATGCCACAAGTAACTGAGCAACAAAATATTCATTTTACGTGATATCCTAAGTCTAACTATGTGCACTGTTACACCATTATATTTCTATGCAAATATCCTTAAGAAGCATGACATCCAAGTCCCTTTCAGGTACACATGGAGACACGCATCTGGGACGGAGAATAGCAGGTTAATATTTACCACCTTAAATTGTGCGGAGAAAAGGATTGCAAAGTAGCCACCTTTGCAATCTTATCTCCGAAGGGGGGAACTGTAGCAGGAACCCCCCCACCCCAATCATTCTGTTTGTACAAACTTCACACACACACACCCTCACACACTACATTCGCCACATTTCTGTTATAAATTCATAGAAAATCAACCATACATCGGATTTGCACTGTTCCATTTTATTTTACTCCATATGACAAGAACTATCAAAGGGGGGTGCCTTGGTCCTGGTCAGCCATAATCCCTTCACCGTCTCAGCACATCCACAGGAGCCCTGCCCAGTTGCTATGCCAACCCTGATGATCCCAGACAGAAGACAATCAAGATCACAAAGAACTTGCATATGGGAGTGGATTCAGCATGGACTGAAACAATGGACAATGATCAGATCTTCCCTCAGGGGGCAGGAAACTGCAAACTCCCCTTTGTCTCCTGGAAGTGACTCATGGGGAGGGGGGAAAGGAGGAACCAGCCAGGTGACAAGACACTCAGGTTACCACCAACTCCTCCCTCAACCCCTCCTTTCTGTAATGTATGCATGATGTTTCTGGGGGTGGGCTTGACCTAGAGGAGGGGAATTTCAAAAAGTTTTTATAAGACCTTGCACACTATTTTTCTGGGTCTTTCCTCTCTCTTGCAAGTGAGGGGAACACCCTGTTGCAACAGTTCAATAAAGGCCAAGCCTACAGGCTGCTGTTTTGCTCCAAGTTATCCTGGTTGGTGTCTTTACTTTTTGTCCAAGGGAGCCCTCGGATATTTCCGGCAACACTGCCAATCCCATACAGTCAATCAGCTTCATCTGCCATTTTTCCAGAGTGGGTAAAACCCCTTTCCTCCAGGCCAATGTTCAGGAACTCCCAGTGCCGCTAAATTTTCCCAAGGCTGAATATCTTTCTCTTATTTCCGCAGGATGCTTGGAGCCAGGGGTGCACCCAGTTGCAAATGCACGTTTCCGCTTCGAAAGAGGATGATTTTGGGTTCCTTTTTCGCCGCGGAGGCGAAGACCTCACTTCCACGGAGGGCTGGGATCTCTTGCGCATTCATAGCCACGACCTGCGAGGGATGGCGTCTCGGAGCAAATTCTAGGCTGGTGGAGCTCCTGGGGCGAGATTTGCGACTCTGGAGGAAAGGCAAGGATCCCTGGAAAACCCGTTAACAAAGCCAGGACTCCACACAAATGATATATGTGTCAAAAAAATATGTGTACAAATAAATAAAGGAGAGGTGTCTTCGGAGCATGTGCAGAGTGACTTTCTCTTCCACCATCGCCACCTGTCCATGTGGACACCGCTTTCCCACATGCTTGTGCCCAGATTGGCTCACAGCATATAACAACAACAACGTATCAGTGCTTTTTCTTAAAAAATGTTTAGGGGTATTCACAATTTACGAAGAGTTGGACACGACTAAACGACTAAACAACAACACAACTTACTACTCATATTGGAATTTGTTGTTGTTTAGTCATTTAGTCGTGTCCGCCTCTTCGTGACCCCCTGGACCAGAGCACGCCAGGCCCTCCTGTCTTCCACTGCCTCCCGCAGTTTGGTCAAACTCATCCTGGTACCTTCGAGAACACTGTCCCACCATCTCGTCCTCCGTCGTCCCCTTCTCCTTGCGCCCTCCATCTTCCCCAACATCAGGGTCTTTTCCAGGGAGTCTTCTCTTCTCATGAGGTGGCCAAAGTCTTGGAGCCTCAGCTTCAGGATCTGTCCTTCCAGTGAGCACTCAGGGCTGATTTCCTTCAGAATGGATACATTTCATCTTCTTGCAGTCCATGGGACTCTCAAGAGTCTCCTCCAGCACCAGAATTCAAAAGCATCCATTCTTCGGCAATCAGCCTTCTTTATGGTCCAGCTCTCACTTCCATACATCACTACTGGGAAAACCAGAGCTTGAACTATACGGACCTTTGTTGGCAAGGTGGTGTCTCTGCTTTTTAAGATGCTGTCTAGGTTTGTCATCGCTTTTCTCCCAAGAAGCAGGCGTCTCTTAATTTTGGGACTGCTGTCACCATCTGCAGTGATCATGGAGCCCAAGAAAGTAAAATCTCTCACTGCCTCCATTTCTTCCCCTTCTATTTGCCAGGAGGTGATGGGCCCAGTGGCCACGATCTTCATTTTTTTGATGTTGAGCTTCAGACCATATTTTGCGCTCTCCTCTTTCACCTTCATTAAAAGGTTGGAATACTGCCCCTCAGTGTGGCCCAACTTAGATTCACAAAATATTTAGGGGTATGTGTACCCCTGCGTCCCCCCAGAAAAAAGCACTAATAATAATAAGAATAATAGTAATAATAATAATAATAATAATAATAAAATTAATTCTGTGCTGCCCATCTGACTGTGTTGCCCCAGCTACTCCAGGCAGGGTCCAAAGGCAATATTAACAAACACAATAATAAAACATCAAACATTTAAAACTTTTCTGTATAATGTCCCTAGATCACAGAATCATAGAACTGCAGATTTAGAGATTCTTAGAAGACTGGAGCAGATATTTGAACTATTTGAAAGGCAGTTGTAATGAAAACAGATTACGCTAGTAGTACCCCACTAATAACAGGGGTAGCAAACCTATTTTAGCCTGAGGATTACATTCCTTTCTGGGCACCTGTTGATGAGGACTGTCTTGTCCACCCGCCTTTCTTTCACTCTCTCTCTCTCTCTCTCATATCAACAACACGGATGGTGACATTGTCAGTAAACAAAGAAGGTATTGCCTTCAGTGATTAGAAGTCCAGAGTTTTGGATATCCTGAGCTTTAGGTGATGATGCTTCCAAGTGGAAATATAAGACACTAATAGAAAAGGAATTGAATGGAAGGCAAAAGTTATTGGGTAGAGAAGTAGACTTGGATGTCTTCAGCATGTAGGTGTTTTAGAAAGCCAGCACTACTGTCCTGACATCCCTGCTCCCCCTCTTCTGTCAAATAGGAAAAACCAAACAGTTGCAAAAGCAACCTTTTGTTCATAGAGAAGTTATTAAACACAAGTTCTTCCGTGTCCCTTTAAAAATAACTCACTGGCTTCTGACCGGTCACGATTTCACCCCAAACCCACCAACCCCTCAGTTCTTACTTCCATTGGAGTGAGCCTTCAGGTGTTATCAGGACACATGAGGAGAATAAGGAAACCAGAATTTATCTTAACCTAAACGTTTGTTAGGGCGAGTCAGGCTTTGGACACAAACTCTGCTAGCCTGGAGAAGAGGAGGCTAAGGGGTGATATGATAGCCATGTTCAAATATATAAAAGGATGTCACATAGAGGAGGGAGAAAGGTTGTTTTCTGCTGCTCCAGAGAAGCGGACACGGAGCAATGGATCCAAACTGCAGGAAAGAAGATTCCACCTGAACATTCGGAAGAACTTCCTGACAGTAAGAGCTGTTTGACAGTGGAATTTGCTGCCAAGGAGTGTGGTGGAGTCTCCTTCTTTGGAGGTCCTTAAGCAGAGGCTTGACAACCATATGTCAGGAGTGTTCTGATGGTGTTTCCTGCTTGGCAGGGGGTTGGACTCCATGGCCCTTGTGGTCTCTTCCAACTCTGTGATTCTATGATTCTATGACTGCAAGAAGTTTTGTAAGGAGGGCTATCTGAAATATTGCGAGAAAGACCATGATGAGGATTATTAGCTAATGATAATTAAAAGTAACAGAGAAATTAAGAAATGCAGAACAAGTGATAAAGAACGGAACATCTTCAGAGGTTGTTGACAGAAGTCTAAAATATTGTATAAGATAAGAAGTTATGTTAAATGATGGTTGGAAATGATATGTTAAAAAAAGCAATAAAAATGTGTGTGTGTGTGTGTGTGTGTGTGTGTGTGTATAACTGCAGAGGTAGAAGGGGAACCCCAGGGGTCATCAAGTCCAACCTCCTGCAATGTGGGAATCACGACTCAATAATAATAATAATAATAATAATAATAATAATAATAATAATAATAATTTTTTAATCTATATCCCGCCCTCCCCAGCCGAAGCCGGGCTCAGAGCAGCTAACAACAGTAAAATGATACAACATTCTAAAATCAATTCATTATAAAATCAGTTCAAATCAGAATAATGGCAACCATTGGGCTAGAGTTCTGTGAGGATTACCGAAGGAGGGGGTCAGACTGTGCCTTGGCCAAAGGCCTGGTGGAACAGCTCCGTCTTGCAGGCCCTGCGGAAAGATGTCAAGTCCCGCAGGGCCCTAGTCTCTTGGGACAGAGCGTTCCACCAGATCGGGGCCACAGCCGAAAAGGCCCTGGCTCTGGTTGAGGCCAGCCTAACCTCCCTTTGGCCTGGGACCTTTAAGATGTTTTTGTTTGAAGACAGTAAGATCCTCCGTGGGACATACCAGGAGAGGCGGTCCCGTAGGTACGAGGGTCCTAGACGTATAGGGCTTTAAAGGTCAAAACCAGCACCTTAAACCTGATCCTGTACTCCACCAGGAGCCAGTGCAGCTGGTAGAGCACCGGGTGAATGTGATCTCGCAGTGAGGACCCCGTAAGGAGTCTCGCTGCAGAATTCTGCACCCGCTGGAGTTTCTGGGTCAGTCTCAAGGGCAGCCCCACGTAGAGCGAGTTACAATAATCCAGGTGACCGTTGCGTGGATCACAGTGGCTGGATCAGGGTGAGAGAGGTAAGGAGCCAACTGCTTAGCTTGGCGGAGACGTAAAAATGCCGCCTTTGTTATAGCTGCAATCTGCGCCTCCATGGAAAATCCCTGGCAGGCGTCCGTCCAACCTCTGTTTTTAAAAAATTGATGGATGGCCCACCACCTTCTGAGGCCAGAGAATGATAGGATTGTAGAACTGGAACGGACCCTATGATTCTTCACCGAGTAGCCAGAATCAGGCCCTCCCAAGTCTGGGATTTTGGCAGGAAGGGGAAATTTCCCTGGCTGCTGGTTAAAGCCTCAGCCATTGTAGCTTCAACTTTGCCTCCCATTTCTCGAACCCGTTTCCTCAAGTCCCTTGAGTAAACTTTGCCCTCCAAGTCACTCTCAGAAGCTCCCGGTGCAGTTTATTCTTTAACTAAATGGAGATGGCATTCTTTCCCCTTCCCTAATCTTTAACTCGAACCCAGATCCCTTCGCCGTTTAAGCTCAGTGTTTCGATTCCTCCTCGCAATAGCTGTGAGGCGGCCAAGAGGGTCAAGAGCGTCTGGAAACCAAGCCTTGTGAGGAACAGCGGATGGAGTTGGGGATGTTTAGCCTGGGGAAAAGGAGACTCAGCTACATTAGTTTTAAAAAAACCCCACATCATTTTGGATGCATTATACACATGCGACACCAGATGGCACTGGGGAGCAAAGAAAATTTATTTGCGGTTTTCCATAGCGGTTTTTTTTATTATAACAGTTTAATTTCTGACTTATTTATAGTGGCTTTCCCCCTGTATGTAGATCCACCCTGAGATAAGATAGGATAGCCACCTTGGAAAATATCTAAAGGGTTATTTACTGCAATATTATAACATGTTTTGGTTTTGATATTCTTTATTCTATCCTAGGTTTTCCATCAGGCTTAATTGATGAGAAATAGAAGTAAGGAGTAGACAGGAAGTCAGTTACAGTATCTATATAAAAAGTCATTTTTATGTTAAATGTATTGTGAGAACTGCCGTATTTTTCGCTCCATAAGACGCACCTGACCATAAGACACACCTAGTTTTTTAGAGGAGGAAAACAAGAAAAAAAATAGTCTGAACGAAACAGTGGATGTATGATTTTTGTGGTTCATGCTATGGCCACAGACATGTGATTTGACGGTGGGTTTGGGGTATCCCAATGCAAAAATCCTGAGAATCCATGTGGATCCGTGCTTTGAAACCACGTTTTTGTGCCATTGCGGCCCCACAAAACAGTGGATGCGTGATTTTTGTGTGTGCAGGCTGTAGCCATGGACATGCTATGTGATCTGATGGTGAATTTGGGGTGACCCAATTCAAAAATCCTGAGGATCCATGGGCTTTTACCTCCCCGCTCCCAGGCAGCCTCCTTTATCTCTAGAGTCCCTTATCTCCCTCCTGATCACTTGTGGATCAGCGGCTTCCTTTCAACACCCCCTTCCCTCTTTCAAAAAAGAGCATGATCTGCTTTTCGCACCTGGGCAATTTGGCTCCAGGGACCACACATTCACTCCACAAGAGGCACAGACATTTCCCCTTACTTTTTAGGGAGAAAACGGTGCATCTTATGGAGCAAAAAATACGGGATTTAATGTATTATTGTTGTTGTTTTTCTTTTCTTTTTTCCTTTTTAGTTTCTAGGAGGTGATGGGTATTTGTTTACTTCTATATTTTTTTGTGTGTGTGATGCATTAAAATGATATATAAATATAAATATAAATATCTAAAGGGTTGTCCCACGGAAGATGGAGCAAGCTTGTTTCTTCCTGCTCCAGAGGGTGGGAACCGATCCGATGGCTCCAAAGAGCAGAAAATGAGATTGAAGGAAATGCAATGGGTATATCCACCTGCAGACATTTAAAACACATCAAATGGACATTTAAAGCACAGTTGTTGTTGTTTAAAGCACAGTACTTCTCCCCAAAGAACCCCGAGAATTGCCGTTCTTCCCCCACCTGACCTACAATTCCCAGCGCTCTGAACAAACTATAACTCCCAGGGCCTCGATCTCCCTCACAGGCGGTCAGTTTGGGTGAGCAGACGGCAATAATTCTCCGCAGCCACACAAAAAAATACCGGCCTGCATTGTCAATTCTCCTGTTGTGTTGCTCCGAAAGTGGAAGATTGGCGACTTGTCACGCAGCCGACATGAGTAAAATCAGGGCCAGGCGTTTCCTGAATCCAAATTCACCCACTTCTGCGATGATGAGCATATTTGCTCAACTAATCTAGAGTTTGTGTACAGTGCGCCAGCTGAATCAGAAGGCGTCTGTTTGCTCACGGCGCATGATTCACACAACTTCGGGACTCAGGTTTCCAAGTGTCTTGGGTGCCTGTGCAGGGAAGGAGGAAATAGCCAGCTGGCAAGAGGGGCCCGATTCACCCGGAGGCAGGAACCTGCATGATTTGTTGTTGTTGAGTCGTTTAGTCGTGTCCGCCTCTTCGTGACCCCATGGACCACGCCAGGCCCTCCTGTCTTCCACTGCCTCCCGCAGTTCAGTCAAACTCATATTTGTAGCTTTGAGAACACTGTCCCACCATCTCGTCCTCCGTCGTCCCCTTCTCCTTGCGCCCTCCATCTTTCCCAACATCAGGTCTTTTCCAGGGAGTCTTCTCTTCTCATGAGGTGGCCAAAGTCTTGGAGCCTCAGCTTCACAATCTGTCCTTCCAGTGAGCACTCAGGGCTGATTTCCTTCAGAATGGAGAGGTTGGATCTTCTTGCAGTCCATGGGACTCTCAAGAGTCTCCTCCAGCACCAGAATTCAAAAGCATCCATTCTTCGGCGATCAGCCTTCTTTATGGTCCAGCTCTCACTTCCATACATCACTACTGGGAAAACCATAGCTTTAACTATACGGACCTTTGTCGGCAAGGTGATGTCTCTGCTTCTTCAGATGCTATCTAGGTTTGCCATCGCTTTTCTCCCAAGAAGCAGGCGTCTTTTAATTTCGCGGCTGCTGTCACCATCTGCAGTGATCATGGAGCCCAAGAAAGTAAAGTCTCTCACTGCCTCCATTTCTTCCCCTTCTATTTGCCAGGAGGTGATGGGCCCAGTGGCCATGATCTTGCATGAATCTGCATGATAGGATCTTATAAAACCATGGATAAAATGGATATAGAAAAGTTTTCTCCCGCACCTCTCTTAACACTAGCTTTCTTGGACATCACAGGAAGCTGCTTATTGGAAGGTTTGGGACGGAAAAGGCCTTCTTTGTGCATGGTTAAACTGTGGAACTCCCTGCCACTGTGATGGCTTTAAAAATAGACAAACACCTGGTGCGAAGGAGGGCTATTGAAGCAATGAGGTTTACCCAGCCCTGCCTTCTTGAAAACTGTAAGTAAACCAAACAATAAAACCCCTGTGTTGCAAAGAGAATCCATAATTTGTGACTTTCGGAGATTTAGAAGATTTCTGTTTATTTGCTTTTGCAGAGAGTGCATATTTCATATTGTTCTATGTTCTGTATAGATCATATAAAGAGTTTATATTGACATCGTATTGTTGTACTTGGTCATCATGTTGCCTTTGGATACAGTGGTGCCTCGGCTTACATACGCTTCAGGTTACAGACTCCGCTAACCCAGAAATAGTACCTCGGGTTAAGAACTTTGCTTCAGGATGAGAACAGAAATCGTGCTGCGGTGGCAGCAGGAGGCTCCATTAGCTAAAGTGGTGCTTCAGGTTAAGAACAGTTTCAGGTTAAGTATGGACCTCCGGAATGAATTACTGTATTTTTTGCTCTATAAGACTCACTTTTTCCCTCCTAAAAAGTAAGGGGGAAATGTGTGTGCGTCTTATGGGGCGAATGCAGGCTGCGCAGCTATCCCAGAAGCCAGAACAGCAAGAGGGATCGCTGCTTTCACTGCGCAGCAATCCCTCTTGCTGTTCTGGCTTCTGGGATTCAGAATATTTTTTTCTTGTTTTCCTCCTCCAAAAACTAGGTGCATCTTGTGGTCTGGTGCGTCTTATAGAGCGAAAAATACGGTGAGTACTTAACCCGAGGTACCACTGTATTACTGTCACTTCTCAAAAGCTATGGCCAGCAGCAGGACCCTGGAGAGAGTTCAAGTTCCCATCTTCTCCTTGCTGAGATCTAGGAAGCCTGACGGATTGACCTTGGGACCTTCACCCTGAAAAGCACCCAGAAACCCCTCCCACCCCCACCGGAGTCCAGTCGTCACTCAGGAATCAGGCAGATTCCCAACCACCCACCTTCCTAGCTTTCAGACGCAGCCCAGAGGCACACAGCAGTCCTTTCTACAGAGTAAGTAGCCCGGGAGAATCTGGACTGAGCCATGAGTTTCGCCATCCGCCCTTGCGCCCCAAAGGACATGAAGGACATCATGAGACTGGTGAAGGTGAGGAACAGGATGATAAGCAGGGAACGGTCAGAGTTGGAAGGGTCCCCCGAAGGTCATTTAGCCCAATCCCGCACAATGACTGAATCAATCGCAGCTGAAGAACCCCAGACTAGCCAACCTCTGCTCCGTCACCTTCCTAGAGTTGGAATACATGACCGTCAGGGTCTCTTCCAACCGTACGTATCAATGCTTCTGCGACAGATCTTTATTTCCCCTTTGTTCCTGATCTGTATCTTCATTTAATATCTTCTTCCCTGGAGGGGAAGGAGAGACCATTTTGTGGTTCGCCTCAGGTGCCAAAATTTCTGTTCCGGCTGCTGGACTAGACCTGTTGGCCTGTCAGTGCCAGATTTACGTATAAGCTAAACAAGCTATAGCTTAGACCCCTGGGTCAGCAAACTTTTTCAGCAGGGAGCTGGTCCACTGTCCCTCAGACCTTGTGGGGGGCCGGACTATATTTTTTATTTTTTTTGGGGGGGAAATGAATGAATTCCTATGCCCCACAAAAAACCCAAAGATGCATTTTAAAGAAAGGCACACATTCTGCTCATGTAAAAACATGCTGATTCCTGGACCGCCTGCAAGCCGGATTGAGAAGGTGATTGGGCCGGATCCAGCCCCTGGGCCTTAGTTTGCCTACCCACTCCCTTGGGGCCAACCCAAATTATGAGTCTTTGTAAACTGTGTTTCTAAAGCAACTTTTGTTATTGCCAAATGCCAATGTGTTTGCATTATTACGTTTGTTATGGATAAAAAAAATCATTTTAGGTTAGAGCTTAATAATTATTTCACTATTAATATACTTCTGATAGTATTTCAGTTCAACAATTACTTTGATAAAATACACATTTTGTTATGTGCAAATGGCTTTAGGTCCATCAATGACCATATGGCATATATTCAAGACAAAAAAACAGCGGCAATTTGTTGTTGACAAAGGACATCTGGACATAGAAAGGGCCCCATTACCTTCAGTAGCTTAGGGCCTCATCAAACATAAATCCAGCCCTGGGCCTGATCCTGACTGTTCTTCTGTGCATGATTCATCATAAGGATCCCTGGGTAAAATGGGGAACAAGTGAGTCTCGAGGTGGCTGCAAACCAGAGCTTTTGCTCCCAATTCTCTCTCTCCCTATAAACAGGAGATTGCGGGCATTTACAACGTCCCTCTGGGCTCGCTGAGGACCAACGTCGAAGGTAAAGAAGGGGCTCCGATGTGCAAATAGATTATAAGGTTACCAGATTTTTCCCAATGAATCTGGGGACACTTTTAAACTTCAATGGATTTTGTATGGGGACTGATTTGTAAATCTGGGGACTGTCCCCAGGAAACGGGGACGGCTGGTAACCTTAGATTAGTGGCTCCCTACAGGGGTGGTTTGGGACACGGGTGGTGCTGTGGGTTAAACCACAGAGCCTAGGACTTGCCGATCGGAAGGTTGGCGGTTCAAATCCCTGCAATGGGGTGAGCTCCCGTTGCTCGGTCCCTGCTCCTGCCAACCTAGCAGTTCGAAAGCACACCAATGCAAGTAGATAAATAGGTACCCTCTGGCAGGAAGGTAAACGGCGTTTCCGTGCGCTGCTCTGGTTCGCCAGAAGCGGCTTAGTCCTGCTGGCCACATGACCTGGAAGCTGTACGCCGGCTACCTCGGCCAGTAAAGCTAGATGAGCGCCGCAACCCCAGAGTCGGCCACGACTGGACCTAATGGTCAGGGGTCCCTTTACCTTTACAGGGGTGGTTTGGGACACGGGTGGTGCTGTGGGTTAAACCACAGAGCCTAGGGCTTGCCGATCGGAAGATCGGCGGTTCGAATCCCCGCAATGACGGGGTGAGCTCCCGTTGCTCGGTCCCAGCTCCTGCCAACCTAGCGGTTCGAAAGCGCGTCAAAAGTGCAAGTAGATCAATAGGTACCACTCCGGCGGGAACCATGCTCTCTGGTTTCCGTCACGGTGTCCCCTTGTGCCGGAAGCGGTTTAGTCCTGCCGGTCGCATGACCCGGAAAGCTGTCTGCGGACAAACACTAGCTCTGAGCCCAGCTTCGGCTGGAGAGGGCGGGATATAAATAAATTATTATTATTATTATTATTATTATTATTATTATTATTATTATAGCTCCCGTGGCCTGAACGCGAGATGAGCGCCGCAACCCCAGAGTCGCCTTTGACTGAACCTAACCATCCAGGGGTCCTTTGCCTTTTACCTTTTACAGGGGTGGTTGTGGCCCCGGGGGTGGTTGTGGGATTACCTACAGGGGGCGCTAAGAGGCAGTTTTATTGTTGAAAGGCCGCCTCTCCTGGTCTGCCCCGCAGAGGACCTTAAGGTCCATGAATAATCACAGTTTAGAAGTCCTGGGCCCTAAGGAAGTCAGACTATCCTCCACCAGGACCAGGACCTTCTCAGTGGTGGCTCCGACCTGGTGGAATGCTCTGTCCCATGAGACCAGGGCCCTGCAGGATTTAACCTCCATCCGCAGGGCCTGTAAGACAGAGCTATTCTGTCTGGCCTTCAATTTGAACTTAGCCTGATCTTTTATTCCTTTTCCTTCCCTTTTTCTGAAGAGGGACCCACTCTGGGATCCCTCAGCTAATTCTCCCCTGGTCTCCTTGCCGGCCCAGATAGGACCAATTCAGCCAGCTAGCCCTGGTGATCATCTAATGTTTATTGGATGGATTTCCCCCCTAAATTGATTTTTGAATTTTGAATTTATTGTTATTCACATTTTATACTGTATATTATGCTGCTTCTTGTTGCATCAATTAAGTGTTTTAAATTTGTCGTTAGCCGCCCTGAGCCTGGTTTTCTGAACCGGGAAGGGCGGGGTATAAATAAAAATTTATTTTATTATTATTATTATTATTATTATTATTATTACTGCCCCTCCCTTTCCCGCTTCCTCCCCAGAACTGAAGAAAGCCGGTTTTGGGGAGCAGTCCTGGTACGAGTGCCTTGTGGCCGAAGTCCCCGCCGAAGAGAAAAGCAAGGAAGGTAATGAGGGAATGAGCCGAATCATGTCCAAGCTTGCGATGGACATGATCCGGCTCGCAGGGAGAATCATAGAATCATAGAATCATAGAGTTGGAAGAGACCACAAGGGCCATGGAGTCCAACCCCCTGCCAAGCAGGAAACACCATCAGAGCACTCCTGACATATGGTTGTCAAGCCTCTGCTTAAAGACCTCCAAAGAAGGAGACTCCACCACACTCCTTGGCAGCAAATTCCACTGTCAAACAGCTCTTACTGTCAGGAAGTTCTTCCTAATGTTTAGGTGGAATCTTCTTTCCTGCAGTTTGGATCCATTGCTCCGTGTCCGCTTCTCTGGAGCAGCAGAAAACAACCTTTCTCCCTCCTCTATGTGACATCCTTTTATATATTTGAACATGGCTATCATATCACCCCTTAACCTCCTCTTCTCCAGGCTAAACATGCCCAGCTCCCTTAGCCGTTCCTCATAAGGCATCGTTTCCAGGCCTTTGACCATTTTGGTTGCCCTCCTCTGGACACGTTCCAGTTGGTCAGTGTCCTTCTTGAAGAAGCTGCTGCTGCTGCAATTGAGGCGCAAGTGGGTGGTCTGGAAATGCCAGCAAGGCTGAACTCCTGCATAACATTATTTATTTTGCTCCACACGCAGGCTACACCCTTATCGGGTACACCCTCTTCTCGTACACCTATAGCACCTGGAGGGGAAAAAACATCTACATGGATAATCTGTACGTCATGCCGGAATTTAGAGGTACGGATGGGGAGGTAGCGGTCGAATCCTGTCCTCATGGCGGCCAGCCGCTTTGGGAAATCTGCAAGCAGGATTCTAACGCAAGACCAGCGCTCTCTCTTCCTCTGGTTTCCAGAAATTTGCATTCAGAAGCATTGCGAATAGCCACGTGTTATTTTAGCGGGGCGAAACCTTTTTTTTTTTTTGGCCAATTTTAGTGGTGATGGGGGGGGCGGTCTTAAAAATATGTTTTTGGGTGTGCGGAATCCAACTCTTCAATTATCTTTTGGATTGGACAACATTGGTCTCTATGTTTGACGAAGGAGCACACAATCTGCTTCCGGAAAACCAGGAGAATTTTAATTTTACCTCCTGAAAATGTCACGTAATCGTAGAATCGTAGAGTTGGAAGGGACCCAAAGGTCATCTAGCTCAACCCCTTGCAATGCAAGAATCTAAGCTAAAGCACCCACGACAGATGGCCACCCAGCCTCTGCAATAATAATAATAATAATAATAATAATAATAATAATAATAATAATAATATAATGCTGTATTGTTTTTAACACTTGATTGGGAGATGCTCAGAGTGGCTGGGCAAACTCAGCCAGATGGGTGGGGTATAAATAATAAATTATTAAAAATTATTAAATAATAATAATAATAATAATAATAATAATAATAATAATAATAATAATAGCAGCAGCAACCACAACTGCAAGTACTTGGCAATCCCTTTTAACGATTTCTGTGCAATTTTACACCTGTTTGCTTACCAAGAAAAACCAAATTACAGCAACCTAACCAAAATATCTTTGGAATTCCCAAGTCACGTTACAAGTTTTTAGCACCCTCGTAATATTTCAGATTTGAAGGTTGAAGAATTCAATGCGCACTGAAGCCGTGCACCTTTTCTGCGGATCAAGGGTGCAGCAGCTGCTCTTGAAAAAGCCCTCTTTGTGCTTCATGATGGGCCAGGGTTTAAGACAGGGGTCAGCAAACTTTTTCAGCAGGGGGCCAGTCCACTGTCCCTCAGACCTTGTGGGGGGCCGGACTATATTTTGGGAAAAAGTAATAATGAACGAATTCCTATGCCCCACAAAAAACCCAGAGATGCATTTTAAATAAAAGGACACATTCTACTCGTGTAAAAATACGCTGATTCCCGGACCGTCCGCAGGCCGGATTGAGAAGGTGATTGGGCCGGATCCGGCCCCCGGGCCTTAGTTTGCCTACCCATGTTTTAAAAAGGGGGGGCCTGACCGTTAGGTCCAGTCGTGGCCGACTCTGGGGTTGCGGCGCTCATCTTGCTTTACTGGCCAAGGGAGCCGGTGTACAGCTTCCGGGTCATGTGGCCAGCATGACTAAGCCGCTTCTGGCGAACCAGAGCAGCGCATGGAAATGCCATTTACCTTCCCGCCGGAGCAGAACCTATTTATCTACTTGCACTTTGACGTGCTTTCGAACTGCTAGGTGGGCAGGAGCAGGGACCGAGCAACGGGAGATCATGGTGATTCGAACCGCGACCTTCTGATCAGCAAGCCTGAGGCTCTGTGGTTTAACCCACAGCGCCACCCGCATCCTTAGTAGCACCTTTGTTGTTGTTTAGTCGTTTAGTTGTGTCCGCCTCTTCGTGACCCCCTGGACCAGAGCACGCCAGGCACTCCTGTCTTCCACTGCCTCCCGCAGTTTGGTCAAACTCATGCTGGTCCCTTCGAGAACACTGTCCCACCATCTTGTCCTCTGCCGTCCCCTTCTCCTTGTGCCCTCCATCTTTCCCAACATCAGGGTCTTTTCCAGGCAGTCTTCTCTTCTCATGAGGTGGCCAAAGTCTTGGAGCCTCAGCTTCAGGATCTGTCCTTCCAGTGAGCACTCAGGGCTGATTTCCTTCAGAATGGAGAGGTTTGATCTTCTTGCAGTCCAAGGGACTCTCAAGAGTAGCACCTTAGAGACCAACTAAGTTTGTTCTTGGTATAAGCTTTCGTGTGCATGCACACCTGTTCAGATACCATGCACACAAAGCTTATACCAAGAATAAACTGAGTTGGGCTCTAAGGTAGACCATGATCTTTATTGCTGTGCAACAGGTCCCCACAAGAGTAAGAAACCTGGGCTTGCGGTGACCTCCTCCTCGAACCGCCAACCTTCTGATCGGCAAGTCCTAGGCTCTGTGGTTTAACCCACAGCACCACCTGCATGCCCACCCTCTTAAGGCTCCCAAACTATTTGAATTCCTTAACTTCTTCGGCTCATAGATATGCCTTTGTAAAGGCAAGATTCAACACCTTCCCATCGAACGTGCTGAGAAATAGATTCTCCAATGGACAGATATCGCTCTTATGTGATTGTAATTGTGGGGCACCGGAATCGTTGCATCACATAATTTTTGATTGTGCTTTTCACTCATCGGCCAGGAGCAAGTTTCTTGCTCAATATCTAAAGGGAATTGCCGATGATACGAATGAAGCCAAACTGAGATATCTATTAAATGATGATGACCCCCTAAGATCACTCATGGTTGCCAGATTCTTGATCAGCGTCCTATCCCTAAAGAAGAGAAACGGACTCCTGTGCGGCTCGGATAATCTCTTTAAACTATGATCTATGTTTTAGGATGTAATTAGGTGATTTCACCATTGATGTCTTCTACTAATTTATGAGTAGAGGGCGATGTTTATGTTACAAATTTATTGTAATGTATGATGTTGGTCTTTTGTTTTTGTTTTGCTTTGGTTCTTGTCTGTTTTTTGTAAGTCTAGGCGGTTTTAAATTTGGAGGTTTAAGTACATTATGTTGGTATGGGAAACTGTCGTGTGATGGGCCAATGGCCGTAATAAAGAATCAATCAATCATCCCCACCCCTGGTGTAAAAGGCTGCAAAATGGCGGGAGCTGAGCAGGTTTGGCCAGCACTCAGGTGAGAGGCCATTTGGGGACCCCTGGCAGCACCACAAAATTCTTGCCACCTTGGGTTGTATCTTCAGAGAGAAGCGGCGGATATAACTGGTATCAATGCAGTCACCTCAGGATGGGGAGAATCCACCTTTCCCCTGCTCAGTTTATCATGGAATTCGAGAGATGTCGAGTTGGAGTGGGATCCCCAGAGGTCATCCAGCCCAACCCGCTTCGCCATGTCGGAATCGCAGCCTAAGATTCCCTGGGGGATGCCTCACCGTTCAGAAACCTCCAGCGAGGGGGAATCTGCCGCCTTCCGAGGTCACAGAATTGTGGAATTGTAGAGTCGGGGGTCCCTCAGAGGTCATCCATCCCAACCCTCTTTCGCCACGTAGGAATCGCACCCAGAGCACACTATCCTAACAGGCTTCTTCTGGTTCTCCTTCCTCACAGGGAGACGGATCGGGAAGGCGCTGATAGAGCAGGCGGGTGAGGTGAGTTGTGTGTTCAGGGATGCAGGAGAGGATATATTGTCTGGTTATAGCCTTTCCAACTCGTGTTAACAAGTTCCACAATTTAGCAGAGTAACATTCCCCTTTTTAAACTCACAGCAGATGCGTTTGCTCAGGCTTGCTAAAGCCTCTAGAATAACTGCTCTGGTATTTCCCCCTTATTGCCTCCTAAAAGATAAGACACGACACAGTCGTCTATAAAAGTATAAAAAGGTTTACTCACACATCATTCTGTTCACAATTGGATCCCAGAAGGCAGACTTAGCTTAGAAAAGTAAAATATACATAGAAACTATCTCATAAGGAGACATTCCCTTTTGTCCTCTCTTGGCTGCTTTTATAATTAAGTGTTTTGAATTTGTTGTTAGCCTCCCTGAGCCTGGTTTTTGAACCGGGAAGGGTGGGCTATAAATTTATTATTATTATTATTATTAATTCCCCCCCCCTCTCTGCCACCTCAGGTTGCCTGGCGCCAAGGCGTTAGCCAACTCCGAATGCATGTTTCCTCCCAGAAGGCGGACGTCCTGAGCTTCATCGAGAGGAGGGGAGGCGAAAACCTGACCGACAAGGACGGCTGGCAGCTACTGCGTTTCCCCAACGAGGTCCTGAGGAGGCTGGCAGCTGAGAGCAGATTCTAGCGGGCTCAGGGTTCAAATCCTACCCTCCACCCCTAGGCTCCTGGACGGGGCATGTTTTGTGGTTGGAGAGGGAGGATAGATAGCCCACGATGCAGGGGTAGCAAAAGCGAGTGCGGAGGAGGAGTTTGGGCAAGAGGAGAAGAGTCACAGAATCACAGGAGGGACCCCCTGCGGCCATCTAGACCAACCCCTTGCAATGTAGGGTTGTTGAGGAAAAAAAAAATTAGTCTGCGAAGAAGCCTGAAGAAATTTTCTGATGATTCTGTGGCCTTGTTTTCGCCTTTGATGCTTTTGCCCTTCTTCTTTTAAAAAAGAAATATTTATTTGGTTTTCCAAATTAAGGTTTTACAATCGCATATCCAACATACATCATAAAAACAAGATTCAAAAGAATATTCCCTCCTCCCCTTTGTGGATCCTATTGTCGGCCAATTCCTCCTGCATCTTTTATAAGACCCCTTAAAATCTTGATTTATTAGCTACTTTAAGATGGGGCTGCATTTTAAATTGCATTTTAACCGGTATTTTAAATTTTTCTTTTCTTTTCTTTGGCTGGGTATGGCGGGGTATAAATAAAATTTATTATTATTATTATTATTAATAATAATCAAATCTTTTACATCTTCATTATAATCCAAAATTCACCAAGTGTTATTCTAGTCCCACTAATGATTTTAACTGTTTACAATGATTTTTTCTCCCCAGATAAATTGTAATTTCTCCCCATTGCTTATTAAAAATTTTAGCTTTCCGGATTTTGGATTCTTCCGGTTGTTTTTTGCCATCTCTGCATAATCCGTCGACTTACTCTGCCATTCTGGTCAGGACTTAATTTTCTTCCCATCTCTGGTCTCTTCTATTCAGGTCTAGCTAGCTGGTTGTTACAGGATTTAATTTCCACGCATGTGTGAAGCCAAGGGCAGGGAACACCTCTGTATAAACCTGTGCGAGTTTATAGACCTGCGGGACTCTGCTTTTGTGGGCCGATAAAGTTAAAAAGCTGTGCCGCAGCCGGCGATTTGGAGAAAAATCCACTACAGGAGGGAGGGAGTTTAAGATTAACCAGGGCAAAATATTCCTTTTTTAAAAAATATAATTTTTATTAAGTTTTCCACATTTCATTACATTTCAGTATCAAAAAACCACAAAATTCATAACTTGAAGCATTGCTTAAATAAAGCATCGACATGCTCCCCTTCCTCTAACAGACTTCCATATCACTTTACCAATTTCTTCACATTCCTATATTTTTTTTTACCTTATATCAATCTTTTAGCAATCACCTTCTTCTAAGCAAATCAGCTCCTTAATTTCCCATTACCAAACATTTCAACTCAAACCTACAAACGTTTCCAACTGTTTACAATTCTCTTTCATATAAAGTATAAATTTGCCCCAGTCCTTTGGAAACAGTTCATCACGGCGATTCCGGATCCACATATTCGACCATCTTTACTTGCCAATCTTCCAATGTGGGGAGTTCTTGCTCAGGGCAAAATATTCCTGCATTGGAGCGGGTTGGTCTGGATGACCCTCAGGTGTCCCTTCCGACTCTAGAATTCTGCGATTCGATGATTTACAATGCCACCCAAATTCTGCTTAAAAATAAAGAGCGGTTTACTTATTAGCTAAAATGTATAAAGTTAACAATAAATGTTGGAAATGCAAAGAAAAAGAGGGAACATTTTATCATATGTGGTGGGAATGTAAAAAGGTGGAAAACTGGGAGATGATATATAATGAGAAGAAAAGAATGTTGAAATATACATTTATTAAGAAACCAGAAGCATTTTTACTTGGCATTGTAGGAGATGATATAAACAGAAAGGATTGTAAGTTGTTTTTATATGCAATGATGGCAGCAAGAATATTATTGGCACAAAAATGGAAGCAAGAAGAATTACCGACAAAAGAAGAATGGAGGATGAAATTGATCGACTATGCAGAAATATAAACTAACCGGAAGAATTCGAAACCTGCGGGACCAGAGATTCACAGAAGACTGGTGTAAATTTACGGACTATTTGAAAAGTAATTTTTGATGACCAGTTTACGTTTGTAGGTTTGCAAGGAGTTTTGTGAGGTAAATTATTTGAATTATTGCAAAAATGGTTAAAGAGGTGGATTGTGAGTTAAGATAATTAAAGGCAACAGGAATTTAAGAAATGCAGAAGAAATGATAAAAATAGTGGATCATCAGAGGTGCTGATGGAAGTCCGAAAAGACTGTATAAGATGTGAAGTTCTGTGTATAACAATGTATAATAATTGGTATGTTGAAATTAATAAAAATTATATATATAAAAATGAAGAGTCGTTGTCTCCAGAGCATGTGCAGAGTGGTTTTCCCTCTCGGTCACCAAGCTGCCAGAACCAGGACGTACAATTCTGGGATGGAAAGAACGAAGTGGCCTTGTGTTTCAGGTTAAAAATTCGCCGTCTGGGAGAGAGCCAGTGACTTGGGGGGCCTTCAGGTCTCCAGGCCAAAGGGGAAGAAGACGAATACTTGAAGCTTCCAGGCCAGTTTGTTATTGAACTGAAACGGTACAGGCGAAAATGCCGAACTAATATTTAACTCGAACCGGGTGCCCTTTGGCATTGAAGCGCCATGAGAAACCTCCTGATCGCTCTTATGCCAACCGGTCTGCAGTGGGCGGAGACAAAGAATCATGGAACTGTAGAACTGGAAAAGCACCCAGTGGTCCTCTAGCTGAACCCCATATTTTCTTCTGTTATAGGAATCCTGAGGTCTCAAATATAGAGTAAATGTTGATAATTGCACAAGGTAAAGACACATACGTAAATATATGACCCACACGTCTGAAATAGCACAGGAGAGCAATCCGAAAATCATCTTTGCTCTCCTAAAGATTATAAATATTTCCTTAACCCCCCTTGCCTGAGAACAGGTAGGCAGATAGCCTACCTGAAGGAATTTCGCTCCTATATCTATAAACCTCCTTTGTATTGTTGCAGGAATTTATGTATAGGTTGGGGGGGTGTTGCCCCTCCAACAGATATCATGCACATGCAGCCCACTACCAAAATCAGCACAATCACTTTTGTGACTTTCGTGACTTGTCCCCACAAAACACCCCATCGCAGTTTCTTCCTATCTATTCAAAGGGCCTTTGCTGCACAATACCAAATGTAAGAATTCACTGATCAATGGATCTCTGTACTGGCTCACTGGGAAAACTTCAGAAATTCATATAGACAGGTGAGCTCAGCTCCTCAGCAGCCCCTCTGCCTGAGGGATAATCCCTGGCCTCCTGATACCTGAGTGCCAGACAGGTAGCCATTCCAGAAATAACAAACCCAGATGAAGACATTGCGTGGCGAGTTCCCGCCCCCCACCAGGATAAATAAAGACACGAGACACCATAATTTAAGGTTAATTGGGCGAATTAGGCCACAACTTTATTGAATTTCAGGAATGAGAGGCATTGGCTTAGGCATTGGTCCTAACGACTATCCGGCTCCAGCCCATTTGCTGGAGACACGGGGAAGGGTTAACCTTATATCGGGGGAGTCTCCTGCCGAGGCACGTCGACTAGGAGCTCCCCCGGGTCACCGCTCTGGGGCGTGCCTTTGGCCCTCACCTCCATAGGCTTCGGACAGGGCCACGCCCCCCGGAGTCCTTTAACGGACCACCCTTCGGTCGCTGGGGGGAGGTGATGGCGTTCCTCCCCCCCCCCACATCCTCTTAACCCCTTCTTACCAATGCCTACCGCCACACGAGCAATCGCTCGCCGCCAATACTCTCATGCCTGAAACCAATCCCCTACCCCCTTTGCTATATCAGTCAGCCACATGTCATTTCCCGCATCTGAAAGATGCACGCCATCAAGCCAGATATCATTTCCCGCATCCGAAAGATGCACGCCATCAAGCCGGTAGAGGGCCTCGCAGTTGCCCGGGTGGTCAATGACCCACCCACCCAGGGCTGCCACTCTACGCACCACCGCCCGATCCAAGGCTTTCCTAGCCCTATTTGTGGCTATCGGGCACCTGCTCTCTCTCCAAACCCGGCTTTCCATCAACAAGGCCCCAAGAATGGTGATGTTTGGATAAGAGGCCTTAAGTTCCTCAAAGTCACTAAAGATATGCCACATCAAGTCGACTGCCTTTCTGTAAGCTAAATCCTTTTCGCCTAATTGGGTAACGAAAGCATCTGGGGGGCCCTCCGCTGCCGCTCTGGCCCTAATTGCGGGCAACATTCCGGCCCAGCGCATTCCCCTCCGATAGCTCCAAGATATATTGATGTAGTTAAGGTGCGGCCTGAGACCGGAATTGATGGCGCGGACCCTGGCCCAATGCACAATGCTGTGCCCGATTATCCAGATGCGCGCCCTCATAGCTCCTGCACCCTAGGTCCCCGTTAACAGCTTGGTTTCTATCCCAGTGGACGGTGCAGGGCCTATACTCCAAATATGCACAACGTCACCTGAAAGCAAAAGAAGGTAACAAAGCCAGGTCAGGTATACTGTGAACAGTCACAAGGTCTTACGTATATATCCCTTAAATGCATCAGACTTCCACTGCCCCCAAGTCCTTTATCCTTTCAGCTGCGAGTCCCAAATGCAGTGCTGTGGTGGCGGCCCCAATCCTAAAGGAGATAGCCGCGAATTCAGCTGAGGATAAACCGCAGGCAGCAATCTCCCTTCGCATAACGCGCGTGGACTGATGCTGCGCAAGGCGGGAGCCAACCAAATGCATAAGGAATGGACCTGAGATGGTTGTTCTCACGTACATGAAATGTTTAGTGTCCTTTACTGCTGATCGGTTTTGGAACATTGGACATGCAGGACTAAATTGGATCTGAACAAGGTCAGGTCTCTCAAACTAACCCTGGGCAGCGGATTCTGGTTGGCCCTTACAAACCACTTCGCCAATGCGCATAGTGCCAAAGGCAATGGAGTATGCAGCTGAAAATAACTGGGCCTTGTCCTCGGACCAACAGATACTTCTCATTTTATTTTATTTTTATTTTTTATTATTTTTATTTTATTTAATTATTTATTTTGGAGTTGGCATAGAATGTCATAAGGGCCTTCTACCATCACTTTTAGGAGGCTGCAGCCTGCGCCAGCCCTACAATAATAATAATAATAATTTATTATTTGTACCCCGCCCATCTGGCTGTGTTTCCCCCAGCCACTCTGGGCGGCTTCCATAGAAACCAAAAATACCCTAAAATATCACACATTAAAAAACTTCCCTGAACAGCAGCCCTACAGTGCCCCTCACACTAAGAAGTCCACACCAGGGTCTATGGATTAAACAACCTTACAGAAAAAGGGAGATTGCCGCCTACTGGATGTTTAAGAGTCTTTGCTGCTCGACCCAGCACCCTCCAATGTACCAAGTATTGCAGAGCTTCAGCCTTGGTAGGAGGTGTGTCAAGCCTAGGATTTTCTAATTTGCCTCGAGGTGTGTCAAGCCTAGCATTTATTCATTCATTTATTATTTATTATTTATTTATTTGTAAGATCTAAGCGTAGACGGGGCTCCTGAAGCTAATACTCCCTTCAGGACATCAGGTTCCCAAGGCTCCAAAGGTGCTCCCGGAATGGCTGTGGCAATTTGCTGCGCCTGGGCATCCGTGATGTCATTGTTAACCCTAGAGGTAAATTTGGTAGAGAAATAGATGTTTAATTCTAAGCACAAAAGGACAAAGGTCCGGGGCAGATCTACCACTCTAGGAGAGTGCGATAATTGCTTTGACAGGACACTGACAATCATTTGATTGTCGGCCCAGAAGCACACCTGGTGATTCCTGAACTCTTCAGCCCGCAAATGCCACTGTACCTTTCCATGAACTTTAACCCAACCTTCAGGTCCGACTTGACCACTTTAGAGAGGCGCACTCAGTGTTGCGGGGCGCGCAGTCCCGCTGACAGCTTAGCCAATCGCCCAAAAAAGGGGCGGCCAGGGGACACTACCCGGCATGCAAAGTTGAGGTGACCGAAGCATGAATTTACCCTGGCCAAGGGTGACCTTCATGAGGGGAAGAAGTTGCAGAATTAATTTTTAAGTACTGCTAGCCTCTCCCTAGGTAGGCGGGATGTCTGTGCGATTGTGTCCAATTCAATATCCAAAATAGGTTATGATCAAAACTGGACCCTCTGTTTTGTCTGCCACCAAAGGTACCCCAAGCTCCTCAGCCAGGGAGGTGAAGGCCTCTAAAGGAGAAGCGCAATCAGGGCTATTACTAATGATGGAGGGGGAAGAGTTATCGAGGTAATGGGTCACCCCTTCCGAACCAGTTCTAAAGCGAAGAGCCCAGTCCGAAATTGCACTAAATGACTCAAAGGCTGCACAAGCTACTGAGCACCCTATCGGCATAGATTTGTCTATGGGATGAACCCCCTCAAATCTGAAAACCTAGCCATAGAAATTCCTCAGCGTGAATTGGCAGGAGACGGAAAGTCGACTCAATGTCGCACTTAGCCAAGAGCGCGCCCCAGCTGAACCTGCACATACGCTTTATAGCCTGATCAAAGGAGGCATATTTCACAGAACAAGGCTTCTGTGGTATTGCATCATTGACTGAGCCACCTCTAGGGTAGGGTAGGTTGTGGATCATAGGATACTCTCCTGGAGTCTATGGGGGGACAATGCCTAAAGGTGAAATGAGTAAACCCGCTATAGGTGGCTCCCTGAAGGGGCCGGCCACCCTCCTGGCCAGAAATTTCATTAATTTCTGGTGTTTCCCAAAATGATTCTTTGATTTGGGGGGGGGGATTTCCCTGAGTTAGGGGGTAATGAAACGAGGATCCTGAAGCCATAAGAGAAACTCTTTCCCCAGGGTACTTTGCTGCCTCTATTTTTTATTTATTTATTGAGAGGGGTTCTAAGAGGTGAGAGCTTAACAGAAGAGAACATCACAGTCAAGGGGCAAATTCATACCAGTTTGTGACTGTTCTTCTTGGCGGGTCTGTGAGCTTTTAAGACCCCTGGTGGAAATGCCCCCTGCTGCCCAGAAAGGGCTGTTTACCTTTAAAACATGAAGACGCTGGGTGGTTACCTATGCACTTCACACATTCATGCGCATACTTACAATTTGGCCCCTGGCACACACCCGTGTTGTACCCCCAGCAAACCTCATGGTGAGGGACTTGCTTAGCTTCACATTTTCCAACTTTCCTTTTTCCACATAGGGACCCATATGCTCCATCCTGTAATTCTGGTCGCTCGGAACCCAGCAGGTGGTGGGCAGCAGGAAGCTTTTCTGAATCGTCCTCGGCATCAGAAGGCTTACTTCTTTTGCTCTTCTTGGCCGAATGCTTCTTCTTAGACTTCTTTCTCCCTTGCCCATCATTGGAGACTGGTGCTGTTCTGTAGCCGCTGGCACTTCCTGTTGCCCCTGCGTCTCATCATCCGATGATGTTTTGGAGCCTTCCGCAGTAAAGGCTGAGGTTGTGAATCCTGTAGAATAGGAGCCCCCTTCCGCAGTACTGGGAAAGTCTGGGGTATACTGAGAGGCAGAAAGGTTATAATTGCAAGCATGAGCCCTACCTCCCGAGGATCTGTCATTGGAAACCCAGGGACACGTAGACTGTAATTATGTGTGAGGATGCATAAATGGATTGCTACCCGAATGTGGAACCCTAAATAAGGAGGCCAAAGTGCAAGGGAGCTCCTCATTGCTGGACAGAAGAACTCACTATTAGGGAAGAGGCCGCAGTGACCATGGGCCTGAATTGTTGGTAAAAGGTTTCAAAAGCAGAGGAAACACTGACTAGGCCTGTGGGTTGCAGGGCACAGGAGGCTACCCTGACCCATCTTGGACACAGGACCCACTGTTGAATCACTGGCTGCTCTCAGCACTGCCGCGGTGGCCGCGGAGGTGCCGGGGCGGTCCACAACGTTAGGTGGCGTATCCGGGATGCATTCTTGGGTGAGCGCCAGAGGTGCTGCTGGCACCTGGTCTGCGGGCCTATATTGCCTATAAAATGTCTGAAACGCATTGAAAAAACTGTGCCAAAGCCTGTGGGTTACTAGGCACTACGAAGGCCTGAGGCCCCTCTTGGTTCCCTTGTGCCACCCCAGATATAGCAGCAATTTGCTGGTTCTCATGAGCAGACATAGTTTGATACCCTTAATTAGCCTGGTTCAGCAAAATCAATGCCAACTAGCTTGGATTATATGCGTGAAAAGCGATCAATATCACGGTAGTTCAGTATTGTCTGCACTGGTAAGTTTAAAGGACCCAAAGATGCCGGGCGAGCCGGCGAAAAGAGGGTGAGCCCCCTCCGTGCCGGCCCTAAATAGGGCAGGCCATGCCCCCCCCAGCCAGCCAGCTGATTGGCTGGCTGGGGGGGGCAGACCCGACCAGGATTCCCCTGCTCTCGCGGGGGCTGCGACCAGCCCCCGCTCATGTGGGGTGGGCGTGAAGCCCGCAACCCCACCTCCTGGGCAGGCCGGAAGTGGCTAAAGGGTGGGATGAACTTGGCTGGGAAACAGGGAAATGTAAACATCTCTTTTGTTCCACTTGATGGGTGTTTGGTGGAGGGCAAGGAGAACCATGGGGCAGGGTCCAGGATGCTCAGATTACTGCCCCCAGACCTCCCCTTTCAGTTACACCTCCCCTTTAGTTTGGGGGGTGTAACATGGGGGTGAGCAGTGTATCTGAAGAAGTGTGCATGCACAGGAAAGCTCATACCAAGAACTAACTTAGTTGGTCTTTAAGGTGCTACTGGAAGGAAAAAAAATTTTTTGTTCCAGCTAATAAAAGTTTGGGTTCTCTTTTGTTCGGGGCTTCCATCTTGTTTCACCTGCTGGCAGGTGGGAGTCCTGTCGCGACAGTCTTAATAAAGACCATGGCCGCCTCCTGTGGGAGGGAGTTCCACAGGTCAATGACACGCTGCGCGAAGGACTTTCTGCAGCCAAAAGAGGATGGTGTCGAAACCTTTTACCTTCTTGCTGCCTGACTCGCGACTGAACTCTGCAAGCCTCAAAAGCCCTTTGAAATTTCTCCCTTTTTGCCGTTTGAAGTGCCGGGGGTGGGGTGGGGGGTGGGAAAGTATCTGCAAAAAGCTCCTTTCATTCTGAAGACTCGGGCGAAGGATCGGAAGTCTCAGAGTCATCAAAAACGTACAGCCAGAAGAAGCCGACCGGTGCATGCTGGGGTGGAAAGAATCTAAATTATCTTTCCCCTTCAGATGTTCTGCCTCTTTAGCCGAATCTTTTTATTTCAACTGGCAAGGCTGGATATTCGTTTTCCAAATCACTGGGGAGGAAAAACCTATTTCAGATCAACACAGTTGGGAACTGCTAGCTGGGGACACACAGTATTCCTTGAAAGACATTCAAAGCACACACAGAGAGAGAGAATTCAGGGAACTGCAGTTTATCGCTTACCGTTCCTCTGAGCAAACTACATTTCCCAAGATCCGTGGGGTGTGCGCTTCAAATGTGATTTTAAGCAGCTGTACCCAGCTGCTCTGATCTTAAGGCTTAAGAACATGATTTGTCGTTGTTGTTTAGTCGTGTCCGCCTCTTCGTGACCCCCTGGACCAGAGCACGCCAGGCCCTCCTGTCTTCCACTGCCTCCCACAGTTTGGTCAAACTCATGCTGGTAGCTTCGAGAACACTGTCCCACCATCTCGTCCTCTGTCGTCCCCTTCTCCTTGCGCCCTCCATCTTTCCCAACATCAGGGTCTTTTCCAGGGAGTCTTCTCTTCTCATGAGGTGGCCAAAGTCTTGGAGCCTCAGCTTCAGGATCTGTCCTTCCAGTGAGCACTCAGGGCTGATTTCCTTCAGAATGGAGAGGTTTGATCTTCTTGCAGTCCATGGGACTCTCAAGAGTCTCCTCCAGCACCAGAATTCAAAAGCATCCATTCTTCGGCGATCAGCCTTCTTTATGGTCCAGCTCTCCCTTCCATACATCACTACTGGGAAAACCAGAGCTTGAACTATACGGACCTTTGTCGGCAAGGTGATGTCTCTGCTTTTTAAGATGCTGTCTAGGTTTGCCATTGCTTTTCTCCCAAGAAGCAGGTGTCTTTTAATTTCGTGGCTGCTGTCACCATCTGCAGTGATCATGGAGCCTAAGAAAGTAAAATCTCTCACTGCCTCCATTTCTTCCCCTTCTATTTGCCAGGAGGTGATGGACCCAGAACATGATAGATGCTAATAAAAACATGGCACGGCATGGAGAAAAGGAAGCCCTTCTTTAGGCTGTGTTGAGCTAAACTATGGAACTACCTGCCACTGGAAACAGCGACCTGGGCGGCTTTAACAGAAGATTGTGCAAATTAACGAAGAGGGGGGCTATCAGCAGCTGCCAGATGGGCCCAATGGCTGGATCCTCGGTCCAGTATACCTGAAGGAGCGTCTCCACCCCCATTGTTCTGCCTGGACACTGAGGTCCAGCTCCGAGGGCCTTCTGGTGGTTCCCTCCCTGCGAGAAGCAAAGCTACAGGGAAGCAGGCAGAGGGCCTTCTCGGTGGTGGCGCCCTCCCTGTGGAATGCCCTCCCATCAGATGTCAAAGAGAAAAATAACTACCAGACTTTTAGAAGACATCTGAAGGCAGCCCAGTTTAGGGAAGCTTTTAATGTTTAATAGGTTATTGTATTTTAGTGTTCTGTTGGAAGCTGCCCAGAGTGGCTGGAGAAACCCAGCCAGATGGGCAGGGTATAAATAACAAATTATTATTATTATTATTATTATTATTATTATTATTATTATTATTATCCTGCAGGCTCTTCTCAGGTCAGGAAGGAGTTGGCTATTCATGGAGGAGAGGGCTTGTGATGGCAACCAGCCAGGACGGCTGTGCTCTGCCCGCCACAGTCGGAATAATAATAATAATAATAATAATAATAATAATAATAATAATAATTTATTTATATCCCGCCCTCCCCAGCCAAAGCCGGGCTCAGAGCGGCTAACATCAATAAAAGTAACACAGCATTCTAAAACCAATTCATTTTGCTGCTTAATCTCAGTTGCTGTAAACCGCAGGAGCGGCGATTGGGTATTGCGTTCGAATCCTGCTTCTTGCAGGTTTATCCCACCTGCTTGGCCACTGTGAAAACACTGTGAAAACAGGCCGTCGGCCTCATCCGGCAAGCGCTTCGTACGTTTCCCCCTAATTGTGTTCCTTGCCGTCGGAGAGGAAGAGAGAGATATTGGGGGTGGGCCATTAAATGCAAAGTTAATAGGCCGGGCGCAACTCCCGAATTCAAATTCTGCTCCAATGATCGTGCTGAGTCTATTTGCTTAACTGATCCAGAGCCGTGTACATCACACAGACTAAATACACAGACGTGTGTTTGCTTACAATGCATAATTTGCTTCACCGGGTTTCCAAGCGTCTCGGCAGAGAGGAGGGAAGGGGAGACTCAAGGCAGGTGCGGGGGGCGCAGGTGAGACCCCTTCCTCACCTGAAGCACGAGGGGTGGCTACAGGCAGAGACCTGTTTTGCAGGAGCTGCGCAGAGTAGTATTTCCTGCCAAAGGTTCCCTGGAGATTCAGTGTCTCGCATTCAGGGCTTGATACTGAGCCCTGCAAAGTAGGAAGGCTACTGTTGTTGTTGTTGAGTCGTTTAGTCGTGTCCGCCTCTTCGTGACCCCCTGGACCAGAGCACGCCAGGCCCTCCTGTCTTCCACTGCCTCCGCAATTTGGTCAAACTCATGCTGGTCGCTTCGAGAAGACTGTCCCACCATCTCGTCCTCCGTCCTCCCCTTCTCCTTGTGCCCTCCATCTTTCCCAGCATCAGGGTCTTTTCCAGGGAGTGTTCTCTTCTCATGAGGCGGCCAAAGTCTTGGAGCCTCAGCTTCAGGATCTGTCCTTCCAGTGAGCACTCAGGGCTGATTTCCTTCAGAATGGAGAGGTTTGATCCATGGGACTCTCAAGAGTCTCCTCCAGCACCAGAATTCAAAAGCACCCATTCTTTGGCGATCAGTCTTCTTTATGGTCCAGCTCTCACTTCCATACATCACTACTGGGGAAACCAGAGCTTTAAAGATTAACAAAAGCTACATCAAAGCTACCTCCTTATTTTTATGTACCCAGGATGTCTGGTAAGCAACTGGTCTGTGTTGGAATGCTTTGCACCCAGGGCTTTATTTTGGCATGGGGAGTAGGGATGCCAGACCTGAAATCTCCAGGTTTGCCTGGAGACTTGTGGGGTTCAGGTGGGATTGTATGAGGAATTATGAAAAATAATAATAATAATATCTTTATTGTCATTGCCCCCTCTCGGGGACAACGAAATTACTTGACTGCTCCATAAAAACACTAATTAAAACAATATAGTATAGTACAGCAAGGAAGATTAGATGACTTTCAAAGTCCAGGCTTCCCATTCAGGGCCGAGATCGCTCTGGAGAAGAAGCTGTTCTTAAGACGGCTCGTTCTTGTCTTCATCGTCCTGTATCTCCGTCCCGACGGCAGGAGCTCGAAGAGACAGTGACCAGGATGCGATGGATCTTTTACTATGTCCAGTGCCTTCCTATGGCACCTTGTGGCATAAATCTGCTCTAAGGTGGAGAGTGGGCAGCCAACAATGCTCTCTGCTGCCTTAACAACTCTGCACAACCCCATCTTGTCCTGGGTAGTACAGCTTCCGTACCACACACATAAGCCATAAGTGAGCGCGCTCTCAATGGCACAGTGATAGAAGGCAAGCAGCAGTTTCTGCGGAAGATGGTTTTTCCTTAGAATTCTCAAAAAGTACAGTCTCTGCTGCGCCTTCTTCACAAGCCCCCTTGTGTTGACACTCCAGGACAGATCCTCTTGTAATTCAATGCCCAAAAATCTGAACGTTGTTACCCTCTCCACACAGACCCCATCAATCAAAAGTGGCTGGACATTGCTCTTCTGTCTCCTGAAGTCCACCACAAGCTCCTTTGTCTTCCTTGTATTTATGAGCAAGTTGTTAGCTCTGCACCACTCTGTGCGGCAAGCCATTGTGTCCGCGATGAAAGCATTGTGTTGACTGGGTTGATTCATTGACAATCATTTCTGATCAAATCCCACAAGCCTCTTCACCTCTGCCATTTGCTTTCTCTACGCCTGACAGGCACGTATAAGCATTCTGAAGCACAGGCCAGTTGCTTCACCAGGCATCCGGAGCTATAAAGATAGGAGGTAACTTTGATGTAGTTTGTTAATCTTTAGGTAGATCTTAAGGGACGCGGGTGGCGCTGTGGGTTAAACCACAGAGCCTAGGGCTTGCCGATCAGAAGGTCGGCAGTTCGAATCCCTGCAATGACGGGGTGAGCTCCCGTTGCTCGGTCCCTGCTCCTGCCCACCTAGCAGTTCGAAAGCACCTCAAAGTGCAAGTAGATAAATAGGTACCACTCCGGCGGGAAGGTAAACAGTGTTTCTGTGCACTGCTCTGGTTTGCCAGAAGCGGCTTAGTCCTGCTGGCCACATGACCCAGAAGCTGGACACCGGCTGCCTCTGCCAGTAAAGCGAGATGAGCGCTGCAACCCCAGAGTCGGCCACGACTGGACCTAACGGTCAGGGGTCCCTTTACCCTTTACCTTTAAGGGCCAGGAAGAGAGTTCACAAGATGGTAAATACTGTTTCCTTGCCATCCTTCCTTTCCTGCCTGTCCGGGGTTTGCTAAATGCATTCCTCCTTGATTCTTGTTTTATTTAGCCTGAACATGTATGCGTGCTCCAAGTAGTCTTTCTAGTTAAAAGGATTTCTCCGATCTAACTTTGTCCCACGTGGTTGTTTTTTAAATGCTCAGTGGACATCTGATTGGTTCTTACAAGCGCTGTGTTATAAGTTCTTTCGTTAATAAAAGGGAGGTGGGCCAGGGTGTGGCAGATTATTACAGTGGTACCTCGGGTTAAGTACTTAATTCGTTCTGGAGGTCCATTCTTAACCTGAAACTGTTCTTAACCTGAAGCACCACTTTAGCTAATGGGGCCTCCTGCTGCCGCCGCGCCGCCGGAGCACGGTTTCTGTTCTCATCCTGCAGCAAAGTTCTTAACCTTAAGCACTATTTCTGGGTTAGCGGAGTCTGTAACATGAAGCGTATGTAACCCGAGGTACCACTGTATTGGCACTTCCTCCCAGAGTCTTGCTGGTCAAGCCTCCTGTGTATTCGATTAATCAGGGTCCAATCCTTCCTTGCTTTTGGAACACAACAGAAACCTCTCCAGCGGACAGAGGGATGGCTTGGATTTCCAGGTATGCAATAACACCTTTAATCAGAGACCGTAGGGTTCAAAGAGACTCCCTAAGGGTATACAGTGGTGCCTCGCAAGACGAAAAGAATCCGTTCCGCGATTCTCTTCGTCTAGCGGTTTTGCAAAGTTTTTTGCAGATAAAATCGCTCAGATTCGGGAAGAAGAAGAAGTAGACTCCACCGTGGGAGCAGGGCCAGGGCGGGAGAGTGCTAGAGTCCTGTCTAGTCAAGTTGTGTGGGATCAATTCCAATCTGTTACCTCCGAGGATGTGGACAGGCTGCTTGGACGAGTGAAACCAACCACCTGTCTCCTGGATCCTTGCCCATCCTGGCTTATAAAAGCTAGCCGGGAAGGACTGGGCGATGGGCTTCGAGGGGTGGTGAATGCTTCCCTCCGTGAGGGAGCCTTCCCAGACCCGCTGAAAGAGGCGGTCATTAAACCGCTTCTTAAAAAACCATCTTTAGATGCGGCCATGATTGCCAATTATCGGCCAGTCTCAAATCTTCCATTCTTGGGCAAGGTGATTGAGCGAGTGGTTGCTGAACAACTCCAGGCACGCCTGGAAGAAGCGGACCATTTGGATCCCTTCCAGTCGGGATTCAGGCCTCATCATGGGACTGAAACTGCCTTGGTCGCACTGGTTGATGATCTCCGGCGGGCTAGGGACAAAGGTGAGAGCTGTTTCCTAGTTCTGCTGGATCTCTCAGCGGCGTTTGATACCATCGACCATAACATCCTTCTGGACCGTCTGGAGGGGCTGGGAGCTGGGGGCACTGTCATACAGTGGTTCCGCTCCTTCCTCCTGGGCCGTGTTCAGAAAGTGGTGGTGGGGGATGAGTGTTCAGACCCCTGGGCTCTCACTTGTGGGGCGCCTCAGGGTTCTGTCCTCTCCCCCATGCTTTTCAACATTTACATGCAGCCGCTGGGAGAGATCATCAGGAGGTTTGGGCTGGGTGTTCATCAGTATGCGGATGATACCCAGCTCTACCTCTCTTAAATCAGAACCAGGGAAGGCGGTGAAGGTCCTGTGTGAGTGTCTGGAAGCGGTTGGAGGATGGATGGCGGCTAACAGATTGAGGTTGAATCCTGACAAGACAGAAGTACTGTTTTTGGGGGACAGGAGGCGGGCAGGTGTGGAGGATTCGCTGGTCCTAAATGGGGTAACTGTGCCCCTGAAGGACGAGGTGCACAGCCTGGGAGTCATTTTGGACTCGCAGCTGTCCATGGAGGCACAGGTTAAATCTGTATCCAGGGCAGTCGTTTACCAGCTCCATCTGGTACGTAGGCTGAGACCCTATCTGCCTGCAGACTGTCTCGCCAGAGTGGTACATGCTCTGGTTATCTCCCGCTTGGACTACTGCAATGCGCTCTACGTGGGGCTACCTTTGAAGGTGACCCGGAAACTACAACTAATCCAGAATGCAGCAGCTAGACTGGTGACTGGGAGCGGCCGCCAAGACCACATAACACCGGTCCTGAAAGACCTACATTGGCTCCCAGTACGTTTCCGAGCACAATTCAAAGTGTTGGTGCTGACCTTTAAAGCCCTAAACGGCCTCGGTCCAGTATATCTGAAGGAGCGTCTCCACCCCCATCGTTCAGCCCGGACACTGAGGTCCAGCGCCGAGGGCCTTCTGGCGGTTCCCTCCCTGCAAGAAGCCATGTTACAGGGTACCAGACAGAGGGCCTTCTCGGTAGTGGTGCCCGCCCTGTGGAACGCCCTTCCAGCAGATGTCAAAGTGATAAACATCTACCTGACATTCAGAAGACATCTGAAGGCAGCCCTGTTCAGGGAAGTTTTTAATATGTGACATTTTAGTGTATTTTTCATCTTTGTTGGAAGCCGCCCAGAGTGGCTGGGGAAGCCCAGCCAGATGGGCGGGGTACAAATAATAAATTATTACAGGTTAAATCTGTAATGATTAAATGGGCACAAGACGTTGGACATAATATTATGTTTGCTGACTGGGAACAGTTGTGGACCACCGGGATTAAATTCACGGCATGCAATGCCTTAAGAGAGAATATTATGAAAATGATATATAGGTGGTACATGACCCCAGTCAAGCTTGCAAAAATCTATCATTTGCCCGATAATAAATGTTGGAAATGTAAAGAGACTGAAGGTACATTCTTTCACCTTTGGTGGACGTGCCCAAAGATTAAGGCTTTCTGGGAAATGATATATAATGAACTGAAAAAGGTATTTAAATATACCTTCTTGAAGAAACCAGAGGCCTTTCTCTTGGGCATGGTCGGCCAAGTGGTGCCAAAGAAGGACAGAACTTTTTTTATGTATGCTACAACAGCAGCAAGGATACTCATCGCAAAGTATTGGAAGACGCAAGATCTACCCACTCTGGAAGAATGGCAGATGAAAATGATTGACTGTATGGGACTGGCAGAATTGACGAGCAGAATCCGTGACCAGGGAGAAGAGTCGGCTGAAGAAGATTGGAAAAAATTCAAGGACTATTTACAGAAACATTGTAAAATTTAAGAAAGTTAGATGGTGTTGGATTGAAACTGAGAGGTTTCTAGCTGCAATAATATATAAGAACATAGATGGGGAAAAGAAAGGGTTTGAAAAATAAGGTAATGTTATAAGCTGTAATGCTTTAAATGAAGGATTTGCTGAACAAATAATCTTAATTGGGATACAAGAAGGAGAAGTATGAGGAGGTCTGAGAAATTTGTTATTTAAAAGTATGGTTTATGAATTTTATGCCTGTGTTTAATGTTTCTGTTTGTTTTGTTTGTTTGTTTGTTTAAAAAATTGGAAAATTTAATAAATATTCTTTAAAAAAAACAAATAATAAATTATTATTATTATTATTATCAGTATTAGTATTAGTATTAGTATTATTATCATTATTATTATTTTCGTCTTACGAAGCAACCCCATTAGCGGCTAAGAGGATTAGCGCTATTCGCGATTTAGCGGCTTAGCGGCTATTAAAGGATTAGCGGCTAAGCTGCTAAAAGACTATTAGTGGCTTAGAGGCTTTGAAAAAGGGGGGGGGAAAGCGGGGAAAAAATGGCGAGACTCGCAAGACCTTTTCGTCTTGCGAAGCAAGCCCATAGGGAAATTCGTCTTGCGAAGCGCCTCCGAAACGGAAAACCCTTTCGTCTAGCAGGTTTTCCGTCTTGCAAGGCATTCATCTTGCGGGGCACCACTGTACAGTGGTACCTCAAGTTACATACGCTTCAGGTTACAGACTAACCCAGAAATAGTGCTTCAGGTTAAGAACTTTGCTTCAGGATGAGAACAGAAATTCGGCTCTGGTGGCGCGGCAGCGGCGGGAGGCCCCATTAGCTAAAGTGGTGCTTCAGGTTAAGAACAGTTTCAGGTTAAGTACGGACCTCGGGAACGAATTAAGTACTTAACCTGAGGTACCACTGTATAAATTTAATAAATAATATAAATATAAATATCCAGTCTGACCCCCTGCAAAACACACACACACACAAAGCCGGTTGCAGGCTTAAGCCCTGCAGGAGCTACCTGCGAATCATAGCACAGCCAGACTGGGAGATCTGCCTTTTTCTGTTCTCTTCTCCTAATTAACCTCCGTCTCCAAGACCGGTCCTGTGACATCACCCGGTCCAGCTGTCCTGTTTCTACTGGGACATCCCAGAATTACAGAAGCCGCCTCGATTTCTGATTCCGTCCCGGGATGTCCCAGAATTTCAGCCACGGGGTGTGTGTGTGTGTGTGGCGCAAAAAAAGCGCTGCATCTTCCCTGTGTAGGCGGATTGGGGGCAAAGACAAAAGGAGAGCCGAGCATGTGCAGAGTGCCTTTGTCCACCTCAGAGGTAACAGGTGGACATCTATCCTTAGCTGTGGTTCCTGCATTGCGGCGGGTTGGGCTAGATGACCTTTGGAGGGTCCCTTCCGCTGAGTAACCAGGAGCGTCCGACGGAAAGGGAATAATTAAGTGCTCAGTTAATTAACCTTTTCTCAGGTCTCTCGGCCAACCTTGCCCTCGAAGGGAAAAGCTGCGATCAGCAGCTGCCAATGCGGTTTAGTCTTTAACTAGGTAGTGGTGGCAACTCTGAACCCCCCACTAATCTTTAACCTGGATCCGTCCCTTTGGCATCTAGATTTCTCCTTGCGATGCTCCCCCCAAGGCCAAGCCCAGGTGTCCTTCAAGCCGGGAGGGGGGCAGGGGGTAATGGGCAGGCCCCGTCCCCCAGTCTCTTAAATTCCTCTTGAGTCTCAGGACAGAGTTTTATTATTCATTTCTTTATTTGATGCATTTATATCCCCCCGTTTCCCTGCAAGGAGCTCAAGGTTCTCCCTCCCCTCCTCATTTAATCCCCACAACAATCTTGCGAGGTAGGCTAGGCTGAGAAAGGCAGCGGCTGGACAAAGGTCACCCAGTGAGAGTCCCAGTGGAGGTGTGGCTTGAGGAGAGGGCGGGGCCTGTGAAATCTGAGTGGGGGTGGCTTGAGGAGAGGGTGTGGCTTTTGGAATCCCAGTGGGTGTGGCTTGAGGAAGGGCGGGGCCTGTGAAATCCGAGTGGGAGTGGCTTGAGGAGAGGGCGGGGCCTTGTAGAGTCCTAGTGGGTGTGGCTTGAGGAGAGGGCGGGGCCTTGTAGAGTCCCAGTAGGTGTGGCTTGAGGAGAGGGTGGGGCCTTGTAGAGTCCTAGTGGGTGTGGCTTGAGGAGAGGGCGGGGCCTTGTAGAGTCCCAGTGGGTGTGGCTTGAGGAGAGGGTGGGGCCTTGTAGAGTCCCAGTGGGCGTGGCTTGAGGAGAGGGCGGGGCCTTGTAGAGTCCCAGTGGGCATGGCTTGAGGAGAGGGCGGGGCCTTGTAGTCCCAGTGGGTGTGGCTTGAGGAGAGGGCGGGGCCTTGTAGAGTCCCAGTGGGCGTGGCTTGAGGAGAGGGTGTGCCCTTGTGGAATCCCATTGAGGGCGTGGCTTGAGGAGAGGGTGTGGCCTTCTGGAATTCCCGTGGGTGCGGCTTAAGAGGGTGTGCCCTTGTACAGTCTGTGTAGGGGTGTGGCTTGAGGAGAGGGCGTGGCCCTGTAGAGTCCCAGCGGGTGTGGCTTGCAGAGAGGGTGTGGCCTTGTAGAGTCCTAGTGGGTGTGGCTTGAGGAGAGGGTGTGGCCTTGTAGAGTCCCAGTAGGTGTGGCTTGAGGAGAGGGCGTGGCCCTGTAGAGTCCCAGTGGGTGTGGCTTGAGGAGAGGGTGTGGCCTTGTAGAGTCCCAGTGGGCGTGGCTTGAGGAGAGGGTGTGGCCTTGTAGAGTCCCAGTAGGTGTGGCTTGAGGAGAGGGCGGGGCCTTGTAGAGTCCCAGTAGGTGTGGCTTGAGGAGAGGGCGGGGCCTTGTAGAGTCCCAGTGGGCGTGGCTTGAGGAGAGGGTGTGCCCTTGTGGAATCCCATTGAGGGCGTGGCTTGAGGAGAGGGTGTGGCCTTTGGAATTCCCGTGGGTGCGGCTTAAGAGGGTGTGCCCTTGTACAGTCTGTGTAGGGGTGTGGCTTGAGGAGAGGGCGTGGCCTTGTAGAGTCCCAGTGGGTGTGGCTTGCAGAGAGGGTGTGGCCTAGGGTCTGAATAGAGAGGCTTAGAGGGCTGTATTTGACCCACAGGCCTGAGGTTCCCCAGACCACCCCACAGGGATGTGGGCACGAGCTTGTTCCTCACATCCTGTCGCCGTGTCGGCGGAAGTCAACAGTTCACAGGCCTTCCCTGTGGAAGGACCACCCGACACATTATTCCGGTTGGGCGAAGGAGGCCGTGGGCTCAGGGGAAGGGCTGGTCGGGGGGCAGGTGGAAACTGGCGTCCAGGAAGATGCTGAAGGTACCCAGCGTGGTGAAGATGATGAAGGTCCAGAAGAAGAGCCGGTCCACCACAATGGCGACGTACTCCCAGTCCTTCTTCAGCTGCAAGGGAAGGAGGAAGCAGGTCACAGAACAGTCAAATTGGGAGAGACCCCCAAAGGTCATCCAGCCCAACCCCCTGCGAAACAGGAGTCGGAGCTGCTTGACAGGTGTCCATCCAACCTCTGCATAAAAACTTCCAATGAAGGAGAACCCCTCACCTGCGGAGGGCATGTGTTCCACAGCCAAACAGCTCGGACCCTCAGAAGGTTCTTCCTAGTTTTAATAATTTAATAATAATTTATTATTTGTACCCCGCCCATCTGGCTGGGTTTCCCCAGCCACTCTGGGCGGCTTCCAACAAAACACTAAAATACAATAATGCATCAAACGTTAAAAGTTTCCCTAAACAGGGCTGCCTTAAGATGTCTTCTGAATGTCAGGTAGTTGTTTATCTCTTTGACATCTGGTGGGAGGGCGTTCCACAGGGCGGGCACCACTACCGAGAAGGCCCTCTGCTTGGTTTCCTATAATTTGGCATCACGCAGCGAGGGAACCACCAGAAGGCCCTCGGAGCTGGACCTCAGTGTCTGGACTGGACGATGGGGGTGGAGACGCACCTTCAGGTCTACTGGGCCTTTGAGGCTGTTTAGGGCTTTCAAGGTCAGCACCAACACTTTGATTTGTGCTCGGAAACATACTGGGAGCCAATGTAGGTCTTTCAAGACCGGTGTTATGTGGTCTCGGCGGCCGCTCCCAGTCCCCAGTCTAGCTGCCGCATTCTGGATTAGTTGTAGTTTCCGGGTCACCTTCAAAGGTAGCCCCAAGTAGAGCGCATGGCAGTAGTCCAAGCAGGAGATAACAAGAGCATGCACCACTCTGGAGAGACAGTCTGTGGGCAGGGAGGGTCTCATCCTGCGCACCAGATGGAGCTGGTAGACAGCCGCCCTGGACACAGAACTGACCTGCACTTCCATGGACAGCGGTGAGTCCAAAATGACTCCCAGGCTGCGCACCTGGTCCTTCAGGGGCACAGTTGCCCCATTCAGAACCAGGGAGTCCTCCACACCTGCCCGCCTCCCGTACTTCTGTCTTGTCAGGATTCAACCTCAATCCATTAGCCACCATCCATCCTCCAAGTGCCTGGAATCTCTTCCCTTGTAACTTGAATCTGTTGGTTTTGGGGGTTCTGTCTCCAGAAACACCTTTGTTCCCTCTTCCATGTGGAAGATATTTGAAGGTGGCTATTGCATCTCATGATGCAATAGAGAGTCCCATGAACTGCCAAAAGATCAAACTGATCCATTCTGAAGGAAATCAGCCCTGAGTGCTCACTGGAAGGACAGATCCTGAAGCTGAGGCTCCAAGACTTTGGCTACCTCATGAGAAGAGAAGACTCCCTGGAAAAGACCCTGATGTTGGGAAAGATGGAGGGCACAAGGAGAAGGGGGCGACGGAGGACAGTGTCCTCGAAGCTACCAGCATGAGTTTGACCAAACTGCGGGAGGCAGTGGAAGACAGGAGGGCCTGGCGTGCTCTGGTCCAGGGGGTCACAAAGAGGCGGACACGACTAAACGACTCAACAACAACAACAAATTGCATCGCATCTCGGTCTCCCTTTATCCAGGCAAAACACGCCCAGATCCTTCCATCCTTCCCCAGAATGCTTGGTTTCTTCCACAAGAACTCACCTCATCATAGTCATCCTGTTCCTGGAGCTGCTCTGCTATGTAGGTGATGGCGTCCATGGCGGCCTTCAAGTCTGGCGGGAGCGCGATGAAGTGACTGGGGCCGTCAATATACTTCTTCATATCCGTGGGGAATGCCTCTGGCTGGAACCTGCGGGAGATTTGCCGTCAAACCTAACAATGCATATTCTCGTTAATTAGCAAGTCTAGCAGCGGTTCTCAAGCTGTGCGTCCCCGGATGTTGTTGGACTACAACTCCCATCATCTCTGGCCACTGCTCGTGCTGGCTAGGAATGATGGGAGTTGTAGTCCAACAACATCTGGGGACCCGCAGGTTGAGAACCATTGGTCTAGGGCATGGGTAGGCAAACGAAGGCCCGGGGGCCAGATCCGGCCCAATCGCCTTCTAAATCCGGCCCGCAGACGGTCTGGGAATCAGTTTGTTTTTTACATGAATGGAATGTGTGCTTTTATTTAAAATGCATCTCTGGGTTATTTCTGGGGCATAGGAATTCGTTCATTTCCCCCCAAAAAATATAGTCCGGCCCCCCACATGGTCTGAGGGACAGTGGACCGGCCCCCTGCTGAAAAAGTTTGCTGACCTCTGGTCTAGGGGCTAACAACCACAGAGAAGCAAATTCCTAGATAGGCAGACTCAGACCATAGGAATGCGATTGATGGAGAGAGAGAGAGAACTCTGTGTGATGTCATTTCCCCTGTTTCCAGTGGCTGGAAGAAACGAGAGATATAAACCCTTATCCTCTCTCTCTTTGTCCTTTTGCACCATATTTTTGATCGGGATGGATGTCTGTCTCAACTCTCCCTGAGCACAGACACAATTTTACTATTCAACTATGTATTTTGTAACCTAGAAGTATATTTTTGCATTGTATTGTGTCTGCTGCTGTTTGGTGCTGAAAATTAGTGCAAGTCTTTAAGTAAGTAAACCCCAATTTAAACTTAGTTTATGGTCATTCTTTTACCAAGCATGGTAAATTAAAAGTGGCAGCTTTCAGCCTTTCCTAAGCTTCTATTTTCCTGCCAAAGGGTGGTCATCTAAAGCTCTGTCCAGCTCACCTTCCAAATGCAAACATCAAGCTGATTATTCAAGCTGATCCCACACATGTGAGAGTCTGGAAGGATATTTGTAATTAATATATCCTCTCCCACGTAAATCAATTAGTTAGCAGAGCATGAGACTCTGAATTTCAGGCTCGAGGGTTCGAGCCCCACGTTGGGCAAAAGACCCCTGCACTGCGGATGACCCTCCTATGAAAACCTTGAAAGGGTGAGAATGGAAGAAGGAGTCCACCATTGATTAAACAAGCTGAGACCGCCATCTTCCCCTCGCTCAGGCCTACTATTTAAGGGAGCTATTCAAGAGTAAGGGACGCGGGTGGCGCTGTGGGGTTAAACCACAGAGCCTAGGACTTGCCGATCAGAAGGTTGGCGGTTCGAGTCCCCGAGACGGGGTGAGCACCCATTGCTCGGTCCCTGCTCCTGCCAACCTAGCAGTTCAAAAGCACATCAAAGTGCAAGTAAATAAATAGGTGCCGCTCTGGCGGGAAGGTAAACGGCGTTTCCGTGCGCTGCTCTGGTTTGCCAGAAGCAGCTTAGTCATGCCGACCACATGACCCGGAAGCTGTACGCTGGCTCCGTCGGCCAATAAAGCGAGATGAGCGCCGCAACCCCAGAGTTGGCCACGACTGTACCTAATGGTCAGGGGTCCCTTTACCTTTTACCTTTATTCAAGAGTAGCAAATATTTCTGAAATGGGGAGGGCCCTCCTTTGGCAAAAAACCCCAATTAGTCCTGAAAAGTGCCAGGGCGAAGATATTTCCCCATTTGGAGTGACGACAACACTGAACCGGAAAGGGTAGCCCTCGCTCTCAACGGGCTTTGAAAACCTCTTAACTGGCTTTACTGTCAACATGACCAAATCGTATTTGCAATTTGCGAGGTAATCGGGAATGCTCTTTGGACTCTACCTGGCGACGCAATCCTGAATAAAGTCTCACCGACTGGGAGTCTGGGGCGATTCTCCGTACTCGAACCCATAAAGGGAATCCCGCCCCCCAATTCCCACCGCCACAATTTCAGAACTACCTAGCAACAGCCTCTCTCTTGTTCATCCCACCAGTGTCAAATTGCCTGGCACCGGGTCAGGGCCTCTTCACCTGTTGGGTTTGGGGAACAGGAAGTCGTAGGCAGGGGTGCGGATAAAATATTCGTCCGTCCGGCGGTTGCTTTTCACCACGGTCTCTTGTTTGGGGTGTGGGGGCGCAGGTTTCAAGAGCGTCTCTGTCTTGGGGCGCCGCAAGCCCAAATACCGGGGGAGCGTGTGGATGAAGGTCTAGAGAAGGAGGGAGAGAGGAAGAGAGAGTACATTTCCTCCCATTTCCCCCCACATTTCTGCTTAAGGGATGCCAGCAAGGCAGAAGGTATTGGTAAGAAGGTAGTTGTGTCTATAATAATAATAAATTATATTTATACCCCGCCCTCCCTGGCCAGAGCTGGGCTCAGGGTGGCTAACACCAGTAAAAATTACAGTAAGGACATCATACGGGGAGGGGGGAAACCAATTTAAAATACAGGTTAAAATGCAATTTAAAATGCAGCCTCGTTTTAAAAGTAGCCCGTAGATCAAAACCATAAGGGGAGGGAAACATAAGGGTTAGACTGAATCCAAACCAAAGGCCAGAAAACAGAACTATATAGATGCTTTTATATACAGTGGTACCTCGGGTTAAGTACTTCATTCGTTCCGGAGGTCCGTTCTTAACCTGAAACTGTTCTTAACCTGAAGCACCACTTTAGCTAATGGGGCCTCCTGCTGCTGCTGGAGCACGATTTCTGTTCTCATCCTGAAGCAAAGTTCTTAACCTGAGGTAATATTTCTGGGTTAGCAGAGTCTGTAACCTGAAGCGTATATAACCTGAAGTGTATGTAACCCGTGGTACCACTGTAATCGTGCCTGCGGAAACCCAGCCAGATGGGCGGGGAATAAATAAAAAATTATTAGTATTATTTAGTAATCTGACAGCTGATGGTAGTCCCTATGGCCTTTAATGGCTGTGAATCTCTCCCTGGCCTTTTGGCATCTCACACTCATTGCAGTCTGAAAGGCATAAGAATGTAATATGAAGCTTGCTGGATCTGGCCAAGGATCTACTGGATCTACTCCAGCATGCTGCCATCACAGATGCCTCTGGGAAGCCTGCGAGCAGGACCCGAGTGCGAGAGCCACTCCTGCAGTTTCCAGCTACTGTTCTTCAGAAGCATTGCTGCCTCTGACCGTCTTCCAAAGCAACTACTTTATTCTGAACTTAGAAATGGAAAGCGTAATGCTGGTGGTCAACAAAAGAGGTTGAAAGACTCTCTCGAGGCAATTTCAAAAAATGTAGTATAAACACCAACAATTGGGAAACACTGGCCTGTCAGCGCTCCAGTTGGAGAACAGCCTTTATCAAAGGTGTCATGGGCTTTGAAGACACTCGAACTCAGGACGCAAGGGAGAAACGTGCTAAGAGGAAGGCACGCTTGGCAAATCCACACCGTGATGGACTCCCGCCCAGAAACCAACGTCCCCACTGTGGAAGGACGTGTGGATCCAGAATTGGCTTCCACAGTCACTTACAGACTCACTGTTAAAACCGTGTTTATGGGAGACCATCTTACTCGGCTACGAGGGGTCGCCAAAGAAGAAGAAATGTTAGTGTCAATCTTCCCCACATACCTGTCGCACCCAGAAGGGCATCTCATGGGTGTTGGGTGAGCGATGGTGCAAGTTGAGGACGACGACACTGAGGATGACGGACAAAGTCACGAGGCTCATGGTGAACATGAGGTATTTCACGATGATGGGCACCGCCAAGGATGTTTCCGGAACCTTGTCGGCCAGCAGGAGGAGGAAGACGGTGAGAGTGAGGAGAGCAAAGATGGAGAGGGTCATCTTCTCGCCTGAGGAAGGGAGGTGAAGGAGAACATGAGCAGTACTGTTCTTGGGGGACAGGAGGCGGGCAGGTGTGGGGGACTCCCTGGTCCTGAATGGGGCAACTGTGCCCCCAAAGGACCAGGTGCGCAGCCTGGGAGTCATTCTGGACTCACTGCTGTCCATGGAGGCGCAGGTCAGTTCTGTGTCCAGGGCAGCTGTCTACCAGCTCCATCTGGTACGCAGGATGAGACCCTCCCTGCCCGCAGACTGTCTGGCCAGAGTGGCGCATGCTTTGGTTATCTCCCGCTTGGACTACTGCAATGCGTTCTACGTGGGGCTACCTTTGAAGGTGACCCAGAAACTGCAACTAATCCAGAATGCGGCAGCCAGACTGGGGACTGGGAGACCATATAACACCAGTCTTGAAAGACTTACATTGGCTCCCAGTACGTTTCTGAGCACAATTCAAAGTGTTGGTGCTGACCTTGAAAGCCCTAAACAGCCTCAAAGGCCCAGTAGACCTGAAGGAGCGTCTCCACCCCCATCGTCCAGCCTGGACACTGAGGTCCAGCTCTGAGGGCCTTCTGGCGGTTCCCTCCCTGAGAGAAGTGAAGTTACAGGGAACCAGGCAGAGGGCCTTCTCGGTGGTGGCCCCTGCCTTGTGGAATGCCCTCCCTTCAGATGTCAAGGAAATAAACAACTATCTGACTTTTAGAAGACATCTGAAGGCAGCCCTGTTTAGGGAGGCTTTTAAAATTTGGTGAATTATTGTATTTTAATATTTTGCTGGAAGCCACCCAGAGTGGCTGGGGAAACCTAGCCAGATGGGAAAGGCAAAGGGACCCCTGACCGTTAGGTCCAGTCATGACCAACTCTGGGGTTGCGGCGCTCATCTCGCTTTATTGGCCGAGGGAGCCGGCGTACAGCTTCCGGGTCATGTGGCCAGCATGACTAAGCCACTTCTGGCGAACCAGAGCAGTGCATGGAAACACCGTTTACCTTCCCGCTAGAGTGGTACCTATTTATCTATTTGCACTTTGACGTGTTTTCGAACTGCTAGTTTGGCAGGAGCCAACCAGATGGGAGGGGTATAAATAACAACTTCTTCTTCTTCTTCTTCTTCTTCTTCTTCTTCTTCTTCTTCTTCTTCTTCTTCTTCTTCTTCTTCTTCCTCTTCTTCTTCTTCTTCTTCTTCTTCTTCTTCTTCTTCTTCTTCTTCTTCTTCTTCAACACAATCCTCTCCCTTCTTCTGTTTTCCTGCAACCAGCACTGCTGACCCCAGTGGCGGAGGCAGGGCATAGCCATTGTGGCTCATAGCCGCTGGATAGCCTGAAACCTCCATTAATTCATCTCATCCTCTTTTGAAGCCAATTGGGTTGGTGAGCATTGCTGCCTCCTGTGTCAGGGAGTTCCCCAGTTTAACCACACACTGCGTTAAAAAAAAGGTCCTCCGTTTTATCCATACCAAACCTCCCTCTCCCTCGCCTTTTCTCTAAAGAGTCCCCTATGCGAAGGTGTGTTCAACTGTAGAGCTTTCAAATTCCAAAAATGAGGGCTGCTCAAAAGTTGCAGCGCGACTTGGGAAGTCAAAATATATTCCGGATATCATTTAGTTTTGCTTGGGAAGTAAAATGTCTGCAAGGCTGCACAGAAATCATTAAAAATGACCGACAAACTCTTGCAGTTACTAATAGTATTTAAAATTAATATTAATCGTCATTATTATTTAGCATTACCTGACATTTTCAGAAGGTAAGATTAAAACTCGTCGGTTTTCTGAAAGCAGTTTATGTGCTTCTTACTCAGACATAGACTGAGTATTGTCCAATCACAAAAATAATAGCAGATTTGAATTCCTCACACCCACACACATACTTTTAAGGACCCCGCCCCCTGAAGAAATTTGCAAAAATTTAGTTTCACCTCCCAAAATGGCACACCCTGCCCAAACCTTTCCTCCTAGCGGAATCACTCAATTTTTCTCGCCTTTTTCCGAATGCTTTCCCCAGCTTTGCAATATCCCTCTTTGAGGAGGGTGTCAGGCTCATAGCTGTCAACTTACAGATTTGAAAATAAGGGACCAGCAGCCTTGAAAATAAGGGATCAGCAGCCAAAATAAGGGATTTTCAGGGCACAGGTGTGTTCAGCTTCTGAGCCCCTCCAAGCCAAAGGCAGAAAGCCCAGCCAGCAGCCAAACGAAGCCTCACGCGGTGGTTCCCACAGCGCAGCAACCCGGCAAAGGGGACGCAGCAAGGAAAACCACCGTCCCCTCTCCGCTGGGAAGCGCTGAGCAAAGGCGAGTCCCCAGGCAACGCGGCCGATTTGATTGGCACAAGGCATGCAAGCTCCACCCCCCAGTCGTTCTTACTCCTTATTGGGTGAGCAAGGCAGCCAAGCAACCCAGTTGGAGCCTCTCTCCTCCCTGGCCGGCAGGGAGGGAGGGAGAGGAGCTGCTTCCTTTGAAACCCGGGAAATTTAAGGGACATCATCAATAAGGGACAGCAGCGGGACACGGCGCTGGAATAAGGGACTGTCCCGCCAAATAAGGGACGGTTGACAGCTATGGTCAGGCTCAGCTAAGACGCCCATCCCGCAGGGTGTAATAACACCTAACAGCCTGAAGGTGTCGCTCAAGAGTGGCTCTTTTTTTCCTGGCTACCCACCAGCATCCGGCGGGAGATAGAAGACAAAGATGGCCAGGATGGTAATCAAGATGCAAGGGATAATGACGTTGATGAGGTAGAAGAGGGGCTTCCTTCGAATGATGAGGTAGAAAGTGATGTCCTCATACAGGGGGTCTCCCGGGAGGGTGTTCTTGCGGGACGGTTTGTGCCGGATCTCCCACTGCCCATTGTCTGCAGAAGGAAAAGACAGAAGCGGAGTTTACTTGGAGGAAATTGCAGTCAAACATAACGATGCGTGATTCCTACTTGAAGGGGTTAAGACAATAGAGCTGTGTTCCTAGACTCAGTTAGGTCACACCCACTCTTCCACCTGGCGAGGGAGGAAGTGAAGCCTCCTCTTCCTGTTCCTGTCTCGCTCTCTCCTAACTAACCAAGGATGATGTGCCTAAGCAAGCTTTCTGTATTCTCTGCAATTAATACAATTTGTACAATTAATACAAATACAATTCTCAGTGTATCATCTGACCCGTCTACTGCAATTATTAAGTTGGCAGATGACACCACCATAATGGCTTTAATAGCAGGTGGAGACAAATCAGCGTATAGAGGGGAGGTCCAGAAAATATCTACATGGTGCCTAGGGAACAACTTGCACCTTGATATCAGCAAGACAAAGGAGATGGTGTTGGACTTTTGGAGGAAGAGAGGAGAACTAGCCCCGCTGTACATCAGGGAGGGCTGTGTGGAGAGAGTCTCTTCCTTTGAATTCCTAGGAGTTTATCTCAGTGAAGACCTTACTTGGAAAATCAATACAACCCAGGTGGTTAAGAAAGCCCAACAGAGACTCCATCTCCTCAGAGTATTGTGAAAGAAGGATGTCAATCAACATTTGATTATCTCCTTCTAATGGTCCACAATAGAAAGTGTCCTTTCATACTGCGTCACGGTGTGATACGCTGGTTTGACATCAACTGATAGGAAGTGCCGACAGAGGGTGGTGAATACAGCACAACATATTATGGGCTGTCCCAAAGAACGTTGCCTCAGGAGAGTGAGGAAGATTCTCAGGGATGATTCACACCCTGGCCGGCACATTCTTGATCTCCTGCCCTCGGGCAGAAGATATATAGAAGCATGATTGGTCGCACCAACAGGGTAAAGAACGGCTTCTATCCGTGGGCTGCTGAATGAAAAGATAACAACAGGGCAACTGACTTTCAGGTTTGATGGGTGTGCGTCAGTAAACGAGGGGAATTAAGACTAAGACAGCTGAGTGGAGGGTGCTCGTGTAATCTCACTGTATACAAGTTCTACAAGTGACAATAAAGTATTTCAATTTTTTCCAATTTCAATTCCAAGAGTATTCTGCCTATGTTCTCCTTTGCTGCTGCTTGGATAAATGCATGAATCTTACCTTTGGAACTTTTGTAAGTAAAGCATTTTAAACTTACTTAACAGCTTGTTGTCTCTTCATTAGAAGAGGGCTAGAAAGAGGGGAGTGCAGCATGCAACTAAACGGGACAAAAGGATCCCAACCACCTATATTCTCGACACTATACTACTGCTTGACTTTTGCGAATCTAAACTCTGCTACCGGGCATTCTCTGCCGGATCCGGCCCAATCGCCTTCTCAATCGGCCCACGGACGGTATGGGAATCAGCGTGTTTTTACATGAGTAGAATGTGTTCTTTTATTTAAAATGCATCTCTGGGTTATTTGTGGGGCATAGGAATTTGTTCATTTTCATTTCCCCCCAAATATAGTCCGGCCCCCCACAAGGTCTGAAGGACAGTGGACCGGCCCCCTGCTGAAAAAGTTTGCTGACCCCAGGTCTAAGTTGTCTTTTGGGCATCCCTTGGGAGGGTCTAGGGCTGGTTTTACCCTTCCTCGTCTAGCCAGCCCCCGCCACACGCATTTCCCCAGAATCCACCATTCCTCACCGATAAACGTGTTTTCGTAGATGATAATTTCCTTCACCTCCAACCCGTCCTCACCGACCGGGTGGAGAAGGGTGATTTCTGAGGTGTCGTAAGTGTATGAGCGGAAAACCATCGTGCAGTTCTGCCAGTCGAAGGGGAAGTAGGTTACCTGCCGCACAAATACACCACCACCCCAAAAAAATGAGAGAGAAAAAGGCTGTCATTTTTTAAATTTACAGTTCTGTCATGCTCTGTATATTTGTATTTTCTTTTCCCCCCGAGTCGGACACAACTAAACAACAACAACAACAAAAACTAAATTTGGGGGCACTGGGCAGATCTTTGCACCCCGGCAGCGCATATTCATTTTATAGTACAGTGGTACCTCGGGTTAAGTACTTAATTCGTTCCGGAGGTCCGTTCTTAACCTGAAACTGTTCTTAACCTAAAGCACCACTTTAGCTAATGGGGCCTCCCGCCGCCGCCGCGCCGCTGGAGCACGATTTCTGTTCTCATCCTGAAGCAAAGTTCTTAACCTGAAGCACTATTTCTGGCTTAGCGGAGTGTGCAGCCTGACGCGTCTGTAACCCGAGGTACCACTGTATTTGTAACCACATCTCATTTACCGTATTTTCCCACTCTATTACACGCAGATTTTTTCTCCTAAAAAGTAAGGGGAAATGTCTGTGCGTGTTATTGAGCGAATGTGTGGTCCCTGGAGCTGACAAGCGCGAGTGAAGGCAAAAATCAGGCAAATATCAAATCGTCCGGAGAAGGGAAGCCTTGAAAGGAGGAAGCTCTGCCTCAGGGTCTTACTGCCCACCTGCTTCTGTTTCCTTACTGTGTTTGCTCAAACGGAACAAAGAGCAGAGAAAACCCCTCCCCTCCAGGCAAGCAGAGTGGAAAGCAGAGCGTCCTTCCTTCTAATTCCTCTCCGTGCGTCTGGGACTCGAAGGCAACATGCAGGTTGGGGGGGGGGGAGAGAGAGAGCTGGCTGGCTTGTGGGGGGGGGGACTTTTGCCTTCCTTTCCTCCCTCCGGTAAAACCCCTCTCCTGCATTCTTAGCCAGCTGCTTCTCTGCACACCCCTCTCCTTGTCGCTTCTATGTTTTTCCTTCCCTCCCTACTTAAAACGTGGTTCCAATCACGGATCCACATGGATCCTCAGGATCTTTGCATTGAGTCACCCCAAATTCACCATCAGATCACATAGCAATGATCTGATGCAAAAACAGGGCTGCAATGGTGCAAAAACATGGTTACAAAGCACGGATCCACATGGATCCTCAGGATCTTTGCATTGGGTCACCCCAAATTCACCATCAGATCACATAGCATGTCCATGGCTACAGCCTGCACCAAAAAAATCACGCACCCACTGTTGCCTGGGGCTGCAATGGTGCAAAAACGTGGTTACAAAGCACGGATCCACATGGATCCTCAGGATCTTTGCATTGGGCTACCCCAAACTCACCGTCAAATCACATGTCTGTGGCCGCAGCATGAAGCACAAAAATGATACATCCACTGTTTCATTCAGAATTTTTTTTTCTTGTTTTCCTCCTCTAAAAACTATGTGCGTGTTATGGTCAGGTGCGTGTTATCGAGCGAAAAATACGGTATTTATTTTTTATAAAGAAAATCTCACGCACCTGGATACTGCAACTGCTCTTGTAAATGGCTGGCGGCTGCCACCGGACGACGCCTTTGTGGTTCACCAGGACGTTGATTGACAGCGCAATGTCAAAGTTGCCGTCGTTGCTGGACAGGGTGAATAAGGGACAAAAACAAGGTTAAGCCGGTGCTTCAGGCCAATAGCCCTTCTAGTCCGGCCTCCTTTTCACACAGCCACACGCCTGTATGGGAAACCCGCGAGCTGGATCCGAGTGCGAGAGCTCTCCCCCCTATTGTGGTTTAGAGAACATTTCGGTTTCGAGGAAAGGCGAGGAGGAGGTACATCTCCAAGCACAATTCCAAGTGTTGGTGCTGACCTTGAAAGCCCTAAATGGCCTCAAAGGCCCAGTAGACCTGAAGGAGCGTCTCCACCCCCATCGTTCTACCCAGATACTGAGGTCCAGCTCCGAGGGCCTTCTGGCGGTTCCCTCCCTGCGAGAAGTTATGTCACAGGGAACCAGGCAGAGGGCCTTCTCGGTGGTGGCACCCGCACAGTGGAACACCCTCCATCAGATGTCAAAGAGATAAACAACTACCAGACTTTTAGAAGACATCTGAAGGCAGCCCTGTTCAGGGAAGTTTGTAATGTTTGATGTTTTATCGTGTTTTTAATATTTTGCTGGAAGCCGCCCAGAGTGGCTGGGGAAACCCAGCCAGATAGGCGGGGTATAAATAATAAATTATTCTTATAGAAGTCTATACAAAAGTGCCTGGCATGGAGAAAGAGGGCAGAGACATGTTTTTCTCCCTCTCCTCCCGTAACGCTTGAACTTGTGTGGAAGCTGAATGATGGGAGATTCAGGACAGGACTTTTTCACTTTTAATCTGCGGTACTCCCTGCCACAGAGATGGGCACCGACGAGAATGGCTTTAGAAAACGATTGGACCAGTTCATGGAGGAAAAGGTTTGTCAATGGCTTGAGAGCCGAAGAAGAGGCTGCTGATTCAGGCCAGTGGCCCATAATAATAATTTAATAACATTTTATTATTTATAACCTGCCCATCTGGCTGGATCTCCCCAGACGACCATTATGAGAAGGCCGTATTATGGCATTATATGGGAAGGCAAGGGATCCCTGCTGGGAGCAGCTCCTCCCTTCCCCGCAGGTCTCTTCCTTTTGACAGCGCCAAGGTTCCTAGTCCTCATCGCCACTCACTTGTTCATTAGGACGATATCCGGGAGCCAGACCTCGTCCGAGAAAAGCCTGACGGAGGTGATGCCGTCATAGTCGTCGGGGTCCCAGACGAGGCGGTAGTCGGTCCATGTCTGGTACCCACAGAGAGAGAAAAAGATGTGTTTTATCTCGAGAGGGTCATTGGAGGAAAGGTAAGAGGAAGGTTATTGTTGGTGCTGACCTTGAAAGCCCTAAACGGCCTCAAAGGCCCTGTAGACCTGAAGGAGCGTCTCCACCCCCATCGTCCAGCCCAGACACTGAGGTCCAGCTCTGAGGGCCTTCTGGCGGTTCCCTCCCTGCGAGAAGTGAGGTTACAGGGAACCAGGCAGAGGGCCTTCTCGGTGGTGGCGCCTGCCCTGTGGAATGCCCTCCCAGCAGATGTCAAGGAAATAAACAGCTATCTGACTTTTAGAAGGCATCTGAAGGCAGCCCTGTTTAGGGAAGCTTTTAACGTTTAATAGGTTATTGTATTTTAGTGTTTTGTTGGAAGCCGCCCAGAGTGGCTGGGGAAACCCAGCCAGATGGGCAGGGTATAAATAAATTATTATTATTATTATTAATCGCTCCTGGAAAAGTTCCAGTAGACAAAGCATTGCCCGATGGTTTCTGAACATCCTCTCAAGCAGGCAAGTCCAAAGTCTGTTCCGGGGGCCTAATCCAGCCCGCTGGTCGATTAAATCTGGCCCCTTGGGGTAAAATTGTAGCTCAACAACTTCAATCCTAAAAAAAGATCAGAAATCTGGCCCTGTTTGAAAAAGTTTGGGCACCCCTGGGAGAATTCTGTGCCTTTGGAAATGCAGTCGGAGGAGAAACCCCTTGGAACAAAACTGAATTTGGATCCCTTTCTGGCGCTTACCCCAAAAGGGGAGAAGTGTTCGTTTGTCAGGGAGGCAAAGAGAGAGAGAGAGATTTCATTTCCACCTACCAGATCCAAATAGACTTTGGTTGTGAGTTCCTCGTCTTTCTCTGCCTGAAGAAACAAAGAAGAAAAGAAAAGGATTGTCTGATTTTTCAGAGCACTAACGGTTGGCCCAGTCGGAGGGACCACGTTTGCAAGAAACCAATCTTTCAGTATGGCGGCAGCTACACTCGGAACTCCCTGCCACTTGACCCCTTCACGGTACTCTATTTGGCACCTGCTAAAAATATTCTCATTCAGGCAAGTTTTTAACCTTTTAACTTTGCGCATATTTTAAACCAGAGGTGAGAACTTTTGCAGCAGGGGGCCGGTCCACTGTCCCTCGGACCTTGTGGGGGGCCGGACTATATTTTTTTGGGGGGGGGGAATGAATGACTTCCTATGCCCCACAAATAACCCTGAAATGGAATTTACATAAAAGGACACATTCTACTCATGTAAAAACACGCTGATTCCTGGACCGTCCGCATCGTGCAGTGTATAAACGAAATCATATAAATGAAACCCACCCACCCTGACAATCTATGCAATAATTTGCAGCCAGTTCCTGCTGCACTGATGCTTGCAAGCTTGCAAGCATACTCATCATCGTCGTCATCAAAATAAATTAATTCTTGCCCATCTGGAGATTGAAGGTGTTATAAGAATTCTAAGGTCTCAAATATATAAAGTAAATGTTTACAAAGGTACAAGGCAAACACATACATAAGTATATAAACCACGTGTCTGAAATAGTACAGGAGAGCAAGACTCTCCTGTGACACACTATTTAATTGGGGTACGCGGCAGCTAAAAAAGCCAATGCAATTCTGGGCTGCATCAATAGGAGTATAGCATCTAGATCAAGGGAAGTAATAGTGCCACTGTATTCTGCTCTGGTCAGACCTCACCTGGAGTACTGTGTCCAGTTCTGGGCACCACAGTTCAAGAAGGACACTGACAAACTGGAACGTGTCCAAAGGAGGGCAACCAAAATGGTCAAAGGCCTGGAAACGATGCCTTATGAGGAACGGCTAAGGGAGCTGGGCATGTTTAGCCTGGAGAAGAGGAGGCTAAGGGGTGATATGACAGCCATGTTCAAATATATAAAAGGATGTCACATAGAGGAGGGAGAAAGGTTGTTTTCTGCTGCTCCAGAGAAGCGGACACGGAGCAATGGATCCAAACTGCAGGAAAGAAGATTCCACCTAAACATTAGGAAGAACTTCCTGACAGTAAGAGCTGTTTGACAGTGGAATTTGCTGCCAAGGAGTGTGGTGGAGTCTCCTTCTTTGGAGGTCTTTAAGCAGAGGCTTGACAACCATATGTCAGGAGTGCTCTGATGGTGTTTCCTGCTTGGCAGGGGGTTGGACTCGATGGCCCTTGTGGTCTCTTCCAACTCTATGATTCTATGATTATGGGATAGACCGAGTTGCAGAGATAAACAGTCGTGGGGGAGGCGAGCTCTTAATTTGTTATTATATCTGTACTTCAAGTCCGATTTGGCAAATCTCCCCTGAAAGACGAATGTTTGATGCAACCTGTCTGAGAAAATGAATGAGCAAACGCCTAGATTTTATTTCATCGGAACTGAGAGAAGATGGCGTCTGCCACCAGAGAAGGACTTTTGGATTGATTCGGCATAAACACCAGCGTGTGAGGACATATTGCAAACAGTAGACTTATCAGCTGTCAAAAAAGAAAAAAAAAAGGGAGAGTCATACAAACTTCACACAGAAGCATATCACTGCTCACTTCAGCTCACCTGTGGAAACAGCTCAGAGGCCATGAAAGAAGGATGACAACAGGAAGATTTAAAGAAGGACCTATTGGAAACTCATGGCAGTAGAAGCGTGAGATGATTGGAACCCCACTGAACTTAGAATCATAGAATCATAGAGTTGGAAGAGACCACAAGGGCCATCGAGTCCAACCCCCTGCCAAGCAGGAAACACCATCAGAGCACTCCTGACATATGGTTGTCAAGCCTCTGCTTAAAGCCCTCCAAAGAAGGAGACTCCACCACACTCCTTGGCAGCAAATTCCACTCTCGAACAGCTCTTACTGTCAGGAAGTTCTTCCTAATGTTTAGGTGGAATCTTCTTTCTTGTACTTTGGATCCATTGCTCCGTGTCCGCTTCTCTGGAGCAGCAGAAAACAACCTTTCTCCCTCCTCTATGTGACATCCTTTTATATATTTGAACATGGCTATCATATCACCCCTTAGCCTCCTCTTCTCCAGGCTAAACATGCCCAGCTCCCTTAGCCGTTCCTCATAAGGCATCGTTTCCAGGCCTTTGACCATTTTGGTTGCCCTCCTCTGGACACGTTCCAGTTTGTCAGTGTCCTTCTTGAACTGTGGTGCCCAGAACTGGACACAGTACTCCAGGTGAGTAGCATGGGAAGCCGCAACAAAAAATTATAATTTGGCAAAATATTTGGACTTTATGTATTTGTATAATTTGGAATATTTAATGTGATCTGATTGGATTGTTAAAATGGAAAACTCAATAAAAATTATTATTGTTAAAAAAAAGAAATACTACAGGAGAGCAATCCTGAAGCCATTTTGACTCTCCCAATGACCATTGTCTTTTCGCTTGCAAATCCTGTCTTAAGGGTGCGTTTGTGTAGGAATAGGGTGAGCCTGTGACCTGGACTCAGGAACTAAAGTATTTACCATCACAAAAGAATGGCCAGGCTGCCCAGGTAAAGCAATCAGGGACCATTATCAGGTACCCTGGCAGACAGGATTTCCGCTGTAGACCACCTCCTTCTGTGATGTATGCATAATGTTTTGGGCTACAGGGTGGGCAATTTCAAGAGTCTATATAAGGGCTTGCACACCATTGTTCTGGGTTCTCCTCCCTCCTGCGTGTGGGGGACCCTGTTGCAACAGTTCAACTAAGATTAGACTTACTAGCTGCTTTGCTTCTCAATATTCTCTGTTATTTTCTCCTACCAATAGGGAACCCACTTAAGGACTCTATACGGGCTCTTGGAGACCCCATAAGGGAATCGGAGCAGGTTTTTTCCCCTTATAAGAAGACTAAGTTTTGGTGTTTTTTTTACCAAAGACTAGGTTTTTAAAAATAAGACTAGGGTTTTTTTAATCAAAAAATTAGGTTTAAAATTGAGGCTCGTCTTATATACTGAGGGATGTTTTCTTAATTTGGAGTCCCCCAAAACATGGGGGCGTCTTATACACGGAAAAACAAGGTAAATTATAATTTGAATTTGCTGGTGTGTGACTCTATCCCATGGGTAGGCAAACTAAGGCCCGGGGGCCGGATCCGGCCCAATCGCCTTCTCAATCCGGCCAGCGGACAGTCCAGGAATCAGCGTGTTTTTACATGAGTTGAATGTGTCCTTTTATTTAAAATGCATCTCTGGGTTATTTGTGGGGCATAGGAATTCGTCCGTTATTATTTTTTCCAAAATATAGTCTGCTGTCCGCCCCCAAAGTCTGAGGGACAGTGGACCGGCCCCCTGTTGAAAAAGTTTGCTGACCCCTGCTCTATCCCAACTAGAAGTAACGGAATAACGGAAGTCTGGAACGGCAGCAGAAACTGCTTTTATTCTATCTCGCTGTTTCTTGGGAAGGAAATTGGGACCATTCTTGGAGGGAGGATGAGCTAAGAGGGACAGGAAGACCTGCCTTCCTTTGTCCTGGGTGGCTGCAGGATTCGGCTATTAATAGCCAGGATCTTCAGCTGTCGAGCTGCCGCCGTTAACTCTTTCCTGGCCCAAGCCCAGAGGAGACATCGAATCACAGGATTGTAAAATTGGAGGGGACCCAAAGGTCATCTATCCCAACCACTCTGGCCAGACCCCGCCTGGAGTCCTGTTGCGTCCAGTTCTGGGCGCCTTAATTTTAGACGGGTGTCGACAAGCTGGAAGGTGCGCAGAAGAGGGTGACCAAAATGATGAAGGGTCTGGAAACTGAATTTTAGGAGGAGCGGTTGAGGGAATTGGGTGATGTTTAGCCCAGAGAAGAGAGGATATAAGAGCCATCTTCAAAAATCTGAAAGTCTCCTGAAATATACTCGGAGTTGAGTGTGGATTTCATGCTCTTTATTCAGCTCATAGTGGTGAGGAGGAATGGAAGTTCCCCCAGAATGTCTGCTTTATATACATTATATACACAATGGGCCCCACGTGATTGGCTACCGGGATTCTCCTGTAGGCCAATCAGGTTGCGGATTCACTTCCACCTGGAGCTGGATTGGGTGGCTCCTGTGGACCAATCAGACTGCTGCATTCTGAATCCTATTGTTCTAGGACCAATCAGACTGCTGCATTCTGGATCCTATTGTTCTAGGACCAATCAGACTGCTGCATTCTGAATCCTATTGTTCTAGGACCAATCAGACTGCTGCATTCTGGATCCTATTGTTCTAGGACCAATCAGACTGCTGCATTCTGGATCCTATTGTTCTAGGACCAATCAGACTGCTGCATTTTGGATGCTATTCAACTCAGTACATAACAGCTCGCTTCTTTTTTCTTACACTTCCAACATACATTTGTCCCAGTTTTATACATTCTTGCAATCTGTACATCATTTTCATCTAATTTCCTTTCCAAAGAGAGCAGTCTGTAAATTGTAAGTCTGTTTTCCACAATCTTCCCCAGTCTTCAGACAGTATATTATGGCCTATATCTTGTGCCATAATATTTTATCATAAGTGGTGGGAATGTAGAGGGGGAAAAAGAAGAAAATGTTCAAATTAACATTTGCAAAAAACAACAACACCAGAAGCATTTCTGTTAGGTATTGTAGGAAAAGACCTGCCAAGGAAAATGAAGAACATATTTTACGTATGCGACAATGGCGGCCAGAGTCTTAATAGCACAAGGATGGAAGAATGAAGAAACCCCGACAAAAGATCGGGGCAAGGGAAATTGATGGACTATGCAGAACTGGCAAAATTGACGTATAAATTGCGTGACAAGGACAACTGTGACTTTAAAGGCGGTTGGAGGATGGATGGCAGCTAACAGATTGAGGTTGAATCCTGACAAGACAGAAGTACTGTTTTTGGGGGACAGGGAGCGGGTTGGTGTGGGGGATTCCCTGGTCTTGAATGGGGTAACTGTGCCCCTGAAGGACCAGGTGCGCAGCCTGGGAGTCATTCTGGACTCACCGCTGTCCATGGAGACTCAGGTCAACTCTGTGTCCAGGGCAGCTGTCTACCAGCTCCATCTGGTACGCAGGCTAAGACCCTAGCTGCCCGCGAACTGTCTCGCCAGAGTGGTGCATGCTCTGGTTATCTCCCGCTTGGACTACAGCAATGCGCTCTATGTGGGGCTACCTTTGAAGGTGACCCGGAAACTGCAATTAATCCAGAATGCGGCAGCTAGACTGGTGACTGGGAGCGGCCGCCGGGACCACATAACACCGGTTCTGAGAGATCTGCATTGGCTCCCAGTACGTTTCTGAGCACAATTCAAAGTGTTGGTGCTGACCTTGAAAGCCCTAAACGGCCTCAGTCCTGTATACCTGAAGGAGCGTCTCCACCTCCATCGTTCAGCCCGGACACTGAGGTCCATCGCCAAGGGCCTTCTGGCGGTTCCCTCCCTGCAAGAAGCCATGTTACAGGGAACCAGGCAGAGGGCCTTCTCGGTGGTGGCACCCGCCCTGTGGAACGCCCTCCCATCAGATGTCAAAGAGATAAATAATTACCTGACATTCAGAAGACATCTGAAGGCAGCCCTGTTCAGGGAAGTTTTTAATATGTAACGCTGTACTGTTTTTAACACTGATTGGGAGCCGCCCAGAGTGGCTGGGGAAACTCAGCCAGATGGGCGGGGTATAAATAATAAATTATTATTATTATTATTATTATTATTATTATTATTATTATTATTTAAAGAGGAATGGGAACCTTTTACAAACTACTTAAAAAAGAACAACAAATGAACTAGACTCCTTGGAACTTACTGTTGCTAGTTGGGATAGCTCAGTCAGCAGAGAATGAGACTCAAATCCTTAGGGTCCTGTGTTCGAGTCCCATGTTGGGCAAAAGTTTGGTTGGGCAAAAGTCCAACTCTACAATTCCATGACCAAACATTAGGAAGAAATTTATCGTTTCTCTTTATACTTTTCAAGTTTATACATTTCATTACTTTTACAATTGAACATCTCAAAGTTTGACTTCCTTCCACCTCTTTCTGCGGCTCCTGAAATTTATTTTTTTAATATCTTCTGCATGTCCACATTCAGTTAATTTGCTCATTTAATTATCTGCTTTAAATATATACTCTTATGAACCTGCAGGTTATTACAAACATCCTGCCAATGTTTTCATCTCTTTGCAATTTATCTGTAAATATTCAATAAACCGTTTCCATTCTTTTATAAAAAGTTTATCTTGATTTCTTATTCTTCCGGTAAGTTTCGCCATTTCTGCATATTCCATAAGTTTTTGTATCCATTCTTCCTTTGCTGGGACTTCTGCTTCTTCCAACTTTGGGGCAAGTAGCATTTTTGCCGCCGCAGTATAGCATACATAAATAAATCCCTATACAATTTAGGTAGTTCTGCCCCTATAATACCCCAAAGAAAAGCTTCTGGTTTTTGTTTTGCAAAAGTTATTTTGAACATCCTTTTCAATTCATTGTACAGTCATACCTCGGGTTACAGACACTTCAGGTTGCGCGTTTTCGGGTTACGGACGCACTGAAACCCGGAAGTACTCAAACAGGTTACTTCCGGGTTTTGGCGCTCGCACGTGCGCAGAAGCACTAAATTGCACTTTGTGCATGCGCAGAAGCGCTGAATCGCGACCCGTGCATGTTGTGGACGCTGCAGGTTGCGAACATGCCTCCCGCATGGATCACGTTTGCAACCCGAGCGTCCACTGTACAGTGGTACCTCGGGTTACATACGCTTCAGGTTACAGACTCCGGTAACCCAGAAATAGTGCTTCAGGTTAAGAACTTTGCTTCAGGTTGAGAACAGAAATCGTGCTCCAGTGGCGCGGCGGCAGTGGGAGGCCCCATTAGCTAAAGTGGTGCTTCAGGTTAAGAACAGTTTCAGGTTAAGAACGGACCTCCAGAACGAATTAAGTACTTAACCCGAGGTACCACTGTATATCATTTCCTGGTAAGCTTTAACCTTGCTACAAGACCACCACATATGATAAAAAGAACCTTCTTTCTCTTTACATTTCCAACACTTGTTTGATTTAGTAGATTTTTGCCAGTTTACTTGGTGTTAGGTAAAGGTAAAGGGACCCCTGACTATTAGGTCCAGTCGCGGACGACTCTGGGGTTGTGGCGCTCATCTCGCTTTACTGGCCGAGGGAGTACAGCTTCCGGGTCATGCGGCCAGCAGGACTAAGCCGCTTCTGGCGAAAAGGAGCAGCGCACGGAAACACCGTTTACCTTCCCGCCGGAGCGGTACCTATTTATTTACTTGCACTTGATGTGCTTTTGAACTGCTAGGTTGGCAGGAGCAGGGACCGAGCAACGGGAGCTCACCCCGTCGTGGGGATTCGAACCGCCGACCTTCTGATCAGCAAGTCCTAGGCTCTGTGGTTTAGACCACAGCGCCACCCGCATCCCTTACTCAGTGTTAGATACCAGCAATATACCATTTTCACACAATTTAGGAAGAACTTTCTGATGGCAAGAGTCATTTGACTGCGGAACGGACTCCCTAAGAGGTTTGGAGGTTTCGAAGCAGCGATTCGATGGCCACCTGCCAGGGATTCTTTAGCAGTGATTCCTGGTTGGATTGGATGACCTTTGGGGGTCCCGACTCTACAATTCCAGATTCTACGAACCGCCTGCAATGCAGGAATCCGCCCCATATTTTGAACATCCGGACAGGTTCCGTTTAAAGGAAAACCCGGGTTGAATCTAAAGAGACCGACTCTCTGCGTCACTGTGACATCCACCAGATTTGCACAGCGCCCCTTCTGCACTGTCGCCCCCTGCTGTTCCCCCACGGTATTGCGCCAACATGAAAAGGAAGCCAGGCTGCCCTCTGCAGGCAAGAGCAGCAGGGTTCTGATTGGCTGCCGTGCCGCCACACCTCCCCCTGCTGGCAGCTCCAAGTCCTGCACCCTCTCCAAGCTGCAAGGTCCAAAAGACCCTTCGCTCACCAGGCTGATCAGCTGCGAGAGTGACATCCCGATGCGGACGGGGACTCTTTCATTGACGCTGCGGACGGGCAGGACCGTTGTGGAGTAGTTCTGGGTGAGTTTATCCACCAGGCGGCCCTCGACTTCTGAGCAGCTCACAACTGGAGACAGAGAGAGAGAGAGAGAGAGAGAGAGAGAGAGAGAGAGTCTCAGTTTGTCTTCTGCAACCGGGCAGATCACAGCCCATTGGGAAAGTCCAACGTTGGAACGGAACTGAGGAGTTGTAAGGGACCCCCAAAGGCCATCTAGCCGAACCCCCCGCAACGCAGGGATTGCATCTGAAGTATCCCCACTGGACATCCAGCAGACCTCTCTTTAAAATCCTCCGACGAAGCCCAGATTTGTGGCATTGGAAGCAATTTTTTTAAAAAGGTTGTTTTTTAAATTAAATTTCAGTTTTAGAATATTCACTTGAACCGCCTTAAACTATCAACGGCTTCCCTTTCCGTGGTTCATTTTGCACAACAGAAATCCCTGCGTATTTTACATAAACTGAACCATTCGGTACTCCATCCCTCAAAATTTATTTGCACTGTTGAATTTATCTTCACGCGGCCGGCGTTTTCAAACGGAAGGGATCTCCGAGGATCATCCAGCTGAACCCCCTGCAATGCAGAAATCACTTCTTCTTTTTATTGACTTAAAAAAAAAATTATACAGACAGCAAAACAAAGAGGGGTAAATTAACATTGCCTTCTACCGATAAGAAATAATAATAACTATTACAATAATGAAAATACTAAAAATACATTTACTTCCCCTTTGGAACTTCTGTTCTGGTTACAATATATTGCTGTTCTATAAGGATCTATTATATCCTTTGCTGTCCTATATATTATTTTATTTCCCAAATTCAACCTAACCCTCCCCTCCTCCCCACGGCCTCTCTTCACCTGTGTGAGCAGAAATCACTTCTATTTAGTGCCGACGGCGTTGTCTTGTCTCTCCACCATTTCTGCATCCTGGATCTGCTAACAGTTATTAGGATCCTCGTATAATAGTTATTTTACATTTATCCTGGTGTCGAAACGGCTAACTTACCTTACTTCTGGCCTAAAATGTGGAATTTGCATTGTATTATTTGCACCTGAGCCTATCCGCAATTTATTTATTTATTTGCTTGCTAAATTCATACCCCAACTGCTCCTCCAAGAAGCTGATGTTCACGGTTCTTCCCCTCCTCATTTAATCCTCACAAGCCCTGTGAGGTAGGCCAGTGAGCGGGGATTCGAACCCAGCTCTCTCGCGGGTCACGGTGCGGCACTCTAACCACTGCACCGCACTGCCTCTCTTTAGGCATGCTGTAAACCATTCGGAGGTTTGTTTGAAAGAAGCAGCAGAATCGTTATAATAATATTTTGGATGAAATATAATAATAATAATTAATAATAATAATAATAATATAATCGTTATAATAATATTTTTGACCGCCATTTAAAATGACACTCTTTGGCGCTGAATTACCCAACAGCAAGATAGAGAACAGGGTTAGGGCACCGTCAAAGCACAGAAAAAACCCAAGATTTTCCAAATAAAATAATAACAATTTGGCATTTGGTAATTCAAGAAAAGCATCGATGCAGTTGTAGAAACTTTGTAGGACTTCATTATTCTCCATGCAACGCTTCCCTGAGATATTTCGTTCTCCCTTTATTACTCATCCATCATGTCAGGAAATCAGATCGGGTGCACTGCCACGAATCCCTTTCATTTCATTCCCCGAATTTCTCAACTTTATATTCTTTTTATGACATGTTAAGGAAGGCGCAGAGATCTTTCCAGGGCCTCTGGAAACCCCGAATCAATAAACAAGCCTGCTCTCAATTCTCCAGGTTGCAAATATATATATATATTGAGCAAGGGGGGAGTTTCCACAATGATCCGAACGGAGGTTCTTTCGCTCCCTTCTCACACTTAAATATTTCTTTTCATTCTCCTCCTCCCCATTTTCTCCTCACCCTGTGGCGGGAGGCAATTTTGAATTTATTGCCATTCACGTTTTATGCTGCATTTTACGCCGTGTTTTTCGTTGCATCCATTGTTTTAAATTTGTGGTGGGGGAAAGGAATTATCTGTGGGGCTGAATGTAGGTATGTTTGTATATATTTAAGGATTGTATGAAATGTATGCTTGTATATTCGCAATATGTGTGTATTAATGCTGAATTATTTTCACAATAAAAACTTATTGAAAAAATAAGTAAATTTGTTGTTCGCCGCCCTGAGCCCGGTTTTCTGAACCGGGAAGGGCGGGGTACAAATAAAAATTTATTATTCTTATGGGCTAGGGTGGGGGATTCGAATCCAGGCCCTGACACCCTAACCATTGCACCAGCTGCCCCAAACCCCTCTCCCACATCTCAGGCTGAACTTTATTAGGAGGAAAAAGCAAAACACTCACCCAGGGCGCAAAGAGACCACAGGAGACCCCAAAGGATGGCTCGGCCGGCCATGATATCCCTTGTTTATCGGCAAGGTCCCAGAAGATGTGACCCCCACCTAGCCACCCCCCAGCCCCTTCCCCCAAAGCCATACAAGAGCATCTTATTGGCGTTGGCACCTGTCAGTCAACGGGGAACTGGAACGGACAGCAGGGTTTGTCCGGCCAGCGAAGATTGTGTTACGGGTTGGCATCTCACAGCTGTCGTGGGATTTCCGGCCCGGCCACCTGTTCCCAAAAAGGCCCTCCAGAAAAGGCCTTTATTTCATGTATTTATTTAAAAGCCTCTCCGGCTGCAAGAATCGCAAACCAGACCGTATAACCAGCTCGGCCGAACTTTGAGACCAAGTTGCCAGACTCTGGCAGGCAGCATTTATGAACCCGGTTCCAAAATGTGGAAGTGAATCGTTGGAGAAACTGGAGCCGGAAGAAGAGAGCAGCAGGGATTGGGGAAACCGGGAGCCGGATCCTGTTTTGGGAGTTTGGAATGGGGAGGGAGGGCCAGAGATGGAGTCACACTGGACTGGAGCCAAAACTATATATATACCGTATATATGGAAGAGGCGATAGGTTCCAGCCCAGCTTTGCGTCGGAAAAGGACTCCGGTTCAATCACTAGGAGCAGATATAAGCAGCTCAGGAGAGGCCTGCTGGATCTCAATAGCCCACCTAATCACAGAATCGTAGGGAACCCCAAAGGTCATCCATCCCAACCCCGCTGCAATGCAGGAATCTTTTGCCCAATGTGGGATTTGCACCCACATCCCTGAGGTTAAAAGTCTCACGCTCTACCAACTGAGCTAGTCTCTCTCCAGCATCTCGCCCTCAGAGTGGCCAAGCAGACGCCCATTATGTGAAACCAGGATTCGAACCCAAGTCCAGCTCTCCCCTCCCGTGGCCCCTAACAACTGCCCTTCAAAAGCAGAGCCATCGCGGCTAGTAGCCGCCCCATAGCCTTTATCCTCACTGGGTTTCTCCAGTCCTCTTTTAATGCAGTTAGTTTGGTAGCCGTTGCCGCCTCAAGTGGCAGGGAGTTCCGCAGTTTAACAACGCGCAAAGAACTCTTCCAGCATTCAGCTGCGTGGGACGCCCACGAGTCCGAGCAAAGGAGGGAACCTTAAAAAGGTGGCCAGGGAGGAAATCCCCAGCATGTCTGGATTGTAGAATGGTCGAGTTCAGAGGGGCACCCAGGGGTCATCCAGCCGAACCCCTGCAATGCTGAAATGACGGCTGACGAATCCCCAACAGGCGGCCACCCAAACCTCTGACGGAGGAGAGACGTCACAGAGTCGTACAGTTGTAGTGGGCCCTCCAAAGGTCATCCATCCCAGCCCTGCCTCCAGATACTCACAGAGACAAGCCAGGTAGAATAATAGAAACTTTCTTTTTATTATTATTTCCAGAGTGCAGGACAAAAGGGGTGGGGGGCAAGGAGACTCTCGGCCCATTGCACCAGGTTTATGGAAAGGGGAGGTTTTTAATTTATTGCTGAGAGGGAGCCGGTTTCTCATGCAAGGGAGTCGGGGCCAAAGGCAGAGAGGATTCCTGCAATTATTGCTTTTCTGTGCTGGTTAAAGGGGAGGGGGGAGGAGAAGGGGGGAGTGGGGGCGGAGCCAAGGAGGCCAAGCCCCGCCTCCTCCAGCGGTTGTGAAGCATCCATGGTTTGTAGCAGAACAGTGGCACACATCTGGGAGCCAAAAGGTGGGGACTTTCTGATCCCAAAATTAAACATTCCCCAAAATGCACTTTTTCTGATTTCCGATCGAGACGGCCCAACTCAAACTCCCAAACAGGGAGATCTGAAATTGGGAGGGGAATTTATTTCCAAAATATTGGTTCTTCTGCAAAGAGATTTGAAATCCCATTTTTCCATTTCAGAGCTGGAAGCAAAATGAAAAGGGTTTTGAAATATGGGAATCGGTGACTTTGCTTTTCATCAGTGCTTTTTTGGGGGGGCAGAGGGTTACGCAAACCCCTAAACGTTTTGTTAATCATCGCACTTTTGTCCACATATAGTCTTTTTATTTCCCCCGATTTGAACTATAAAACGGTGGTTTTCTTGAGTCAAAACGAGAGGAACTTCAGTAATCGTTGCAAGTTAGCCACAAGAGTGAAGATATATTGAGAAAAAGTTAAATGATGATAAAAGTGTGTATTGGCAATAATTAATATGAAATTGAAATAAGGAATATATGGGGGGGTCGGGTCTATAGTGTTAAGAGCAACTTATGTTTTATGGTTTGCTAAGAAAATTTTGTGTTTATTGTTATTCCTGTGTGTAATCCCGTATCTGTGTTTTTTCTTTTTTTTGCTGTATCAATTAAAAAGAGAGAGATTGTGAGCAACCTGAACATTTTTTAAAGAAAAAAAAGCACTCCTTTTCAGAACATCCCGGTTCCTTAGCCAGATTCAAAATGAGAGGGGTTCTTTGGGTTAATTTTAGCTTTATAACTTCTCCCCTAAATTTGATTTTTGTACTGGGCCAAGGAATTAGGATGTTGCGGAAAGCGAACACTCACATTCCCAGATTTCAAAATGCTTTTGTTCCCCCCCCCCACGACAAAAAAAGGGGGGCGCAGATTTCAAATCCAGCTCAGAAATCAGAGTGGAGTTTGGAATGATTTTTCATTCTGGAATCCCTTCACAACATGGAAGGGACACCGAGGGTCATCCAGACCAACCCCCTTGCAAGGCAGGAATCGAACTCGGAACCACGGAACCACGTTTGGGCCTGGCAACCTCTGGAGAAGTTGGAGAACGGAGGGGGAGGAGAGGCGGAGGGAGGGAGGGAGAAAGGAGGCTGTGCGGAGAGAAGGGAGTGGGGAAGACGCAGGGAACCCCACAGATGGGTAGGCAGGAGAGGGGTGTTTAATGCCAAAGGAGACCAGGCAGAGTTGGACTCCGAACCCTCCCTCTCCCATGGCCCTGTCCTTCGGCTGAGGCATTAAGGTGGCTGGGAGGAAGGAGATTATACAGAATTATATACACAGTACAGCCTTCAGATATAAAGTTTGCACGCACAAAAAAAAGTGGGGGGGAAAGAGGTTAGATTTCGAACCCGCAACCTTTCATGCCAGCCAGTTGCTCTGAACCGCTTGCTTGGTACTGGTGCAATCGCGACGTCTGTACGTGCAAACACACACACACACACACTTGTTCAAGAAATGTGTTGCAGGAAGGTGAAGGCAAGAATTCATCACTCAGCAGTGAAATGGTTAAAGCCGCTGCAGGAAATGGGGCGTTATAGAGTTGGAAAGGAGACCCCCCCCGGGTCCAACCCCCCCTGCATTGCAGGCTGAAGAATCCCAAATAGGTGGACCTCCAACCTCTGCTTAAAAACCTCACGTGAATCATAGACGTAAGAGTTCCTGCAATTCCAGAATCGCAACTAAAGAAATGTAATCATAATAACAACCATCGTTGGGATTTTTTTTCTTGTCGTTCGAATCACTCGGTTTGGGTCCTTCTCTCCGGATTATCAGAAAGCAAGCTCGCTCCCTCTCCCGTGATGGGACAGCCTTTCAGATACAGTGGTACCTCAGGTTACATATGCTTCAGGTTACATAAGCTTCAGGTTACAGACTCCACTAACCCAGAAATATTACCTTGGGTTAAGAACTTTGCTTCAGGATGAGAACAGAAATCGTGCTCCAGCGGTGCGGCAGCAGCAGGAGGCCCCATTAGCTAAAGTGGTGCTTCAGGTTAAGAACAGTTTCAGGTTAAGTACGGACCTCCGGAACAAATTAAGTACTTAACCCGAGGTACCACTATATTTGATGACGGCTGCCACACGTCTGAATCTACACAACTCCATTTGGTCAGGAGGAGAAAAGAGATGCTGCGATGTGTTGTGTGTGTGTGTTTGCGCATGGAAGAGATCATTTGCGCACAACCCCCCGAAAGAGAAAACCAAGCAGCTCACTCAAAACATTGCACCAGTCGATCGATCCATGCGCTTCCCACTGGCCCTACACACCGCCCACTGGTGGCCGGGCGGAGAATTGCTCCCCTGTGGGCCTTTTCCTTTTTCCGGGCAGCTGTCGCCCCCTTGTGGCCGCACCTTGCAAAGACACCGTTGCGCCCCTGCTGGATCCTCAGCAGAGAAATTCCTGAGTTCTCTTGAACCCTGTAGCCAGTGGACAGGAGGGGATAAGGAGAGGGGTCGGCCTGGTTTCAGACTCGAGGGCGGCAGCGGGTGCCCGGGACACCTATGGCTCTGGCTGGGCGCGGTCACCACCAGGAGGAAGACGAGATAGGTAGTCACTGCCGCATATGGCTCATTAAAGCGTCGGGCCTGATCATGGAATCGTAGGGTTGGGACACCCCGAAGGGCATCTAGCAGGTCCCGCGTGCAAAGAATCCCCTGGATATCCCGTTTGTTGGTCCCTTCCTGCTCTCTGTTGGCTGGACAGAGATCGGATCTCTCTTTCAAACATGGCTCGGTAAGGGTGGAGCAGGGCGAGGCGAATTTGGAACCCGGGGCCAAGGGGTGTGGTGGGTGGGGAAGGCATTGCGGAACCCAGGCCCGGCTTTCTGGAAGAGGGTCTAATGCAGCCTGGCGCCCCAGATGTTTTCGGACTATTCCCATGGGAGTTGTAGTCCAAAAAGGACCTGGGGGCGCCAGGTTGGAGGAGGACGGTCTAGTGGTTTCTGAGATTTGAACCTGAGACCCCAGGGCTTTTTTGTGGTGTGGGGGGCAGCTTAGCTCAGTGGCTGTGTGGAATTAGAACATGTGTCCATGGATGGGCAGGAAGGATGGGGGAATGGGGAACAGGAAACAACCCCCCTCCATTCTTTAGCTGGGATTGGGATTGGGATTGGGACACCCCAAAGGTCATCCAGCCCAACCCCATGCAACGGTCCCAGGTTCATTTTCTGGAAGACAAACGCAGGGCAATGCAAGATGCATTTTAAAAAAACTATTCCACATCCATCCACTCCCCACCCTAGAGACCCCTCCGAACCCCACAATAAACCCTATCCCCACCCCCTCGCAGAACACGGGTTCGAATTGGCTTATTCCCCCCAAACCCCGCTCAGTCTCGTTCATTTATGGCCTGATGAAATCCTGAAATCGGATTGGAGTATGGCGAATCTGGGCTCTGGGATGCAGGAAGAAGAGACAGGGTTGGGGTGTCAAAATGGTGGTGGGTTTTTTTGGGGGGGCGGGCGCAGAGTTTTATGGCATGCACCCTCCCCCGAGTTATTGGCTATTCGTTCCCCAATAAGGTCCATGCGCCAGGAAGATCATCGAGATGTTGCAAATCATGTTTTTTGGGGGGTGTCCAGATTGCGACCTCCACCCCCGCAGGCCAGTATGACAGTGTCGCCACTCAGTGGCCAAATATGGTTATTGCATTTTCTTCTTTTGCAGTGGAAGCTGGGAAAACGCCCCTTGGCGTGAACGCAATGCTGCCACCCGGTGGCCGGAGGGGGGTATGACACTTGTTAGTTTCGCAGGCTGCAAAATGTTCTTGGTTCCTGATAGCGCAATGTCGGCCCCCGGTGGCTGAAATCAGAAATACAGTCTTCTTGCTGCAGAACACGGGGTAGTCCTTTGCATCACGAGTGTCCGGAACTGGCATTGCAATTTTTATTTTTTGTTTTTGTGGGGGACTGACAGTCATTACGTTTTTCATTTTAAAAAAGTGCCCACAAACGAAGAAAAAGATTCCACTTATATATTTTTTTCAATTGCTCCAAGAGAACAGTGTTTAGATGGTTTCGCTTTGAAGGTTCCTCCCCAGTTTTTACATCCTGGGACCTTCTGGAGGCAGAAGACAGTCTCAGCTACCTGAGCTGGTTAAACCAAGAGTCAACTCGCCCCCCCATATAACCACCTGCCGCTGTTATTCACAAATCCTAAAAGACCAGCATCGAAATTATATACACCCTGCAACGATTCCAGATTGGAGAATGTCGCCCTCCAGTGGCGGAAAAGGGGATAGCACAGTTGTCACGAAATCGAAAAATCCCCCCCCTCCAAACCCCACCCCCCGAGTAGGAAACTGTTGTTTTCCATTGGCTGTTAGAAGAACGTCGACACGCTTCTTTTAAAAACACTTCCTGCAATCCTTCTCCCTGAAGTTGTGCCGTCGGCCTTGGCGAAGACGCCCTCGTCTCGCCGTTTTGGAAGACTGTTATGGATCGGTTGGGTTGCAAAAAACGCCGCTTTTATCCCTGACGAGACGCAACAACTTCTGCAATAGGGAAGCCGGAAGCCCCATACACAGTGGATTTGTCACAGTTTGGAAGAAGAAGAAAAATCCCGGCGTTGCAATGTCGCCCCCGTGTGGCCGGAGGCCGTATTGCACCTGTAAGCGCAAAACGGAAGACTTATTTTTTTCCCCCTCGTCCAAGTTGGCGGCCGACGACGGACCTCCTCCTTTCCCGGCCGGATCCTGTCCCGGTCCAAAGTCCCGCGGAGGCGGAAGACAGCGAGAGAGAAGGGGAAACACATCCTGAGAGAAGATGGAAGATCCGTGAAGGTGTGTTTGGGAAGGTGTTTCTCAGCCGGCAGCCGTCTCGGAGGTGTGTGGGGGGTTTGTGTGTGCAGGCGGCTTGCACGGGGGAAGTGGGGGGCGAAGGAGAAGGGGCACCCCCCCATTCCTCGGGGCTACGTGGCTTCCGCCTTGGAGATCTCTTTGACGGGCGCGGCGGCGGCGGCCTCCTCTGCCTTCTTTGCCAAGCCTGGCTCGACCACGTTGTGTAAGGAAGGCTCTCGATACAAGGCCACTGCGGAGGGAAAAAGGGGGAAGGGGTTAAAATGGCGCCGGACTACAATTCCCATCAGCTCCCAGTCGCGGGGGACCAGAGTGGCTCCCCCCCCCCCCCGTGAAGGAAGACCTCGCCTGGGCTCCAGGAATTTCTCTAAGCCGCGTGCCTCTTTGGGCAAAGGCGGCAGAGCTGTGCGGCGCGCAGTTGCCATATTTTTCGCCCCATAGGGCGCACCTAGTTTTTTGGGGGAAAATAAAGAAAAAAAATGTATTTCCCCCCAGGCGCGGGGCTGGGGCGGGGGAAGCCCGAGCTTCCTCAGCCCCCAGAACAGGCTGCTCTCCGCAAGCCGTGGGAGCCCGGCGGGAACTCCCGCGGGCTCCCATGCGGATAGCTTACTGAAGCCTGGAGAGCGAGAGGGGTCGGTGCGCACCGACCCCTCTCGCTCTCCAGGCTTCAGCGAAAGCCTGCATTCGCCCCATAGGACGCACACACATTTCCCCTTCATTTTTGGAGGGGAAAAGGTGCGTCCTATAGGGCGAAAAATACAGTAAACGGCGGAACTCCCTGCCACAGGAGGCGGCCACCAAAATTGGCAACTTCCCTTTAGATATTTGAAGATGGCTCTCCGATCTCCTCTTTTCCAGGCTAAACACCCTCAACTGTTCCTTTTTCAAGCCCCGGTCATCCTTCCAGCTTGCCAGTTTCCTCCTTCGTACAATAAACCTGTGGCTCAAAAACCGGACTAATCCTAGCTTATTTGGCACGCTGCGGTAATTCTGGTTTGCTCACGAGTCAGCAGCGAGGTTGGCTGGCTTCGGAGAAAGTCTAGACTGGATCCCTAATGGAAGGAGGAAATGGGCCAGATTTAGGTTTGATGCATAGCTGTCAACTTTTCTCTTTTCTTGCGAGGCATCCTATTCGGAATAAGGGAATTTCCCTTTTAAAAAAAGGGAAACGTTGACAGCTATGGTTTGATGAGGCCTGAGCCACTGAAGGTAACGGGGCCCTTGATATGTTCAGCTGTCCTTTGTCAACAACAAATGGTCGCTGTTTTTATTTTGTGCTGAATATATGCTATATGGTCATTTATGGACCTCATAGGTATCTCAAGCCATTTGCCCATGTTGCCCTGCAACCAGTCCATGCAGAATGGAGGCACCCTATATATAGAAAGGAGCAAACCAGGGATATTTTAGGGAGCAGGCGGGGCCATGACTTACACCATAGGAGCCTACACAACACAGGTTTTATTTTATTTGTTTTGTATCTTACATTTGGGGACGCGGGTGGCGCTGTGGGTTAAACCACAGAGCCTAGGACTTGCCAATCAGAAGGTCGGTGGTTCGAATCACCATGATGGGGTGAGCTCCTGTTTCTCGGTCCCTGCTCCTGCCAACCTAGCAGTTTGAAAGCACGTCAAAGAGCAAGTAGATAAATAGGAAGGTAAACGGCGTTTCCGTGCGCTGCTCTGGTTCGCCAGAAGCAGCTTAGTCATGCTGGCCACGTGACCTGGAAGCTGTACGCCGGCTCCCTCGGCCAGTAAAGCGAGATGAGCGCTGCAACCCCAGAGTCGTCCGCGACTGGACCTAATGGTCAGGGGTCCCTTTACCTTTTTATCTTATATTTTGGAAACGTACATTCAGTTTCCCCCCCTTTAAATTTCTTGGGGGCCCCGAGAGAGTGGGGCCCTAAGCTATGGCTTGCTTTGCTTATACAGTGGTACCTCAGGTTACATACGCTTCAGGTTACAAATGCTTCAGGTTACAGACTTCGCTAACCCAGAAATATTACCTCGGGCTAAGAACTTTGCTTCAGGATGAGGACAGAAATCGTGCTCCGGCGGCAGGAGGCCCTATTAGCTAAAGTGGTGCTTCAGGTTAAGAACAGTTTCAGGTTAAGAACAGACCTCCAGAACGAATTAAGTACTTAACCTGAGGTACCACTGTACGTAAATCCGGCACTGGCCCTCTGCCCTGTCCATCGTCTTTTCCTGACAAATAAAATTCAGAGTCCGTTTCTCAGGACTCTCTCAGCTAGGCATCTAAAATAGCCTTTCCCCCCCGCATCTGAAGCAACTAGGAGGAAGATGGAAGGACAGACCGGCTCAGAGGAAGGCTGGGAGCGGATCGGAGCTTTCCTTCTCAGCTGTGCAAGAGATCATGTGCACCGGGAGAAGAGGCGACGCCAGAGATCACTCGCACGGCATTGAGACCCGGGGCTTTCTCTCCCAAACGCCCCCCCGCCTCTGCTCACCTTCCAGCAGTTTGGGCAGGAAGTGGGCGGCGGCTTTGGTCTTCTTGACTCGGTTTCCCTTCATCACCTGCCCGTCTTTGTTGATGCCCAGGTACCACGACCGCCCAGACTCCCTCTGGCGGTAGAGCGTGGAGGAATACATGACGTAATAGTTCTCAAAGACGCACTCCTTGAAACGGCACTCGGCGGTGAAGTGAGTCTGGAGCGGGGAGAGGTTTGTTAGATTCATTGATTTTAAAAAAGACATTTATATACTGCTCTCTATAAATGTGCCTGCACTGGTGGTTCAGTGGTAGAATTCTCGCCTGCCACGTGGGAGGCCTGGGTTCGATTCCCGGACAATGCAACAGTGTTTTAGGAACGCAGTTTGTGCTGTGGGTTAAACCACAGAGCCTAGGACTTGCCGATCAGAAGGTCGGCGGTTCGAATCCCCGCAATGATGGGGTGAGCTCCCGTTGCTCGGTCCCTGCTCCTACCAACCTAGCAGTTCGAAAGCACGTCAAAGTGCAAGTAGATAAATAGGTACCACTCTGGCGGGAAGGTGAACGACGTTTCCGTGCACTGCTCTAGTTCGCCAGAAGCAGCTTAGTCCTGCTGGCCACATGACCCGGAAAAACTGTCTGCGGACAAACGCCGGCTCCCTCGGCCAATGAAGCGAGATGAGCGCCGCAACCCCAGAGTCGGTCACGACTGGGCCTAATGGTCAGGGGTCCCTTTACCTTTACCTTTACTCTATAAATATGTGCAGGGGTTAAGAGAGAGACTAGGGTTCGAATCTCGCTACAAATCTTGCTGTGTGACCCTGGGCCAGCCTGAGATACATCACGGGGATGCTGTGGCTGGGGCAAACCACATGGAAGGGCGGGGTACAAATAATAATAATAATAATAATAATAATAATAATAATAATAATAATAATCTCCATCGTTCTACCTGGACACTGAGGTCCAGCTCCGAGGGCCTTCTGGCAGTTCCCTCCCTGCGAGAAGTGAAGTTACAGGGAACCAGGCAGAGGGCCTTCTCGGTGGTGGCGCCCGCCCTGTGGAATGCCCTCCCACCAGATGTCAAAGAGAAAAATAACTACCAAACTTTTAGAAGACATCTGAAGGCAGCCCTGTTTAGGGAAGCTTTTAATGTTTAATAGGTTATTGTATTTTAGTGTTCTATTGGAAGCCGCCCAGAGTGGCTGGGGAAACCCAACCAGATGGGTGGGGTATAAATAATAAATTATATTATTATTATTATTTTGGGAACTATTTATGCCCACTTGAACTCCGTGGAAAAAAGGTGGCCGACAAATGATATGAACAAATAAAGGAAATCACAGCTGCTTCCAACAATTGTACAGAAAACCGTATGATAAAAACCATATCAAATGTTAAAACCAGAAATCAGCTAGCCATTGTGCCAATACAGTGGTCCCTTGGTTCTCAAACGTCTTGGTTCTCAAACAACTTGGAACCCAAATGCTGCAAACCCGGAAGTAAGTGTTTTGGTTTGCGAACTTTTTCCGGAAGCCGAAAGTGCTCCGTTTTGAGTGTTACGCTTCCGATTTGAGTGTTACGCTGAAGTCTGCCTGTTTTTGCTATTTATTTTGCGTTTTTGTGGCTTTTTTGTTTTGTTTTTGTGACTGTGTGGAACCCGGTTCAGCTACTGATCAGTTGTGTGACTGCAGTACATTGTTTATTGCTTTCATTTTATGGATCAATGGCCTTGTTAGATAGTAAAATTCATGTTAAATTACTGTTTTAGGGGTTGTTTTCCAAAGTGTGGAACGGATTAATCCATTTTGCATTACTTTCTATGGGAAATCACGCCTTCGTTTTGGAACGTTTTGGTTTTGGAACTTTTGGAACGGATTAAGTTTGAGAACCAAGGTACCACTGTATTTATTCTTAACCGCTTACATAGGCCTGGCAGAACAGAAAAGTTTTCAGCGGGCCTTTAAAAGTTGGCCCTGACCTTGGCTGCTGAATTGCTATTGACAGGGAGTTCCACAGGCTGATGACACTAAAGGCTTGGTTTTTTGCTGTGATTCCTGCATTGGACTAGAGTACGCCTTTCAGCTCTAAAACTCTATGTACACAGATTGTGCTGCATAAGAAAACACTTTATTTCATTGCTGAGAACAATCAAACAAAATGCAATGTATCTATATACAACAGATCAACCATTAAAATGTATATATATATAAAAAATCAACTATTTTGAAACCATTATAAACCCCTCCGGCTCTCTTGGAGGGAAAGCTGGAAATGTAATAAAATACCACTCCAAAAAGAGGGGGGGGAACCATTTAGACCAGGGGTGTCAAACTCAAATTCATTGGGGGGCCGCATCAGCAGTTTGGTCACCCTCAAAGGGCCGGTTGTTCAGGCAGCCGTTGGATCTGTCACATCACAGGATGGCATGCGCTCAATATAAAAACAAGTGGAGGTTTCCTGAATGCATGTAAAGTGTAGGTTTCCTGTGTAGAACGGCCGGCGCCGCTAGAGGGCAGACGTTCTCTGGCTTGTAGGCTGCCGCGCATGTGCTGAAGAGGCGGCTTTCTTGTGTCAAAAAAAAAAAAAGCGCGAGAATAAAAGGTGAAGGCCGGCGGCGGCTACACGGGCCACATGACGAGGTCTGGCGGGCCGGATTCGGCCCGCGGGCCTTGTGTTTGACACCCGTGATTTAGACAAACACTGGCTTGTTTTGACAGCTGCCTGCCACTAGGTGACGCTGCCCAACACCAGATGGACACCCTTATTAGCTCACCCACAGGGGACTGTGGGCCTCTCCAGGACACCTGGGTCCCCATCCCAGAATCGTGAGGCCGAAGGCGCCAACAGATCCATAACGTTAATGAGAGCAAAGTGTCCCGGCCGATAAAGCACCCCAGCTACTTTTATTCCCCCCCCCCAAGCGGCCAGCCGCCATCATTTTCACTGCCAAATTTCTTCAAAGCTGTTTAATTGGCATTAAACGGGCGTCTTAAGACTCGCCAAGAGATCTGTGGGGAGGAAAAGTCCCTCCCAAGAGATTTCCGCAGGGATAAGGAGATGGGGAGGTTATTTCACCCCACAGATCCCTGGCCTATCTCCTTTAGCAGGCGTGAAAGTTCAGTTTTTGCAGCCTTTTCTAGCATTTTTCTCTCCCCCCACAAATTAAATAATTTAAACAAATTAATACAAATTTAAAAGCTGACATCCCAACCCCTTTTGCCCCTCTAGTTTCCTTCCCCTTGTGCTGCTCCCAGTTTTGAATGCCTGACGTGGATTTTTTTCAATTTCGTTGTTCCGTATGGGGCAACAACAATAAAGATTGTCGTATCGTATAAGATTTCCAACCTTCAACCCCTCTCCCTACATGTCACCTGTTTGACTATCAACTTCGGCTGAGGCTTTTATACATTATACATTTTATACATTTCCTGTGATGAGGCTGCATTTTAATGTTGTATTTTAATCTTGTTTTTAAGTTGTATTCATTCAACTTGTTTTTATTATTGCTTGTTAGCCGCCCTGAGCCCGGCCTTGGCTGGGGAGGGCAGGGTATAAATAAAATTTATTATTATTACTATTATTGTTATTATTATTATCACCTGCCCTCAAAGCAGTCAAGCAGATTAAATCTTCCTTTATGCATCTGTAATAATCATTAATCAATTTTAAAATATCCCTTTTCCGGTAGCTCTTGAATAATCCTATTCCCTCCCAGGCAGCCTTATTGTAGCATATAGGACGGTGGTTGGGAACCTCAGTCCTGGGTGCAGAATGTGGCCCTTCAAGCATTGCTTTCTGGCCCCGGGGAGCCTCCCCTGGCCACGCCCCCTGCCCCAAGCCACACCCCTCTCTGCTCCTGATTGGCACCTCCCTTTAGTGCCCCCCTAGCTGTGCTTAATCTCTGATCCCAGGACCGAGAGGGGTGTGTCGAGAGAGATTTCATATTCATGGCTCCACCCACTTTTGTCGCTGGCTCCGCCCAACACAGGCAAACGGCCCTCACGAGCCTTCCGGGAAGGGAATGTGGCTCTCTGGCTGAAAGGTCCCCGAGGCGTCGGGAGAGCTACTGCTGCGCTCAGGTCCTGTTTGGGGAAACCTGTGAAAATCGGACGCTGGACTGGTTGGGCCTCTTTGGTGCGCAGTTAAACGGTGGAACTCCCTGGCACTGGAAGCAGTGACAGCCACCAGCCTGGGCGGCTTTAAGAAAGGACAGGGCAAGAAGGAATAACGTAAAAGGGAAGATTAAGAAATGCTAGGATGCGAAGATACAAACCGGGAAACCAGGAAGCGGGAGGGAGGGAAGTCGACGCTTGGAGGAGCAATGTATAAAGTGAATTTCAAGAGTACAGTGGGCACTCGGGTTGCGAACGTAATCCAGGAGGGATGCACGTTCGCAACCCTCAGCGACACGTCTGTGCATGTGCGGGTTGCGATTCGGCGCTTCTGCGCATGCGCAAAGTGCGATTTAGGGCTTCTGCGCGTGCGCGACCACCAAAACCGGGTTTCGGCGGGTCCGTAACCTGAAAAAACGCAACCTGAAGGGTCTGTAACCCGAGGTATGACTGTATGTTGAAACGGAAGAAATGGAAAAGCAATAAAAATATTATAAAAAAGGAAGGAAGGAAGGAAGGAAGGAAGGAAGGAAGGAAGGCAGGAAGGAAGGAAGGCCTCTTCGTGACCCCCTGGACCAGAGCACGCCAGGCTCTCCTGTCTTCCACTGCCTCCCGCAGTTTGGTCAGACTCATGTTCATAGCTTCGAGAACACTGTCCCACCATCTCGTCCTCCGTCGTCCCCTTCTCCTTGGGCCCTCCATCTTTCCCAACATCAGGGTCTTTTCCAGGGAGTCTTCTCTTCTCATGAGGTGGCCAAAGTCTTGGAGCCTCAGCTTCAGGATCTGTCCTTCCAGTGAGCACTCAGGGCTGATTTCCTTCAGAATGGAGAGGTTGGATCTTCTTGCAGTCCATGGGACTCTCCAGAGTCTCCTCCAGCACCAGAATTCAAAAGCATCTAAAACCCCTTAAATTCTGGCCTTGAAATGCACAGTGCATACAGAAGAATGGAGGATATTTGCCGCCATGCCTTTGTGCATTGCCTTCCCTCGCCTCTCCTTATGCACTGATTTTCCTCTTCTTTTTGGGGGTGTCCCGAGAGCCTCTTTCTCCCTCTCCCCAGCTGTGCCACCCCCCTTCTCCTGCCCCCTCGTGGCTGTGCTGCCCCCCTTCTCCTGCCCCCTCGCCTGCCCGCTCTCCGTCCCTCCCTCCGCCTCTCTCCCTCGCTCTCACAAACCCAGGCAGCCAGACATCACTTTCTGCCACGTTCATCCTTTCTGACAGGCACCATCTTCCCAGGGAAAACTCCCTCCCTGTCAGCTGTTCCACGCTCCCCACCGGATCGGGGTCACCTCTCCAGGCGGCGGATAAATGATTCATCACGGCCCCCCCAACCCTTGCCGCCTCCCCCGGCCCCCAGCCTGCACCCAGTGCCTCCCAATCCAACCTCCCTCTCCGTTTTCGGAACGGGGACCCCCCCAAAAAACGCCACCCCTCCGAGGCGGTCGCTGCCAGGACTTTGCCCACAGATGTGTCGCTCGGCCACGGGCCACACTGCTGCAGGCAGGGCGCTTCCCGGTGGGGAGAGCAAATGGTGGGGGGTCAGGGCGCCTTGGCATCTGCCGGGCTGGGGGACGAGGAAGGGGCACCCAGAGGAAGGTCGGCTGAGCCTGGCAACCGGCCGCCTTTTAGAAAAGACACTATTTTATCTCAGACAGTGAGCGCACGGGCCTTTGAAGCACATTCCAAGCGCATGATTTGCTCTCTCCAGTGAATTCTGGGAACTGTAGTTTCCCGGGAACTGTAGTTTCCTGGCGCCCTTGGCCAACGGTGGCTCCTCCTGGGGGGATTGTTGTTTTTGTAGGAATGCCCTGTGCTTTGCAGCCAAGATTGGGGGCAGATGGAAGGAAGCGCTGGCACGTTGTTAAACTGCGGAACTCCCTGCCACAGGAAGTTGTGCTGCCCCCCCCGCCAGGTGTGAATATCTTGGTCCATTACGGTTGGTACGGATGACGGACGGGGGCTGCGCTGTCTTCTTCTGCCTGTTCCCGTTCCCAGCAGCCCTCTTGGGTGCTCAGTCGGAAGAGCACGATACTCTTCGACGCCGGGTTCTGGGTTCGAGTTCCACATTGGGCAAAAGATTGCTGCATTGCAACGGGTTGGACTAGATGAACCTCGGGGGTCCCTTCCGACGCTGCCGTTCTGCGATCATGGGTCGATTTGCAGACGGATCTCCGGGTTTTAAGGCAGGGAGGGGGGGTTGCACAGGCACCCGTGAAACGAATCATGTACAGTAATTATTTCCCTGGGAGGGGAATACTTTCCCTCTCTCTCTCTCTCTCTGAACTGCAATTAGCAGCTGCCCTCTTTAACGAGGCCTCTGGAGAGAGAATTCCCTGACCCCAATTGGAAGGGAGAGCATCGCTTCCCCAAGCCCACATCTGACCCCCTCGCCACTTGCCTGGGCCCATCAAGCTCTCTCTCGGTCGGCCGCCCCAGCCCTTGAGCTCTGACAACCTTCTTGACCCCCACTAAGCACACAGCGAAAAAATTCAGAGTGTGTGGGGCCGCTTGAGGCTGCTGGAGCCATTCCTAGCTGTGGGGTTTTTTGTGGGGGGACTCTCAGAGGGAGCGGCGCCTACCATGCAGACTCCATCTGCAGACATCAGTAGCTCCTTCTGGAATCGCAGAAGTGTTGAGTTCGAAGGGACCCCCAGCGGTCATCCAGCCCAACCCCGGCAATGCGGGAATCTCAGCTAAAGCATCCATGACAGATGGCCGTCCAACCTCGGATGAAAAACCTCCAAGGAAGGGGAGTCTGCCAGCTCCCGAGGGAGACCATTCTGGCTCTCACGGCCAGGAAATTCGTCCTGAGGTTTAGTGGGGAGGGACGCGGGTGGTTAAACCACAGAGCCTAGAACTTGCCGGTCAGAAGGTCGGCGGTTCGAATCCCCGCAACGGGGTGAGCTCCCGTTGCTCGGTTCCTGCTCCTGCCAACCTAGCAGTTCAAAAGCACGTCAAAGTGCAAGTAGATAAATAGGTACCGCTCTGGCGGGAAGGTAAACGGCGTTTCCGTGCGCTGCTCTGGTTCGCCAGAGGCGGTTTAGTCATGCTGGCCACATGACCCGGAAGCTGTACGCCGGCTCCCTGGGCCAATAAAGCGAGATGAGCGCCGCAACCCCAGAGTTGGCCACGACTGGACGTAACGGTCAGGGGTCCCTTTACCTTTACCTAACGTATTGGAGCAAACTCATGCATCTGGGGGCACTTTTCGGGATGTGAGAAGAGCTTGCTGGATCAAACCAGTGGCCCCTCTAGCCCAGCAAACTAGTGGCCAATGAAAAAAACCTGCAAGCAGGATTCGAACGTAGGACCGGCACTCTCCCCTTCTGCGCGTTCTAGCAACTGGCATTCGGAAGAATTGCTTTCTTCGGACCGCAGAGGACGTCAACAGCCCTCTCCTCCTTCTCTGCAAATTTGCCCCGTCCTCTTTTAAAGCGGCCCACCGCCTTCTCCTGTTGCGGTGAGTTCCGCAGGTTCAGCTGCACAAAAAAGGTACTTTCTTCCCCCCCCGTCCCGAATTTTCCAGCACCCGTCGGCAGGAGGAATCGAACCCCCCGGATACTCACAGAGGTATAGAGGTAGCCCTCAGCGTTCATGGCGACGTACTGCCCCGATTTGGTGCTCTGGATAGCGACCACGCGTAGTCCCACCGGGATCAGGTTGAAGAGGGCTGCGGGGAGAGAGGCAGAAAGGAGGTCGCTGTCAACACCCAATGAGGAACAGGAAGAGGGTTTTGGGGGGGTCAAGAATAGGGGTCAGCAAACAGATTTAGTCCACCCCCGCCCCCTAGTTGTCAGAAGGCTTTTCTAACTGGGGAGGGGGGTTTCCCCCCAAAAAACTGCCCATTTCAATTTCTAACGCTTCTCAAGGTCCGTTCTTCTCACATGAACTTTGAAAGGTGCTACTAGCCCTTGTGAAAATTCGCCGGCATCCGAGTGCGAATGCAACCTTCCGAATGCAATTTTCAAAAATTCGCTTCATTATGCTTCCTAAAAAAATCTACGCGTTGCTCGATTGCGAGGAACCGAGCCGGAAACTTTGCAGCAGTTTCCCAAAAAGATAAAATAATACAATCGCTGGTAAAAAATGAGACAGTATATGAAAGCTCTCAAAAGAGTTAAAATAAAAACGGATCAAAACCTTGCCTAATATTTGCTTTTTTTGCAAGGCTTTCCCCGCAACTTAATGATCCTTTCCTCGTTTATTTTCGCAGATATCCACCTTTCCAAACACCTCCTTAGTTTGGAGAGGTTTGTTGCGGACGTCGCAGGAGTGCCGAATTCAAAACACGGTTTTGGTTCGAGAAGCGAGGATCTGGGTCGTTTCTCAGAGAAACCGAATTCTTCCCCCTATCCTAGTTGGGACCCTGGACCCATGTGCCCTTTAGAGAGAATCCTAGAACCACAGAACCGTGCAGCTGGAAGGGGACCCCCTGAGGTCATCCAGCCCAACCCGCTGCACCGCAGGAACCACGGCTTAGGAATCCTAGAACGGCAGGTGGCCAACATCTGCTTAAAAACCTCTGAGGAAGGAGAGAGGAAATATTGGGGGGCAGAGAAGGAACCCCATGGGCAGAACTTGTGAATTCTGCTGGCGGCAGCGGCAGCAGGAGGAGGAACGAGAAGAAGGGTTGCTTTGGAAAGGGACTCAGACCACGGGGAGCGAGTTCAAGGTGGGCGGCAGGCGGACCTTCCGAGAGCCTCGGCTTCCTTTAAACGCTCACTTAAATGCGAGAGCATGAGGGGGCGAGGGGGGTGGCGAGATTTGCTGCGGCCGTGGCTGCCGCTAGCCTCCCCACGGTTTTGTATTCGGGTCTAGCGCAGGGTGGAGGGGAGCGATGTGCTGGAAGCAGCCCAGGACGGGATGAAATGCAAGGAGCAGGGATCATCAATCATGTGTCCTCTGAGGACGGGCTGGCTCAATTATGCTCAGATAGAAAGCCAGGAATGGACAGGAAGAGAAGGCGGGAGGAAGGGAAGACAGATGGCGCAAGCCAGCGAGGGAATGAGCCAGGGAGGCCGCGGCTGCAGATGGGGGGGCCGTGTGGTCAGGCGAGGATGCCCCCAGATCCAGCCCCCTGGGGGAAAGAACAGGCAGGCTTAAATTCACAAATGGCCCGGGAATATATCCCAGGTCTTGTCCCAAACCGGGGCCAGCATAGGCCATGACACCCCCTGCCCCAAAAAAGGACCCAACCGGCAGGTGGAGGGCCCAAATATTTCTGAGTCGTTGGCTGACCCCCTGCGCGGTTGCGTTACACGGGGTTGGGCTGGATGCCCTTTGGGGTTCCCTTCCGGCGGTACGGTTCTGAGGCGGCCTCCTCCTTCTCTGACTCTGCGAACTCGGCAAGGAAGCGCCCTGAGATCTTGCGATGAAAAAGGTATATGATTCTAATAAATAAAAGGAATAAGGCGCTGGCTCTTCGGCGCCACCTGCTGTCTGGCTCCCTGCTGCCCGCCCTACCCCTGCTGTAAAGGGACTAAGCAGAAGCCTCCTGCCCCGATCCGTTCTGGGATGCGCAGGTGGAGGGTCAGAGCTTTCTCCAGATCTCCTGCCGGGGCTTTGGGCGACGGACGTGGGTCAGGCGAGGGGTTCCCCCGGCCCCGCCAGCTGCCCTTACTGAAGCCGTTGGTGTCCTCTCTGGTGCCGTCAATACTGCCGTCGGGGTGGACCTGGAGATAATAGCCGTGCCTGCAGAAGAGTTTGGTGACGATGCCTTTCAGCTGCGGCTCTGCACCGGAAGGGAGGTGGAAAAGCAAGCGAGACATGGTAAGAAACAACACTTCCGCCTTCCAATGTGAACCGACGCAGACCCTCCAATCGCCGTCTAAGGCCTTTCTCTGCGTGCCCCCAAACTCCACAGCAAAACCCGGAGGGTGGCAGCAAGAGAGCGGGGCCTTTTCTGTGGTGGCTCCCTATTTGCGGGATGTTTTCCCCAGAGAGGCTCGCCGGCCACCATCCTCACATATTCATTTATTCATTCTTTTATTCATATGCTGCCTTTCCCTAGTTCAAACAATGCTCAAAGCGGCTTACAACAGGACAAGATTTACACAATCAGCAACATAACAAAAGTCATAAACCATAAATAAAACACATCAAAAAGAATACACAACCAAATGGAAAACAATTTCCACATAAATCATAAAATCTAAAACGAAGAATATAGCATTAATATCAACCGCAATTTAAAATGACGTAGATGAAAAAATAAAAGCAATTAAACAACAACAACAATAATAATTTATTATTTGTACCCCGCCCATCTGGCTGGGTTTCCCCAGCCACTCTGGGCGGCTTCCAACAAACATTAAAAATACATCAAAAACAAAACAAACCAAACACAAAAACATATCTTTTGGCACTGGTCAAAAACGTTTATTTTCCACTAGGCTTACTCTTCAGCCCCGCTGAGATTTGAACCCAGGCCTTTGCAGCCTGAAACACGAAGCATTGTGTTGCAGAAGCCTCCCCTCCTTCGCTCAGAAAACTGCAGAGGTGGAGGGCATTTGTGAAAACACAACGAAAAACTGTACAGCACCTAGCACGGCGCATCGCAATTCCTGCCATGCGCATTCGGACAAACGATTAAGGCTACTGCCTGATGCAGGCCAAATCTTGTCTAATGTCCTTAGCAGCCCTAAACGTTTTGCAATGGTGCAATCATGTCAGTTTTTCATTTTTCAAGCTGCACGTCCGTCCCCCTTCCTTTAGTCTCATTCACCCTACCACTGTGCTCCTCCGAAACCCACTTCAATATGCCAACACGAGGCATCCAGAACCGGACACGGCCAACTCCAGACGGTCAGCCCTGCTCCCGTTAAAGTGTGGAGAAACTGGGATTTCATTAACGCGGCCTGGAATCGTGTTAGGCTTTTTGGCTGCCGCATCACGCCGGTGGCTCAAGCTTAGAATCCTAAAAATTGCACTACAAGTCGTAGTTTAATGGTGAATTCCAGACATAATGGTTTGGATTATCGTAAAAGACGCAGGAGGAAATGATTAACAACAGGACCCACAAAGGGGAGCAAGGGAGGTCCAGGAGATTCTTTCGAATCTTGTTTCTCTGTTGCATGTTCGATATGTGACTGTAAAGTTTTAATCTGAAAAACCAGCCAACCAACCAAACAAAAATGCCGTATTTTTTGATCCATAAGACGCACCTAGTTTTTAGAGGGGGAAAGCCCCAGTTTTTTGAGGATCAGCTCAAAGTTATGCAGCTTCTTTTGCAAAGCGGAAACCCCCAGTTTTTTGAGGATCAGCTCAAAGTTGTTGAGCTTACTTTGCAAAGGGGAAAAAATCCTGTTTTTATGGGGTTCGACTCACAGTTCTGCAGCTTCTTTAGGAAAGGAAAAGGAGCCGTTTCTACAGTTTCTAGACAGATAATCTAATCAGCCAGTCCCACATCGCTGGGGAAAAAAGCAGCCTCCATCTGCAGAACATTCAGCAATGGAGGCCTGGGCAAGGGGCCGGAAAGGGAGCCAGCGATCGACCACATACTTGCTCCCTAAGACGCACAGACATTTCCCCTTACTTCTTAGGAGGAAAAAAGTGCGTCTTATGAAGCGAAAAACACAGTGGTTTATTTATTTATTTATTTATTTATTTATTTATTTATTTATTTATACCCCGCCCATCTGGCTCGGCTTCCCCAGCCACTCTGGGTGGCTTTCAAAAAAATATTAAAATACTGTAATATATCAAACATTAAAAGCTTCCCTAAACAGGCCTGCCTTCAGATGTCTTCTAAAAGTCTGGTAGTTGTTGCTCTCTTTGACATCTGGTGGGAGGGAGTTCCACAGGGAGGGCGCCACCACTGAGAAGGCCCTCTGCCTGGTTCGCTGTGACTTGGCTTCTCGCAGGGAGGGAACCGCCAGAAGGCCCTCAAAGCTGGACCTCAGTGTCCGGTCAGAACGATGGGAGTGGAGATGCTCCTTCAGGTATACAGGGCCTTTGAGGCCGTTAGGGCTTGAAAGGTCAGCCCCAACGCTTTGAATTGTGCTTGGAAACGTACTGGGAGCCGATGTAGGTCTTTCAAGACCGGTGTTATGTGGTCCCAGTCACCAGTCTGGCTGCCACGTAATAAAAACAGGCACATTGCAACCTCACATCCGACCCCCTCGCCACTTGCCTGGGCCCATCAAGCTCTCTCTTGGTCGGCCGCCCCAGCCCTTGAGCTCTGACAACCTTCTTGACCCCCACTAAGCACACAGCGAAAAAAGTCAGAGTGTGTGGGGCCGCTTGAGGTTTTTCTTTTGTGGGGGGACTCCCAGAGCGAGCGGGAGATGGCATTTTTCCATCTCCGCCGTGCTAAGCAGTTGGTCCCTTCCCTTTCTCGCCCCGACCTGGCCACAGTGATCCATGCGATGGTCACCTCCAGGCTTGACTACTGTAATTCGCTCTACGCGGGGCTGCCCTTGAAGGATTAGTTGTCTCCTGCATTCCTGCACATGCCCCCCCCTCCCTCTAGGGAGCAGACCTCCCTAGACCCCATCCCAGGCTGCGAAAGGACCCAGGAGCCCTGGCTCATGTGCTCTGACCATTCAGCCAGACTTCCCCAACCTTTATGCCTTCCAGTTTTGGACTACAACTCCCATCAGCTTCCAGTGAGCACAAATGTGTTGGGACTAATAGTTCCTGTCAGTGACATTTCCCCCCACCAGCCAGTAGGAATGTTTTGGACTACAATTGTGTTTTATTCTGTGAACAGCACTGAGATCGTACGATGAAGGCTGGTATATAAATCTAGTTAATAACAATAATACTATGTTAAGGGACGCGGGTGGCGCTGTGGGTTAAACCACAGAGCCTAGGACTTGCCGATCAGAAGGTCGGCGTTCGAATCCCTGCGACAGGGAGAGTTCCCGTTGCTTGGTCCCTGCTCCTGCCAACCTAGCAGTTCGAAATCATAACAAAGTGCAAGTAGATAAATAGGTACCGCTCCAGCGGGAAGGTAAACGGCGTTTCCGTGCGCTGCTCTGGTTCGCCAGAAGCAGCTTAGTCATGCTGGCCATATGACCCAGAAAAACTGTCTGCGGACAAACACCGGCTCCCTTGGCCAGTAAAGCGAGATGAACACTGCAACCCCAGAGTTGTTCACAACTGGACTTAACTGTCAGGGGTCCTTTACCTTTTGAGGGGGGAAATTTCAGGGTGAGATCCTATTCCACAGCCCAGCTTGTTGGGGTGGAAGTCCCCTGAGGGTCCATGTGGTCAGTAAAAGAAAGAAGTTTCAGCAAAGTAATTTGGAGCAAAACAGCGGTTAGTAGATTCAGGTAGGTAGCCATGTTGGTCTGACGCAGTCAAAATATATAAAAAATTAAAAAATTGTCCAGTACCACCTTAGAGACTAACTAATTAGAGAGCCAGTGTGGTGTAGTGGTTAAGAGCGGTAGTCTCGTAATCTGGGGAACCGGGTTCGCGTCTCCGCTCCTCCACATGCAGCTGCTGGGTGACCTTGGGCCAGTCACACTTCTCTGAAGTCTCTCAGCCCCACTCACCTCACAGAGTGTTTGTTGTGGGGGAGGAAGGGAAAGGAGAATGTTAGCCGCTTTGAGACTCCTTAAAGGGAGTGAAAGGCGGGATATCAAATCCAAACTCTTCTTCTTCTTCTTCTTCTTCTTCTAAGTTTGTTCTTGGTATAAGCTTTTGTGTGCATGCACACTTCTTCAGATACCATGCACACAAAAACATATACCAAGAACAAAGTTAGTTGGTCTCTAAGGTGCTAGTGGTCAGTAGACCATGATCTTTATTGTTGCACAACAGGTCCCCACAGGAGTAAAAAAACCTGAGAATGGGGTGACATCCTGTTTTAAAACTTCACTCTTCCTCCCAGAATACCCTTTGAGAGGCATCATTGATACATCATCACTACATCACTAGCATGTCACAAAAAGTGAGGAGGAATTAAAGAACCTTTTATTGAGGGTGAAAGAGGAGAGCGCAAAATATGGTCTGAGGCTCAACATCAAAAAAACCTGAAGATCATGGCCACTGGGCCCATCACCTCCTGGCAAACAGAAGGGGAAGAAATGGAGGCAGTGAGAGATTTTACTTTCTTGGGCTCCATGATCACTGCAGATGGTGACAGCAGCCACGAAATTAAAAGATGCCTGCTCCTTGGGAGAAAAGCGATGACAAACCTAGACAGCATCTTAAAAAGCAGAGACATCACCTTGCCAACAAAGGTCCGTATAGTTTTCCCAGTAGTGATGTATGGAAGTGAGAGCTGGACCATAAAGAAGGCTGATCGCCGAAGAATGGATGCTTTTGAATTCTGGTGCTGGAGGAGACTCTTGAGAGTCCCATGGACTGCAAGAAGATCAAACCTCTCCATTCTGAAGGAAATCAGCCCTGAGTGCTCACTGGAAGGACAGATCCTGAAGCTGAGGCTCCAAGACTTTGGCCACCTCGTGAGAAGAGAAGACTCCCTGGAAAAGACCCTGATGTTGGGAGAGATGGAGGGCACAAGGAGAAGGGGATGACAGAGGACGAGATGGTGGGACAGTGTTCTCGAAGCGACCAGCCTGAGTTTGACCAAACTGCGGGAGGCAGTGGAAGACAGGAGTGCCTGGCGTGCTCTGGTCCAGGGGGTCACGAAGAGGCGGACACGACTAAACAACAACAAATATAAGGGTTACGCAAGTTCAACATTAGGTCACTTTATCAGACACCTTTCCCAACACCTCTTAATTCCCCATCACCCAAAAGAACAGTCAAACTCTTGACATCTCCTTGCCCTCAGGACTTTTCTGGAGATGGGCTTTCAGAACACCTGACTTGCTCAACTGCCTCTGGGGATGTCTAATGTTGCCCCCCTGGTCACTCCCTGGGTGGGGGGCCGTGAATGCCCTCTCACGCTTGGGGAATTATGGCGGGATGTCCTGTTCCTGCTTCTTGGTTCATGGAGGGAGGTGGAGCCCAAATTCACCTTTCTTTCAGGGTAAAAATGGTCTTGGAATGAGGAGAGTTGGTTAAAGTATGGATTTTCTACGAACTTATAAACCTAGATTTCTTCCCTGCACTGTTAAATTGAAAGGATACATTCAGGCATAATATCTGGAACATTGTGACACCTATACATTGGTACCTCGGGTTACAAACACTTCTGGTTACAGACTCTGCTAACCCAGAAATAGTGCTTTAGGTTAAGAACTTTGCTTCAGGATGAGAACAGAAATCGTGCTCCGGCGGCGCAGCAGCAGCAGGAGGCCCCATTAGCTAAAGTGGTGCTTCAGGTTAAGAACAGTTTCAGGTTAAGAACGGACCTCCGGAATGAATTAAGTACTTAACCCGAGGTACCACTGTAAAGATGTGCGCCCCTCCATGTCATTTCCATAACAACTATAATAATACAATGGATGCTTGGGTTGTGAACGTGATCCGTGCAGGATGCACATTCACAAGCCACAGTGTTCACAACCAGCAGCGGCGCGTCTGCGCACGCGCGGATTGCAATTCGGCGCGTCTGCGCATACGCAAAGTGCAATTTGGCGTTTCTGCGCATGCACGACCCCCGAAACCCGGAAGTAACCCGTTCGGGTACTTCTGGGTTTCGGCGGGTCTGTAACCCGGAAAAACGCAACCTGAAGCATCTGTAACCCGAGGTATGACTAATATAACTCCAATCAGACAGCAGGAATGTGTTGGGCTACAACGCCCAGCGGGAATTTTCTGGGAACTGCAACTCTCATCAGCCCCCAGCCCTGAGGTCCCTGGGCAGGTTGCGACAATTAAAATGCAGCAATGCTATTGAAACACAATAGTGTGCGATACAAAGTTCAAAACCATTTAGAGCCATAAAAGGTAAAGGGAAAGGGACCCCTGACCATTAGGTCCAGTTGTGGCTGACTCTGGGGTTGCGGTGCTCATCTCGCTTTACTGGCCGAGGGAGCCGGCGTACAGCTTCTGGGTATGTGGCCAGCATGACTAAGCCACTTCTGGCGAACCAGAGCAGCGCACGGAAACGCCGTTTACCTCCCTGCTGGAGCAGTACCTATTTATCTGCTTGCACTTTGATGTGCTTTCGAATTGCTAGGTTGGCAGGAGCAGGGACCGAGCGACGGGAGCTCACCCCGTCGTGGGGATTCGAACTGCCAACCTTCTGATCGGCAAGCCCTAGGCTCTGTGGTTTAACCCACAGCGCCACCCGCGTCCCTTAGAGCCATAAAAACGACTGCTCAAAACATCCCCTCGAATGTCTCTGAGGGTGGAGGAACTGCCAAAAGGGCCCCCTCTGCTGATCTCAGCACCCTGTTCTCACAGTGGCCAACCAGACGCGCATTATAGGAAACCCACAACCAGGATTCGAACACAAGACCAACACTGTTCCCCTCCAGTGTTTTCCAGCAACTGGGATACAAAAGCATCGTTGTCTCTCTGACCATTGTGGCAGAGCTGAGCCGTTAGAATTTGTCTAACTCTCTTTTAAAGCCGGTGGCCTCTTGTGGCGGAGAGTTCCACGGTTTAACTCTGAGCTGGCTTCCTTTTATCTGCCCTGAATCTTCTGAGGAGAATTGGGCTGCGAGAAATTCCCCTTTAGGAGAGGTTCCCTTGGTCCTCTGGCTAATTTAATGTTGAGGTTTAACATACACACCAAAAAAAACCACACACCCAAAAAGCTACAGACCCGAGGCGTGACTTTTGCACAAAACAAAACACACATTTAAGACACGCACGGAGCGCACATCTTAGGACATCTCTATTCCAAACAGATCTCTCTCCCCCCCCCCCATTCTTGGCCTGCTTCAAGCTCAGAAAATCACTCTTTTTGTTCCTCCGGCGCTCCCTCCCTCCCTCTCCGCCTTTTGACAGGCCTTGGAAATAATTCACGAGCCATTACAGAGCGAAAGGGGTATATTCTGGGCGCCGGCATCTGGGATATGACAACGCAGGGGAAAGACTCTTAAGCAAATTATACTTAGGGAAGAAAAATGGGTCCCTTTTAACGAGACGCAGCGAGAGATTTCCCGTTTCATCAACGTCGGGGGAGATTTGAGCATTTTAATTCTGCTGTTTCCCTTAAGGAAAAGGGGGAGGGCGAGAACTCTGGGAAGGGGCTCAGATCTCCCCAGATCAAGATGGAAAGGGGAAGGGACTGGCGTTGAGTTTTAGGGGGGTTGGTTCATGCATTTTTTGGGGTGTGTGTGTGCAAAACCAGGCTTGTTCCAAAATAAATAAATCACAATTTATTTGGGGTTAGGGCAAGGGGTGCAGGACGCCTGGGTTCCCAGGAGAAAAGTGCAACGTATTTTTTTTACTGGGGGCAAACAATTGGATTTTGCCTCCCACGGTCATTTAGTTTCCCCCCCTCGCTCTATTTCCCGCAGGCAAACGTCCCATCGCAGTGATGAATCAGTCTAGTTGTATATGAATGTAATCTTTTTAAGTGGTGAGGTGTCCACACTTCTCAGAGGCACTTGGCCCAGCAAAGGATGAACTGCAGATTTCCAGCAAAACATCTCCTTCCCTCTCCCTTCTCTATCCATGACTCTGGGTTTTTTCTCGCCTGCGGCTGATAGTGCCTTTAAGGGGGGGTGGCTGGCGATTCTCCCTCCAACCCCCCCACCAAAAAAAGATAATTAGCAAAGCAACTCAGACAGCTCCTTATTCATCATCTTCTGCAGCCTTCACCTCCAGGTCTCCTGACCGGTGTGACGTGCCCATTTCACACACGGGGACAACCGAGGCCGAGAAAGAATAACAGAGCGGTGGAGTTCGAAGGGACCTCTGAGGGTCATCCAGTCTGACCCCCCAGCCATGCAGCAATCACAGCGAAAGAATCTCCAGCAGGCGGCCAACCTCTGTTGAAAAATGGAGTCCATCAGCTTCCATCTAGCCGACCATCCTGTTCTCAAAGTGAGAAACCAGATTCACACGCCCCCCGCCAAAAGAAGCCCATATTCAGGACCCAATAACAATGGCCATCAATAGCTTTCTCCCCCTCCAACAATTTGTCCAATCCTCTTTTAAAGCTTCCAAGCTGGTGGAACATTGCTGCCTCTTGTGGCAGGGAGTTCTGCGGTATAACTGCGTGAAGGAGGACTTTCTCTAATCTGCCCTGAAATCTCCCATCCTTCAGCTACATTGGGCAGCCCTGAGTTCCAGCACGACGAGAGAGAGGGATAAAAACTTTTCCTCTCTGCTTTCTCCTCGCCAGGTATAATTTTATACGCCGCTCCTCTTCCGTGCGTTTTTTAGCTAAAGGAAAGAGTTCTGAACGCCGTCACCTTTCCTCCTCTCCACCTTTTCCAAATCTTTTCCAGCTCTGCAAGAACTTTTTAGCGCCAGAACTGTACTCCAAGTATAGTCGCACTGTAAATTTGCAGAAAAAAAGGCAGCGTGATATTTTCTTTTTCTCTTCCCGATTCTTTTTTGAAAAGGAGCTTGTGATAAGCCCTGAGCTGTGGTAGGACTGGAACTCGGAACTTTAGAAGAGCCCAGCTGCTAGATCAGGCCAACCAGATGCGCCGCAGAATTGTGGCGTTGGCAGGGAACCCCAAAGGTCATCCAGTCCAACCCCCTGCCACGCAGGACTCGGGGAAGTCCGCAAGCAGAACTCTTTCTACTTGGGTCCCCCTAACGACTGACATGTTCAAGGCCGCAACGTGAGAACCCAGCAACGACCTCTGGTGATGTCCCGGGGCAGGCCCTGGCGATGTCAACCAGCGCAATGCGTTGAGCATTAACCTCCGTTGCCGAGAGTGTGGCATTCAATTCCTTCCTACCATTGAGCCCTGGAGACGGAGGTTAATGGGGAGGACACCCCCAATGCAATCATTTCCAACCTCGGCTGAAGCTTGCAAGATGCAACCCCCAGTCTGCTGAATAATAACGTTGTGGGATTTTGGGGGGTCAGTCTGGATGATGCCCCAGGGTCCCGTACCCAGCAAAGGTTGGAATCCCAGAGGGCATTCTACTGCTGAACTAGCCAGACAATATTCTTAGCTGCAATGTTTGAAACTCAGATATATGGCCGCCAAACGGCGCCTTAATCCTAGGTGCTTTTCCCCCCCTTTACAATGAAATTTATTATCATTGTTGTTTGTTTGTTCCATTTCTTTACTGTTCTATATTTCCAAGAAAACAACTCAAAGTGGTTTACAACACAATAAAACATCAACTAAAACAAATTATAGCTTCAAGGAAAATATTTCAGATCCTTCTCTCCGAATTTCAAATCCTTCTCCCCAAATTGATTCACCTACTTAATTTATAGGGCTGCCCCATAATAGAAGGACTCTAGGAAACCAGGGTGGTGTGGCGGCTGGAGTGTTGGACCTGGGAGATCTGGGTTCAAATCCCCACTCAGTCAGGAAATTCACTGGGTGATCTGAGGCCAGTCACGGCCCCTTCACCCACCTCACAGGGTTTGGCTACCCGATGGAGAGGTCCGTCGCCTGGCAACCAGAGATCTCCACATGGTCGCCACGGGAACCGCGGCAGCCGCAAGATGCGCCTGGGGGATTTCTACCCCCTGGTGATGTCGCAGCGACGTTATTCAGCGTGATGTGTTGACCATTTACCCCCATCGCTGAAAGTGTGCCATTCAATTCCTTACCACTATGGAGCTTTGGAGACGGAGGTTAATTGGGAAAAGGGGAAGACACCCCAGAGATGCTATAATTTTCAACCTGGGCTGAAGCTTGCAAGATGCACCCCCAGTCTGCTGAACTGTTGTTGGTTTGAGGCGGGGTGAGTCTGGATGATGCCCAGAGTCCCTTTTCTGTACCCAGCAAAGGTTAGAATCCAAGAGAGGATTCTATCGCTGATCTACCGTATTTTTCGCTCTATAAGACGCACCAGACCACAAGACGCACCTAGTTTTTGGAGGAGGAAAACAAGAAAAAAAATATTCTGAATCTCAGAAGCCAGAACAGCAAGAGGGATCGCTGCGCAGTGAAAGCAGCGATCCCTCTTGCTGTTCTGGCTTCTGGGATAGCTGCACAGCCTGCACTCGCTCCGTAAGACGCACACACATTTCCCTTTACTTTTTAGGACGGACAAAGTGAGTCTTATAGACCAAAAAATACGGTAGTTTCTTTGTAAGATGACACTCAGGTACTCTCCTCAGCACCCAAAAAGAACGACCCAGCTTGCCAGAGCTGCAAATACGTGCGGGGTCCCGCCAGGCCTTTTCCCCAGCCCCCTCTCCCAGAGCAACAGCCTGAGTTCTGAGTGCGAATTGAGCCAGAAACCAGGCTGGGAGCTGGCGACACAGAGACCTGCTTGCTCTGTGCTGGACCTAAAACTGCGAATGACAGAGAGGCGAGATCTTTTTTGGGGGTGCAAACGCCAGGAACCCCTGCACCTTAGGCTTGGGTTGTATATATGTGCCGATGCACAAACCGTATAGCCTACAGACACTACGGTCTCCATTGACCTTCGTCCCGAGGGAAACCGAACCCCAGGAAAGCGGGATTCGCTCAGAGATTGGTGCTGCGTGGGAGAACGATAGTGGTCAAAAAATTAAAGATAATCTCATGGCCTCTTCTGGAGAATCGAGCCCCTCAGCCTTGGAGGGGGGCAGGTGAAACCCCCAGCCCTGGGGTGTCTGTTTGGCAAGCCTTTTCCGTTGCCACCGACATTGTGGGTGCAGAATATTGGGACCACGCACACCCAGGCGGTTCCTGCTTGCCTGTCTCACATCTTCTCTCCTTCCTTCCTCTCCCTTGTCACACTCCCTCGCTCTCCCTCCGCATCTGCAGAGAGAGGGAGAGGGAGAGAGAGGAGGAATTTACAAGGTTACGCAGATGCAGAGGTGCTCCTGATCACAGGAGGCAGGAGGGAGAAATCCCTAGGCGGTTTGGGGGGAGGCGGAAAAGGGAGCAAGGGTATTTTCCGGGGGAAGCAAAAGGACGGGGGTCTGAGATTTGGCCTGGGATAGGGGGCTGCTATTGCGACGGGCTGCAAATTCAGGGTGCGGGGGAAAGCTTAGCAGTCCCGGTGGGTGGGTGTATGTGTCATATGGTTTCGGGGCTGGTAGCGGGCCCCCCAAAGGTCATCCAGCCCAACCCGCTACAATGCAGGAAGCACAGACAGAGATTGCCCGGAGGACGACTGTCCGGCTCCTGCATAAAAGAGGGGCTGTAGGGACCCTCGATCGCAGAATCCTAGAATTGTAGGGCCCCCCAAAGGTCATCCAGCCCAACCCGCTGCAATACAGGAAGTACAGCCATAGAATCCCCGGCAAATGGTTGTCCAGCTTCTGCATAACAGAGGGGCTGTGGGGATCCTCGATCGCTGGATCCTAGAATTGTAGGGCCCCCCAAAGGTCATCCAGCCGATGCAGGGAAATGCCACGGAAAAGGGAGCTAGCGGGGTTTGGGGGGAGGCGTGATTGGCACCGGGGAGATTGGTTTCTTGGGGGGCCAGCAAGGCGGAACCAGGCGGGGGGCGTTGTGGGCGGACACATCAAGCAGGATGTGGTTTGGGGGAGCAGGGCGTGTCATTCAAAGCTGAGAATTTAGGAATCAGATGAGATGCTGGAAATAATTGGGGGAACAGTGGCAGGAAGAAGTAAGGTTCTGTGATGTTAGGATGTAAAATCGAGGGATTCAGAAGGGTTTGTGGGGTTTTGGGGGGGCACAGATTCAGGGAGCAGGGTGGGACCAGAGAGGCCCATGCGGACTAGAATATTGGGCGATCTGGGAGCACGGCTATCACATTCAGGACATTAAGGGAAGAGATGGGGTGTTCCTATAGAGATTTGGGACGGAGCCTGAGCCCCACATCCAGGACGTTGCGTTGGGGGCAGAGATCTTTTCCAATCAGGACTGAGGACAGAAATATATAGCGTGCAGTAGAAAGGAAGGAAGAAACCAGGGGAATAAATTTATCCGGATAATTATTCCCTTCCGCCCTTCCTACAAGCAGACGGTTCTTAAATACACAGACGCGGGGTCGTCTCTCTCCCCCCCCCACGCTTCTTCCAACAGCTTTGCAAAGCTCCCTTCCTCCCATAATGTATGCAGATATATTTAAATGGATTTAATTTATTATAATAGCCCCGGCTGCCTTTGCAGCTAGCCTGGAGCATGCAAGGATAGAGAAATGGGAGGATGAAGAAATAAGAGGTTCCCATGGCCTGTTTCAGGGATGAGGGGGGTGAGTTTGTTGCTAAGGCGAGAGGGGGGCAGGAGAGGCGTCTGGGCTGACCTTGTGGGGATGGCAGTGGGGTGTGTGTGCCCCCAATGGGAAGATAAAGAGGGAAGCCTTTTGCAATGGGGTAGGGCAGCCCAGCCACGGCTGGTGGGCCACGCCTAAGCCACACCGTCCGGGAAATTTGGCACCCGCCGCCTAGAGAGGCATCCATCATGTTTATATCCCAATCTCCGAATAAGTTCCCAAATAAAAACCCGGCGAGGGAGCGCCGCGGCGGTTCCCTCCAAGCCTCCATAAATATATTTATTCCTGGCAATAAAAACCGCGTCCCTTTTTTTAGACGCCTCCAAACGGATCGCTTTCCCCGATGAGGAAGCCGGGAAAGTGCCCGCGAGGTGGAAACGGATACCCTCTCGGGGAGGCCTCGGGCCTGGAGGGTGGTTCCCCCAGCCTGACCGCAGAGCAGGGAAGGAACCGCAGGCAAAGGGGGGTTTTTCCTCCTCCCCACCCCAGACGGGACCCGCCCTACTCTTTGGACGTGCTTTTGCGGCACTTCCACCCACTCGAAGGCCTGGGGTTTTTCAGAAGCCACCCTTGCCCGACACGGGGCCGGCTCACCTGTTGGGCAATGAAAAATGGGGGACATTTGTCCCACGCTTGGTTGCGAGGTACAGTGGTACCTTGGGTTAAGTACTTAATTCGTTCCGGAGGTCTGTTCTTAACCTGAAACTGTTCTTAACCTGAAGCACCACGTTAGCTAATGGGGCCTCCTGCTGCTGCCGTGCCGCCGGAGCACGATTTCTGTTCTCATCCTGAAGCAAAATTCTTAACCTGAAGCACTCTTTCTGGGTTAGCGGAGTCTGTAACCTGAAGAGTATGTAACCTGAAGTGTATGTAACCCAGGGTACCAATGTAAAGGTAAAGGGTCCCCTGACCATTAGGTCCAGTCGTGGCTGACTCTGGGGTTGCGGCGCTCATCTCACTTTACTGGCCGAGGGAGCCGGCATGCAGATTCCAGGTCATGAGGCCAGCATGACTAAGCCGCTTCTGGAGAACCAGAGCAGCGCACGGAAACGCCGTTTACCTTCCCGCCGGAGCGCTACCTATTTATCTACTTGCGCTGGTGTGCTTTCGAACTGCTAGGTTGGCAGGAGCAGGGGCCGAGCAACGGGAGCTCACCCCGTCGTGGGGATTCGAACCGCCGACCTTCCGATCGGCAAGTCCTAGGCTCTGTGGTTTAACCCACAGCGCCACCCGCGTCCCTACGGGGGCTGGGAGAGCCACCGTCAAAGATCTGGAGGGCTTCCCCACGGAAAGAGGAGAGAGATGGTTTCCTACTGTCCCAGGAGAACCCAAACTTTAAGGGGTTCAAATGACAAAGAAGGAGATTCTGAATGAACATGGCGGTGACCGTGGAAGATGGCACGCTCTCCTTTAAGCAGAGATTGGGTGGCCATTTGTCAGGGGCTTCTCAGGCTGTGGCTCCTGTACTGGAGGGGGCTGGACTGGATGACCTCTGGAGGCCCCTTTCAACTCTAAAATTCTTTGAAAAGGAGACAGGGGCTGTGGGTATGTTGAGAAGGGCAGAACCAAGAAATTGTGCCCCCCAAGGAAGAGTAGAAGAAGGGAGAATGGGGGTTTCACCTGCGTGGAGACAGCTTGGAGATTCTCCTTTCCAACCCAGCTGAACACCATATATGCAGTAGGCGGCTGGCGGCTGGCAAATGCTTGTGGAATCCTAGAATTGTACAGTTGGTAGGGGCTCCTGAGGGTCATCCAGACCAACCCCGTGTATTCAGGAATCGCAGCAAACGAATCCCAGGCAGGACAAACCATCCAGTTTCTATTGAACCCTTTTGCCTGCTTAGCTCAGTGTTGTTCACACTGGCCCCCAGGGTTTCACGCTGCTGGAGAGATGACCACTAGGCATGATGGCCACGCTCCGCCCTCACGGCCGGGGGCAAACCATGCTTCCAAATCCCAGTTGCTGGAAACCGCAGGAGTTGGGTCCTGTGTTCGAATCCAGGTTTCCCTTTCGGATGCTGGGCTAGAAGGGTGACTGGCCTGATCTGACAGGGAACTCAACCGGGCGCCTTCTACACTCCAAGCAGCTGTCCTTCCCCACCCCACTGAGCCACAGATGATCGCTTCGGCGGATGACCCCAACAACCCCAGAGAACGGACACAAAATCGGATACCCGCGTGCTGAATGAACCCGGGTCTGATCCGGTGACGGTCGTACCGATGCGAGAACGCCAAAGTCTCTGCCCCAGGGAGCTTACAATGCGCAGGAAGGAGGCTTCAAAACAGTTGCTCTCCATTTGCCGGGAAATCAGGTTTTGGGGGGCTTGGTTTTAGGTTGCTATGGGGTTGGGTTTTTGGGGTGTAATATGCAGAGGGAAAATCTGGGTGTTGTGGGCTGAGGGTGGCAGAGAGAGAGTCTGTGGGGCTGAGTTTTTGGCCGGCTCCCACGGCCAACGTTGTTCTGCCAGCTGCAAGGACACCACAGGGTAATGAGGTGCCGGCTGGGCGCCAAGAAATCAGGAAGGGAGAGGAGGCGAGGCGAGGTGAGAGATGTTCTGGATGCCAGCTTGAAGCTGGCACGTGCCGCAGGCCAAGTACCCAAGGGGGGCACAGGAGACTCGGTGCTGCGGGCGGGCAGGGAGATGAATATAGAGAGGGCAGGGAGTTTATTATTGAGAGCATCGCACCAAAGGACGGGGAAGCCCAGCATCCTGTCTCCTTCTGGACCGTCTGGAGGGGCTGGGAGCTGGGGGCACTGTCATACAGTGGTTCCGCTCCTTCCTCCTGGGCCGTGTTCAGAAAGTGGTGGTGGGGGATGAGTGTTCAGACCCCTGGGCTCTCACTTGTGGGGTGCCTCAGGGGTCCGTCCTCTCCCCCATGCTTTTTAATATCTACATGCAACCGCTGGGAGAGATCATCAGGGGGTTTGGGCTGGGTGTTCATCAGTATGCGGATGATACCCAGCTCTACCTCTCTTTCAAATCAAAACCAGTGAAGGCGGTGAAGGTCCTGTGTGAGTGCCTGGAGGCGGTTGGAGGATGGATGGCGGCTAATGGATTGGTGTTGAATCCTGACAAGACAGAAGTACGGGAGGCGGGCAGGTGTGGGGGACTCCCTGGTCCTGAATGGGGCAACTGTGCCCCCGAAGGACCAGGTGCGCAGCCTGGGAGTCATTCTGGACTCACCGCTGTCTATGGAGGCGCAGGTCAATTCTGTGTCCAGGGCAGCTGTCTACCAGCTCCATCTGGTACGCAGGATGAGACCCTCCCAGCCCGCAGACTGTCTTGCCAGAGTGGCGCATGCTCTAGTTATCTCCTGCTTGGACTACTGCAATGCGCTCTACGTGGGGCTACCTTTGAAGGTGACCCGGAAACTACAACTAATCCAGAATGCGGCAGCTAGACTAGTGACTGGGGGCGGCTGCCGAGACCACATAACACTGGTCATGAAAGAGCTACACTGGCTCCCAGTATGTTTCCGAGCACAATTCAAAGTGTTGGTGCTGACCTTGAAAGCCCTAAACGGCCTCGGTCCAGTATACCTGAAGGAGCGTCTCCACCCCCATCGTTCAGTCCGGATACTGAGGTCCAGCTCCGAGGGCCTTCTGGTGGTTCCCTCACTGCGAGAAGCCAAGTTACAGGGAACCAGGCAAAGGGCCTTCTCGGTGGTGGCGCCCGCCCTGTGGAACACCCTCCCATCAGATGTCAAAGAGAACAACTACCTGACATTCAGAAGACATCTTAGGGAAGTTTTTAATGTGTGACATTTTTGTGTATTTTGGTCTCTGTGGAAGCCGCCCAGAGTGGCTGGGGAAACCCAGCCAGATGGGCAGGGTATAAATAATAAATTATTATTATTATTATTATTATTATCTCTGACAGTGGGCAGCCCACGCAACCCCTGCCAACTCCACCTTGCCTCCGAGGAGACCCGCAGGTAGACTGCGTCTTGACATGGGGGTGCAATCGAGCGTTCTCCTCCGGGTATTTGCCTAAACCCCGCAGGCCCAAGCTGCGGCGGCTGCGGTCTCTCTTGAGAGCCGATTCCAGAGTCGAAAGGGACCCCAGGAGGTCATCCAGCCCAACCCCCTGCTAAAGCATCCACAACAGACCTCAGCTCAGAAACCTCTAAGGAGGGAGGCCCCAGCAGCGCTCACTGCCAGAAAGTTTCCCTGTACGTTGAGTCGTAACCTCCTTTCTCGTAGCTTGAAGCCGTGGGTTCGAGTCCTACCCTCCAGAGCTAGCTGTGTGTTGTCTGCACGGGCTGGCAGCATCCAGCCCTACCTGGGATTCAGGCAATGCAGATGAGCCGGCCCTGAGCCCATGGCCTTTCGCTTAAGACGCAGGAACACAGACGAATACGGACATAATGTTAATAAGTCAATATTGCCCACACTGACTTGCAGACGCTCTCCAAGATTTCAGAGGGAGGGGTGTCTCTCGTACCAGGATAGTCTGTGACCGATTGAAGATGGGACCATTTGTATTTCCCCCCCTACACCTATGCCCCTAGGGGTCTATTCCATGGGTAAGCAAACTAAGGTCCGGATCAGGCCCAATCGCCTTCTCAATCCGGCCCGCGGACGGTCCGGGAATCAGCGTGTTTTTACATGAGTAGAATATGTGCTTTTATTTAAAATGCATCTCTGGGTTATTTGTGGGGCATAGGAATGCGTTCATTTGCCCCCCCCAAAATACAGTCCGGCCCCCCACAAGGTCTGAGGGACAGTGGACCGGCCCCCTGCTGAAGAAGTTTGCTGACACCTGGCTCTATTCTGCAGCATGTCACTGATGCAATAAGAGCGCATTAGTGCCGGGTTTATACCGCATTTATGCTGCGCTGTCCGCACATCGTTCCGCTTTAGCAATTGCCCCGCGATGTGCCGCCCGACGCTATTGGCATTCTTGCGCCGCAGCAAGAAAACACAACGCAAAATCACAAAATGAACCGGAACGTGTGCAGTTTGAAAAGGCATTGCAGGGATGTATCAGTGTGTCCACGCAAAAGATTTTTCCAGGTGCAAATAGTTTTGAAAGGAGGATCGCAAATAACTGCCCACTAAAAGGATGTTCAAATGGGGCTTTAATCTACTTAAATACGATTTCTGCATTGCTGGGGGTGAGGCTAGACAACCCCTTGGCCTACAATTCTACAATTGTAATGTATAATTTTTCTAAAGTCTCAAGCCAGAGCACATTTTGTCCCGGCGCGCTCAATACGGAACAGAAATGACCTTTTCACACATGCAGAGAAAATATGCATCGGATGTGAGTTGGAGCCAGGAACTTGCAAATGTGAGGAAGGGTTTTTCAGAAGAGAAATCGGGAAATTGTGACTGCTCTCAAGGAAGGAAGGAAGGAAGGAAGGAAGGAAGGAAGGAAGGAAGGAGGAAGGAGGAGGGAGGGAAGGAAGGAAGGAAGGAAGGAGGGAGGGAGGAAGGAGGAGGGAAGGAAGGAAGGGAGGGAGGGAGGGAGGGAGGGAGGGAGGGAGGGAGGGAGGAAAGAAAGAAAGAAAGGAAGAAAGAAAGAAAGAAAGAAAGAAGGAAGGAAGGAGGAAGGATGGAAGGAGGGAGGAGGGAGGAAGATAGGAGGAAGGAAGGGAGGGAGGGAGGGAGGGAGGGAGGGAGGGAGGGAGGAAGGAAGGGAGGAAGGAGGAAAGGAAGGAAGAGAAAGGAAGGGAGGAAGGAGGAAGGGAGGGAGGGAGGGAGGGCTGCCTGTTCATCCGAACAAAGAAGAGTCCTGCTGCATCAGGCCAACGGCCCATCTAGCCCAGCATCCTGTTCTCACAGCGCTGAACCCAGTGGAAAACCCGCAGCCGGGATTCAAACCCGCAACCAACGGTCTCCCTCCCTGCGGTTTCCAGCATCGCTGCCTCCGGCCGCGGGGGCAAAGCGTAGCCATCCAACCATAGCCCTCTACCCCTCTCTGAGTTTGTCCAACCCTCTTTTAAAGCTGTCCAAGTTGGTGGCCCCAACCGCTTCATGAGTCGGGGAGTTCCACGGCTTAATTACGCTCCCCCCGGTTTCAAAAGCAGCCCAGTAAAGTTGGGCTTCTAAGTTCTTTAATGAGAGAGGCCCAAACACCCCCCTCTGTTCCCGGTGCCGCCAGATCAGATAACATTGCAAATTCAGCCCAGGCTGAGCGAAGAAGGGGACCCAGGTGTCCTGGAGCCCGGCTCCTGCGCTCCTTCCTTCAGGGCTATGATTGCGCCTCTAAATACCGGTTGCTGAACATCACAGGTGGGCACAGCACTCTGTTGCGTCCGTGTCCTGCTCTCTGGCTTCCTACTGAGACATCTGGTCGGCCGCTGTGATAACAGGATGAGGGCCAGATGGGCTGCCGGCCTGATCTAGCGAAAGGATCTTCCAATCTTCTTCTTATGCCCCCGTTTCCCCTTTGAGTGGGTGAGAAACAGCTCAAGAGGGAAGTTCTGGCTAAGGAGGAGGTTCTGCGCCCCGAACGGAGGCCAGGTCCCGAATTCGAATCCTGCTCGGAGAAAGATCGTGAGCTTCATTCAGTGCCCAATGGGGGCAGGTCCACACAGAGAGCCAGAGTTGGGTAGCCAGGAACCCTGGGAGAGACCAGGGTTCGAATCCTCAGCCATGAAGATCACAGTCTCTCAGCCTAACCGACCTCACAGGGTCGTTGTGAGAGTCAAATGGGGAAGGGGGAAAAAACTAGGATAGCTCATGTGGCTTTAAATCTGCATTGGGTGCTGTGGGTTCGCCTTGGCCCGTATCCTAAGATGAACTGAAGGAATAAAAGGTTCCTAGTATGAGAGGCAGCGGTGGTGTAGTGGTTAGAGTGTCGGCCTAAGACCTGGGAGAGAGACCAGGGTTCAGATCCACACTCAGCCACGAAGCTTGGGGGCCAGCCATGGCCTTCTCTCAGCCTATCCTACCTCGCAAGGTTGTGGCTGGGATGAAGGGAAGAAGGGAACAGCCCGTTGCGTCACCTTGAGCTCCTCGGATGAGAAAAAGGCAGGATATAAATGCAAAACGAGAGCATTACAGGTTCTCTACCTCTACAGACCAGAAGAGTCCACAACCAGAAGGAGGAGGAGTATCAGGAAGAATGGAATAAATTTAATGATTATTTAGTTAAATTTGATAAGTTAAACTCACTGAAAACAGCTTGCAGATACTTAATGGGCTAAGGATTTTATTTATGTTAAGTGATGAATTAATATGTTTAATTCCATAAGGTGACGATCTAAGGATGTTAATGCTTCAGTTAAATTTTATAAAAATTGGGATTTGGAAAAGCGTTAAAAGGACATGCAATTAAATTCAACCAAAGGGAAGCGAGGAAGTCACTTAAGAAAGTTAATAACTGTAATTTTTAATGAGGCTACGATTTATGTTTGTTTTTCTTGTGTGTTTGTTTATAATATTGTGAAAACTAATAAATTTTTTGGGAAAAATAAATAAATCACCTCATAAACATCAAAAATAAAAAAATAAAAATAAACACACAGCCTCGATTGAAAGTGATTCGAACCCAGCACCCTCTTTCCTCATTGGCGCTGCTGCAGAACAGACTCTCGTCTCTCTCTCTCTCTGCAGCCTTCTTCCTCCCTTACACACTTGCAAGATTTAGCAAATTAAAAGAAGTACACGTTTGTAACACCCCGATTGTCACACACTGATCTCCTCCCACTCCGAGACACATTACTCATCGGCAGAGGGTCTTACTCCACATCCGTTCCCATTTACACAGCAGCAGCCTGTCCCTGAGCCGTTTCATGCGCCGAACATGCCCGTCTTGGCTGCTTAATGGCGCACCGGAAAATACAGAAGGGTCCGGCAGAATATTTTAGATGCCCGTAAAGCGGGGAATTGCAGGAGACAGTGCACCGCAAAGTACCTTTGCTTTCACACAGTCACAGAACACTACGGGTCAGAAGGGGACCCGAGGGTCATCTAGTCTGACCCGCCCCCAGCAATGCAGTTATTGCAGGAATCGCTGACAGGTGGGCACCCAAAGTCCACCACCTTCTGAGGAGTCCATTCCACAGTCAAACGGCTGAAATCTACCCAGCTCTACCTCTCTTTCAAATCAGAACCAGTGAAGGCGGTGAAGGTCCTGTGTGAGTGTCTGGAGGCAGTTGGAGGACGGATGGCAGCTAACGGATTGAGGTTGAATCCTGACAAGACAGAAGTACTGTTTTGGGGGGACAGGAGGCAGGCAGGTGTGGAGGACTCCCTGGTCCAGAATGGGGCAACTGTTCCCCTGAAGGACCAGGTGCGCCGCCTGGGAGTCATTGTGGACTCACAGCTGTCCATGGAGGCACAGGTCAGCTCTGTGTCCAGGGCAGCTGTCTGCCAGCTCCACCTGGTATGCAGGATGAGACCCTTCCTGTCCACTGACTGTCTCACCAGAGTGGTGCATGCTCTGGTTATCTGTTGCTTGGACTACTGCAATGCGCTCTACGTGGGGCTACCTTTGAAGGCGACCTGGAAACTACAGTTAATCCAGAATGTGGCAGCTAGACTGGGGACTGGGAGCGGCCACAGAGACCACATAACACCGGTCTTGAAAGACCCACACTGGCTCCCAGTACGTTTCCGAGCACAATTCAAAGTGTTGGTGCTGACCTTGAAAGCCCCAAACGGCCTCAAAGGCCCAGTAGACCTGAAGGAGCATCTCCACCCCCATTGTCCAGCCTGGACACTGAGGTCCAGCTCTGAGGGCCTTCTGGCGGTTCCCTCCCTGCGAGAAGCCAAGTTACATAACCAGGCAGAGGGCCTTCTTGGTGGTGGCACCCGGCCTGTGGAACGCCCTCCCACCAGATGTCAAAGAGAAAAACAACAACAAAACTTTTAGAAGACATCTAAAGGCAGCCCTGTTTAGGGAAATTTTTAATGTTATTGTATTTTAGTGTTCTGTTGGAAGCCGCTAAGAGTGGCTGGGGAAACCCAGCCAGATGAACGGGGTATAAATAATAAACTATTATTACTGCTAAAGTTTAGCTGCAATCTCTTTCCCCGCAATTCGAATCCGGCACCCACATGCGCCACAGAGCAAACTACGCTGCCTCGTCCCGAGGTCTTTCTGCATGCTGAGCGGATGAGTGACAGCCCAAGATTCTAGACCTCATGGTTTTTTTTATCAATGGCTGCTTTCGAAAGGGCCTCATGTCAAGAATAAGGCCATTGGCCCTCTGCTAAGTCAGCACTGCAGGATTTTAGGTCTCTCCAGCCTTGCCTGGAATTTGAGCAGTCAGGATTTGAACCCGGGACCTTCTGCGCACGCAAAGCAGATGCTCCGAGCTTCAGCCCTCCCCCTGCAGAGAAGATGCCTGCTTTGACCCACCTCTGGAGATTCCTGAGGAAGTTCAATGCAACACCCCCAAGGCAAAAAGATTGAGGTCAGAACAGGGACACAGGTTAGCAGCCAGCTAAGAGATTTTACTTTCTTGGGCTCCATGATCACTGCAGATGGTGACAGCAGCCACAAAATTAAAAGACACCTGCTTCTTGGGAGAAATGCGATGGCAAACCTAGACAGCATCTTAAAAAGCAGAGACATCACCTTGCCAACAAAGGTCCATATAGTTAAAGCTATGGTTTTCCCAGTACTGATGTATGGAAGTGAGAGCTGGACCATCAAGAAGGCTGATGGCCGAAGAATGGATGCTTTCGAATTCTGGTGCTGGAGGAGACTCTTGAGAGTCCCATGGACTGCAAGAAGATCCAACCTCTCCATTCTGAAGGAAATCAGCCCTGAGTGCTCACTGGAAGGACAGATCCTGAAGCTGAGGCTCCAAGACTTTGGCCACCTCATGAGAAGAGAAGACTCCCTGGAGAAGACCCTGATGTTGGGAAAGATGGAGGGCGCGAGGAGAAGGGGACGACAGAGGACGAGATGGTGGGACAGTGTTCTCGAAGGGACCAGCATGAGTTTGACCAAACTGCGGGAGGCAGTGGAAGACAGGAGGGCCTGGTGTGCTCTGGTCCAGGGGGTCACGAAGAGGCGGACACGACTAAACGGCTCAACAACAACAACAAATAGAGGCGGTTTTGTTGTGTTTCTCTTTCTGCCATAGGGTAGAAAAGAAGTCACCTTTCCCCAGAAGCAGGACGACAGGGGCAAACTTATTGCAGTCCAAATGTCCCGATATTCCAGGGATGGTCCTGGAATTGCAGAAGCTGTGTCCGTTTTCCGATCTGATCCCACAATTTCCCCCGCTTCTCCTGTTCCTTCCCTTCCACGTCTCAATTAAAAGTGACACACAAACTCTCCTGTCCTTTTTGGAAATAGAAGCCTTTGCTCTTTCTCTGTAGATGCAAAAGCAGACTCCTCTTTATTCCGAAAATAAAATCCCTGCACCAAACGAAGTTGGCATATGAAGCCCTTTTGAAGGAAAAGGCCACCAATCTGCTTCAAATTCTTTAATTGCAACGCTTCCGCAGCCAGCCTTTTTTAATAGGAAACACAGTGGAACGTTTAGTATTCCTTTCTTGTAAATGGAGCCGTCTACTCAGAAGTAAGCCCCACTGTATTCAATGGCGTTTACTCCCAGGTAACTGGGTAAAGACTGAGTAGCCTTGCACTGCAATCCTAAGCGTTTAAGTCCCACAGAGTTCAATAGGATTTACTTTCCGGTATGTCTCTGATCAATTGATGCTTTTGAATTCTGGTGCTGTAGGAGACTCTTGAGAGTCCCATGGACTGCAAGAAGATCAAACCTCTCCATTCTGAAGGAAATCAGCCCTGAGTGCTCACGGGAAGGACAGATCCTGAAGCTGAGGCTCCAAGACTTTGGCCGCCTCATGAGAAGAGAAGACTCCCTGGAAAAGACCCTGATTTTGGGAAAGATGGAGGGCACAAGGAGAAGGGGACGATGGAGGACGAGATGGTGGGACAGTCTTCTCGAAGCTACCAACATGAGTTTGACCAAACTGCGGGAGGCAGTGGAAGACAGGAGGGCCTGGCGTGCTCTGGTCCAGGGGGTCACCAAGAGGCGGACACAACTAAACGACTAAACAACAACAACAACAACAAAGGATTGTATTTATGTTAACTGATAAAATAATGTGTTTAATACTATAAGGAGAAGATTTAAAAATGTTAATGTTCAATTTAAAGTATATAAAAACTGGGTTTTGGAAAACCGTTATGAGGATTTGCAATGAAATTCAACTAAGGGGAAACAAGGAAGTCGCTTTACAAAGTTAATAACTGTTATTTTCAATAAGGTTATGTTTGTTATGTTTGTTGTTTTGTGTTTTTGTTTGTCGTTAATATTGTAAAAATCAATAAAATTTTTGAAGGAAAAAATAATACAACAATCCTGCGAGGCAGGCGAGCCAGAGAAATCTTCGTTGGCTCAAAGTGACGGATGTTAATGTGTATTTAATGTGGGAACAGCTTTGTGATGGAGCATGAGACGTCCCTATTCTCAATGGAGAAATGTTGAAATGTCGGGATGCGATGGGACTTTTCGTAAGACAGTGGTACCTTGGGTTAAAGACGCTTCAGGTTACAGACACTTCAGGTTACAGACGCCGCTAACCCAGAAATAGTACAGTGGACGCTCGGGTTGCGAACGTGATCCGTGCGGGAAGCACGTTCGCAACCCACAGCGCCGCATCTGCGCATGCGTGGGTTGCGATTCGGCGCTTCTGCACATGCGCAAAGCACAATTTAGCGCTTCTGCGCATGCGCAAAACCTGGAAGTAACCAGTTCCGGTACTTCCGGGTTTGGCGCAGTGCGCAACCCGAAATCGCGCAACCCGAAGCGTCTGTAACCCGAGGTATGACTGGGTTGCTTCAGGATGAGAACAGAAATTGTGTGGCGGCGGCAGCGGGAGGCCCCATTAGCTAAAGTGGTACCTCAGGTTAAGAACAGACCTCTAGAACGAATCAAGTTCTTAACCCGAGGTACCACTGTATGGCACCCTGTCCGAGGCCAAGACTGGACCGTCTCAATTTGTGTCCGTCTCGTTTTGCCCATACCAATCTAAATCTGGTACTGAGTGCAAATTCTGAAGCCCAGCCTCTTCCGCAGGTACAGGAAGGGGCAGAGAAGTCCCAAGGCTGGATGTGGGTGCCTGCACGGCCTCTGAGCCCTCCCCACAACTGGCAGAGGCAGAATCGTATATACACACCCACCCAAAAATACACACGTATCATAGAATCTTGAAAGTTGCAAGGGACACCTGAGGGTCATCCAGTCCAACCCCGAGCAATGCAGGAATCTCAGCCGAAGCATCCATGACAGATGTCTGTCCGATCTCTGCTGAAAAACCTCCAAGGAAGGAGAGGCCATAATAATCTCCCGAGGGAGACAGCTCTTACTGTCAGAAAGTTCTTCGTGATGTTTCGTCGGAATCTCCTTCCTTGTAACTTGAAGCCACAGGTTCGAGTCCTACCTTCCCGAGCAGGAGAAAACAAGCTCACTGCCTGTTCCGTGTGAAAGCCCTTGAGATATTTGAAGGTGGCTCTCAGATCTCCTCTCGCTCTCCTCTTTTCCTGGCTAAACGTCCCCAGCGCCTTCAACTGTTCCTCATCAGGCTTAGTTTCCAGACCCTTCCAGACCCTTGGTAGTTGAAATAACCACATTTCCCCTCTCTGCTCCATCACTGAGCTCCACCTCCCTTTGCCTCTAAGGTCTCCCTTGTGCTGCTTTTCAGACTGTAAGCCTGTTGGGGCAGAGACCGCCCCTCATTTTAATTTTTCGTTTCTGCAAAACCCCACATGCTCCTGATCTCAGGTCCACAGTATGAATTTTGCTCATTTATTAAATTTCATACACCGCCCCTCGCCCGCAGATCTCAGGCCGGTCCGCCACACAAAAATACGAGATAATAAAATAATAGGCAGGCTCTTTTCATGTTCTTATATGGGAATAAAGGCCAGGAAGTGTCCCTTCCCACTGGGAATATTACTCCAGCAACCTGTGGTTGGGTTTTAGCAGGCTATTGCCTACGTCGTATCAACCACATCTTTGCCACCAATGAGGACCAGTGACTTGTGCGCCCTCCAAGTCAGGGCTCAGCAAACTTTTTCAGCAGGGGGCCGGTCCACCGTCCCTCAGACCTTGGGGGGGCAGACTATATTCTTTTTCAGGGGGGGGATGAACGAATTCCTACGCCCCACAAATAACCCAGAGATGCATTTTAAATAAAAGGACACATTCTACTCCGGTAAAAACACCAGGCAGGCCCCACAAATAACCCAGAGATGCATTTTAAATAAAAGGACACATTCGACTCATGTAAAAACACGCTGATTCCTGGACCGTCGGCGGGCCAGATTTAGAAGGCGATTGGGCCGGATCCTGCCCCCGGGCCTTAGTTTGCCTACTCATGCTCCAAGTGTCCCAATTTTCCTGGGACAGTTCCGGAATTACGGAAGCCATCCTGGTTTCGGATTTACCGTATTTTTCGCCCTATAGGACGCACTTTTCCCCCTCCAAAAATGAAGGGGAAATGTGTGTGCGTCCTATGGGGCGAATGCAGGCTTTCGCTGAAGCCTGGAGAGCGAGGGGGGTCGGTGCGCACAGAACCCTCCCGCTCTCCAGGCTTCAGGAAGCTCTCCGCAAGCCTTGGGAGCCCGCGGGAGTTCCCTAGGCTTGCGGATAGCAGCCTGTTCTGGGGGCTGGGGTCGGGGCAAGCTTGGGCTTCCCCCGCCCCAGCCCCATGCCTGGGGGAAAAAAATTCTTGATTTCTCCCCCCCCAAAAACTAGGTGCGCCCAATGGGCCGGTGCGCCCTATAGGGCGAAAAATAGGGTAATCTCAAAATGTCCTGGATTTCTTCCTCGCCTCCTCCACCTTTCAGAGAACACCTAAAAGTGATGTGCGGCTGTCGTGTTTACACTGATAACAAATATGCACAAATATAGGATTGGGGGCACCTGGCTTACTAGCAGTACATGTGAAAAGGATCTAGGAATCTTGGTGGACCACAAGCTTAACATAAGTCCACAGTGTGATGCAGCAGCAAAAAAGGCTAATGCTGTTCTAGGCTGCATGATGTCTGGTGTCAAGATCAAGAGAAGCAATAATAATAATAATTTATTATTTATATTCCGCCCATCTGGCTGGGCTTCCCCAGCCACTCTGGGCGGCTTCCAACAAAATATTAAAATACCATAATGCATCAAAGATTAAAAGCTTCCCTAAACAGGGCTGTTTTAAGATGTCTTCTAAAAGTCTGGTAGTTGTTCTTCTCTTTGACATCTGGTGGGAGGGAGTTCCACAGGGCGGGCACCACCACCAAGAAGGCCATCTGCCTGGTTCCCTGTAACCTCACTTCTCGCAATGAGAGAACCGCCAGAAGGCCCTCGGCGCTGGACCTCAGTGTCTGGGCTGGATGATGGGGGTGGAGACGCTCCTTCAGGTATACTGGGCCTTTGAGGCCGTTTAGGGCTTTCAAGGTCAGCGCCAACGCTTTGAATTGTGCTTGGAAATGTCCCCCTTCTTCTGCCTTGGTCAGATCACACTTGGAATACAGTGTCCAGTTCTGGGCACCCCAATTTAAGAAGGGCGTCGACAAGATGGAGGGCGCCCAAGATGACGAAAAGTCTGGAAACCAAGCCATATGAAGAACGGTTGAAGGAATTAGGTATGTTTAGCCTGCTAAAAAGGGATGCAGGTGGCGCTGTGGGTTAAAGCACAGAGCCTAGGGCTTGCCGGTCAGAAGGTCGGTGGTTCGAATCCCCGCGACGGGGTGAGCTCCCATTGCTCGGTCCCTGCTCCTGCCTACCTAGCAGTTCAAAAGCACACCAGTGCAAGTAGATAAATAGGTACCACTCCGGCGGGAAGGTAAATGGCGTTTCCGTGCACTGCTCTGGTTCGCCAGAAGCGGCTTAGTCATGCTGGCCAAATGACCCAGAAGCTGTACGCCGGCTCCCTCAGCCAGTAAAGCGAGATGAGCGCTGCAACCCCAGAGTTGGCCACGACTGGACCTAATGGTCAGGGGTCCCTTTACCTTTAGCCTGCTAAAGTGGAGACTGGTTAGCATCTTCAAATATCTCCTGGGCTGTCACATGGAGGCTATGACCTGAACCAGTGGATTCAAGTCACAAGAAGGAGATTCCAGCTAAATATCAGGAATAACTTTCTGATGGGAAGAGCCACTCGATAGTGAAACGGTCTCCCTCAGGAGATGATGGTCTCTCCTTCATCGGAGGTTTTTAAGCAGAGATTAGATGGCCCACCTGTCATGTATGATCTAGTTGAGATTTCTGCAATGCAGAGGGTTAGAATAGACAACCCCTGGTTTCCCTTCCAATCCTACAATCCCACAATTCTCTGATTCCTGCTAGGATACGCGTCTTTACGCCGGCTTTTGACACCCGAGGTGCACGTTTTTAAGACCCAGTATTAAACGGTGTCTAATATTGTGCTTTAATACCCTGGGACCTTGGGGGTCAAGGGCAAGCAATTAGTAATAATAACCCTTTCCCATTTTTTTGCAAAATGTCTGCTGCGCGGCTGGCTGTCCTTTTGAAAAATTAATCCCTCTTTGTGGTTTTAACTCTTGTTTTAATTACGAGTTACGCGAAGGCTCCTTACGCGTCTCAGAGACGGGTGCAAAGGTTTTAAGATACAAGGCGTGCGATTAAACGAAGAACAGAGGAGGAAACACCTTTTAAAGGAAGAAAGATATTGAGAAAAACAAGACGCTCGTCTCCCACAAAGTTCCACGGAGAGATCCGCGGTTCAGGGATGTGGAGGCCTGCATCGCCTGTCACTCTGTCATTCGCCAAGACATTTGAAGGACAAAATTGCAGAGAGGGGAGGGGGCTTCAGGGTGGCGGAGGGGAAACAGCGATTCTCTTTCCTATTCGGCTGTTGCAATTCCCCATAAAATACCCCTCTCTCTTTCTTTCTTTCTCTCTTTCTGTCTCTTTCTGTCTCTGTGTTGTCTTTTGAAATCCACCCGTTTCCAAAGAGGAACGCAGTGACTTGTCAAATGTTCAGCTGGATGGGGCGTGTGTGGAAAACGGCCACAGGAACCCGGCCCTTTCCGTAGAGAAGAGTCTATATTCTTTGGGGGAAACGGCAGGTTGCGGCCCAAGGTATCCGTGGGGTGTCCCAGCCAGGCGGACCCTCGCCACTGGCACAGCCCCACGGGCATCAAAACGGGGCCACGGTCCTGCGAAACAGAGCGGAAGGATGGAAGAGAGAGTCCTCTGCGGGGTCAGATCTCTTCGCTTAGCTCTGCGGTTCCGTTTTGCAATTTCTAATATCCTTTTCCAGGGGAGATTTTTGCACCCTGGGCCGGGGAGAAGGGGTGCAAATGCCCCAGCGGGGCACCCAGGAAACACCGCAAACTAGGGGTCACCAGGGCACGCAGATTTTGAGGGATGGAGCGATCTCGGTGGTGCGTCCATTAATGTGGACAAGGATCCTCGAGGCTTTTCTTCAGAGGCCACCATGACTGACAAACTCCCTCGAGGGAACGCGGTTTTGGGGGAACTGCTAAACAACACAGCCTTAAACCATCTCAAGCGTCAAATTCCTGCTCAACTATTTGCCTGGAAGCAAGTCCCATTCAACTCACTTCCGAGGCCGTTTTGTGATTCTCAAACTTTCGGGCGTTTTCCTCCTTCCTCCCCACAACGTCTAAAACATCTTATGGCAGAATAATTCGCTTTAGTGGAAAGCAAAATCCATGCGGAGCTTTTGAGTGTCGAGTGAGGGGCCACCCTTCCCATCAGGCCCAGGAACCCGGATCAATAATGTTTAGTACAACCTGGAAGTAGGGGGCGAGGCAGGGAGACGGATCAGGCCCCTAGCCCCTGAGATCATTCAGTCTGGCCCTCTGCAATGCAGAGCTTGCCGCCCAAATCTTTTGCTTTGCCACTGGCTGGCCGAGGAAGCGACCTGGTCCTAAATTAAGACCACTGGGGAAGGTTCCTCTACAGGCAGCCCTCCCTGGAGCTGCTGTCAGGATTTGAACCCAGCACCTTCCGAGTGTGGAATTTGGGCTCTGCCACAGAGCCCCTTACAGACCCTTTCCACATCCAGCCCGGTGGCTTCATTCCTCTTCTCGAGCTTTTGAAATAGAAATTAAGGACTGCAGCCGCCCGCTGTAGCCACTAGGGAAGACAGCCTGCCTCCCCTTGCCCCCTGCCTGGGGGCCAGCATCCTTTCCTGAACAGGCCAGGAGCAAGAGGTCTATATAGACACGACCACTTCGGCTAATAATAAGCCTTAAATATAATTCCCCATCCCAGCACAATTAGGTAGCGTTTTGAGAATAAGCAAATATAGGATTTCACATTTGGGCGTGATAAACCCTCGGATTCCAGGACTCGCCAGCTGCGGTTTCATTTAGAGACCTTTAAAATTAATGGGCTATCTTTTTCCAAAAGCCGTAAAAACCCAAACAGGGCGTCGTTCCGTATTCTACAGAGCATCGCAGCTCGTTTATTCGGATTTCCACACACCGGGTCCTGCTGTTCAGCCCTGAAAACCAGGCGCCTTGATCAAAAAGCCAGACAGGGCCTCTGACCATGCGCGGAGTGCTGCAAACTCAGGAATTCTCAGCTCTAAGTCTGGACATTGGCCCATCATATTTCAGACAGATGGTTTCAGGGAGACATTTTTGGACCACAGCCCTGACAACTGGTCATAGTGGTTAGAGTGGGGACTGGAATACGGCGACCCTACCAGGCGAGCCACAAATTCCCCCCACCGCTGAGGTTTAAAGGCCCGGACTCGGTGACAGGCGTCCCCACAGTTCAGAAACGGCTGCAAATAATTGTTACTACGGATTCAAAAGCTTGCTAACTTTCCTCAGGCAGGGAAGATGAACTAAAAGATTGATTCTTCCGAAGACTCGACAACAGAAGCCAAAACATTTCCCAGCAGGAAATAGTTTGACGAACTTTAAGCTGCAAAAACCAGTGCCGAAATTATTTATTTCTTCAAAATTACCCGCCCACCTTTGCAGGGACTCCTTCACACATTCCACTGTCCCGTACGTCTGTACGGTATAAACTTGCCTGCTATTTATTTCCAGGTTCAGGTGGACCAGTTAAAAGTCAAATAAATCTGTACTTTAATAACATTTTCAGCCAACAGGGGGCACCGGGCACCCCACTCCATAGAAGCCCCTCCAGGGTGCGCCTGAAATTTGTGGGTTTATACATTCGATATGTGCCTTTCAAACCTAAGTTTCTAGTCTTCAAGAGACTGAACTGGCTTTTTCCTGCAGCAATGAGTCCCACAGCTATCCAAGAGATCGCAGAAACAGAAGATCACCCCATTGCAGAACGGCGCCCCCTACTGCTGACCCAGAGGAGACAACGCTTCTGTCAAGCCGCATAACCAACGCCCCCTGCAGGAGACCCATGGAAGCGCAAGGTTGAAAACAGCGCCTCCTGCTGCTGAACCCAGGGCCCTGCAACTCACAAAGGACAGTCCATATTTACAACAAATGTGCAAAGCCGTTGACCCCGGGATATATATTAGGGGTACCGCCCAGTCCTGTGGAAACGGAAGCCCTCTCCTCGACCCGCCACAAACGGTCTGCATTAACCGCAATGGGACGGCGCCCCCTGCTGTTGACCTCCAGGCACTGCAGTGTGCAGATAACTCACACCCCAACAAATTTTGGGGAGCAAGGGTCCTGTCACTGCAGGGCTTTGGGGCAGAAGAACACACTCCAAACACAGCAGGCCGTGATTGGCGTGTTTCGAAGGCATTTGCATCACACACCTATCCAGAGCCTTGGCCCAGCCAGTTCAACATTGCCAGCACTGGCCGGCAGCGTCTCTCCAGGATTTCGAGCCAGGATCTGACCCAACGCTGCCACCTTCTGCACTCCAAGCAGTTGCTCCACCGCCCAGCTACATTCATTGACAAACCAATATTCTAGACCTCATGGCTCCCCCTTAAGACCCAGGCAAGACAGGACCAGATAGCTCAGGACTGGCCGGCAGAAGCTCTCCAGGATTTCCAGACCCGGGCAGGCAGCATCCTTCTGCACTCGGAGCAGTCGCTCCCCGGCTGAGCCACAACCCAAGACCCACCTCGTGCCTGCCCGCCCCTCCTCCGGAGAGATCCATTATCCGGGACCCCCTCTCCGCAAAGGGATGGAGGGGGGTCGTGTAAAGTGGGGAGGGGGCGACTTACCGGGCGTTTTCTCCAGCCGCCCCTTTCTCCCCCCGCACAGTCTGACTTTGGAGATTAAAATGAGCAGTTGCTTCTGGCATAAAGACTTGGTCCCTCGAGGGCAAACCTTCCTCTGCGTGGAGACGGGCCGGCTCGCCACCGGGTCGCGGATCTCCCGTTTCTGCCGGATCAAGGAGCTGGCTAAGGCGGCCATGCCTGCCCCATCCGGAGGCGAGCAGGACTAAGGGGGCGAGGGGTGTTTTGGGGGGCGAGGGGGCGCCCCTCCTCTCTCTCTCTCTCCCCCTCCTCTCCTTCCACGCCCTCTCAGGTCAAGGCGTCCCGGCGAAGATGCGCTGCGGATCCCGTCGCTCCTCGGCCGGACGGCGCGGCTGGCAATCCGACGGGGCGGCGGCGGCGGGTTCGAGACCCGCCAGCGGTTCCCCCCAAAAAAGGGAAAATAAAAAAAAACCTGGGTATCTCCTCCTCTTCTGTTTAGGGTGACTCCAAGGTGGAGATCGCTTCCCTCCTCCGGGGCAGCCCCGGGAAAAGGGCGCCCCCCTCCGAAAGAGAGGGGGGTCTCTGCCGACGGCTGGCTCCCCCTCTCGTGCTAGGAGTGGATCCCATGATGGATCCCTCGCCGCCGCCGCCTTCGCCGGAGTGCCGTCTCCATCCCGGCTTCCGCTGCGCTTGGAGGGAGGGAGGGAGGGATGGATGGATGGATGGAGGGGGGGCGGGCGGGGAGGAGACCCCGGTGTCCTTCAGAGCTTCAGAGGTTAATTATGTGTGGAGAGGGAGGGAGGGAGGGAGGGAGGGAGAAGCCCAGGGGGTGGGCAGAGAGAGAAAGAAAGCGAGAGATCTCCTGGATCGAGGTGGGGGGGGGGAGTTGATCTGGGTGTGTTAAGGGATAGACGGAGGAGAAGAGAGCAGAACAGGGAGGGGTGGGGGGAGGGAGGGAGAGAGGGATTCTGTCACACACCCGTGACAAAGCTCGGGGGGGGGGCGAGATAGTGCCCCAGTCTGTTAGGCACCCTTGGGCGTGCGGGGGGGGGGCGTGGAACGGGAGAAAGTCTTTATCGTCCAGGTAGCCCCCTCCCCATATAAAGGTGTCTTTTGATTTTTTTGGGGGGGGGGTCCGTCTTCCTCTCCTGGGGCGTTGATGGGGGGGGGGAGACGTCCCTTTCTGTCTGCGGAAGGAAGCCGGGAGAGTTCCCCCCCCCCCAAGAAGAATTAATTGAAATTAATCCGTAGCGATTGGAGACGGGGGGATGGAGGGTCCGGGGTTTGGACGCGCATCGTTATGGGTGGGGGGGTTTAAAGGGTGGGGGAGACACGGGGGACACCCCAAAAGGGTTTCCCTCGCCCCCCCCCCCCGCCGTGGGGTGAAGCTCAGGATGGGAATGTAATGAGTCATGGCAAGAAAATCTCCGCAAGGGTCGCGCTGACTTTGGGAAGGGTCCCTGGAGGCGGGTGGGGTGGGGTTTCCCTGGCTCAGTAAGGGGTCTTGGGGTGGGAGGGGGTCGTGCAAGGACTCAGCACAAGCGACACGTGCGCGCCCCCCTCCCGCACCCCCCCAAACCCCCATTGCACAGCCTGGCGGCGCATCCCATGTGGGTCAGCGCGCGATTGTCAGCAGCGCCCCCTGCAGGCGATGCGACGCGTCTCCCGTTTCCCGATAGGAGAGGAGCGGGCGCCCCCCTAGCGGAGGGTCGTATCCGCACCGCGCATCGAAAGCGCGTTTGGAACACGTGTAGAGCGCGCTTGGCTTCTCTCCTCCCCAGAATCCTGGAGGCTGTAGTTTACCTTTCAGGGAGCTATAATTCCCAGCACCCCCTTTGGAAACTATAACTCCCAGGGTTCCACAAGGGAAGCTTTAAATGCGTGTTAGATGCGGGCAACGGGGGTTGGGGGGTGTTTGGTGCTTAGAGTGTAGGGTTACTAGAACCAGGGAGAAACCAGGGTTCAAATCCTGACTCCTGGGGTGACCTTAGGGTTGTTTGGGGGGATTAATTAATGCCTCGTGCGAGACAGCACCTAGGTGAGGTCAGTACACCTTTCAGACAGGTAAACCATCTCAAACAACAAAGGGGAATCTGAGCATGTGCAGAGTGGCTTTGTCTCAGCTGGCCACGGGGAACAGGACTTCCCTTGAACCTCTCCTTTCTCGGCCTCAGTTTACCTTCTGCTAAATGGGAACAATTGCTACCCATCACAAGAATACCTATATTATCACAAGGATACCACAATTGCTACCTATAACCACGGTAACGAACAAAACCAACAACTCCATTCCCACAGTGTTTTTTTTTTAAATGAAGGTCTAAACAAGGAGCCCCTGACCATGTGCAGAGTTCAGTTCCCATCACCACCGAGCCTGTTCCCCATATGTCTCTCTTCCAGAGAAGAGAGGGAGCAGAAAGGTGTGGTTTCTGGAAGGGATTTGATCTCAGCAACACTTTAGGATTTGTGTGTGTACAAATTAACCGCACCGCACGCCCCTTAAATCACCGGCCTCCCGGCTGCGTTTGCCAGAGGCGAGGAGAGAGAGCCTTTAACAGATCGATGGAACTGGGACAAGGACTAATGGCTGCATATTCCCACCCTGGGAGCAGTCAATAGACATGGAAATTAGGGAATCTCTCATCAGGGAGCTATAGGTCTCCAGCAGGGGGGAGAGGGAGGAGGCGAGGGGGGGGGTCGCCAAAAAAGGCCCCCTCTGCTTTTGAATCCATCTCTGTTTGGAATGGGGGAGGGAAGGAACAGCCAGAGACGAGGAAGACTGGGTAGGGGGTCCATGTCTCTGTTGCCCCCCTTTCACCTGGCTGCCCCTTGCCCTCTGCCCTGGATAAAATGGTGGAATTGTAGAGTTGCACCCCCCCACCCCCAGGGTGATCTAGTTCAGGGCCGGATTTCGGTTTAATGAGTCCCTAAGCTACTGAAGGTAATGGGGCCCTTTCTATGTCCAGCTGTCCTTTGTCAACAACAAATGGTCCCAGTTTTTGGGGTTGAATATATGGTCATTTATGTACCTCATAGGTATCTCAAGCTATTTGCGCATGTTGCCCTGCAACCAGTCCATGCAGAATGTAGGCACCCTATATATAGAAAGGAGCAAACCAGGGATATTTTAGGGAGCAGGTGGGGCCCGTGACTGACATCCTAGAAGCCCACACAACACAAAACCCTGCTGCTGTCTGTAGGTTTTGTTTTATTTGTTTTTAAATTTTAACCTTACTACAAGACCACCATATACACAGGGCCAGATTTAGGTTTGATGAGTCCCTAAGCTACTGAAGGTAATGGAGCCCTTTCTATGTCCCCCTGTCCTTCATCAACAACAAATTGTCCCAGTTTTTTGTGTTGAATATATGCTATATGGTCATTTATGGACCTCATAGGTATCTCAAGCCATTTGCCCATGCAGAATGTAGGCACCCTATATATAAAGGTAAAGGGACCCCTGACCATTAGGTTCAGTCATAGCCGACTCTGGGATTGCGGCGCTCATCTCGCTTTACTGGCCGAGGGAGCCGGCATACAGCTTCTGGGTCATGTGGCCAGCATGACTAAGCCGCTTCTGGTAAACCAGAGCAGCACACGGAAAGGCCATTTACCTTCCCGCCGGAGCAGTACCTATTTATCTACTTGCACTTTTGACATGCTTTCGAACTGCTAGGTGGGCAGGAGCAGGGACCGAGCAATGGGAGCTCACCCCGTCGCGGGGATTTGATCCGCTGACCTTCTGATCAGCAAGCCCTAGGCTCTGAGGTTTAACCCACAGCGCCACCTGCGTCCCATGCAGAATGTAGGCACCCTATATATAGAAAGGAGCAAACCCGTGATATTTTAGGGAGCAGACGAGCATGCGGGGTCCATACACATCACAAAACACTGTCTTTTTGTCAGAGGAAGACACCCCAAGCTCTTGAGTTATGCCAACATTAGACCTGCCCCAAACCCACCAAGAAAGAGGTGTTGCTGTTTTCCAGATCATGTCCTGTTTACCTCTGGTGTGCTAGGTGCTGGACAGGACACCGCGAGCGACTTAGATTGACAATGCCCTTTTGCAAACCTTCCTCTGCTAGACGCCGGCCACCAGTGATTTGGCCGCTTGCTTCAAATCAATACCTGAAACGCGGAAGCACCAAATTCTGCTTTGTTGGCCTCCGAGACGCCTAAACTCTGTTGCCTTCTCAGCCTTCGTGCCAACCCTCAGTTGCTTCTCTTCTCCGCGGGGCTGGTTCAGAGTTTCCCCCCAGCCAAACTGACCTTCCCTCCTTCCCTCACAGAAAGCTGCTTTTGAGCATTCCGTCGACGGCACCAGAACCACCTGCGAACATTCTGTGACATCAGAGAAGCTCCGCGAATCGCTGAAGGGCGATTGCCAGTAACAGACATCATATGAGACTGTATTTTAATGTTTTAATGTTGTATTTTAATCTTGTTTTTAAGTTGTATTTAAATCAGTTTGTTTTTATATCGTGTGTTAGCCACCCTGAGCCCGGTCTTGGCTGGGGAGGGCGAGGTATAAATTATTATTATTATTATTATTATTACTACAGATTGCAGTGAGGGTTTCCTGCCTATCATAAACAAGAGATTTCCTTTCATCGGCTGCAAATATAATGTTTCCCAAAGTCCTGCTGCTCCCAGGAGCCAGCCCAGAGCCTATGAACAACTCTATTCCATCTTAGTCACACAGTTCTGGGCAGCTCAGTTTCAGAAGGGGATGGACAAGCTGGAAGGTGGGCAGAGAGGGCGACCAGGATAACCAAGGGCCTGGAAACCATGCCTGATGAGGAACAGTCGAAGGAGGAGGGCATGTTTAGCATGGAGAAGATGTGATAGCCATCTTCAAATATCTGAAGATCTGCTGCCACTTGGGAAATCAAGCAAGCTGGTTTTCTGCTGCTCTGGAGGGTAACCGGGACCTCCTCTCCTGGTCTGCCCTGCAGAGGAGCTTAAGGTCCATGAATAGCCACAGTTTAGCGGTCCCGGGCCCTAAGGAAGTCAGACTATCCTCCACCAGGGCCAGGGCCTTCTCAGTGATGGCTCCGACCTGGTGGAATGCTCTGTTCCAGGAGACCAGGGCCCTGCAGGATTTAACCTCCTTCCATCGGGCCTGTAAGACAGAGCTATTCCGCCTGGCCTTTAATTTGAATTCAGCCTGATCTTTTATTTCCCTTCCCTTCCCTCACCTGCTCTGAGACCCCACAGCTAACTCTCCCCTGGCCTCCTCGCTGGCCCAAGTAGGACCAATTCAGCCAGCTAGCCCTGGGGATTATCTAATGCTTATTTCCCCTAAACTGATTTTTGAATTTTGAATTTGATTGTTATTCATGTTTTTATACTGTATTTTATGCTGCTTTTGTAATTAAGTGTTTTAAATTTGTTGTTAGACGCCCTGAGCCCAGTTTTTGAACCAGGAATGGCGGGGTATAAATAAAAATTTATTATCATTATTATTATTATCCGAACTGATGGATGCAAATGACAAGGAAGGAGATTCGGACGAAACGTCAGGAATAACTTTCTGATGCTAAGAGCCGTTTGACGTCGTAGGAAACTCCCTCGATGGACTCTCCTCCCTCGAAGGTTTCCAAGCAGAGGTTAACCTGTCCCAAGGCTCCTCTAAGCTGCGATTCCTGCATTGCAGGGGGCGGGTTGGACTAGATGACCTTTGGTGAGCCCAGCTCTGAAACTGTACGAGGTTCACCCTGAATACGAGGAGAAGAAAAAACACCCTGGCGGGTTCCTCCCTCTCTCGGAAAGCGGTGGGTGTGCTGTGCGTCGTGGGGCCTCTCTGGTGTGCGCACTGTGCCTCGTGGTTTCTTTGGCCTCCCTTCCACACACGGCATTAAAATTTCATACAGGTTTCGAAAAAACAAACAGGAGGAACAGAGCAACGGAGTTATTATGTAATGCTGCTCAAATAAAGCCGGATGGGTCCCTGTGTACGCCTGCATCCGTGCATGTGTGTGTGTTTGATGTGTTCTCTGTGGGGTGAACCGTATATGTGTGAGTGGGGGCACCCATCGCCTCCAGAGAGAGGAGAATCTCGTGGGGGGGTGCGCAGCTTGGAAGCGCATTACGAAACAGCCCTGAACCGGAGGCGAGCGCAGAGGGCTCTTCATCTGTCAACACAAGGATTCCTGACCTCTCCATCTCTCCCACAATTTGGGTGCATCTGGGGTTAGCCACGCTCACTGGGGTCAGAGGGACACCCGGAACTAAGCTGAGATTTGTTCCAGGAATTTATGTATAGGTTGGGGGGGTGTTTCCCCTCCAGCAGATATCATGCACATGCAGCCCACTACCAAAACCAGCACAATCGCTTTTGTGACTTTGGTGATTTGTCCCCACAAAACACTTCATCACAATTTCTTCCTATCTATTCAAAGGGCCTTTGCTGCACGATACCAAATGTAAGAACTCACTGATCAATGGATCTCTGTACTGGCTCACTGGGAAAACTTCAGAAATTCATATAGACAGGTGAGCTCAGCTCCTCAGCAGCCCCTCTGCCTGAGTGATAATTCCTGGCCTCCTGATACCTGAGTGCCAGACAGGTAGCCATTCCAGAAATACCAAACCCAGATGAAGACAAAAGGGTGGGATGAACTTGGCTGGGAAACAGGGAAATGTAAATATCTCTTTTGTTACACTTGATGGGTGTTTGGTGGAGGGCAAGGAGAACCACGGGGCAGGGTCCAGGATGCTCAGATTACGGCCACCAGACCTCCCCTTTCATGATGTAACAGTGATGTAGTTTGGGGGGGTGTAACATAGGGATGAGCAGCTAATAAAAGTTTGGGTTCTCTTTTGTTCGGGGCTTCCATCTTGTTGCACCTGGTGGCAGGTGGGAGTCCTGTCGCGACAGTCTTCAATCAAGACCAAGCCTACTGGCTGCTGTTTTGCTCTGGTCTTCCTGGCTGGGGTCCTTGTTTTATGTCCAAGGGAGCTCTCAGATTTCTCCGTTAACAGGTTTGAAGCCCCAACGCAACAGAGCACCCGTTGAGCCCTACAGCTGGGCCGACTGCCGCCTCCTGTTCCCCCAGTGGCCAAACTTTCCCCCCCAGGGAAAACCCAAAAGCAGGATTCGAACACAAGAGCCACTCTCTCCCGTCCTGCTTTTTCCTGCTAGTGGGAGAACACAGCCATCCTGGATCATGGCCAGTACTGGATTCACATATAAGCTAAACAAGCTATAGCCTAGGGCCCCACTCTCTTGGTAAAGGGATCCCTGACCATTAGGTCCAGTCATGGCTGACTCTGGGGTTGCGGCGCTCATCTCGCTTTATTGGCCAAGGGAGCCGGCGTACAGCTTCTGGGTCATGTGGCCAGCAGGACTAAGCCGCTTCTGGCGAACCAGAGCAGCGCACGGAAACGCCGTTTACCTTCCCGCCGGAGTGGTCTCTATTGATCTACTTGCACTTTGACATGCTTAGAATCATAGAATAGAATCACAGAGTTGGAAGAGACCACAAGGGCCATCGAGTCCAACCCCCTGCCAAGCAGGAAACACCATATAGAATCATAGCTTTCAAACTGCTAGGTTGGCAGGAGCAGGGACCGAGCAACGGGAGCTCACCCCATCATTGCGGGGATTTGAACCGCTGACCTTCTGATCGGCAAGTTCTAGACTCTGTGGTTTAGACCACAGCGCCACCGCGTCCATCACTCTCTTGGGGGCCCCAAAAAAATGTAAAGGAAAAAAACCTGGATGTACATTTCCAAAATATGAGATAAAAAACAAATAAAATATAAACCTACCTATATCAGCAGTGTTTTGTGTTGTGTAGGCTCCTAGGATGTGTAAGTCATGGCCCCGCCTGCTAGCCTGCTCCCTAAAATATCACTGGTTTGCTCCTTTCTATATATAGGGCACCTACATTCTGCATGGACTGGTTGCAGGGCAACATGTGCAAATGGCTTGAGATACTTATGAGGTCCATAAATGACCATATAGCATATATTTGACACGAATAAACCGACAATTTGTTGTTGACGAAGGACAGCTGGACATAGAATGGCCCCATTACCTTCTCAGGGCCTCAACAAATTTAAATCTTTTCTCGCAGCCATCGATAGCCTTACAAAGTGGTCCACCAAGACACTAATCCCCTTTCAAAACCATCCAAGCTGGCAGCCATCGCTGCCTTGTGGCAGGGAGTTCCGCAGTTCAACTCTGCGCCACGTGAGGAAGGACTTTATTTTCCCTGTCCTCAGTCTCCCAACATTCAGCTTCAATGGTGTTACGAGAGAAGGGGAAATTCTTTTTTTCTGCTGTCTGCTTGCTCCACATCACAACTGCCTGTCACAGATGAGAATCTTGCATTTTAGAGGGTTGGACTAGATGACCCTTAGGGTCCCCACCCCCCAATCTACAATTCTATGGTTATTATTTTTCTCTTGGGGGCATGCAAGGGGGTTGGACTAGATGACTAGATGACTAGATGACCCCACGGGGTCCCTTTCAACGGATTGACAATACGACAACACTCACAATTTAGGAGCGGATTGACGTAGACTTTCTCTGGACAAACGCATAGACATTTGGAACCAGTTTCCACGCTACGTCATAGGCCATTAATAACCCTACTGGGACGACATTTATTTCTTTATGGTAATCTGCGGAAGTGTAATTGATTGCACTTATTGTATATACTCCATTTTTTGTATTTTTCTTTCTCACACCCTTTCTCCTCCCCTCTTGTAAGTGAAACTCAATAAAATATCAACCGAAAAATGTCTACAGTGACACAATTAAAGGGATTAAAACAGGCAGGAGCAGTGCTTTTTTCCTTTAAAAAATGTTTAGGGGTACTCTCATTTTCTAAATTATTTTATAAAAATTCTGCTTTATTACCATTTGGGCCATAGATTCCTACCCAATATATATATTCTCTCCCCGAACTTCAATTTGAACTATTATCATTCTTCCTTTTTCATTAATTTGGGCTCCAGGGCATCGTTTTCCCTACTCATATTGAAATACTGCCCCTCCATGAGGCCGAACTTAGAGTCACAAAATGTTTAGGGTTACGCGTCCCCAAACTGTGTCCCCCAGGGAAAAAAGCACCGGGTTTGAGCCTTTATAAATATCGCAGGTTAGAAACAGTGCCTTTGCACACTCTTTCAACATCTGTATTTTTGTTTTGTTTTTTTTCCCAATTTTTTAATTAATTTTCACAAGCCAATGCGATTCTGGGCTGCATCAATAGGAGTATAGCATCTAGATCAAGGGAAGTAATAGTGCCACTGTATTCTGCTCTGGTCAGACCTCACCTGGAGTACTGTGTCCAGTTCTGGGCACCACAGTTCAAGAAGGACACTGACAAACTGGAACGTGTCCAGAGGAGGGCAACCAAAATGGTCAAAGGCCTGGAAACGATGCCTTATGAGGAACGGCTAAGGGAGCTGGGCATGTTTAGCCTGGAGAAGAGGAGGTTAAGGGGTGATATGATAGCCATGTTCAAATATATAAAAGGATGTCACATAGAGGAGGGAGAAAGGTTGTTTTCTGCTGCTCCAGAGAAGCGGACACGGAGCAATGGATCCAAACTGCAGGAAAGAAGATTCCACCTAAACATTAGGAAGAACTTCCTGACAGTAAGAGCTGTTTGACAGTGGAATTTGCTGCCAAGGAGTGTGGTGGAGTCTCCTTCTTTGGAGGTCTTTAAGCAGAGGCTTGACAACCATATGTCAGGAGTGCTCTGATGGTGTTTCCTGCTTGGCAGGGGGTTGGACTCGATGGCCCTTGTGCCTCTTCCAACTCTATGATTCTATGATTCTATAAACAAACAAGACAGACAAACAAACACAAATCACAATCTTATTAAAAATTATTAACATTGTTAAGTGACTTCCTCGCTTCCCCTGGGTTGAATTCCCATGCAAATCTGTTCAACATCTGTATTTTGGGACGCCTTGTTTCTCAAGAAAGCTTAGTCCATGTGACGGCAGGCAGGCAGGCAGGCAGGCAGGCGTGGCGGTGAATTATGCAGAGGGCGCCGGGAAAAGCTCTCCCTCTCTGCCCGCCCGCTTGGGTGACAAACCAGGTCTTCTCCACTCCGAAATGCCCTCTCCATCTTTCTGCCTCTCTCTCTCTGCAAGGCCTCAGCCCCACAGCTCAGGCTCATTAAATTCTCACACACGGATGCGCCTCTCGCACGAGGAGGGGACAGGGCTGGTGCAGACAGCTGGTTCAGCCCCAAACCGCTTTGCCCAGGGCCTGTGGTGACATTTGGCAAGCGGCAGAGAAGCACATGGCCGCCCCACATCCCGGGAGACGCCGAGGAAAGTCTCTTTCGGATCCTGTCTCTCTGCTATTATTCATGACGAATGCTTCTTAGTTCACGTTCCCAGTTCACGTTCTTAGTGCCACGTTCCCAGCTCCTGGAGAAAGGATACTGGGTTTGAGCACCATCGCCTCTGAGCATGCACAGAGTGCTTTTTCTCTGGGTGGGTGTGCGAAGGTTTTTTTTGGTCGACACCGTTTTCTTCTTGTTGTTGTTGTTTAGTCGTTTAGTGGTGTCCGACTCTTGAATACAGTGGTGCTTACTTCTGAGTAGGCAGCGTGAGGCTCCATTTACAAGAAAGGAATAATAAACGTTCCACAGTGTTTCCTATTTAAAAAGGCTGGCTGCGGAAGCGTTGCAATTAAAGAATTTAAAGCAGATTGGTGGCCTTTTCCTTCAAAAAGGCTTCATATGCCAACTTCGTTTGGTGCAGGGATTTTATTTTGGGAATAAACAGGAATCTGCTTTTGCATTGACAGAGAAAGAACAAAGGCTTCTATTTCCAAAAAGGACAGGAGAGTTTGTGTGTCACTTTTAATTGAGACGTGGAAGGGAAGGAACAGGAGAAGCAGGGAAAATTTTAGGATCAGATCAGAAAACGGACACAGCTTCTGCAATCCCAGGACTGTCCCTGGAAAATCGGGACATTTGGACTGCAATAAGTTTGCCCCTGTCGTCCTGCTTCTGGGGAAAGGTGACTTCTTTTCTGCCCTATGGCAGAGAGAGGAACACAACAAAACCGCCTCTATTTGTTGTTGTTGTTGAGTCGTTTAGTCGTGTCCGACTCTTTGTGACCCCATGGACCAGAGCACGCCAGGCACTCCTGTCTCCCACTGCCTCCCGCAGTTTGGGCAAACTCATGTTGGTCGCTTCGAGAACACTGTCCCACCATCTCGTCCTCTGTCGTCCCCTTCTCCTTGGGCCCTCCATCTTTCCCAACATCAGGGTCTTTTCCAGGGAGTCTTCTCTTCTCATGAGGTGGCCAAAGTCTTGGAGCCTCAGCTTCAGGATCTGTCCTTCCAGTGAGCACTCAGGGCTGATTTCCTTCAGAATGGAGAGGTTGGATCTTCTTGCAGTCCATGGGACTCTCAAGAGTCTCCTCCAGCACCAGAATTCAAAAGCATCCATTCTTTGGCCATCAGCCTTCTTTATGGTCCAGCTCTCACTTCCATACATCACGACTGGGAAAACCATGGCTTTAACTATACGGACCTTTATTGGCAAGGTGACGTCTCTACTTCTCAAGATGCTGTCTAGGTTTGCCATCGCCTTTCTCCCAAGGAGCAGGCGTCTTTTAATTTCGTGGCTGCTGTCACCATCTGCAGTGATCATGATGGAGCCCAAGAAAGTAAAATCTCTCACTGCCTCCATTTCTTCCCCTTCTATTTGCCAGGAGGTGATGGGACCAGTGGCCATGATCTTCGTTTTTTTGATGTTGAGCTTCAGACCATATTTTGCGCTCTCCTCTTTCACCCTCATTAAAAGCTTCTTTAATTCCTGTCTCTCTGCTATTATTCATGATGAACTCTTCTTAGTCTAGACTTCCCAGCTGCTGGAGAAAGGATGTTGGGTTTGAGCACCAGTGCCTCTGAGCATGCGCAGAGTGCTTTTTCTCTGGGTGTGTGTGCAAAGGGTTTTTTTTTGTCAATGCCGTGCACAAAACGAGAGGGGTGTTACGGCGACGGAGGAAAGTTTAAAGGCAAGAAGCGAAACGGTAGGGTAGGAATGCAGAATGACTACAGTTGCACAGGGGTCAAGAAGCAAAAGAATATCTGCATTATAATAATAATTTTTATTTATACCCCGCCCTCCCCAGCCAAGGCCGGGCTCAGGGCGGCTAACAAGCAATAATAAAAACAAGTTGAATGAATGCAACTTAAAAACAAGATTAAAAGACAGCATTAAAATATTGAAACATTAAAATATTAAATAATATTATCTGGTTATCAAGGCGCTACTGAAATTCGAAATGCCTGCGTCCTCCTCTGATTCCGCCTGGTCATTGGAAGAACCTTCCAATGTCAAGAATTTGGCCTCTTGCTCTTTGTCTCTCTCCTCTCCCCTCCTTGTTCCTTTTCCTTTTGTGCCGTGACTTTTTCAGACCGCCAGCTGAATCCTTTAATCTGCCGACCTGGAGATTCAAACCTCCTCTCTGCTACCTGGAGGTCTGGCTGGCCAACCTGGAGACTTCAGATCTGACAACGCTAGAAGGCCCAAAGCTGAGCAGAGAACCCAGGAGTCCGAGTCCTTTCCAGAAGAGGAAGCGATTGAAGAGGCACTTAAAGCGGGAGAAGACGGCTCTCCGGAGAGCTGTAATTAATGGGTGCACCGATCAAATTTTCATAAGTGTTTCTGTTCGCTGACAGCTCCCTGTCCAGTGGCCAAAGGCTATTGGCTCAGCCCCAGCCAAGACAGGGACCTGAAGGCGGCTACTGCCCCCTGATGGCCAAAGTGGGAACTGCGTGTGTTGGGTGGGGCAGGACTTCTGGCTCTGGCGGACACCCGAACCCCGAAACCTGATGTGCAGAGTGGATCATAGACCGAGCCCCCCTAAATGGAGCAGTTTCCATAGGTTTGGAGCCAGCTGACGATTGCAGCCTTTCTCAACGTAATAACTTAAGGCGAAACCTGCCGGATCAAGTGCTGCCTCCTGTTCCCATGGGGTCCACATGCCCCATAGAACCTACAAAACCAGATGGACTGTGCCTGGACCTGGAGGTTCCACAAGGAGACCAGAAGAGCCTGCTCCTGGATCAGGCCAGGGGCCCATCTAGGCCAGCTTCCTCTTTTTATAGTGGCCAGGCAGCTGCCCCAAAGGAAACCCGCAAGCAGGATTCGAACTCAAGATCCCTCTCCCTTCCTGTTGTTTCGAGCAACTGGGATTCAGAAGCATCACTGTCTGGAGGCGGTTGGAGGATGGATGGCGGCTAACAGATTGAGGTTGAATCCTGACAAGACAGAAGTGCTGTTTTTGGGGGTCAGGAGGCGGGCAGGTGTGGAGGACTCCCTGGTCCTGAATGGGACAACTGTGCCCCCGAAGGACCAGGTGCGCAGCCTGGGAGTCATTCTGGACTCACAGCTGTCCATGGAGGCGCAGGTCAGTTCTGTGTCCAGGGCAGCTGTCTACCAGCTCCATCTGGTATGCAGGATGAGACCCTCCCTGCCTGCAGACTGCCTCGCCAGAGTGGTGCATGGCCTGGTTATCTACGTGGGGCTACCTTTGAAGGTGACCCGGAAACTACAACTAATCCAGAATGCGGCAGCCAGACTGGTGACTGGGAGCGGCCGCCGAGACCACATAACACCAGTCCAGAAAGACCTACACTGGCTCCCAGTACGTTTCTGAGCACAATTCAAAGTGTTGGTGCTGACCTTGAAAGCCCTAAATGGCCTCAAAGGCCCAGTATATCTGAAGGAGCGTCTCCATCCCCATCGTTCTGCCCGGACACTGAGGTCCAGCTCCGAGGGCCTTCTGACGGTTCCCTCCCTGCGAGAAGCAAAGCTTCAGGGAAGCAGGCAGAGGGCCTTCTCGGTGGTGGCACGGTGCTCAGAAACGTCTTGAGAGCCAATGAAGGTCTTTCCAGATTGGTGTTATGTGGTCCCGGTGGCTGCTCCCAGTCCACAGTCTAGCTGCCGAATTCTGGATTAATTGCAGTTTCCAGGTCACCTTCAAAGGTAGCCCCATGTAGAGCGCATTGCAGTAGTCCAAGCGGGAGATAACTAGAGCATGCACCACTCTGGCCAGACAGTCTGCGGGCAGGGAGGGTCTCATCCTGCATACCAGCCTCTCTTCACCCCCTCCTTGGCCTGAAATCCTCCATTTGCAGTGGCAGTCTACCTCCGAGTCTCAAATGCTGGGGGAGTCAGTGGAGAGCCCTGCTTGTGGCCTCCCTGAGCTGTCCACCGTCGGAAACAGTATACTGGGTTTCACCATCCTTTACTGCGATCAATCGGGTCTGTGTTCCAGACCCAGTGGCTATAAACACCCCCTGCAAGAAAAAACCCCTCACACCATCTCCTCTCCACCCACCCACCTAGCCAGAGCCAATTTCATGATTGATTAGCTGGGGAGGGGTCCTTATCCCCCCCGCCGCACTTATCCCGAAACACCCCCTTCCATGCCAGAGGCCTTTCCAGAGGTTCCCTGGACCTGTTATGCAAAGAGCTCCGTGCGAGGCAATGAAATCCATTAGCGGAATAATGGACCACATTCAGCGTTTACGTTCCTGCTATAAAACCCTCATTTTCTCTCTCCCTCTCCCGCTCTCCGATAATAAATAATAAAGATTTCTTTAAAAAAAAAAAAAGCTTTTCGCAGCTCTGGCCTCTTCCAAGGCAATTTGCTAATTGCCTAGACAGAACTCCCTGGCTCGGCTCGGCGATATCTCAGCCTGCCAGGGGGGTCAGGGCCTGTGGGGAGAGCTATAATTTAGGAAAAAAACTGCACCCACCGGGCAAGGATTCCCCCAAAGTAGTGGGTTCAGGGGTTCTGTTGCAAACAACCTGCATCTCTGCAGGGCCCTGGTCTCATGAAACAGAGCGTTCCACCAGGCCGGGGCCAGTGCTGAGAAGGCCCTGGCTCTGGTTGAAGCTAATCTAACTTCCTTAGGGCCCGGGACCTCTAGGGTGTTGCTATTTATGGACCTTGAGGCTCTCCGTGGGGCATACCGGGAGAGGCAGTCCCGTAGGTACGAGGGTCCTAGGCCGTGAAGGGCTTTCGAGGTCAAAACCAGCACCTTAAATCTGACCCTGTACTCCACCGGGAGCCAGTGCAGCTGGAAAAGCACTGAGTGAATATGCTCCCATGGCAGAGACCCCGTGAGGAGCCTCGCTGCAGCATTCTGCACCCGCTGGAGTTTCTGGGACAGCTTCAAGGGCAGCCCCACGTAGAGCGGATTACAGTAGTCAAGCCTGGAGGTGACCGTCGCATGGATCACTGTGGCCAGGTCGGGGCGGGAAAGGTAAGGGACCAACTGCTTGATGCGGCGAAGGTGGAAAAATGTCGCCTTGGCTGTTGCTGTAACCTGCGCCTCCATGGAAAGGGAGGCGTCAAGGATTACACCATAACTCTTAACGGAAGGCAGTGGCACTAATTGGGCCCCCGCAAGAGAAGGGAGTTGGTCCCTCATCCCCATGCCATCCCGACCCAGCCAGAGGACCTCTGTCTTCGAAGGATTTAGTTTCAATCGGCTCCCACGAAACCATCCAGCCACAGCTTCCAAGCATCTGGTCAGTGTGTTCGGGGCTGAGTCGGTGTGGCCATCCATCAGCAGATAGAGCTGAGTGTCATCAGCATATTGGTGACAGCCCACCTTAGAAACGAACGTGAAAATAGCGTGCAAAATTCATTATATGTGCGGGGTGGGCACAGGTTGCATTGGCAAAACTGTGTATTTTCTGCAAAACTGCGTGCAGGAAAACTGTGTATATTCAAGAGAAACCCACGCTTAAATTCTGATGAATTTTCTTTCTTTTCTTTTTTTCTTTTCCCCCGGTCAAATAAAAATAAAAATAAAAAATCAATACAGGGTTATAGTGCAGCCTGGGTGTTTTTTTTACACAAAGTGGCTTTCAAGGCACAAGTGCTTGCTCTCCCTAACACGGGTCTAATTTAGCACGGTTTTCTTTCTTCCTATCAGGACGTTTTTAAAAGTGTAACGTATCTGCATAGAAGTCGATTCTGCATGCAATTCCGCACTAGATTTGCGCTAGTTCTAGAAGTTTAACAGTGACTTTTCTTATTTGAACCCGGAAACGACATGCCTAAATTCTGATGAATTTTCACAGTGACTCTTTAAAAACACAATCTGTGTAAGAACACAAGAAGGACCTGCTGGATCAGAGCTTTTGGTTCTCACAGTGGCCAACCAGATGTCCATTATGGGAAACCAGCGAACAGGATTCGAACACAGGATTCGCCCTCCCCTCTCCTTCAGCTTCCAGCAACTGGTATTCAGAAGCATTGCTTCTTCCAGCTGTGGTGGCGGAGCAGAGCCGTCCTGGCTAGTTGCCATCGATAATAATAATGATAATAATAATAAATTTTCTTTATACCCCGCCCTCCCCGGCCAGAGCTGGACTCAGGGCAGCTAACACCAATAAAATCACAGTAAAAACATTATAGGGGAAAAAGAGGGGGGGACACACAATTGAAAATACAGGTTAAAATGCAATTTAAAATGCAGCCTCATTTTAAAGTAGCCCATAGGTCAAGACCATAAGGGGAGGGAAACATGAGGGTCAGACTGAGTCCAAACCAAAGGCCAGGCGGAACAGCTCTGTCTTGCAGGCCCTGCGGAAAGATGTCAAGTCCCGCAGGGCCCTGGTCATTTGTGACAGAGCATTTCACCAAGTCGGGGCCAGTACTGAAAAGGCCCTGTCCCTAGTTGAGACCAATCTAACCACCTTGCGACCTGGGAACTCCAAAGTGTTGTCATTTGTGGACCTCTCCGCGGGGCATACAGGAGAGGTGGTCCCGTATGTACGTGGGTCCTAGGGCTTTAAAGGTCAAAACCAGCACCTTAGAGAGAATATTATGAAAATGATATACAGGTGGTACATGACACCAGTCAAGCTAGCAAAGATTTACCACTTGCCCGATAATAAATGTTGGAAATGTAAGGAAAATGAAGGTACATTCTTTCACCTTTGGTGGACGTGCCCAAGGATAAAGGCTTTCTGGGAGATGATATATAATGAAATGAAAAGGGTATTTAAGTATACCTTCTCGAAGAAACCAGAGGCCTTTCTCCTGGGCATGGTCGGCCAATTGGTGCCAAAGAAGGATAGAACTTTCTTTATGTACGCTACAACAGCAGCAAGAATACTCATCGCAAAGTACTGGAAGACACAAGATTTACCCACTCTGGAAGAATGGCAGATGAAAGTGATGGACTACATGGAGTTGGCGGAAATGACTGGCAGAATCCGAGACCAGGGAGAAGAGTTGGTGGAAGAAGATTGGAAGAAATTTAAAGATTATTTGCAGAAACACTGTAAAATTAATGAATGTTAAAATGATGTTGGTTTGAAATCAAGAGGCCTTAGCAACAAGGTTAATAAGAATATGTAAAAATGGAATGATAATGGATGAAAATATAAAGCTATAATATGTTGAGATATTGAGTTAAGTTAAAAGAAAGAGGGTAAGGATTTGCTGAGTTAATTATGTGAATGGGAATACAAAAAAGGGAGGTGTGAGGAGGTCAGGGAAATAAGCTAAGGAAAATTTAAAAATTTGAAAAACTGACTTGTTTTTAATTATTTTTTTGTTTGTTGTGCTTTATGTATTTTTGCATTTTTTGCATTTTCTTTTTTGTCTTTTCTGTATCTTTTTTGTTTTGTAATCTTTACCTTTTTATAAAACCTTAATAAATATCTTTTTAAAAAAAAAAATAAAGGTCAAAACCAGCACCTTAAACCTGATCCTGTACTCCACCGGGAGCCAGTGCAGTTGGTAAAGCACTGGATGAATGTGATCCTGTGGCAAGGACCCCGTGAGGAGCCTCGCCACGGCATTCTGCACCCGCTGGAGTTTCTGGCTCAGCTCCTCCTCCTCCATGAATTTGCCCAATCCTCTTTCAAAGCCATCCAGGTGAGTGGCCATCGCTGCCTCATGTGGCAGGGAGTTCCGCCGTTGAACCCTGCGCCACACAGCAGAGAAATTCTTTTTCTCGCTTCCGAACCTTCCGCCGTCCGGTTCCTTTGCGTATCCCCACGTTCTGTTGCTACGGGAGAAGGAGGAACACTTCTTCAACGCCAGGCGCGATTTCGTCAACCTCGATTGCATCGCCTCTGCTTCTTCCCCTTTCCTCCGAATTAAAAAAAAGTCCCTCCCTTTGGGTCGTCTGGGTTGCTTTTTCCTGAACTTGGAGGAGACTGGGAAAAGGAAAATCGGATTTGCACATGTGATAGGAATTTTATGGTCTTAGATATATGGCAATGTTCATAAGCGTACCAACCAAGCACATACATAGATCAGCAAACTGGAAAAGCCTCCCCATTGTCTTTTCCTTCACAAATCCTGTCTTAAGGGTATGTCTGTGTTTGAATAGGGTATCTGAAGAAGTGTGCATGCACACGAAAGCTCATACCAAGAACTAACTTAGTTGGTCTTTAAGGTGCTACTGGAAGGAATTTTTTTTTTTGTTTTGAACAGGGTGTGAGCCTGTGACCTGGCCCAGGAACTAAGTATTTATCACTACAAAAGACTGGCCAGGCTCCCCAGGCAATCCAATCAAGTAACCTGCCAGACAGGAGATAAACGACGACAGGAGAAAAACAACATTAAAATTTCTGTTTTAGACTGCCTTTTCTGTGATGTAGGTATGATGTATCTGGGGGGTGGTCTTAGGTTACACCCCTTCTGTGATGTATGTATGTTGTTTCTGGGGGTGGTCTTGATCTACAGGGTGGCAATTTCAAAAGTCTTTATAAGGCCTTGCGCACCATTTTTCTGGGTTCCTCCTCCTTTCCTGCATGTGAGGGGAGCACCCTGTTGCAACAGATCAATAAAGATCAGGCTTACTAGCTGCTTTGCTTCTCAATATTCTCTGGTTGGCCTCTGTTATTTTCTCCTACCAATAGGGAACCTATGTAAGGACTCTATATGGGCTCTTGGATACCCCATAAGGGAAAAGGGCAATTTTTTATTTACAACACACATCCCTAGGTGTGCGTGTAAAGGGAGGACAGCTTTGCGAATCACTTTTCCCTGCCTGCCCTTCATTAATTCCAATTCCCAGGTCTAATATTTATTTTCTGCAGCGCTTGCTGAATCAGGGACTTGCGAAATGTGGGAAAGAGATGCAATAAATTTCAGGCGGCCGGTGTCTTTGATCTTGTGGCTTCCCTCTCTCTCTCTCTCCCCCCTTATGATGCAGCTAATTTTTTGGGGGGGAGGAGGGCAGGTGGAGGTTAACCTCTCCGTGTTTCTCTATTAAGCTGCTTCCCCCTGCTGGCGATGATGTCAAAGTGAGGCCTAATATTCATTATTCCAGGGCAGGGCCTGAATAAATCCCTTGTTATTCTGGACCACGTCCGAATTTGCTTAGAATTTAAGCCTCTCTGATCATCCTTCTGCCGCCTCGATTGATTTGGGGGGTTGGGGGTGGGGAGAAAGACGCTCTTCCGTCACGCTAAAACTCAGGCATCACCCGCCACACTTGACGGACAGGGCGGTCAAAAGGAAGCTCTTAATCACGCCGCTAATTGGCTTATTAATTAATTAGAGAGCTGCGTGGCCGGTCACCGGCTTAAGTAGCGTTGGCAAATGAGATTAGGCGAATTCTTGGAAGGGGAAATTCTCTGCAAGCGCCAATCGCGCCATCGTGCAGTTTAAAAGCGAGCAACTTGCTCCCAAGAATCCTGGGAATTATAGCTTGGCCCCCCCCGCACCGAGCTAGAATTCCCGGCGCCCTTAACAAAACTATGGGTCCCAGGGTGCTTTGCGGCGAGCCATGTGCCTTTGAATTGTTTGGTGTTTTAGCTTCTAAAGCAAAGGTGCCTATGGATCTTAAACTAGGATATACAACAGAAAATGCTATTTGGAATTATTATTGGAAAGGACTGCGCTGCATTGCAGGGGGCTGGTGACATGAATAAGGATAATGCTTATTTTAAACATGTGTTTTTTACAATGTCCTAGGCTTTGTTGTCCTTGCCAACAAAGGTCCGTATAGTTAAAGCCATGGTTTTCCCAGTAGTGATGTATGGAAGTGAGAGCTGGACCATAAAGAAGGCTGATCGCCGAAGAATGGATGCTTTTGAATTCTGGTGCTGGAGGAGACTCTTGAGAGTCCCATGGACTGCAAGAAGATCAAACCTCTCCATTCTGAAGGAAATCAGCCCTGAGTGCTCACTGGAAGGACAGATCCTGAAGCTGAGGCTCCAAGACTTTGGCCACCTCATGAGAAGAGAAGACTCCTTGGAAAAGACCCTGATGTTGGGAAAGATGGAGGGCACAAGGAGAAGGGGACGGCGGAGGATGAGATGGTGGGACAGTGTTCTCGAAGCGACCAGAAGGAGTTTGACTAAACTGCGGGAGGTAGTGGAAGACAGGAGGGCCTGGCGTGCTCTGGTCCAGGGGGTCACAAAGAGGCGGACACGACTAAACGACTAAACAACAAGAGGCTTTCTAAGTTTTGGGAGAAAGTATTGGATTGCATAAACCTGACTGTGCAGAAAAAAGTTAAAATTCTCAAAGGAAAATATTCTTTTGAATTACATGCCTTCTATATAGAATTTGACAATTGGACACTGTAAATGGATTTTTCGTGCCGAAAGACTGATATCGATGCACTGGAAAGATACACTTGTTAGTCAATGGACTGAATACATGACAAAACTTGCAATTTGTGAACAGATTGCTTACAGACATAGACTTTGTATGGACAAGTAGAACGATATTTGGAACATATTTATAAAAAGCATAGGAGTTTATAAATAAACCATGAAGGTATTTAGATAATAACAGTTGTGTACCTAGATACTAGGCAAGCATGCGTGGAATTAAAAGAGCATGGGACAAATTCATGGAGGAGGAGAGGGCTATGACAGCTACTAACCATGACGCCTGTCTTCTGCTTTCACATTGATGCTCCTGGATGTGGGATAAATCAACTTGCTTAACTCTAATGCACGCATGAAAGGGTTAAAACCATAGAGCAAGCTGTCCTGCCAGGCTTGTCCCACTTTCCTCATTTCCACCACGTGAACTCTACCAGTAAGGAGGTCTAAGGTGCCTGCCCTTTCTTGCTGCTGTATGCAAAACCACATGAATCTGACCTTTGAAGAATTTGTAAGTACAGTAAACCATTTTTAACTTACCAAATGTGCAGTCTCTTTCTATGCTACAGGAAGTGGGGAATTTTGGAAGCATCTTAGAAGGGGGTATTGCCCCAAATCTGGACCAAGCCATCCAGGGAATTTTCCTTTCATTATTTCGCCTATATTTAATTCTTTAACCAAAATACAGTGGTCCCTTGGTTCTCAAGCGCCTTGGTCCTCAAACAACCTGGAACCCAAACACTGCAAAACCGGAAATAAGTGTTCCAGTTTGTGAACTTTCTTCGGAAGCCGAACATGCTCCGTTTTGAGTGTTACGCTTCCAATTTGAGAGTTATGCCAAGGTCTGACTGTTTTTGCTATTTATTTTGCGTTTTTGTAGCTCTTTTTTCTTTTGTTTTTTGTGACTGTGTGGAACCCAGTTCACCTACCAAATGATTGATTGATTGTGTGACTGCAGTACATTGTTTATTGCCTTCATTTTATGGGTCAATGCTCTCGTTCGATAGCAAAATTCATGTTAAATGGCTGTTTTAGGGGTTGTTTTCCAAAGGGCGGAACGGATTAACCCGTCTTGCATTGCTTTCCATGGGAAAGCGTGCCTCGGTTTTTGGAACGCTTTGGTTTTGGAACGGACTTCCGGAACGGATTAAGTTTGAGAACCAAGGTACCACTGTACAAATAAATAAGAATAATAATTTATTATTTATTATTTATACCCTGCCCATCTGGCTGGGCCTCCCCAGCCACTCTGGGTGGCTTCCAACAAAATATTAAAATACCGTAATATATCAAACATTAAAAGCTTCCCTAAACAGGGCTGCCTTCAGATGTCTTATAAAAGTCTGGTAGTTGTTCTTCTCTTTGACATCTGGTGGGAGGGAGTACCACAGGGAGGGCGCCACCACCGAGAAGGCCCTGTGCCTGGTTCCCTGTAACCTCACTTCTCGCAGGGAGGGAACCACCAGAAGGCCCTCAGAGCTGGATCTCAGTGTCCGGGCAGAACGATGGGGGTGGAGACGCTCCCTCAGGTATCCTGGGCCTTTGAGGCCGTTTAGGGCTTTCAAGGTCAGCACCAACACTTTGAATTGTGCTCAGAAACGTACTGGGAGCCAATGAAGGTCTTTCAAGACCGGTGTTATGTGGTCCCGGCAGCCGCTCCCAGTCACCAGTCTAGTGGGCGCATTCTGGATTAGTTGTAGTTTCCGGGTCACCTTCAAAGGTAGCCCCACATAGAGCGCATGGCAGTAGTCCAAGCGGGAGATAACCAGAGCATGCACCACTCTGGCCAGACAGTCTGCGGGCAGGGAGGGTCTCATCCTGCGTACCAGATGGAGCTGGCAGACAGCCGCCCTGGACACAGAACTGACCTGCTCCTCCATGGGCAGCGGTGAGTCCAGAATGACTCCCAGGCTGCACACCTGGTCCTTCGGGGGCACAGTTGCCCCATTCAGGACCAGGGAGTCCTCCACACCTGCCCGCCTCCTGACCCCCAAAAACAGTACTTCTGTCTTGTCAGGATTCAACCTCAAATACAAAAACAACACTGGATACCAGTCGCCAGAAGTCACAGGAGGGGAGAAGGCTCCTGGGCTTGCAGGTTTCCCATGGGGGGGTGGAATCCGGTTGGCCCCCATGAAAACAGAATGCAGGACTCGATGAGCCCCACTTTGGCCTGATCTGGCCGGCTCTGTTCTTAAATCTGTCGCAGGAAACCCCCCCCCCCCATCATTCAGTTTGTACAAACTTCACACACACTCACACTCACACACTACATACGCTACGCTTCTGTTATAAATTCATAGAAAATCAACCATACATCGGATTTGCACTCTTCCACTTTTATTTTACTCCATGAAGGAAGGACTACAAAATGGGGAAGGTTTGATACAGGGCAGCCATAATCCCTTGAGCATACCAGCACATCCACAGGAGCCCTGCCCAGTTGCTATGCCAACCCTGATGGTCCTAGACAGAAGACCATCAAGATCACAAAGTACTTGCACCTGGAAAGTGTTAGGATATTTCCATTCCACCTTAAAAGGGAGCCGGATGTTTGTGTCACAGCCTGCGCATTTCCTGTTCACAGGATGTTTATGTTTTCAGTTGCTTTCGTTTTCTTCCCTTCTTGTTGCCTGAGCAGACCGGAGCAGGCGGTCATGTTTTTCTTTGTTCTGATCAACGCTGAATAAACTTGGAAAAATGTTCTCCTGCTGTGCATCTTTCGCTGTGTGAATTCTGCTGATAGTGTGTGCACCAGCCTAAGAATGTGGCAATGTTTTCTGAGGCTTCGTGTCGCTAAATGCAGATACTGCGTGTCTATGGGAGATCGATGGATCGTCCGGCAGCCGGCTTGGGGGCTATGATGGACTTTATCTCACTGGCAGTATCTCAACAGAAAGTACTCATGGGGAGGGGGGAAGGGGGAACCAGCCAGGTGACAGGACACTCAGGTTACCACCAACTCCTCCCTCAACCCCTCCTTTCTGTAATGTATGCATGATGTTTCTGGGGGTGGGCTTGACCTAGAGGAGGGGAATTTCAAAAAGTTTTTATAAGACCTTGCACACTATTTTTCTGGGTCTTTCCTCTCTCTCGCAAGTGAGGGGAACACCCTGTTGCAACAGTTCAATAAAGGCCAAGCCTACAGGCTGCTGTTTTGCTCCAAGTTATCCTGGTTGGTGTCTTTACTTTTGTCCAAGGGAGCCCTCGGATTTTTCCGGTAACAATATGATGATTGCATTGCAGTAGTCCAAGCGGGAGATAACCAGAGCATGCACCACTCTGGCCAGACAGTCTGCGGGCAGGGAGGGTCTCATCCAGCGTACCAGATGGAGCTGGTATACAGCTGCCCTGGACACAGAACTGACCTGCGCCTCCATGGACAGCAGTGAGTCCAGAATGACTCCCAGGCTGCGCACCTGGTCCTTCAGGGGCACAGTTGCCCCATTCAGGACCAGGGAGTGCCCCACCCCTGCCTGCCTCCTGACCCCAAAAACAGTACTTCTGTCTTGTCAGGATTCAACCTCAAATACAAAAACAACACTGGATACCAGTCGCCAGAAGTCACAGGAGGGGAGAGGGCTCCTGGGCTTGCAGGTTTCCCATGGGGGGGGTGGAATCCGGTTGGCCTCCATGAAAACAGAATGCAGGACTCAATGGGCCCCACTTTGGCCTGATCTGGCCGGCTCTGTTCTTAAATCTGTCGCAGGAAACCCCCCCCCCATCATTCAGTTTGTACAAACTTCACACACACTGACACTCACACACTACATACGCTACGCTTCTGTTATAAATTCATAGAAAATCAACCATACATCGGATTTGCACTCTTCCACTTTTATTTTACTCCATGAAGGAAGGACTACAAAATGGGGAAGGTTTGATACAGGGCAGCCATAATCCCTTGAACATACCAGCACATCCACAGGAGCCCTGCCCAGTTGCTATGCCAACCCTGATGGTCCTAGACAGAAGACCATCAAGATCACAAAGAACTTGCACCTGGAAAGTGTTAGGATATTTCCGTTCCACCTTAAAAGGGAGCAGGATGTTTGTGTCACAGCCTGCGCATTTCCTGTTCACAGGATGTTTATGTTTTCAGTTGCTTTCGTTTTCTTCCCTTCTTGTTGCCTGAGCAGACCGGAGCAGGCGGTCATGTTTTTCTTTGTTCTGATCAACGCTGAATAAACTTGGAAAAATGCTCTCCTGCTGTGCATCTTTCGCTGTGTGAATTCTGCTGATAGAGTGTGCACCAGCCTAAGAATGTGGCAATGTTTTCTGAGGCTTCGTGTCGCTAAATGCAGATACTGCGTGTCTATGGGAGATCGATGGATCGTCCGGCAGCCGGCTTGGGGGCTATGATGGACTTTATCTCACTGGCAGTATCTCAACAGAAAGTACTCATGCGGAGGGGGAAAGGGGGAACCAGTCAGGTGACAGGACACTCAGGTTACCACCGCAACTCCTCTCTCAACCCCTCCTTTCTGTGATGAAGGTGTGATGTATCTGAGGGGTGGTCTTAGGTTACACCCCTTCTGTGATGTATGTATGATGTTTCAGGGGGTGGTCTTCATCTACAGGGTGCCAATTTCAAAAGTCTTTATAAGGTCTTGCACACTATTTTTCTGGGTTCCTCCTCTCTCCTGCAAGTGAAGGGAGCACCCTGTTGCAACAGATCAATAAAGGCCAAGCCTACAGGCTGCTGTTTTGCTCCAAGTTATCCTGATTGGTGTCTTTGTTTTTGTCCAAGGGAGCCCTCGGATTTTTCCGTTAACAAATCCTAGCGAGAAACAAACAGCCAAAGCCATCGGCACATGCAAATCTTGTGTCCTCTTTTTCCTGGCTTAATAAGGAATCCCTTTGCCTCCGCCACCATCTGTCTGGCCCCAGTCAATTTCATAACCAGCCCCGTTAAGCCGCAATTGGTTGTTGTGTTTTAATTTCCCACTTTTCCCTCTTCCGAAAGCCAGGACATCTCGGCTCGCCCGGATTTCCATCGGCCTCCCAGGGTCAAAACTCTCTCTTTTTTTCGGGAAGAGTGCCAGAAAGGGGGCTTTAAAGATTAGCGCTGACATGAGGGATTTGAGAGTCGCCCGGAAGACGGAGGCAAGGCCAGAAGGGCGAGCGAAGCAGGGCTTGCAACTCCCCCTCTCTCACACCCACATTTTGCAGCCGGGGAGGGCGGGCAGAGGCAGGATTCTGCAGGAGGGGGAATTTTCGCCTGCAGCAGATTCTCCCCTGGGGAGGGACAAACTGCACCCTGAAATAAATAAATTAAGGTCTTATGTATATAATAAAGAGGTAAAGGGACCCCTGACCCTTAGGTCCAGTCGTGGCCGACTCTGGGGTTGCGGCGCTCATCTCACTTTATTGGCCGAGGGAGCCGGCGTACAGATTCCAGGTCATGTGGCCAGCAGGACTAAGCCGCTTCTGGCGAACCAGAGCAGCGCACGGAAACGCCATTTACCTTCCCGCCAGAGCGGTACCTATTTATCTACTTGCACTTTGACGTGCTTTCGAACTGCTAGGTGGGCAGGAGCAGGGACCGAGCAATGGGAGCTCACCCTGTTGTGGGGATTCGAACCACCGACCTTCTGATCGGCAAGTCTTAGGCTCTGTGGTTTAACCCACAGCGCCACCCACATCCCATTATGTGTATAATAAAGATTCATAAATGTACCAGGCAAAAACACATACATAGATATATAGGCCACATGTCTGAAGCTGCACAGGAAAACAGCCATGGAGCCATTTTGACTCCCAGGCTGACCAGGTGTTTCCTCTGCAAGGTCAAATGGAAAAGCCTCCCCATTGTCTTTTCGGTTCACAAATCCTGTCTTAAAGGTATGTCTGTGTATGAATAGAGTGAGCCTGTGACCTGGCTCAGGAACTAAGTATTTGTCATTGCAAAAGACTGGCCAGGCTCCCCAGGCAATCCAATCAAGTGACCATTAACAGGTAACCTGCCAGACAGGAGGTAAACAACGCACTCAGATTTCTGCTGTAGACCACCCTTTCTGTGATGTAGGTATGATGTTTCTGGGGGTGGTCTTGGACTCCAGGGCTGGCAATTTAAAATGTCTATATAAGGGCAGACACACCTGGGTTCTGGGTTCCTCCTCCCTCCTGCGTGTGGTGAGTGAGGACCCTGTTGCAACAGATCAATAAAGATCCGGCTTACGAGCTGCTTTGCTTCTCAATATTCTCTGCTTGGCCTCTGCTATTTTCTCCGACCGATGGAGAACCTGCAAAGAACTCTATAAGGGCTCTTGTGTTCCCCATAAGGGAAGAAGGGCAGATTTTTGTTTACAACAGCCCGCAAACAGATCCTCGCTTGACCTCTGGGTGCCCCACAATCATTTTTCGAGGTGGGTGGGCAGGGATGAGATTAAGGCCCTGAGATCTTTGCTCCAACCTGCTTTCTTTGATAGGGATGCCTGATTTCTCCATTTGCATATGCAAATAGGGCTTTGCTCTTTCCTGCCCACCCCCCTTCCCTTTTTGGGACTTTCTGACAGAGGATTGCATTTTCATAATCCAGGCAGGCTCCCGGCAGCTTCCAAAACTCCCAGCTCTCGACCTGCCTCATTGTAAGCCTCTGAAGGCTTAGAAAGTTTCATTCTGGTTCCGCCAGACGGGCTAGATTTGAAATGAGCAGCTCAAGAGCCAAACCATCTTCTTCTTTGCCGATCCCTCGTAGCCGAGTAAGATTGTCTCCCATAAACACGGTTTTAACAGTGAGTCTGTAAGTGACTGTGGAGGCCAATTCTGGATCCACACATCCTTCCACAGTGGGGACATTGGTTTCCCGATGGGAGTTGATCACGGTGTGGATTTGCCAAGCGTGCCTTCCTCTTAGCATGTTTCTCCCTTGCGTCCTGAGTTCGAGTGTCTTCAAAACCCATGACTCCTTTGGTCAAGGCTGTTCTCCAGCTGGAGCGCTCGCAGGCCAGTGTTTCCCAGTTGTCGGTGTTTAAAGCTATGGTTTTCCCAGTAGTGATGTATGGAAGTGAGAGCCGGACCACAAAGAAGGCTGATGGCCGAAGAATGGATGCTTTTGAATTCTGGTGCTGGAGGAGACTCTGGAGAGTCCCATGGACTGCAAGGAGATCAAACCTCTCCATTCTGAAGGAAATCAGCCCTGAGTGCTCACTGGAAGGACAGATCCTGAAGCTGAGGCTCCAAGACTTTGGCCACCTCATGAGAAGAGAAGACTCCCTGGAAAAGACCCTGATGCTGGGAAAGATGGAGGGCACAAGGAGAAGGGGACGACAGAGGACGCGATGGTTGGATAGTGTTCTCGAAGCTACCAGCATGAGTCTGACCAAACTGCGGGAGGCAGTGGAAGACAGGAGGGCCTGGCGTGCTCTTGGTCCAGGGGGTCACGAAGAGTCGGACACGACTAAACGACTAAACAACAACAACATGTTTTTACTGTAATTTTACTGGTGTTAGCTTCCCTGAGCCGGGGTATAAATAAAAATTATTATTATTATTATTATTATTATTATTATTAGGCAGCTCTTATCTCCTCTCCACCACTGCCCTCCTTGCAAGAATAATTTGATTTTTCACAAGACTAATTGGAAAAATTGGGTTTATAAAAGCAATCATCTGGCGCCCTCTGCAGGCAAGCCTAGAAAACACACCAGCAAACCTTCATTGGATGCTAAGGGCTGCCTTCTGCAGCATGGACCTGGGCGCTGGACTACAACTCCCATGAGCGCCTGCCAGCATGCCAGGACATTTGGACAATCTGTCCTAGGGGGTTGCAGTGTGTGCATGCAGCCGTTTTCAGTTACCTGGAGACGAAAATGTGGAGGGGGTCATTCCATGCCAAATCACCTGATTTTAATACTCAGCCATGCTCTCACAACTCAGATTTTCTTTTTAAAAAAAATTATGTGCAGATACGTATGAGATAACCTCAAATTAAAAGATTTTTTGGTCCAAAATCGGGTGCAGGAGAATTTTTTTAAAATTCTGATTTTCAGGCGATTTAGGCTAACTCCAATTTCTGCATCTTTTTTTGGGGGGGGAACCTGTTTCACTTATTTTTCAACCATTTGGGCTTATTTGGGTATCAAAATAAAGCTAATTGTGGTCTCTTTCAAAATAAGGTATTCAAATGGTATTAAGTGCCGCAGAAAAGGGTCACCGACCATTCAAAGCGAATTTTTGTCTTTTTATTCCCAGTAGGTTTGATAAGCTATAGCGTGCAAACCACAATTATCACATGTATCATAGGTTTTTTTTTGTAAAATGGGCTAACCATGTACTTGTTATGTTTTAAAAATAAGGAGGGTGTTTTTTTGTGGTTATAAAATAAATTGATTCTGATGTAAATTTTTCACCAAAAAAATTTATTATTATTTGTACAGGTTTAAGGTCGCACTGGACGCGGGTGGCGCTGTGGGTAAAACCTCAGCGCCTAGGACTTGCCAATCGAAAGGTCAGCAGTTCGAATCCCCGCGGCGGGGTGCACTCCCGTCGCTCGGTCCCAGCGCCTGCCAACCTAGCAGTTCGAAAGCACCCCCGGGTGCAAGTAGATAAATAGGGACCGCTTACCAGCGGGAAGGTAAACGGCGTTCCGTGTGCTGCGCTGGCTCGCCAGATGCAGCTTGTCACGCTGGCCACGTGACCCGGAAGTGTCTGCGGACAGCGCTGGCTCCCGGCCTCTAGAGTGAGATGAGCGCACAACCCCAGAGTCTGTCAAGACTGGCCCGTACGGGCAGGGGTACCTTTACCTTTACCTTAAGGTCTCACTGAGCCTGAAATAATTCACACATTCGTGAGAATAGTTAAAATTGTACCCTCTTAGGTTACAATGTCATCTGATATATTTTAAAAATTAAGTTTTATTGATTATTTAATTAAAGAAAGCACACGGCACCAGGTGATTTGGTGTGGAATGACCCGGAGGAGAGAGAGGAGCAGGGGTTTTTTGGTTCAGGGCGGCCAACTTTCCAGTTAGTATCTTTTACTGTGCCTGCAAAGCGCAGTGGGATCAGCATGGGTTAGCCCAGCAATCACGCCCTGTTCCTCATCCAGAGAGAACATGAGCTGCTCCTATCTCCCCACTGGACTGCTGCCGAAAGCACAGGAGCCGTCACAGCCACGGTCAGTTGGCAACCCCTCTTTTGTAAATCAAGAATTCGGTAGGGCGAAGAGCAGAAAGTTCAAACGCCTCTGTGTATATTGAAGACTTGGTTGTCCAAAAATAAAAATAAAAAAAGGAACTCAACCTGGAGTCCTCCAGCTGTTTGGGTCTGAAGGACTGGGTTTCCCAAACCCCAAAATCTGACTGTGCAGTCAGTCTGAAACGGGCCCCCAAATCCCCATTTTTCCTTCTCCAAGGGTGCATTAGCTAAAAACCATTAACTTGAGCTCTTGAGTAAATGTATAACAAGAACCCAGCTGTATAAACAAAGCTCTCTCCTTTATCAGTCCGTAACGCCTAATGAATGGCCTTGTCAGTTCCAAAGTGGAGCAGGGATGGCACATCTGGGTCTTATCTTACATCCTGACCACACTGACACACAGACCTTCTCAGCCCCCCAGGAACGGCGCCAGGAGTGCTCTTAGAGTTGGTGACCTTTTTACCCCATGTTACGGAAATTACAGGGGGGGCACATCTTTAAAGTTAAATATTACAAATATTATGCCTGAATATATCCTTCCAACTTGACAGCTCAGGAAAGTCACCTAACTTTAAAAATGATATAAAATCATCTCCTTTCCCAGTTCACCCCATTCCAAAGCTATTTTCCCCTTGAAAAGGGACTCCAGGAAGTTCCCAGAGGTGACAATTGCTGAGCTCATTGTTAGCCAAAGGAAGCCAAATCTCATCACCTGACTCGCCTCAGGCTCCGGACATGCAAAGGAACTTCTATTGTACTTTTGGGTGGTGGGTACTTAAGACATATTTGTCTATGCTAATCTTATACCTGAGTCTTGCCCTCCCATGTCTGCTTATGCTAATCTTGTGCCAAGGACTTGTCTGGACATGTTTGCCAAGGTTAACCCCTCCCCTTCAAACTGTATTCTGGGATGTGGTGGGAAAGTTTTAAAAGTCTTTGTCGCCCCGTCCTCGGGGTTCAAAATTTGCTCTTTGAACCTATTGCGCAATAAACTTTGGTCGACAGCTATTTGCTCCGGCTGGCTGGACTCCTTCCTTTATTCCGCAGGGACCCGCGGGCTCTGCCCGACCAGCTGGGGGACTGAGCAGCCTCACACCTAGATTTTTCCTAACACCCAAGATAAGGAATACAGTGGTACCCCGCTAGACGAATGCCCCACTAAACGAAAAATACGCAAGACGAAAGGGCTTTCCTATATTTTTTCCGCTTCACAAGACGAATTTTTCTATGGGGCTGTCTCGCAAAACGAATTTTTTTCCGTGGTCTCCCTTTGTTTTGCCTTTTCTGAAAGGCGCTAAGTTGCTTATCTGTAAATTGCCGCTTATCCGCTAATCTGCTAAGCCGCTAAAAGCCTAAGCCGCTTATCTGTCAAATACCGCTTATTGGCTGATCAGCTGATAAGCGCTACTCCGCAAGACGAAAATCCCTGCAAGACGAAGGCACCCGCAGAACGGATTATTTTCGTCTTGCGGGGCACCACTGTACAGGAACAGGGACACCCTTTTATGGTCAAGAGTACCGGAACAGGAACAGCTGTTTATGGTCATGGATGTCAACTTACGTGTATAAGCTGACGTGGCTGGATTTCTGGGGAGGGGTCAAGGGGACCAGAAAGGGTATATAAGCTGTGTGTAACCGCTCTTTAAGTGCTCTTGCTGTGAGCTGACCACGCAAGTGCCTTCTGCTATCCAGAGAGCAGAATAAACTCTTTCTCTGAACCAACCCTCGGTGTCATTTGACTTCCTTCCTCCCGTCCGGGAGCAACGCTCACCCTACCAATTAGTAAAGTCCAATAAGGCTACAGGTCTACAACTCCCATCTGACTGGGTGCAGATGGTGGGAACTGTAGTGCCAAACAGGTTGGCGGAAGCTGATATAGCCATTTCTACCCGACACAGACCAGCCTCTTCTGCCCTGCTCAAATGGCAAAGTTAGTCGTCCTTTATTGCATATTATTCACCTCGCGTACAAAGATCGGCGCCGAATATAAGACACAATTTCTCCCAAGGCCTACGAAGCACGTTCCACTTATTACGAAAAATCTCATTCTCGTCCTTCGATATCGATTTTAGATCCACGATTTCAAGATGTCGGGACCAAATCTGACCGAAAAGTTTGGCCTACAAACACCCGTGTTTGGCATTTCCGTTAAACAGGGTCGTTCAGTTGTTTTACTCAAGAGTAGATTCCCTGGAGTTAGTAAACATAACTAATAAATTGACCGCCTACAAACGACCCTTCTGCAAAAATGCGATTGCCGCAAGGATAGCGACGTGATTCCTGGGCTCCCAATTCGCAACCGCCTTGACCAGCATGCCCAACAGTCAGTGATTATGAGAGTTATAGGGCAGCCTTGGCCAGCCGGGTGCAAATCGATCTGTTTTGGACTACGGTTCCCATAAGCCACCAGCACCAGCCTCCTGCAACAGCGGAGGCTGATGGGAATTGTAGTCCAAAGCACACCCAGAGGTCGCCAGGTTGTGGGGCAGGGAGACTGTTTGATGGAAATAATCGACGGTTTGGGTCTCCGACCCAGGGCTTTACCCAGCCCCAAAGAAGCAGGAGTTGATTTGTTAAATTTTTAAGTGCTTAGGTAGCGGTCGGGGGCATTAACAGTCCAATGGCAGCGCCCCCCCATCCCATACAAGAAATCCGCTGGCATTTAAATGGGAGAAAAGCTCAGCAAAATATTTTCGACAGCCCCACTGAGTCGCCCTGTGGCCTTTCTCTTTGGCAAGCGCTACACCGGTAGAACAGCAGCCTGAAGTTGCATACCCAAAAGCAAGAGGAGCACCCCAGGCGCATTGCATCAGTTTTTTACATCGGTTTAAGGCACAATTGAAGGTTGTGGGGTGCAAAGTCCCGTCTCCCCGATCCTATGGCTCTGCCCCATTAGATTTGCGTCCCTCTTTCCTGCCCCCCATTCCAATGGTTTGCAGCCTTCCTCTTAATCTGGGGGACTTTTAGCACGCCAGGCATACGGCTCCCGTCATCCCCGACCGCTGGGTGCGCTTGCCAGGGCTGGGAGAGTGTGGGAGTTGTAGTTCAGGACCCCACAGATGTGGGGAAAGGGTGGACAGGAGAGGTTGCGATAATTCAGCCGTCCACTTTCGTTTAGGGCCCCGTCTGTGCCGTTGTCTTCCAAGCTCTCTTATTCCGCCTTAGCCGTCCTGGCTCCGCCCACCTCCGACAAGAATCCTGGGAGTTGTAGTTTGTTAAGGGGGCCAAGAGTTGTAAGAGACCCCTGTATTCCCATCACAGAGTTATAAGTCCCGGAGTTCCCCGGAAGAGGTATTGATTGTTAAACATCCGAGAGGAATTAGGGAGGAATCTTCAGACAACAGTCAGCAAATTTAGCATACTATAGTTCCCGGGATTGTTCGGCGGGGGAGCCATGGCAGTTTAAAGAGGTATGATCTTGTATTAAAGGTATGGTGCAATGAGGCCATGGAAAGAGAATTCAGGAACCTCTCCTTGGCCACATTGAAACTGCCGTGGTTTTGGGAATTCTGGGAGCTGAAGTTCGTTACGGACAGTGCTTTTTTCTGGGGGTAAGCATAGCCCTAAACATTTTGTGAATATAATGGGAGAAGAAACTATTTTTTAAGAAAAAAATAGTTTCTTCTCCAGCACGGTGAACCGCCAGTTCCATTGCTGTCCTCTGATGGCAGCCTTTTGTCAATTTACTGTATTTATTTCCCCCGATTTGAACGATAAAATGGTGGTTTTCTGGAGTCAAAAGGAGGGGACCCCTAAACATTATTTTTTTAAAGAAAAAGCACTGGTTACGGGTTTTCAAGAGTTACTTGGAGACCCCTGTATTCCCACCCCGGAGCTACGATTCCCAAAGAAGGGAGACGGTTTGTTGAACCCCTCTGGAATTTGTAGCTCTATGAGGGGAATGGGGGTCCCCTCTGAACCCTCAACACCGTTAATAGCGGACAGCTCCCAGAATCCTTTGGGGCAGCGGTTCACAGCCTGTGGGTCCCCTGTGGACTACAACTCCCATCATCCCTCAGCTCTGAGGGATGATGGGACTCGTAGTCCAACAACCTCTAGGGACCCACAGGCTGAGAAAGGCTGCTTTGGGGGGGTAGCCATGATTGCTTCACCAATGGGCGAAGGCGGCCATCGTCGGCACCATTTTTCTATCTGAAGCCTGTTCTGTGGACGGAATCACGGCGCCGCGGGGGACGCACTCTGCTCCCTGAAGGCCTTGGCCAACCGCTTGGCTTCCTTGGCGCCCTCCACGGCTCGCCGGAGGAACCGACACGGGTCAGCCCTCACCCAGGCGACCTCCCGGGCCAGGCCCTCAAGAGCCGGCCGAGCGAGCCCTTCCAGAAGGTTCCACTGCGGCAGGAAGTAGCTGGGGAGGCGCCGGTGCGCCAAGCCGGCGGAGAGGTCGTCCAAGAGGCCCAGCAAGGCATGCGCCGCGTTCTCGTCCCGGCCGAGGTAGCTGGACGGCAGCCGCTCGCACGACCACAGCGCCAAGGTGAAGAGGTGGTAGGGCCCTAGGCCTCCGCGCAGGTCGCAGCCCAGCATGGCCATGGCGGCCCGGAGGGCGCGGAGAAGGGGCGGGGGCAGGATCCGGCGGAGGTGCAGCTCGCTGGCCGAAAAGGCCAGGCGCCAGGCACCGAAGGACGCGGACGGTATGAGGTAAAAGCTGCCGGCCGCTTCTTCGTCCGTCATTTTGCCGTCCCAGAAATGGGCTTGTGCCAGCCACGACTGGGCAACTTCCGGCCAGCCCTTGAAGGCCACAACCGGGAGGATGTCGTAGAGGACGCGGCGAAGCCCGACGCGGACGATTAGGGAGGTGACGGAGCCGCGCCGCTCGACCCGTATGTCCTCGTCGGTGGGGAAGGAGTGCGAGAGCCACTCGCAAACCAGCTCGGCCGACAGGTGGGCCTCGTCGCCCGAGCAACAGTCCGACCAGCAGTTCAGCGTCTCGGGGCCAAAGGGCTGGAGGCTGATCTGTGCGTGGCCCGGGGGGCTCTGCTTCATGTCCAAGGTGACGGGGACCCCGGCGGCGCTCAGAACGGGCACCAGGAGGGTGAAATCGGCGTCATAGTCGCCCCCGGCGGAAAGAGGGTGAAGGGTGCCAGGATCAGTGTGGACGGTGCCCCGCTGGGCTCCGCCGGACAGAATCAAGTAGCGGTTGATGGGAGGAAGTTTCCCCTCGGATTTCTGGACCTGACCTGGCAGGAGGAAAAAAGAAATAGGAGACTTGAGACCCCTGTTTGACCCCTTCATTTTGGGGGGCCTGGTTCACCCAGCCCTCCCTTAGCAAATGGTTCTCCCTCTGCCTGGAAAGACCCCCACGGATAGTGTCCAAGGAAATTCTGGTCAGCTGTTGCTCTTGGCATCCGTCTGTCTTGAGAGACAATGGAGTGTGCCTCCAGGGGTGAAGTCAAACTAGCAATGGAGTGCGCCTCGGGGGGGGAGTCAAACTGACAATGGAGTGTGCGTCCGGGGGTGAAGTCAAACGGACAATGGAATGCGCCTCTGGGGGTGAAGTTAATGGAGTGCACCTCTTGGGGTGAAGTAAAACTGACAATGGAGTGCACCTCCGGGGGGGGAGTCAAACCAACAATGGAGTGCACCTCTGAGGGTGAAGTCCAACTGACAATGGAGTGTGCCTCTGGGGGTTAAGTCAAACTGACAATGAAGTGCACCTCTGGGGGGGGAGTCAAACCAACAATGGAGTGCACCTCTGGGGGGGAGTCAAACCAACAATGGAGTGCACCTCTGGGGGGGAGTCAAACTCACAATGGAGTGCGTTTCTGGGAGTGAAGTCAAACTGACAATGGAGTGTGCCTTTTGGGGTGATGTCAAACTGACAATGGGGTGCATCTCTGGGGGTCAAGTCAAACTGCTTTGTTAGCAGCTCCGAAGTGACTTCCCTGGGGCACAAGTCTAGACAGTGGGGGGGGGCAGGCCTGCCCAAACGACAAGAACCCCCTCTCAGTCTCGCTGATATGGTCCAAAGGAAAGCAGAGCAAGATGTTTGACACCAGCCTGGCTGCAGGAGTTGCCGGAAGGAGACATACAAGGCCTCATCCAACCATCCCAGGGACTCCGCTCCACTATCAGCTCCATCTGGTGTGCGGAATGAGACCCTCCCTGCCCACAGACTACAGTGGTGCCTCGCAAGACGAAATTAATTCGTTCCACAAGTTTTTTCTTCTTGCGAGTTTTTCGTCTTGCGAAGCACGGTTTCCCATAGGAATGCACTGAAAATCAATCAATGCGTTCCTATGGAAACCGCCTTCAGACCAGGTCCGGGGACAGTCTGTCCCCCGACCTCTTCTGAAGGCTGGGGGGGGGGGACAAGGGCTTTTCTTCCCACCGCCAGCCTTCAGAAGGCTGTTCTGAAGGCTGGCGGTGGGAAGAAAAGCCCTTCTCCCCACCTCCCACCCCGCAAGCTCCGGGGACAGGAGGGCTTTCCTCCCAACTGCCAGCATTTTAAAAGCCCCCAGGACAGCGGAGACTTCTCCGCTGTCCCGGGGGCTTTTAAAATGCTGGCGGGCAGCAGCGCAGCGTTCGCTGCCACCCGCCAGCATTTTCAGATCGCCCCGGGACAGCGGAGAAGTCTCCGCTGTCCCGGGGGCTTTTAAAATGCTGGTGGGCGGCAGCGAAGCGTTCGCTGCCGCCCGCCAGCATTTTCAGATCGCCCTGGGACAGCGGAAAAGTCTCTGCTGTCCCAGGGGCTTTTAAAATGCTGGCGGGCGGCAGCGAAGCGTTTGCTGCCGCCCGCCAGCATTTTCAGATCGCAGCCATCCGATGGCTGCCGGTGGGGCGGAGAGACCTTCTCCCGCCGCCAGCCTTCAGAGCAGCCTTCCGAAGGTTGGCGGCGGGAGGAGGTCTCTCCGCCCCCCCGCCTGCCTTTGGAGGAGGTCGGAGGACAGTGGGGAAGACGCGCTGCGCTTCCCCGCTGTCCCGGAGATTTCCCTATGGGCTTTCGTCTTGCGAAGGAAGCCCATAGGGAAATTCATTTTGCGAAGCGCCTCCAAAACGGAAAACCCTTTCGTCTAGCGGGTTTTTCGTCTTGCGAGGCGTTCGTCTTGTGGGGCACCACTGTATCTGGCCGGAGTGGTGCATGCTCTGGTTAGCTCCCGCTTGGACTACTGCAGTGCGCTCTACGTGGGGCTACCTTTGAAGGTAAAACTACAACTAATCCAGAATGCGGCAGCTAGACTGGGGACTGGGAGACCACATAACACCAGTCCTGAAAGATCTTCATTGGCTCCCAGTACGTTTCTGAGCACAATTCAAAGTGTTGGTGCTGACCTTGAAAGCCCTAAACAGCCTCAAAGGCCCAGTAGACCTGAAGGAACGTCTCCACCTCCATCGTTCTGCCCGGACACCGAGGTCCAGCTCTGAGGGCCTTCTGGCGGTTCCCTCCCTGCGAGAAGCCAAGTTAAAGGGAACCAGGCAGAGGGCCTTCTCGGTGGTGGCACCCACCCTGTGGAATGCCCTCCCCTCAGATGTCAAGGAAATAAACAACTACCTGACTTTTAGAAGACATCTGAAGGCAGTCTGGATCAAGAACATTTTTAATGTTTTATGTTTTATCCCTTTTTATTACTATTACAGTGGTAGCTCAGGTTACATGCACGTCAGGTTACAGACTCCGCTAACCCATAAATAGTACCTCGGGTTAAGAACTTTGCTTCAGGATGAGAAGCGGGAGGCCCCATTAGCTAAAGTGGTGCTTCAGGTTAAGAACAGTTTCAGGTTAAGAACAGACCTCCAGAACGAATTAAATTCTTAACCCGAGGTACCACTGTTTTAATGTTCTGTTGGAAGCTGCTCAGAGTGGGTGGAGAAACCCAGCCGGAGGGCTGGGGTATAAATATATTATTATTATTATTATTATCATTATCATGATTATAATTATTATTTGTGTAGGGTTTACCCCTGAGCCTTTTCTTCTCCCAAAAATATCCCACAAGGCAGCGGAAGTTTGGGATCAGAGTTTTCCTACATTGGCTCCCTTCCCAGGCTGACCGTCTCCCTCTGTCCTCCTCTCCCAAACACCTTTCCCCCTTTCCAGAGTCCAGCCACTCACCCAGCAGGGAGAAAACCTTATCCTTTGCACGGTGCAGTTCCGGGGCGTCCCGGACGCCTGGGTCCCTGGCCTCGTATTCTTGGATGAGCTGGTTGATCTCTTCGATGCGTGCCCCGGAACGGAAATCCAGGTCTGTGAGAGGCTTGGCAGGGGCCGGCTTAGGGTTGGGAGGGTCCCCGAAAAGGGACGCCATCCCCCAACTTTCCAGCAGGAAGAACAGAGAGAGGGAGAGAGAGAGAGAAAAGGCGGGATGATCTTCTCACAACCTTCATTGGAAGAGAAAAATGACTTGATAAGGAGGTAGGATTCGGCTTCTGCAGCCAGTGCTCCCATTGAGACTGGTGGGGCGGGGAGGCGGAAAGACCCCCAGTTCATTCTAGGTTTATTTAAAGCATGTGAACGCTGCAAAAAGTGGGCAGTGCTGTGTAGTGGTTACAGAGTTGGACTAGGACCTGGGAGAGAGACCCGGGTTCCGATCCCTACTCACCGGGAGACTCACTGGGAGACTCACTGTGGTGGCTGTTTCTGACGAATATTAAGAAATAAATTCACGGCTGGCAAAATCCCACCAACATTTGACTTTGATTGGCACCGACTAGTTTTTTAAAAAATGTTTAAAATTATTATTTTTAAACCAACAACCAAACACAAGTATTGAAACCTCCCCCAGGCGGCTGATACATTGGGTATACATAATCAAAAATAACATATTCAAATCAACCATATGTACAATTTTATATACGTTAACACTCCTCCATCCACAACGTTTATTTACCTTCTAACATTTTGATTGCCCCAAATTGTTCAAACCTACCCAAATAATTCCAAAATTGATCCTCCTCTTTCTCGCTGACCTTAAACCCTTTCATTCAGTGTATCTTCACAGTTAGATATTCTAAAATTACAATATTATTCAATTTTTTCCTCCGTTGGTTCACCCCTAGCTCCTCTGCATTTTTCCCAATTACTCGCTATAACCTGCCTGGCTGCAGTTCCCATCAATTTTACCCATTGACATTCCTCTTTTGTTTTTAACCCAGACTAAGAAGAATCATTAATTTAGATATTCCTACCCACAATTCCCGATTTTTCTATACCTGATTGGTACCGACTAGTAGACCTCTTTGTTATTTTCTGGCCCGGCTTCGAACTGAACCTCTTCCTCCTGTTCCGACATCGCGCAAAACGTTTTGATTACTTCGTCAAGAAAAAGAGAGCTGCGCTTTATCCAGGCTGCTCGGAACTGTAGCCGGGGTGAACTACAGTTCGCAGCACCTGGTTAAGCTACAATTCCCACGGATCGTTTTAGGCGGTGATGGAGGAGAGAGAGAGGAAATATGCTTTTCCGCGTCTGGTGAGACGCAGGTGGAGGAGGGTGCTGGCGGGCGGTGCCACCCCTGGGCTCCTTGCCAGCCAAAAGGTAGGCAGGTAGGTGGGTGGGTAGGTAGGTGGGTGGGTGGCAGCTAGCCGAGGGCCGGCTCAGGTGGGTGCGCTCGCCCTCGGGGGCCAGACTCCGCTGCAAATATCTCGGATCTGGACGCGCAAGGGCGGGGAATGGCTCTGCCGGCGCTCCTGGGCGCGCGATGGAGACCATCGCACAGGTAAAAGGCAGGTGCAACGACCCCTGTCCCTCCCTCCTTCCTCTCTCCCTCTTCCTCCTTTTCTTTTCCTCTCCTCCCCTTCCCTCCCTCTCCCTCTCCGGCTGCTACCTGCTCCGCCGAGGAAATCCAGGAAGCCCCATCCCGCTCACCTGCAACTCACCTGCCCAAGCGGATGGCGCGCCCACAGCCAGGGAAGCTCAGCTCCTAAGCACCCTGGGAAATGTAGTTTTCCCCACTGACTCCCGCTTCCAGGCGTGTCCCAAAGCATGCTGGGAAACGTAGTCTTTCCCCCCACCTTTTTCTTTTTAAAGCGCTCTCAAAAGGTTCTCCAAGGCACCTTGGATAGTTTTGTCCAAAACGAGACATTTTCGTGGGGCAGGAGCGAAGTCTTGGCTCTATTTTCTATATCCAGGGCTAATTCAGTGCAGTCCTAACAGCCCTGGGACGTTTATTTTTCTCTCTTGGTTCCATCCAGCAGCAGTTGTAGTTTTTAATGTGGGTTTCCAAAATACCTGCCTCGTGATTCCTGCCCGCCTAGCCCTTGGGGTCCTTTCCAACTCTGCAATTCTGTGATTCTATGGCTGCAAATACCTGCATTCCCAGGTGAGGTTACTTGGCTGCCTGAAGCCTGAAAACTGCCTTGTAACTGCAGCAGTTTCCGTATAGTAAAAGCTCTGGTTTTCCCAGTAGTGATGTATGGAAGTGAGAGCTGGACCATAAAGAAGGCTGATCGCCGAAGAATGGATGCTTTTGAATTCTGGTGCTGGAGGAGACTCTGGAGAGTCCCATGGACTGCAAGAAGATCCAACCTCTCCATTCTGAAGGAAATCAGCCCTGAGTGCTCCCTGGAAGGACAGATCCTGAAGCTGAGGCTCCAAGACTTTGGCCACCTCATGAGAAGAGAAGACTCCCTGGAAAAGGCCCTGATGTTGGGAAAGATGGAGGGCACAAGGAGAAGGGGACGACGGAGGACGAGATGGTGGGACAGTGTTCTCGAAGCCACCAGCATGAGTCTGACCAAACTGCGGGAGGCAGTGGAAGACAGGAGGGCCTGGCGTGCTCTTGTCCAGGGGGTCACAAAGAGGCGGACACGACTAAACAACAACAACTGCAGCAGTACTACAGTAGTACCTTGGTTTTCGAACATAATCTGTTCCAGAAGACCATTTGAGTTCAGAAACTAAGGCGCAAAGGGCGGTCTGCATATTTAATAGAGAAAATTGAGAAAAATAACATACACACTCAGTGGAAGCCGTTTGACTTCTGAGGTGCATTCGAAACTAAAAGTATTTACTTCCGGGTATACGGCATTTGAAAACTGAAATGTTCATCAACGAAGACTTTCGAAAACCAATGTACCACTATACTTTAAACCTTTCCCCACTCAAAACCCACATACAGTGGTACCTCGGGTTAAGTACTTAATTCATTCTGGAGGTCCGTTCTTAACCTGAAACTGTTCTTAACCTGAAGCACCACTTTAGCTAATGGGGCCTCCTGCTGCTGCCGCGCCGCCGGAGCACGATTTCTGTTCTCATCCTGAAGCAAAGTTCTTAACCTGAAGCACTATTTCTGGGTTAGCGGAGTCTGTAACCTGAAGTGTATGTAACCCGAGGTACCACTGTACTGAGATATATACCCTCTCCCATGTTAAAAGAATTTTAAGGTCTCAAAAATTGAACAAATGTAGATCATTGCACAAGGAAAACACACATACATAAATATATTGTAATAAAAAATTAAAGGTCATATATATATATATATATATATATATATATATATATATATATGGACCACATGTCTGGAGCAGCACAGGAAGACTGTCCTGAAACCATTTTGACTCCCAAACTGACCAAATGTTTCCTCTGCAAGGAGGGAGGGGATGAGGGAACCTTCCCATCGTCTCAGGAATTGGGAAATCACCATCTCAAAGGAATGGCCAGACTACCAGGAAAGGCAATCAGATAAGGCATTATCAGATAACCTGCCAGACAGGAGATAAACAAGGCACTTGGATTTCTGTTGTAGACTGCCTTTTCTGTGATGTAGGTATGATGTATGGAGGGGTGGTCTTGCTCCAGGGAAGGCAATTTAAAATGTCTATATAAGGGCGGGCACACCTTTGTTCTGGGTTCCTCCTCCCTTCCTGCATGTGAGGGGAGCACCCTGTTGCAACAGTTCAATAAAGATCAGGCTTACTAGCCGCTTTGCTTCTCAATATTCTCTGGTTGGCCTCTGTTATTTTCTCCTACCGATAGGGAACCCACTTAAGGACTCTGTACGGGCTCTTGGATACCCCATAAGGGAAGAAGGGCAGGTTTTGTTTACAACACTGTACTCATTAGGCCTGGCACCCCTGGCCAGATCCTGTTTCTTCAAATTAAGAGCTAATTTCACGTGATTCATTGCTGCTTTGCTCCTGTCAGGGCACCTAAATGCAAACCAGGCCTAAACGCAAACCAGAATCGCTGCGCAACACACAACGCTTTCGCAGAACGGACGTGCGGTCGATGGTTTTGCCTTTTATTTCCTTTCCCAACCCAAAGGTGACTCAGGCCGGGGCGGCCAGGTCCTCGTCCTCCTCTCTTGCGGGTTCCCATTTCGGATGGGGCCCCTGCTACTGTTTCACTGGGCGGTACACCCAGTCCGAGACGGCGGCCGGCTCAGGCCAGGAATACCGCGGTTTGGCGCTGGGGGTCTCTGGCGGCGCCGTCCCTGGCAAAGGGCCGCCGCCGATGCTGTGGAACCGGGGTGCCGCCGGTGGCGACAGCGGGCTGTTGAGCAGTTGCTCTGGTTCGGCGCGCGATTTCCGCCGGGAGGATTCCCGAGGCTCATACTCGACCGGCTGCTCTTCCGGCGTGGTCACGATGGTCCCTCGCCGCCGGTAGCTTCTCTCCGGGCTGCCTGACCGGCTTGCCGGCGGCGTTTGGGGGTGCACCGGGTAAATGTAGACTTTGGTAGGCCTGCGCCCCGTCGTCCCGGGGTATTCGGCCTCCGGCCCGGAGCGGTACTGGTTATCGCTCGCCGGCAACCTCGAGAAGTAATCGGGGTTTACCGCCATGCTGTTCCGGTGATCGTTGCTGCTGCCCGAGGCCAGCATGGGGTCGGAGGAACCGCAGGCAACGTCCCGGCATCGGGTGACCGGGGAGGGCGCTGAGGACGTTCGTGGGCGCTGCCGGGGGTCGCAGTCGCAGGTGCAGCACCGCAGAGCGTGGCACGGCAGGTAATCAGGGCAGGGGCGCCGGCCAAGGCGCTGATGCTCTCTGCAGGGAAAAGGTTCGTTCTGCAAGTTCATGGTGACCTTCAGCGGCTCCAGGGTGCAGTGGAGGCAGCGGCGGTGCGGCGAAGAGCTTTCTCGCCGGCGTCGACGAGGGAGGGTCTGGTCGGACCACTGCGCCGCCAGCCGCCGGGATTGGGTTCTCCTCGTCTTGGGGGTGGTGCACATCTTTGACGTCTCGGGTTCTGGGAAGAGAAAGCAAAGCGGCCGCAGCGGCAAAGATTGAATTCTCTTAAAATGTTGCATTCGAATAATGGCGAACAACTGTCCTGCTGTTTCAATGGGCTTGTTTATCATATACTATGGGTAGGCAAACTAAGGCCCGGGGGCCGGATCCGGCCCAATCGCCTTCTCAATCCGGCCCGCGGATGGTCCAGGAACCAGCGTGTTTTTACATGAGTAGAATGTGTGCTTTTATTTAAAATGCACCTCTGGGTTATTTGTGGGGCATAGGAATTCGTTCATATTTCCCCCCCAAAATATAGTCCGGCCCCCCACAAGGTCTGAGGGACAGTGGACCGGCCCCCTGCTGAAAAAGTTTGCTGACCCCTGTCCTATACAGTGGATCCTAGGTTCTCGAATGGCTTAGTTGACGAACAAATCGGCTCCCGAACGCCGAAAACCCGGAAGCGAGTGCTCTGGTTTCCAAATGTCTTTCGGAAGCCAGACGTCCGATGCCGCTGTCGGCTATTGTTTCTGGGGTGCCTGCGCCAATCGGAAGCCATGCCTTGGTTTTCAAACATTTCGGAAGTTAAACGGACTTCCGGGACGGATTAAGTTCAAGAACCAAGGTTCGACTGTCTTTGAATCAGGGGTGTTTTGACTCTCCTTCGCTGGAGGTTTTTGAGCAGAGGGTAGCCAGTTGCCTGTCAGGGATTCTGTAGCTGTGATTCGTGTGTTAAAGGAGGCTGGACTGGATTAAAGTGGGTTGGACTAGATGACCCCGGGGACCCCTTCCAATTCTGCAAACCTATGGGTCTATTACCTCACAAGCTGGACCGTCCTTCATTGCAGGTTTTTAAACAGAGGTGGTGTGCCCATCTCATGGGCTCTCAAATTTCAGCAGCAACCGTGCAACACTATAATTTTGCACCACCTGCCCCTCGAATCTCCGATCTACATCACGGTTGTGGCGCCCCCTGCAGGTTGGTGCCCAGTACAGCCAAAGTTTGTCGCTCTTAAACCGCCTCTGGCTATCTTCCTAGCGATTCTTCACCTGGGATTCCTGCACTTCAGGGGGCTGGACTAGATGTCCGCTTGGGAACCCATTCCGACTCTTAAGATTCTACGAATGTAGTAATGTATTTCCATTGCTGTACTTTATGATCAGTTTCATTCCTGATGTTTCGCCGTTGTTGTTTTTTATCTGAACCGGCCTTGGCCTCCCTCCTTAAAACTTTATTTTACTTCAGTAAGATTTATGTACCGCTTGGTTGTGAAGAACGGACAAACCTCGAAGCGTTTTATGAAAACACAGAGCAAACCGTTAACATTACCGGTTAGAAAACAGATATCCGTTAGAATCAACGGTAGCTAAAATAAATAAATCGAGGACTTGTAGCCTCTCAGTGTCTGCGTAGACGGGCCTGATCAAAAACGTTTTGCAGCTGAAAGGAGTACAGTGATGGTTCCTGACTAAGGTCAAGTGGCGGGGAGTTCCAAAGTGTACTTAAAGATCAATTTCTGACAAGTGCGGAAACTCTTCAGTAATATTATGGCTAGCGATGATAATCTTTCAAAATGGCAACCAAAGGACCATTGGGTTCCAATGCAGCAAACGAAAGGTTTTGGGAGGGGAGTATGGGGTTCCTCAGGGTTTAATCTTATCCCCATTGCTATTCAACATCTACATGCCTGGGATAAGGCTCAGTCAGTAGAACAAGAGACTCTAAAATTCAGGGTTGTGGGTTTGAGTCCCACACAGGGCATGTGGGCTGCTCTCACAGGGGAGACTTCACCTGATGCCTTCATTATACACCTTTAGGCACCAGGCAAAAACTTTCCTCTCAGGCCGGCTGACATTCCATGCCCTTTTAAATGTGGTTTTTTTTGGGGGGGGGGAATTATAGGTTTGTTTCTGTTCATATTTTTATTATTTCGTGGTTTTGATATTGCAATTTTGCGTTGTGCACTGCCCTGAGATCGACGGATGAACGGCGGTGTACAAATTTAATGCTATAAGAATTGTATGGTCTCAGATATAAATTGAATGCTCACAAATGTACAAAGCAAACACATACATAAGTATATAAACCATGGGTCTGAGATGGTAAAGGTAAAGGGACCCCTGACCATTAAGTCCAGTCGCGAACGACGCTGGGGTTGCGGCGCTCATCTCGCTTTACTGGCCGAGGGAGCCGGCGTCCAGCTTCCGGGTCATGTGGCCAGCATGACTAAGCCGCTTCTGGCGAACCAGAGCAGCGCACGGAAACACCGTTTACCTTCCCACTGGAGCGGTATCTATTTATCTACTTGCACTTTGAGGTGCTTTCAAACTGCTAGGTTGGCAGGAGCAGGGACCGAGCAACGGGAGCTCACCCCGTCGCGGGGATTCGAACCGCCAACCTTCTGATCGGCAAGTCCTAGGCTCTGTGGTTTGTACCACTGCAGCACCTGCAGAGCAATCCTGAAGCCATTTTGACTCTCCCAATGCCCTCAAATAATCCTCTGCAGTAAGGGAGGAAAATGCGGAAAGCCCTCCCATTGCCTTTCACTTGCAAATTCTGTCTTAAGGGCATATTTGTGTAGGGATAGTGTGGCCACTGGTCCCATCACCTCCTGGCAAATAGAAGGGGAAGAAATGGAGGCAGTGAGAGATTTTACTTTCTTGGGCTCCATGATCACTGCAGATGGTGACAGCAGCCACGAAATTAAAAGACGCCTGCTCCTTGGGAGAAAAGCGATGAAAAACCTAGACAGCATCTTAAAAATCAGAGACATCACCTTGCCAACAAAGGTCCGTATAGTTAAACTCTGGTTTTCCCAGTAGTGATGTATGGAAGTGAGAGCTGGACACTAAAAAAGGCTGATGGCCGAAGAATGGATGCTTTTGAATTCTGGTGCTGGAGGAGACTCTTGAGAGTCCCATGGACTACAAGAAGATCAAACGCATCAATTCTTAAGGAAATCAGCCCTGAGTGCTCACTGGAAGGACAGATCCTGAAGCTGAGGCTCCAAGACTTTGGCCACCTCATGAGAAGAGAAGACTCCCTGGAAAAGACCCTGATGTTGGGAAAGATGGAGGGCACAAGGAGAAGGGGACGACGGAGGACGAGATGGTGGGACAGTGTTCTCGAAGGTGCAGCATGAGTCTGACCAAACTGCGGGAGGCAGTGGAAGACAGGAGTGCCTGGCGTGATCTGGTCCATGATGTCACGAAGAGTCAGACACGACTAAACGACTAAACAACAACAGGGTGAGCCTGTGACCTGGACTCAGGAACTAAAGTATTAACTGTCACAAAAGAATGGCCAGGCTGCCCAGGTAAAGCAATCAGGGACCATTATCAGGTACCCTGGCAGACAGGATTTCTGCTGTAGACCGCCTCCTTCTGTGATGTATGCATGATGTTTTGGGCTACAGGGCGGGCAATTTCAAGAGTCTCTATAAGGGCCTGCACACCATCATTCTGGTCCCTCCTCCCTCCTGCGTGTGGTGAGCAGGGGACCCTGTTGCAACAGTTTAATAAAGATCAGACTTACTAGCTGCTTTGTTTCTCAATATTCTCTGGTTAGCCTCTGTTATTTTCTCCTACCAATAGGGAACCCACTTAAGGACTCTATACGGGATTTTGGGTACCGCGTAAGGGAAAAGGAGCAGGGTTTTTTTTTCTTCCTTATAACAAAACTAAGTTTTTGGTTTTTTTACGCGGGTGGCGCTGTGGGTAAAAGCCTCAGCGCCTAGGGCTTGCCGATCGAAAGGTCGGCGGTTCGAATCCCCGCGGCGCGGTGCGCTCCCGTTGCTCGGTCCCAGCGCCTGCCAACCTAGCAGTTCGAAAGCACCCCCGGGTGCAAGTAGATAAATAGGGACCGCTTACTAGCGGGAAGGTAAACGGCGTTTCCGTGTGCGGCTCTGGCTCGCCAGAGCAGCGATGTCACGCTGGCCACGTGACCCGGAAGTGTCTGCGGACAGCGCTGGCCCCTGGCCTCTTAAGTGAGATGGGCGCACAACCCCAGAGTCTGTCAAGACTGGCCCGTACGGGCAGGGGTACCTTTACCTTTACCTTATGTTTTTTCTTAATAAGACTAGGGTTTTTTTTTACCAAAAAATTAGGTTTAAAATTGGGGCTCGTCTTATACATGGGTAGTGCTGAGGGGGTGTTTTCTTAATTTGGAGTCCCCCAAAATAGTGTGCGTCGTATATATGGGGGGCGTCTTATACACATCAAAACACGGTAAATTATAATTTGAATTTGCTGGTGACTCTATCCCATGGGTAGGCAAACTAAGGCCCAGGGGCCGGATCCGGTCCAATCACCTTCTAAATCTGGCCCACGGACAGTCCGTGAATCAGTGTGTTTTTACATGAGTAGAATGTGTCCTTTAATTTAAAATGCATCTCTGAGCAGATTTTTTTTCTTACAACATTCATAAATGAGAATAAAACGTCCCCATAAAGGCATAAACTCACCCTTTGCGCAGATCGTTCCAATCAGTGTCCCAAGCAGGCAGCAGAAATAATAGCAGGCCTGGAGGAAGAAGAGGAAGGTGGAGGATTATAGGGGGCCACGTCAGACGGCTGGTGGCCCCTAGGACTCAGCTGAGGCCCCTGGCCTGGCCTTGCAGCTGCCATATCCTGAATCCAGCCGCCGGGTCCATGCAGCCCCATACTGCCAGCTCGGACTGGCAGAGGCTCTTCAAGGCTGCTTCCCAGCAGCAGCCGCCTGTTCTTTTCAAACACTGCCAGGGTTTGGAGCATCTAACCAGGACAGGATCAGACCAAAAGGGATGCCTTCTAGTCCAGTGTCCTGGTCTCAAAGTGGCCTGGGGAGGAAACCCGAAAGCAGGATTTGAACACAACTCTCCCTCCTGCAGTGTTCAGAAGCATTGCGCCTCCAACCATGTTGGCCGCGGCCGATATTATTTTATGAATGTTTTGTAATGTTACGGGGAAATTGGAAGGGGTGAGAGCAGGGGCGTACAAAAGGGGGTGCAGTGGGGGCGGTCCGACCCGGGTGCCATCCCAGAGTAGGGTGACAAAATCCCCCAAGGGCGGATCGCACCGCCCCAATGCGCTGGGTTATAGGAGCAGCTAGCTGCGCCACTGGAGGCAAAGACAACAAGACTACAAATGGAGCGATTCACTGATCAATGCATATATGTATTGGCTCAATGGGAAAACTCTAGAAATCCATAAGAAATCACTCGTCGTGAAAGAAGAACGGCAGGTGAAATTAATGGACTATGCAGAATTGGACAAAATGACAGGGAGGATTTGAAACCTGCGGGACCAGAGATTTACAGAAGTATACAAACTATTTGAGAAGCAATTATAACCAATAAGTTACGCTAGTAGGACTACAAGAAGTTTTGTAAGGAGAAATATATGAAACGTGACAAACTCGATAAAGAATAGAGATATTGCTTATGAGTTTTAAACGTAATAGGGGAAGTGAGAAATGCGAACGTTCTTTTGGAAGCCGAATATCCGACGGGGCTTCCGATTGGCTGCAGGAGCTGCTTCCGGCAGCCAATCAGAAGATGCGATTTGGTTTCCGAACGTTTCGGAAGCCGAACGGACTTCCGGAGCGGATTCTGCTCGACTTCCGAGATATGACTGTACAACCTTTTAGAAGACGTATGAAGGCAGCCCTGTAAGTTTTTAAATGTTTTATTATGCTTTTATATATGTAGGAAGCCGTCCAGATGGCTGTCAGATGGCTGGGATAATAATAATAATACAGTGGTACCTCTGGTTGTGAACGGGATCCGTTCCGGAGGCCCGTTCACAACATGAGCAGAACGCAACCCACATCTGTGCGTGCGCAGGTTGCGATTTGCCGCTTCTGCGCATGCGCATGACGTCATTTTGAGCGTCTGCACATGCGCAAGCGGCAAAACCTGGAAGTAACCCTTTCTGAAAACACTCAACCTGAAGCAAACGTAACATGAGGTATGACTGTAATAATAATAATAATAATAATAATAATAATAATAATAATAATGGAATAAAAGGTAAAGGGTCCCCTGACCATTAGGTCCAGTCATGGCTGACTCTGGGGTTGTGGCGCTCATCTCGCTTTACAGGCCGAGGGAGCCGGCATACAGTTTCCGGGTCATGTGGCCAGCAGGACTAAGCCACTTCTGGCGAACCAGAGCAGCGCACGGAAACGCCCTTTACCTTCCCGCCAGAGTGGTACCTATTTATCTACTTGTACTTGACGTGCTTTCGAACTGCTAGGTTGGCAGGAGCAGGGACCGAGCAACGGGAGCTCACCCCGTCGCCGGGATTCGAACCGCCGACCTTCTGATCGGCAAGTCCCAGGCTCTGTGGTTTAACCCACAGCGCCACCCGCGTCCCTTTCAATAATGGAATAGGGCGTCCCTATTTTCATAAGATAAATGCGGGAGGGTATGGAACAGGATGCTGGCCTCGGTGGGCCTCATCCTGCAGGTACTTCCGGCTTGTAGGGAAGAGTGCTGCCTCTCAGGGACAGAGCATCCCGCACCACCAGATTTGTGGCTCCACAAAGACCTCCAGTCCCCTTGCCCGCCAGTGCTTCAGGGGCCTGATCCAGGCCCTCCCTCCCCGCAAATGGACGCCAACGGCCCCCTCACCGCTGCGGCCAGCTTCAGCGCCAGATGGACCAGGATGATCAATGCGACCAGGATGGCGATGGTTTCGTGGAGCTCCAGGCAGCATCCCTCGGGGGACGGGTGGCAGTGGAAGCTGGACTCCCCCATGGGAGAGGCGACTGGGCCAGCAGCTGGCTGGCTGAGCCCCACATCCCCACCGGCCTCCACGCCCAGGGGCACAGGGCAGGGCAGCTGTCCAGCCGGCAGGAGCTAATGGCCGGCCGGGGAGGCTGAGGGGAAAGGGGGTTTGTGATGCAGTTGCCCCGGCAGCCGGGAGGGGGATTGTGACGCGGCGGGAGGGGGGGCAAGAGGCAAATGGGCCTCTCTGGGGAAGTGGTCTCTCTATAGGGGACATGGAGGGAGGCCCTGGAGGAGGGATGCAAGTGTGATAGGAATTTTGAGGTCTTTGTTGTTGTAGTTTAGTCGTTTAGTCATGTCCGCCTCTTCGTGGCCCCCTGGACCAGAGCACGCCAGGCACTCCTGTCTTCCACTGCCTCCCACAGTTTGGTCAAACTCATGCTGGTCGCTTCGAGAACACTGTCCCACCATCTCGTCCTCCGTCGTCCCCTTCTCCTTGTGCCCTCCATCTTTCCCAACATCAGGGTCTTCTCCAGGGAGTCTTCTCTTCTCATGAGGTGGCCAAAGTCTTGGAGCCTCAGCTTCAGGATCTGTCCTTCCAGTGAGCACTCAGGGCTGATTTCCTTCAGAATGGAGAGGTTTGATCTTCTTGCAGTCCATGGGACTCTCAAGAGTCTCCTTTGTGGTCTTAGTTATATGTTAGATGTTCATACGTAAGAAAAGAACTCACTCTAAAACTCACCCACAGGTGGTACCTAACACCAAGAAAACTAGCGCAAATACGCCCACATGCCACGTGACCCGGAAGCTGTACGATGGCTCCCTTAGGCCATGACTAAGCCGCTTCTGGTGAACCAGAGCAGCGCACAGAAACACTGTTTACCTTCGGTACCTATTGATCTACTTGCACTTTGACGTGCTTTCGAACTGCTAGGTTGGCAGGAACTGAGACCGAACATTGGGAGCTCACCCCGTCACAGGGATTCGAACCGCCGACCTTCTGATTGGCAAGCCTTAGGCTCAGTGGCTATTGTGGCTTTCGGACTCAGATGGTGGGAATTCTTGTGCTGGCCCGAAATACACCACCTTTGCCACCAGATGGCACCAGGAAGCTATGGAATAACCCTTATCTGTGTCGGGGCTCCTTCCTGCTTTTAACCCATGGGATTTTTGCCTGTTTCACAAAACACAAACTGGCCAACCGATCGGATGCCTCCAGCCCATCCTGCTCTACCCACTAGGCACCACTTCCTCCTTTCCCTCCCTCTGACTCTGCCCCCTCCCATGAGGACCTGGGTTCGAATGTGGGTTGAATCTGGGCTCAGGCACGGTTTTGGGACTGAATGAGCCTCGATGGATGATGACTTCTCTCAAGAACTGGACAGTGGGAGTGCCGCTCTGCGTCTTGGTCTCTTGGCAGCTTCTGCTGATTCCTGAATAATATTAGCAACAATAATTTGTACAGTAGGGACGCGGGTGGCGCTGTGGGTTAAACCACAGAGCCTAGGACTTGCCGATCGGAAGGTCGGCAGTTCAAATCCCCGCGACGGGGTGAGCTCCCATTGCTCGGTCCCTGCTCCTGCCAACCTAGCAGTTTGAAAGCACGTCAAAGTGCAAGTAGACAAATAGGTACTGCTCTGGAGGGAAGGTAAACGGCGTTTCTGTGCGCTGCTCTGGTTTGCCAGAAGTGGCTTAGTCCTGCTGGCCACATGACCCAGAAGCTGTACGCCAGCTCCCTCGGCCAGGAAAGTGAGATGAGCGCCGCAACCCCAGAGTCGGCCACAACTGGACCTAATGGTCAGGGGTCCCTTTACCTTTACCTTTAATTTGTATAAAGGTACCCCTGCCCGTACGGGCCAGTCTTGTCAGACTCTAGGGTTGTGCGCTCATCTCACTCTAGAGGCCGGGAGCCGGCGCCGTCCGCAGACACTTCCGGGTCACGTGGCCAGTGTGACATCGCTGCTCTGGCAAGTCTGCACCAGCGCAGCACACGGAACGCCGTTTATCTTCCCGCTATAAAGCGGTACCTATTTGTCTACTTGCACTTTTAAGGGCGCTTTCGAACTGCTAGGTGGGCAGGAGCTGGGACCTGCATGGAAGCTCCACCCCCCAGTCGTTCTCAGACTCCTTACTGGGTGAGCAACGCAGCCAAGCAACCCAGTTGGAGCCTCCCTCCTCCCTGGCCGGCAGGGAGGGAGGGAGGGAGAGGAGCTGCTTCCTTTGAAACCCGGGGAATTTAAGGGACATCATCAAGAAGGGACAGCAGCGGGACATGGCGCTGGGATAAGGGAGTTTCCCGCCAAATAAGGGACAGTTGACAGCTATGCTCCTGGCGTAGGAGCTTTATCTTACGGATCACGAGGGAAACGGACAGCGGAGACCTGTTGGTGCGGCTCATAAACAGCCGTTTGAGAATCACCTTGTTGAATTTTGCATTGGTCCGTAGAGCAAGAAATCTGTAGAGCTTGACCAGGAGGCGAAGGTAGATATCCTGACTCTTTGGGAATGTAAGAAAGTAAAAAACTTCTGGGAGATGATATATAATGAGATGAAAAAGATGTTGAAATATACATTAAAAAAAACAACCAGAAGCATTTTTACTTGGTATTATAAGTGAGGATATTAATAGACAGGATGTTAAATTGTTTTTATACGCAACAACAGCGGCAAGAGTATTGTTGGCCCAGAAATGGAAGCAAGAAGACGAAAGAAGAATTGCAGACAAAAATAATGGACTACACAGAATTGGACAAAATGACAGGAAGGATTCGAAACCTGCGAGACCAGAGATTCACAGAAGATTGGAAGAAATATACGAACTGCTTGCAGAGCAACTGTAATCAACAAATTACGGTACTAGTAGGACGACAAGAAGTTTTGCAAGGAGAATGTAATCTAAATGTAATAGTGAAAGTAAGAAATGTAAATTAAGTGATAAGGTTCGAAAATTTTCAGATGCGATTGATGGAAGTAAAAAAAAAGTGTATAAGATATAAAAGTATGTTTAATAATTGTTGAAAATGTTATGTTAAAAAACTAATAAAAATATATATATTTTAAAAATATCCTGACTCTTAGGCAGTTTGTGTCAAACCTTCAGGTTCCATGGCAGCGTCAGCCGCTCCTGGGAAAATAGGACCCAATTCTACAATTCTGTGATTATGTGAAAATCTCTATCTCTCTCTTTCACACACACACACACACACACACAAACAACTGACAAATATAGCAGATCCCCCCCCCCGCTTTTCCCCACAGCAAACAATAAAATGTGTCCCATGACCCACATGACAGCGGGAGAGAATCCACGTGAACGGGCAGGCGGGCAAGTGAGCACATGCCGGGATCAGCCGCCACACCTTCAAGAACCCAAAATTTGCACCAGACCCAGAACGAGAAATAAACAAGAAATATCCTCAGTAGAGCAAGTCTGAGAACGGAAAACACTGTTGGAGTGGGGGGAATTTGCAGAGTGTAATCTAAAGCGATTCTAGGCTGAAATCTAATATCTTGATCGAGGGAAGTCATAGTCCTGCTAGATCTTGCCCTGGTCAGACCACACCTTAGTAAAGATCAGGCTTACTAGCTGCTTTGCTTCTCAATATTCTCTGGTTGGCCTAGGGAACCCACTTAAGGACTCTATACGGGCTCTGGAATACCCCATAAGGGAAGGGGAGCAGTTTTTCTTATAACATTTCTTTAGCTGCTTTGTTGAACTAGGTGAGTTTTGGGTTCAGTTCTATCCTCAAAGATTTAGGCTCCAACCCTTAACCCTGGATACCAGGGACTCTGGGACGAAACCCCAGCAAAGTCAACAGGACTTGCTTCTGAGCAGCTGTGTTAGGCTTGCACTGTGAAAGTGGGCGAGGGCTGGCGAGGAAATTGGGGCGGCAGTGTGTGTGTGTTTAACCGCAATAATTCTCTCCACCCTTTCTTGTCGAAGCAGGGGATCTGTTCCTCAACAGCACCCAGACATAGGCAGAAAGGAACGAGGAGGTGAAATGGGAAGGGATCCGCCACGTGCCTGTTTTTCTCTCCCCTCCTTTGAAAGTCCTTCTGTCCCAGAAGATCTCAGCTGAGCCGCTTAGTGGGCCGGGCAAGTGAAAGCCAGGGACCAGAAGACCAGGTCTTGCAGCCACCCTACCTTGGAAGATTCAGGGCAGGCCAAAGGAAGCCCCTTTTCATGCATTGCGGACTGCGGAACTCCCTGCCACAGGAGGGAGTGATGGCGGCCACCAAGCTGGGTGGCTTTAAAAGAGAGCAGGACAAATTCATGGAGGGCTACCGATGGCTACTAGCCAGCATTGCTGTGCTTTGCCTCCACTGCCAGAAGCAGAGATGCTTCTGAATGCCAGTTGCTCGAAACCGCAGAGCGGTCTTGTGTTCGAATCCTGCCCGGTTGGCCTCTATCAGGACAGGAGGCTGGATGAATCCCGCTGGGAGAGGGGGAGAAAAACTTAATTAACCACTCTATCACTTTCAGAAAGCCTAGAGACTTAAGAAGGAAGGAAGGAAGGAAGGAAGGAAGGAAGGAAGGAAGGAAGGAAAGAAAGAAAGAAAGAAGGAAGGAAGGAAGGAAGGAAGGAAGGAAGGAAAGAAAGAAAGAAAGAAGGAAAGAAAGAAGGAAAGAAGGAAGGAAGGAAAGAAGGAAGGAAGGAAAGAAAGAAAGAAAGAAAGAAAGAAAGAAAGAAAGAAAGAGAAAGAAAGAAAGAAGGATAGAAGGAAGGAAAGAAAGAAGGAAAGAAGGAAGGAAGGAAAGAAGGAAGGAAGGAAGGAAAGAAAGAAAGAAAGAAAGGAAGGAAGGAAGGAAGGAAGGAAGGAAGGAAGGAAGGAAGGAAGAAAAGGACGGAGGGTAGGAAATGAAAGAGCAAATTCTAGCGCCCCTTGCAGGAATGGGCCCTGGTGCGATTGCTGCAAAATTGCATCGTGGATAATCCTCGTCTGTCCCCCAGCCCCGGTAGGAACAGAATCTGACTTTGGGGCAATTCAGAGAAGCTATTCAGAGGGCAATTTATAGGCCACCGTCGCCGTCGCTTCCCCCAGCTCCCGGATCAGGAAGGCGTTAAAGAGGCTGAGCCCACGAGAAAGAAGCTTTTAATTAAGGTTGCTGCGGGGAAGCCTTGCCGAACGAAAGGGGGCTTACTCTGTGTGCGCAAAGATTAGACGAGGATCCTGGCCGGCGGGAGGGATTTTAACTCTGCTTCACCGAGAGCTGCAGGAAAAAAGCAATGCCTCAGCACTTGCGAGACGGAGCGTCCTGGAAGCCGCCAAATCTGTATGTTGCTGAGGTGCAGATATATAGTCAGGCAGCGCTCAGATCTCATGCCAGAGAGCAAAAGAGGGGGGCAATGTTTTTCTCCATCCACTGAGGCCTGGAGCAGGCAAAATATTTTTATTTTTTTAATTCTATTCTATTCTATTCTATTCTATTCTATTCTATTCTATTCTTCTCTTCTCTTCTCTTCTCTTCTCTTCTCTTCTTCTATTCTTCTATTCTTCTATTCTATTCTATTCTATTCTATTCTATTCTATTCTATTCTATTCTTCTATTCTATTCTATTCTTTCTCTGAGGAGCTCAAGGTGCCACTTTCAAACTCCTCCCACCTCTCCATTCAACCCCCCCCCACAACAACCCTGTGAGGGAGTCCTTTGAGGTTGAATCCTGACAAGACAGAAGTACTGTTTTGGGGGGACAGGAGGTGGGCAGGTGTGGAGGATTCCCTGGTCCTGAATGGGGCAACTGTGCCCCTGAAGGACCAGGTGCGCAGCCTGGGAGTCATTTTGGACTCACAGCTGTCAATGGAGGCGCAGGTCAGTTCTGTGTCCAGGGCAGCTGTCTACCAGCTCCATCTGGTACGCAGGATGAGACTCTCCCTGCCCGCAGACTGTCTTGCCAGAGTGCCGCATGCTCTGGTTATCTCCCGCTTGGACTACAGCAATGCGCTCTACGTGGGGCTACCTTTGAAGGTGACCCGGAAACTGCAACTAATCCAGAATGCGGCAGCTAGACTGGTGACTGGGAGCGGCCGTCGAGACCATATAACACCGGTCTTGAAAGACCTCCATTGGCTCCCAGGATGTTTCCAAGCACAATTCAAAGTGTTGGTGCTGACCTTGAAAGCCCTAAACGGCCTCAAATGCCCAGTATCCCTGAAGGAGCGTCTCCACCCCCATCGTTCTGTCCGGACACTGAGGTCCAGCTCCAAGGGCCTTCTGGCAGTTCCCTCCCTGTGAGAAGCCAAGTTACAGGGAACCAGGCAGAGGGCCTTCTCGGTGGTGGCACCCTCCCTGTGGAACGCCCTCCCTTCAGATGTCAAAGAGAAAAATAACTACCAAACTTTTAGAAGACATCTAAAGGCAGCCCTGTTTAGGGAAGCTTTTAATGTTTAACAGGTTATTGTATTTTGGTGTTTTGTTGGAAGCCACCCAGAGTGGCTGGGGAAACCCAGCCAGGTGGGCGGGGTATAAATAATAAATTATTATTATTATTATTATTATTATTATTATTATTATTATTATTATTATTATTATTATTAAAATAATTAAATTATTATAATAATTATTATAATTATAATAATATTATTATTCATATTTATTATTATTATTATTATTATTATTATTATTATTATAATTATTATTATTCCCACTGTCAAACAGAGCCAAAAATTGTGTCCCCACGCCCTGCGCCGCTGCCTTCTTGGGCACTTGATAATTTGCTGGGCTTTGCATTGCAACTTAATAGGCTTTATGGCCTTCTCGGGTTGGTCTATAAGGCCTCACGGTGTCTCATTCAAGGATGGCCTTCCGCCCGAACTCCCCTTTCTCACTCGTGAGCTGGCGGGTGGCTTTCTATTTCCTTTCCTTTTCGCTTTGTCCTGAGAGAGAGAGAGGGTGAGTCAAAATAGGCGCTGCCGGGCCTGTGTGCGAATCTCGCCCTGCACCCTGGTTTGTGACAGGGTGTGATGGCGGTTTGGGGAAGCAGCGCTGCACAGGGTGGGGGTCGGATTTGGGCCGGGGTGGTGGCGACGGTAACATCTGCGCAGCTGGGCGTCAGCAGCATCCGAGATGTGAGAAGCAGATGCTAATTATATCTACACAAACGCACAGACACACCCATCGCACTGTGCATCGCGCTGTAGCCTGCAGGCCAGGAGAACTGGGGCGAGCGAAGGAGAATTTGCTTCTCCAACGCGGAGAGAAGGAGCAGGAGGAGGAGGAATGTGGGGGCTGTTTTGCAGTCCTGTGGGTGGTTTGACATGGGAGAGAGCGGTTCGGGGGCAAGCAGGCAGCCTGGGCTTCAAAAAAAGGGTTTCAGAGCCAAAAGGGGGTCGCCTAGGGCGAGCGGAAGCGAGAGCCTGGCCAACTCAATCTGAAATATACTCGGAGTCGAGAGTGGATTTCATGCGGGTGGTGCTGTGGGTTAAACCACAGAGCCTAGGGCTTGCCGATCGGAAGGTCGGCGGTTCGAATCCCCATGACGGGGTGAGCTCCCGTTGCTCGGTCCCTGCTCCTGCCAACCTAGCAGTTCGAAAGCACATCAAAGTGCAAGTAGATAAATAGGTACCGCTCCGGCGGGAAGGTAAACGGCGTTTCCGTGCGCTGCTCTGGTTTGCCAGAAGCAGCTTCGTCATGCTGGCTACATGACCCAGAAGCTGGACGCTGGCTCCCTTGGCCAATAAAGCGAAATGAGCGCCGCAACCCCAGAGTCGTTCATGACTGGACCTAATGGTCAGGGGTCCCTTTACTAGACTTGATAAGAGGGACACAGGTGGCGCTGTGGGTTAAACCACAGAGCCTAGGACTTGCCGATCAGAAGGTTGGGGGTTCGAATCCCGGCGACGGGGTGAGCTCCCATTGCTCGGTCCCTGCTCCTGCCAACCTAGCAGTTCAAAAGCACGTCCAAGTGCAAGTAGATAAATAGGTACCACTCCGGCAGGAAGGTAAACGGCGTTTCCGTGCGCTGCTCTGGTTCGCCAGAAGCGGCTTGGTCATGCTGGCGACATGACCCGGAAGCTGTACGCCGGCTCCCTTAGCCACTAAAGCGAGATGAGCACCGCAACCCCAGAGTAAGTCACAACTGGACCTATTGGTCAGGGGTCCCTTTACCTATTAAGCTCATAGTGGTGAGGAGGAATGGAAGTTCCCCCAGAATGTCTATTTTATATACATTATTTACACAATGGGCCCCAAGTGATTGGCTAATTCCGGAATTCACCTGCAGGCCAATCAGGTTGTGGATTCACTTCCACCTGGAGCTGGATTGGGTTGCTCCTGTGGACCAATCAGATTGCTGCATTCTGGATCCTATTGTTCTAGGACCAATCAGACTGCTGCCTTTTGGATCCTATTCCACTCAGTACATAACACAATCCTTCACTGAAATAAAATTTTAAAAAACCCCTGGGCACATATTCTAAGGATACGAGCGGTGCTGTGGTCTAAACCACTGCCGATCAGAAGGTCGGCGGTTCGAATCCCCATGACGGTGTGAGCTCCCGTTGCTCTGTCCCTGCTCCTGCCCACCTAGCAGTTCGAAAGCACGTCAAAGTGCAAGTAGATAAATAGGTACCACTCCAGCGGGAAGCTAAACGGTGTTTCCGTGCGCTCTGGTTTCCATCACGGTGTTCCGTTGCGCCAGAATCGGTTTAGTCCTGCTGGCCACATGACCCGGAAAGCTGCCTGTGGACAAACGCCGGCTCCCTCGGCCTGAAAGCGAGATGAGCGCTGCAACCCCATAGTTACCTTTTCCCTTTTACAGGGGTGGTTGTGGCCCCAGAGGTGGTCGTGGGATTACCTACAGGGGGCGCTAAGAGGCAGTTTTATTGTTGAAAGGCTTTACTGCCCCTCCCTTTCCCACTTCCTCCCCAGAGCTGAAGAAAGCCGGTTTTGGGGCGCAGACCCGGTACAAGCGCCTTGCGGCTGAAGTCCCTGCTGAAGCGAAAAGCAAGGAAGGTAAAGAGGAGAAGAGGCTCCCATCTTCTGAGGGACATGATCCGGCCTGCAGGGAGAAGCTGCTGCTGATGCAAATGAGGCGCAAGTGGGTGGTCTGGAAATGCCAGCAAGGCTGAACTCCTGCGTAATGTGTTTGTTTTGCTCCACGCGCAGGCCACACCCTCATCAGATACACCCTCTTCTCATACACCTGTAACACCTGGAGAGGGGTCCTTTACCTTTACGTAAGTATACGCACCGGGATGCGGGTGGCGCTGTGGGTTAAACCACAGAGCCTAGGACTTGCCAATCAGAAGGCTGGTGGTTCGAATCGCCGTGACGGGGTGAACACCCGTTGCTCGGTCCCTGCTCCTGCCAACCTAGCAGTTCGAAAGCACGTCAAAGTGCAAGTAGGTAAATAGGTATCGCTCCGGCAGGAAGGTAAACGGCGTTTCCGTGCGCTGCTCTGGTTCGCCAGAAGCGGCTTAGTCCTGCTGGCCACATGACCCGGAAGCTGTATGCCGGCTTCCTCGGCCAATAAAGCGAGATGAGCGCCGCAACCCCAGAGTCGGCCACGACTGGACCTAATGGACCTCCCCGCTTCCGAATGAGTTTGGTTTGGAGCATCTAACCAGGGCGCTGCAGCAGGATCAGGCCATTAGGGTTACCTTCTAGTCCAGTGGCCGGGGGAGGGAACCCGCAATCAGGATTCGAACACAAGAGCCCTCTCCGCTCCTGCAAAGCTTTGGACCAAAAAACCCGAGCGTCCTGATTTTTGTCAGTGGGGTGTTGGAGGGCAGGATGAGCTAGTAAATGCCGTTTCAAGGAATCGTACAGTCAGAAGGGAACCCAGGGGTCATCTAGTCCAACCCTTGCAATGCAGCCTGAGATTCGCATCCGCTTCTGGGTAGCTTTGGGGCGGGGCCAGAGGAAAAAGTAGGTGCGGCGACTAAGGTGGACGTTTGCCCAACGGGGTGGTTTCTACACACACACACGCCCTGGGGTTCACCCCTCTGTCCTCCAAGCCAAGCAAGAGGCGCGGTCCGGGTTCAAGAGCACTTTCCAGGCGAGCAGAAACATCCAAGCCGGAGAAGGAACATTCTCTCATATGTGGTGGGAATGTAAAAAAGTAAAGAACTTCTGGGAAATGATATATAATGAGATGAAAAAGATGTTGAAATATAAATTCTTTAAAAAACCAGAAGCATTTTTACTTGGTATTATAGGTCAGGACATTAATAGGCAAGATGTTAAATTGTTTTTATATGCAACAACTGCGGCAAGAGTATTATTAGCCCAGAAATGGAAACAGGAAGAAATTCCGACGAAAAAAGAATGGCAGACGAAATTAATGGACTCTGCAGAATTGGACAAAATGACAGGGAGGATTCGAAACCTGCGGGACCAGAGATTGACAGAAGATCGGAAGAAGTATATGAATTATTCGAAGAGCAACTGTAATCGACAAATTATGCTAGTAGGACTACAAGAGGTTTTGTAAGGAGAAATATACGAAGTGTTACAAAGTAGAAAAAGATAGAGATATTGGTTATGTGTTTGAAATGTAATAGGGAAGATAAGAAATGCATACTGAGAGATTAGATTGGGAAATTTTCAGACAGGATTGATGGAAGTCAAAAATGTGAATAAGATGTAAAAGTATGTTTAATTACTGTTGAAAATGATACGTTTAAAAAAACTAATAAAAATTATATTAAATTAAAAAAAGAAACATTCAAGCTGGGAGGGAAATAGGGCCTGCGAGGGGCGGGGCCTGGGGAGACTGGGCGGGGCCTGGGGAGCATTCTGAGGGCCAGGCAGGCAGGTCTGAAGGGCCACATTCTGGCCCTGAGGTTGCCCACAGCGGCTCTGCTGAAAGAGGACCTCTATTTGGAGAGCCTTCGGAGGTCTGCGTTGGGCCCCCAAGCCCCAGCCACTCCTCAGCCCCTGCAGACGAGGCCTTTCGACGCGCCCATTTCAAAGACGGGCGCATAAAGGCGCGAGAGATGCAAAGAAGGGTTTTTGAGGCAGCGAAACCAGGCTCCGCAGAAGCCAGATGGCCGGGCGAGTGTCAGGGGATATTCTGTTATCCTTACGTAAACTTCCACTTGCAAACATCCCAGAGACGGAGGCCTGAGCTGCGAAGAGGTGAAGAAGGAGGGAAATATTGCAAAGGACAAGTGGAAGAAGCGATTGCTTGGATCTGGGAGGAGTTAGGTCAGAGGTCCCTTTACCTTTATATATAACACACACACACTTTTGTTCTATAAGTGGCAGAATCCCAAGAACTAGTCTCCCTCCAGTCCCCCAAAAGAAACCTAGCAAAAGGGCCAGCAAGAGATCTTCCTTTGGCTATTGCCAAAGTACAGGATCAGGTTTTAAGGTGCTGGTTTTGACCTTTAAAGCTCTATGAGGCCTAGGACCCTCGTACCTACGGGACCGCCTCTCCTGGTATGCCCCGCGGAGAGGTCCCCAAATGACAACATTTTGGAGGTCCCAAGTCACAAGGTGGTTAGATTGGTCTCAACTAGGGACAGGGCCTTTTCAGTACTGGCCCCGACTTGGTGGAACGCTCTGTCCCAGGAGACTAGGGCCCTGTGGGACTTGACATCTTTCTGCAGGGCCTGCAAGACAGAGCTGTTCCGCCTGGCCGTTGGTTTAGACTCAGTCTGACCCTTATGTTTCCCTCTCCTTATGGTTTTGATTTATCAGTTACTTTTAAAATGAGGCTGCTTGCCAGGTAGGTTAGACTGTGGGTCGGCAACCTATGGCCCGGGGGCCGGATCCGGCCCAATCGCCTTCTCAATCCGGCCCGCGGATGGCCCAGGAATCAGCGTGTTTTCACATGAGCAGAATGTGTCCTTTTATTCCAAATGCATCTCTGGGTTATTTGTGGGGCAGAGGAATTCATTTATTATTTTTCTCCAAAATATAGTCCGGCTCACCGCAAGGTCCGAGGGACAGTGGACCGGCTCCCTGCTGAAAAAGTCTGCTGACCCCTGGGTTAAACAGAGAGGTGCTCTACCCCTGAGTGAGGCCTTTTCTCCCAGATGATTTGGGGGAGGGTGAGCCTCAGCCCGGACGCCTGGGTCCTTTCCCCAGCCGAGAGGCAGGAGTCGGGCTCGGAGCGAACACCCTGTGCTGAGAGGAAGCGAAGCAGCTTTTAATCTGCCACTGCCAGCGTATAAATTATCCATGCCTGTCACCGGAGAATATAAATGAACAGGGAAGGCGGCGCCTGAGAAACCCCACAAGGCACCTCCGGCTGCCGCAGGTTACGGAGCAGGAATGTTAAACGCCTGGCTGGAGACGCAGTTTCCCGGGCTCAGCCCCAAAACCTATTTATAGCCCAAATCGTCCCATAACGCCCCCTCCCCACTCGTAGCACATGGTTGCTGACATTTCTTTTTTCCCAGTGGGCTGCGTGGCGAGGGCCTCTGAGCATGCACAGAGTGGCTCTTGCTCAGCACTCACCTGGCCTCATTAATTTATACACACACACACACACACACACACACACACACACATATCTGCACATATATATATTCATTTATATATATCTGCATATTTCTATATCTATCTATCATCTATCTATCTATCTATCTATATGCATATATATATATATATGAAGGGACGCGGGTGGCGCTGTGGGTAAAACCTCAGTGCCTAGGGCTTGCCGATCGCATGGTCGGCGGTTCGAATCCCCACGGCGGGGTGAGCTCCCGTTGCTCGGTCCCAGCGCCTGCCCACCTAGCAGTTCGAAAGCACCCCTAAGTGCAAATAGATAAATAGGTACCGCTTTATAGCGGGAAGGTAAACGGCGTTTCCGTGTGCTGCGCTGGTGCCGGCTCGCCAGAGCAGCTTCGTCACGCTGGCCACATGACCCGGAAGTTTCTTCGGACGGTGCCAGCTCCCAGCCTCTTAAGTGAGATGAGCGCACAACCGTACAGTCGGACACGACTGGCCCGTACGGGCAGGGGTACCTTTACCTTTTTATATATATATGCCTCGGTGAAGATTTGACGTTTTCATCCCCCCCAAAGTTTTTGATTTGAGTTTCTACTGAAATGAGGCTGCATTTTCATGTTGCATTTGAATCTCGTTTTTAAGTTGTCTTTTAATCCATTGTTTTTATAGCTGGTGTTAGCCGCCCTGAGCCCGGTCTTGGCTGGGGAGAGTGGGGTATAAATAAAATTATTTATTTATTATTATTATTATTTAGAGAGGGAAAAGATCTCTGCGATGGGGAGCCTCGACTTCCTTCCTCCAGACCAACATATCACAATTTTGGAAAGTAGGGAGTAAGAACCATTTGTTTGTTTGTTTGTTGTGTTTATATTGCACCTTTTTCCCCTCCAAGGAGCGCAAAGCGGAGTGTGCATGGTTCTTCCATTCTTCCATTCATCCCCACAACATCCCTGTGAGGTGAGGCCTAGAAAGGGGATTTGAACTGAGACCCGAGTCCGGCGCTCTAACCACTGCACCCCACCACCGGTTCCCACACTACACCCCGAACTTGACTTGAGCCAAGGCCTTTCCTCTCGCCCCTCCAAAACAAACAGAGAGTTCATTTGGTAGGCTCTTATAATCTCAGGGTCTCGGGTTCGAGACCCGCGTTGGGCATAAAACTGGTCATTGGGCTAGACCGTGGGTAGGCAAACTGAGGCCCGGGGGCCGGATCCAGCCCAATCGCCTTCTCAATCCGGCCCACGGACGGTCCGGGAATCAGCATGTTTTTACATGAGTCGAATGTGTCCTTTTATTTAAAATGCATCTCTGGGTTATTTGTGGGGCGTAGGAATTCGTTCATTACTGTATTTCCCCCCAAAATATAGTCCGGCCCCCCACAAGGTCTGAGGGATAGCGGACAGGCCCCCTGCTGAAAAAGTCTGCTGACCCCTGGGCTAGACGGCCCCTCCGGCTCCTTAGTGGCGCTAAGGGGAGGAGGACGCAGGGCCCCTGAGCATGTGCAGAGTGCCTTTGAGCAAGGAAGCCCGGCTCTCTCTCACACACTGCTTACTGGATTTTTGGACACTTGGGGGGGGGGAAATATTCTTCGCCGACCTCTGGAGTCTGACTGCACCCACCTAGGGTGTTGGGTGCTGAACCCCAATATAATAATAATAATAATTTTTCATTTATACCCCGCCCACTCTGGGCGGCTTCCAACAAAACACTAAAATACAATAACCCCCCCAAACAAACACTCCCCCCCATCCCAGGTTCAGGAACCATAGCTGTCAACGTTTCCCTATTTGATAAGGGAAATTCCCTTATTCCGGATAGGATTCCTCGCAAGGAAAGGGACAGCTATGCCCTCCAGTCCGCATCTGCGCCCCCCTCCCACAATAGGGACCCCCAGTTTTCTCCGTCCATCAGCCTCTCATCTGTCTCTCCCCCCCCAACCCCCTTCCTCCCCTTTGCATCCTTTTGAAAGGGGGGGGGCAACCAGTCAGGCGTTGCCATGACATCCCTGCGCCATCACACCGCCCCCTTCTCCCCCCCATCCATCCCCCCCTCTCTCTGCGACATAGTTGGGGGTGGGGGTTAGAGAGAGAGAGAGGGAGAGGAAGGCTATTTTTAGCAGCCCTGAGCGCAGAGCCAGAATGCAAAAGAGGCAGAGGGGGAGCGCCCCCCTCCCCACGTGACGCTGACACGCGTCGCCTCCTCGTCTCCTCCACGCGCATCCCCCTTCCCTTCCCAACCTCGACTGGTCCGTGCGTGACTTGGGAAAAGGATCCCCCCCCTCCCGGCAAAAAAAAAATGACGGGGGGGGTCCTTTTCTGGACTGAACCCCCCCCTCCCTTCCAGAAGTGCCGACCTCTCCGTTGCAGCCCCTTTGGGGTGCCAATTGAATAAAAGAATTGGGGGGGGCAGATAACCTCTTTCTGCATAATCGATCGCACGCACGTCTTGCTCATCGATTTTTTTGGGGGGGGTGGCAAGCACCGTGGGCAGAGCCAGTGGGGTGCAGAGGGGACAGCTGCCCCCCTAAACCAAGTAAATAAATAGAAATAGTTAACTAACTAATTGCATCACAGATATCTGGGTTCTGCCCCCCCCATAGATCCTGGCTAAGCCCATACCAGGCCCCCTTAAATATTTTATTTTGGGGAGGGGGTCGAAGGGACCTCGGGCCCCTAGGAGCTGGCTGCCCTGGTGCTGCTTAATAATAATAATAATTTTTATTTATACCCCGCCCTCCCCAGCCAAGGCCAGGCTCAGGGCGGCTTAAGGGTTGAGGGGGTTTTTTCTGGGGGGGGGGTGTGGAGAGAAGGATTTATGGGCACATGCTTGGAGCAAGGGAGGAGCAGAGAGAATATATGTTTTTGGGGTGGGGGTGTGAAATTCACAGGCAGGGGCAAAAGACCAGGAGGGGAGGGGGGGATTGCCAGGGGATGTGGACAGGATTTCTGAATCGCAGGGGGTTGGACCAGATGACTTTACGGTTTGGTCGCCTGCTTGGCATGTAGAAGGACCCAAGTTCAGCGCCCCGCCCCCCCATGGCATCTCCAGTTGGGCTGGGAGAGATGTCTTCTTCAGCGTTGCTGCTGCCAGTCCGTGTGGACAATATTGGCTAGGAGAAGGCTCCTGTTTGTCGGAGGACTAGAACCAGGAGGAGCTCAGCTCAGCGGCAGAGCATAGAATAGAATCATAGAATCATAGAATCACAGAGTTGGAAGAGACCACAAGGGCCATCGAGTCCAACCCCCTGCCAAGCAGGAAACACCATCAGAGCACTCCTGACATATGGTTGTCAAGCCTCTGCTTAAAGACCTCCAAAGAAGGAGACTCCACCACACTCCTTGGCAGCAAATTCCACTGTCAAACAGCTCTTACTGTCAGGAAGTTCTTCCTAATGTTTAGGTGGAATCTTCTTTCCTGCAGTTTGGATCCATTGCTCCGTGTCCGCTTCTCTGGAGCAGCAGAAAACAACCTTTCTCCCTGCTCTATGTGACATCCTTTTATATATTTGAACATGGCTATCAGCTGCTCAGCATGCAGAAGGAATAATAATAATAATAATAATAATAATAATAATAATAATAATTTATTATTTGTACCCCGCCCACCTGGCTGGGTTTCCCCAGCCACTCTGGGCGGCTTCCATAGAAACCAAGAATAAACTAAAATATCACACATTAAAAACTTCCCTGAACAGGGCTGCCTTAAGATGTCTTCTGAATGTCAGGTAGTTGTTTATCGCTTTGACATCTGAGGGGAGGGTGTTCCACAGGGTGGGCGCCACTACCGAGAAGGCCCTCTGCCTGGTTCCCTGTAGCTGCACTTCTCGCAATGAGGGAACCGCCAGAAGGCCCTCGGAGCTGGACCTCAGTGTCTGGGCTGGACGATGGGGGTGGAGACGCTCCTTCAGGTCTACTGGGCTGAGGCCATTTAGGGCTTTCAAGGTCAGCACCAACACTTTGAATTGTGCTTGGAAACGTACTGGGAACCAATGTAGGTCTTTCAAGACCGGTGTTATGTGGTCTCGGCGGCTGCTCCCAGTCCCCAGTCTAGCTGCCGCGTTCTGGATTAGTTGCAGTTTCCGGGTCACCTTCAAAGGTAGCCCCACGTAGAGTGCATGGCAGTAGTCCAAGCGGGAGATAACTAGAGCATGCGCCACTCTGGCGAGACAGTCTGCAGGCAGATAGGGTCTCAGCCTGCGTACCAGATGGAGACCCGGAAGGTGACCCGGAAACTATAACTAATCCAGAATGCGGCAGCCAGACTGGGGACTGGGAGACCATATAACACCAGTCCTGAAAGACCTACATTGGCTCCCAGTATGTTTCCGAGCACAATTCAAAGTGTTGGTGCTGAACTTGAAAGCCCTAAACAGCCTCAAAGGCCCAGTAGACCTGAAGGAGCGTCTCCACCCCCATCGTCCAGTCCGGACACTGAGGTCCAGCTCCGAGGGCCTTCTGGCAGTTCCCTCGTTGCGAGAAGTGAGGTTACAGGGAACCAGGCAGAGGGCCTTCTCGGTGGTGGCACCCGCCCTGTGGAACGCCCTCCTTTCAGATGTGAAGGAAATAAGCAGCTATCTTCTCTTTAAAAGACATCTGAAGGCAGCCCTGTTTAGGGAAGTTTATAATATTTAATGCTGTACTGTTTTTAACACTCGATTGGGAGACGCCCAGAGCGGCTGGGGAAACTCAGCCAGATGGGTGGAGTATAAATAATAAATTATTATTATTATTATTATTAGACTGGATGACCTTTGGGGATCCCGTGACTTGCAAGGGAGAAAGGGAGGGAGGTGAAGAAGAAGAAGAAGAAAAAAGAAGACAGGAGAGAAAGCAGAGGATGGAGGATGAGAGGCAATTAAGGCGAGATGGATGTAGAGCTTAGAGAGGGGAATGGGTCTGGATGGAGAGGGAGGAAGGGGGCTGCCCCATAGCGCTGCCAATCAGACCCCCCCGCCTCCCGCCCTCTTCCAAGCCCTTCTCCTCGCCTGCCCCTCCAAAATCCTCCGCAGTGTCCCCCCTCTGGGTTCCCTTGCGACGAAGCCACTGTTCTGCACTGTTTGCAAAAAATATATAGGTCACGTCGCTTTTGTGCCGCTGCAATGGGGGGGCGAGGCTGCAGGACCCATTGGCTTTGGCCTGCGCAATCCCTGCCCCCCCAAATCTCCCTAGAGATATCTTCTTCTTCTTCTCACCCTCCTTCCGCCTCGGCCAGGATGCCCTGCGGAGGTTTGGGGGTCACAGCTCTTCACTGGAGGTTTCAAAGCAGTGGATCCTTTTAAGCTGCAGTTTCCGTGCCGCGCTAGTTGATCCCTGGGGGATCCCTTCCTAGGCCACGGTTCTGGGATTCCGAACTGGGGAGCCTAATGGGAGAGGAGATGGGCCTGCGGGCGGCCGGGAGCTGTAGCCCCACAGGTGCGGAGGGCACCGGGTTGGGGAAGGTCGCAAGCCCCACGGCGCCCCCTGTTGGGGAGACCGGGCTTGCTCCCTGCCCTCCATTTTCCCCCTGCAGGTTTCCAGAGGGCAGTTCTGGTATGTTTGCCTCATAATACCCTACCCTCTGGGACTCCTTGCCACTTGATGTACATTTTCGGAAGGATTTTTGCTCAGGCGATCTGAGCCAGATGTGCAGAACGTCGGTGTGTACGTTTCAATTCACTTTTCATTTCTTGCTGATTTTAGCCTTTTTTGAATGTTCCAAAGAGTTTCAAACAGTAAACTTAGTGTTTTGCAAACCGCTTTGGGGTTGTTGTTCCTTTTATATAAGGAAAGGAAAAACTGGCTGGTGTGGAAATTTTATGAAATGTGCTGAATTAAATAAACCTGGGGATTCTCAGCGCTTTGGAAATCCGAATAGGGGAGCTGCAGCAGTGGCCCTGTAGGGAATCTATGGGGCAGAAAACATGGGGCAGAAAGAAGGGTTCACGATCCAGATTCAAGTGAGGCGTACCCAGGCCCTTAGTGGGCAGTTTTGGTGTCAAGGGAGTGCTGCGCATTTGGGGTGGGGTTGAGAAGCGAGGAAATAGGGGCCTGGGAAGGAGCACTGACCTCTCACGTTCCTGCATTTCCTGGGGCTGGACTAGATGGCCTTTGGGGGGTCCCTTCCGGCCTCGATTCCGCGTGCTGCCTCCAAACTTTGCTCCCAAAGCCGGTTTGGGCAAAGGAAGTTCTATTACTCTCCGTGCCGGGAAGAATCCAATTAAAATGAGCCACGGGGCGTCTTTGAACAGCAGACTCGGCTGACGGTGTCCAAATTTCTCCCCCTGCGGAGATGGCTAGCTGATGCCCAGGAGGTGAGCAGGAGGACCTGCAGGCCACGTCGCATAAGGGAGGATTTGAACCCGGCACCTTATGGGGAAGGGCCGTCATAGCTCAGTGGTAGGGCATATACTTGGAGTGGAGAAGATCCGATCGCTAGGCAGGGCCTGAAATCCTGGAGGGCTGCCAGTCCGTGTGTGCCTTCCTGATGGACCCCAGTGGTCTAACTCGCTTCCTAACTGGGGATCGAACCCAGACATTCTGCATTCCTAGCATGTGTCCTCGTCCCCTGCTTTGGGGCAAGGGCTCCTCCAGACGAGGGGCAGCCTCACCCCCCCCCCAGAAGGCACCGGGGTGGATGAGGCACGGGGCACATCCAGGCCATAGCTGTCAACTTACAGATTTGAAAATAAGGGACCAGCAGCCTCGAAAGTAAGGGATCAGCAGCCAAAATAAGGGATTTTCAGAGCACAGGTATGTTCGACTTCTGAGCCAAAGGCAGAAAGCCCAGCCAGCAGCCAAACGAAGCCTCAAACAGTGGTTCCCACAGCGCAGCAACCCGGCAAAGGGGATTCAGCAAGGAAAACCACCCTCACCTCTCCGCTGGGAAGCGCTGAGCAAAGGCGAGTCCCCAGGCAACGCGGCCGATTTGATTGGCACAAGGCATGCAAGCTCCACCCCCCAGTCGTTCTCAGACTCCTTACTGGGTGAGCAACGCAGCCAAGCAACCCAGTTGGAACCTCCCTCCTCCCTGGCCGGCAGGGAGGGAGGGAGAGGAGCTGCTTCCTTTGAAACCCGGGAAATTTAAGGGACATCATCAAGAAGGGACAGCAGCGGGACATGGCGCTGGGATAAGGGAGTTTCCCGCCAAATAAGGGACGGTTGACAGCTATGGTCCAGGCAGCAATCCAACAGGAAGTGTCCTGGCTGTGGCTCCTGTACTGCAGGGGGTTGGGATGGATGACCACATGGGGGCCCTTAGAACACGACGGTTCTGTGATAGGCCAGGTTAGTCTGCCTGGCCCAGCAGCACCTCGACTTGGGCCGATGATGGCGCTCTAGGGCTTCCTGCGGAAAGGGGGGCGGTTCTCTTCTATGATGTGCTTCCAGATCCTTTTAACTGGAGCGAACAGGGACGAGATCTGGGATCCAGCTAAGTTACGCCGGACACAAGGGAGGCGACAGCGTCTGCTACCTTTGGCCGCTGCCGCACATTGGTAGAGCACATGGCGCAAGGCAGAGCATCCTCCGAAGGGGTAGCCATTTTCTAACCGGCCTTATGCCATTTGGAGCCCTCAAGTTGTTTAGGACTACAGTTCCCATCAGCCCCTGCCAATTCCATCTGTTTTGGATTCCCATCAGCCCCTGCAAGATCTGGCTGTTTTGGACTCCAACTCCCATCAGCCCCTGCCAGTTCCTTCTGTTTTGGACTCCAACTCCCATCAGCCCCTGCCAGTTCCTTCTGTTTTGGACTCCAACTCCCATCAGCCCCTGCCAATTCTGTTTTGGACTCCAGCTCCCATCAGCCCCCACCAATTCCATCTGCTTTGGACTCCAGCTCCCATCAGCCCCTGCCAATTCTGTTTTGGACTCCAGCTCCCATCAGCCCCCACCAATTCCATCTGCTTTGGACTCCAGCTCCCATCAGCCCCTGCCAATTCCATCTGCTTTGGACTCCAAGTCCCATCAGCCCCTGTCAATTCCTTCTGTTTTGGACTCCAACTCCCATCAGCCCCTGCCAGCTCTGGCTCTTTGGGACTACAACTCCCAGCACGATAGGATTTGTAGTCCAAGGCAGCCTGCCAGCCCCAGGTTACAAAAGGCTCTTTCCAAGGGTGAAGCCCGGGGGTCTTGCCCCCACCCCACCCCGCCGTAGCCCCCCAAGAGCTCAAGAAGCACACCCAGCAGCTAAATCATTTTTTTTATATATTTACAATATCATTTTCCATTTCTTGCAAGGTTTAAAAATGTGTACAGCATCTCAGCTCGGACCCCCGCCTCCCCCCAAATTGCACCCCAAGTCCCTCTTCTCTCGGAGGCTGGAAGGGGGGGGCGCACAACCCACCCCAGAGGCGTTTCGACCCACCAGCTGCGTCTCGATCGTAACAAACCAACGAAATTTAAAAAAGAAAGAAAAGAGGAAGAAGAAGAAGAGCACCACCTTGGGATTTGTGTTTTTGATTTCAATCGCGCCCTCTTCCATGAGAAATGGTCCTTCTTTTCTGGGGTGGGCGGCAAGAGTCCGCAAGTTCGGGGAGGGGGCCCAGATTTCGGCCGTGGGTGTGTGTGGCCCCCGAGTGCAGGAAAGAATTCGCTTTTTTTCTGCTAAACCCCCAAATCAACCCCTTCCTGGCCCCAAACCTAAAGTCTCATAAAAATAGATTTCTCTCCAGTTCGCAAGTGGGGGAACAATGGCGGCAGGAGGGGAGGCCGACCCTCCTCCTTGCGCCGCCTGAGGCGAGGTTCCTGGCAGCCATTTTGGGTCGCGGCGCATGGCGGTGGGAAGGCGGCCATCTTAAACGGGCCACAAGGACGGGGCGGCGGCCATCTTGAAATGTCGGAAGGGGACGGCGAGGACGATGGCCGTCGTCATCATAGCAAGAATAAATCCTCTGAGTCGGGTTTGCGCCGGCCTGCGAAGCCGACGGGTGGAGGCCGCGCCTGATTTTTTTTAGAAAACGAGGTGGCGGAGGCGTCGTTTCAAGGGGGCCATCTTGAACGGTGGGACGGAGCCGCCCCCGAGGAGGCCACGTCGGTTGGCTTTTGGAAACAAAGAGGGCCGCCTTGGATTTGGCGAACGGGAAGGAGGACGGCGTCGGAAACAAACGGAGGGGAGGCCCCGCGCAGCAACCTTTCGGTTTCGGAGCTGCCGCCGCAGTTGTCGTCCCTCAGGCGGCCATGTTGGGTCAGCGGAGAACATCTGGGCTGCCATCTTGGACCTCCAAACAAAATGGCCTGTGCTTTTCTCCGCCGGCGGACGGATCCGGGATATTGCAGTTGGCGCTTTTGGGGTGAAAAGGACAAAGGGGCGAGGGTTTTTTTGGGGGGGGTCAGCATTTGGCAACAGTGTAAGGCGCTGACATCTCTCATTCCAGAGGTGCATTCGCACCCCACGTTGGAACTTCATTCCGTTCCTTGGCACAGACTTTATTTTTTTTGTGTTCACAGGAGTCCCAGGAAACGCGGTATTTGCAAAAAAAAAACACAAGAGAACAGGCCCCCCTCTTTCCCCCCTCCCAAACAAACAAACAAACAAACCACCCCGAAAAAAATATGCTCCCCAGCCCCATCCAAGTTTGCTGAGTTTGGCACAGATTTCGCTTTTATTCCCCGCCCTCCCACCCTCCCCCGTCTATTTAATCATTTTAAATTTTTGTTTTTGTTCATTTTTTTTTTTACAAAATAATTGTTTTCCTTTTTTAAAAAAATGGAGATATCTATATATATATTTATTTATATTTATAATAAACTTCTTTTATTCTTTTCTTTTTTTAAAAAAAGGAAACCAACTCGGAACATCGCCAAGTTCAGATGGAGTCTTCAGAATGGCTTAAGAACCAAAACCGCCCTCCCCCTCCCCGCGACCGGCCTTCATCCGCTCCCCTTCGTCTTTCCTCTTTCGTCGTCGTCGTCGGAATATTCTGGAAACGATAATGGTCTCCCCACACGCCCCCAACCATGAGAATGAACGCCAGAGGCACGAGAACCGAGGAAGGCAGCCGTGGGGACGGGAGAGAGAAAAGGAGGGGAAAGGAAAAACGAGAGCCAAACACCCATCCAAGAACGATGTGCTTCTGCAAACAAAAATATCACATTTCCCTTTCATGCATTGCAGGGGGTTGGACTGAATGACCTTTGGGAGTCCCTTCCAAGTCTACAATCCTATTCTTCTACGATCCCCCATCTTACTGGAGCCAGCAAGTACGAGGTCGCTCTAGAAAGAGCGTACTACGGCCGAGCAGGGGGCGAGGAATCTCCCTGGGGATCCCAGGAGATCACTGGAAGTGCGTGTGGGTGCATAGATGGGTCCATATTGCACGGTGGGGATGGGAGATGGAAGTCGGGAACGAAGGGTCGGGGGGCGGCGGCGGCACACCCTTTAGACTTCGCCCCTGCGCCACCCCCATCTGAGAAAGAGCCGCCGGCCCTCCCTTCCCCTTCAACCTACACGACCCGGCCCCCAAGCAAAGAGAAAAAAGGCACACACAGAAAAGGAGCGCCTTCGGAGGAAACAATAGCTGGCTCATGCAAGCTAGCCAAGCTGCGTATTACGGGGAGAGAGGCACGCGGGGAAGAAGGCTCAGCCCTGCGGAGGTGGGCATTGATCAGGGGCAGGGTTTGATGGGCAGGCGGAGCTTATGCAGGGCAAACGGGGTGGATTTGGGCGGCAGGATCAGGCCAACGGCCCATCCTCGCAGTGGCCAACCGGATGCGAGCAGAAAGCGTTCTCCTGGTTCCCAGAAGCATCTCTGCCTCCTGTGGCAGGGAGTTCCATAGTCTAACTCGGCACTGCACGGAGAAGGGCTTTGAACATTTCGACTCGGTTTTCTGTGCTAGAGCTTCTCTCTTGAAGGGTGCTGTTTCCCGGCCTCACCCTGCTATCCCACCTGCTCTTTGGGTCGGTTGCCAACCCAGACGTAACTACAGAGAAGAAATCCAAAACTCCATTTCGCTCCAGGAGGAGAGAGGTCGGATCCCAGCCGCATCGTGCGCGGAAAACCTAGCCCAAAGAGGGAAGGAAAGATTGGCCTCCCTGGAAGGAACAAGGGGGAAACAGGTTTGCAAAGGAGGAGGTGCACGTCTAAACCCATCGGAACTGCTTTGTCTCTCGAATGAGAAGCCTGCGTCGCAAGGGGTTGGGCTAGATGACTTTGGGGTTCCCTTCCAGCTGTCCAGTTCTGTCAACCGGAGTAGCCGCCATCTGGTAGGAAAAGGCTGCAAGTCGCTAACAAAAGCACACTCGGCACTTTTGCCAAACTACGTTCTTTGGACAGGGAGAAGCGTAACTTTTAAACCTGTTTCACACCAATTTAAATTTGCGGCTCTCGACAGACCAGCTACTTCCAAGCTGGGGCTTAACGTCATTCATTCCTTCACTGGCAACTGTTGTGTTTTTTTAACTTGCTGGATGTTTCACAGGAAAAGGGTCAGCTCAAAGGAAACGGGGAGGGCGAACGGGCTGGCGTTCCCGACGCCAAAAACGTCCTGCGGCTTGTGCGAAACAAAACAAAATTGCACTTGCACAGATCCTGAAATAAGGACCCACCTGGGAGCACCCACTTTGCAGACGTTTTAGGCAGGGTGCTTCCAGGTGACCTGCGTCTTGCGCCTTGGTGCCAATTTATTTACGGAGGAACTGTTTGCAAGGAAATCGGACGGCATTGCATCAAAGCAAGGACCCATCCTTTAATTTCCCATCGTCCACACATTGTTCACTGGAAACAACTGCTGTCCCAAACTCCCCACCCCGGCTAAAACCAGAGTTTCCCTGTCCTTCAAAAACCCAGAAAGCTCACCTCTTTAAAAGCGCTCCTGACAAGCTTTCTGTGATTTATTTATTTTTAAACGGACATTTTTTATATCGAACATCAAGGCGAGGTTGATTAAAACAGCAAATTGGGTGAAACAGGGAGAATGGACAGGTTAAAAAATCACACCTGAATGTAGGCTGCTCAGGTACGCACCGCCAGGGGCAAATCGATCGCATAAAATTTGGATTTTGTGGGCTTTACCCACACTTTCGTTTGACCCATATTTTGATCATACTGTGTCCCGACCGATCAGATTTGAGGGCTTGCCCGCTGTTCCACGGATGCGCTTTGCAGGGATCTGATCTTGCCCTCTGAACCGGATCTTATCAGATGCGCGGAAAATCCAAAATAGAGGTTTTGCTTAACCGAGCGTCAGTTCCTCTGTGGGTGCGATCGGATCTTTGCGAGGCGTGGCTGCAGAATGGCGAGAGAAGCTCTCAGGGCCCGGGAGAATTAACCGGTAGGCGATAAAATCAAAACATGGGTCAAGAAAAAGTGTGGGTGGCCTCTCTCACTTTCTGGCGCATTTTGCGCATGATGGTAAACGCACGAGCGAGACCCCAGCGCAAGAGCCCTTTCCCCTTCTGTGGTTTCAAGCATTACGGTCTCCGTGAAGGCAGAGCAGACAAATTTGCCTCATTCTCTTTTAAAGCCCTGAGAAATGGCCACTGTCGCAGGGAATTCCAGAGTTTAACTCTGTGCCGCACGACGACGGGCTTTCGCCTGCCCTGAATCCTACGACACTCAGTTTCAGTGGATGCCCGTGAGTTTGTTTTTATGACATTCGTGGGGAGGGGGGGGCAGAAATGGGTATGTTGGCACAAGACCTCCCAGCCAATGATATCCACGCAAAGTGAATTTTGCACCCATGCATGGCTGAATCCCACCCGAAAAGCAGCAAAAGTTCAGAAGTTCGCAAGGAGGGTGTTCAAGAAGAGAGGGGGGGAGTCTCCCCCTACCGCCATAGAAGAGGGGTTGTGGAGGGAGAAATGATCTGGGGGGAGGTCTGGGTTCTCCGAAGCAAAAGGCAAGCGATGCTCCCCTATCCCAAAGAGACTGAAACTCTGACGCCCCACGCCCCGCGATCACCACTCCTTCGTTCCCTTGCTCGGATCTTAAAAAAATAAAAAAATTAAAGCCTGGAACATGCAGTGTACCTTTGCAGGTTTTCTTAACAGCTCCCCCCTCCTCCCCAAATCTTGGAGTCACATCCTTCAGGGGGGGAAGTGGATTTCCAGTTGTTGCATTCAAAATTCCGCCTTGGGAACAAGCTAGTTGGCGCATGCTGCCTGCCCACCCCGACCCCGCTTTGAATCCCCTCTCTCTGGGCTCCCTTCTAGATGCTCCACATCCCCACACTGTTAAGGCCCCCCCACCCAAAAAAACCCAAAAAAACACCTAGTGATTCCAGGCAAAGCTTTAGCTCTTGCACCAAATTGGAGGGAGGTGGGGGCAGAAAATTGCCCCCTGGCGGACAAGAAAGGGTCAATTAACCCTCTGCAAATTGTGCAAGGAAGGCACTGGGATTTTGACAAGTACCCACCCCACGGCGAAGAGGCAGGGCTCGCTCCTCGTTCCAGCAGGGCGACCCTTTTTCGGCAGTTGCGAACCAGCCATCGCTGGGACCACTGCCTTGGGGACGAACCCGCCGCTGCTTCTGCACTCTGGACACACACACCTCCAGGTCTCCTTCCCTTCTCTCCACCTCCGCCACACAGACTCGAAAAAGGGAAAATAAGGGGGGGTGAAAGAAAGGGGGCAGGATCTCTAGCAAACCTCTCTCAGCCCAGAAGGGAATTTGTCTGGGCTGACCGGCTGCTCCCTCCTCAGCAATCAAGCACTGGGAATTTGACGCTGAGCGGACCACAGGGCACCTTCACCACCCAGAGAGATGTTGTGCCAAGGCGAACCGGCTCCTCTCTCTCTTTCTCCCCTCTCTCTGACCTTTGACCCTCCCACCCCTCCTCTCCATCATCTCTCCACTGTCCATTCGTCCATCCAAGCCGAGCCGACAGCTTTGAGTGGCGTCACTGACCCCCCTGGGGGCAGAGGGACTGCCTTTTTTTGTCAATCACAGCCACGGCGGGGACTCTCTTTCCCTACGAGTCAGACTTCCCTTATCTCCACCCGGAAGGACAAAGGATGCCTTTGCCGCCTGGACCCAGATGGACGAGGAACGGCAGACCAATCTTCCTCCCGGGAGCGCCGGCGAAAACCACGGCCGCTGTTCCGCCGCCCGTCCGGAAAACAAGGGTGGGAAGGCGACCCGCTTCTTTGCCTCGTGCCGGAAAGAACCCCCAGCACCCCAAAAGGAAGTGAGATTGCTGGTGCTGCCCTCCTCTGCTGCCATGCCATGCCACGGGTGTCGCCAAAGGGTGTCGGGACCCAAGCAGGGTGGAGAACCGTTGCCAGCCCGTCCGTGCCATGTGCCGTAGGGACAGACGGGCAGACCTCTGAATCGCCCAACCCCTCCGTCTGCTAGACCCCCCTCCCCCCGCAACGTTGTACAAAAGACCCGTCCACGTGGCAGGAAAGGTGGCCCGCTCTTTGCTCGAGCGGGGCGGGCCGGGGCAGCCGAGGGGCACGGAGGGGAGGGCAACTATACGCGGGTGGTAGAGTGAGGGTGGGGCAAGGTGTTGTTGTGTCCGGTGGGGAAGGTGTTGAAAGGGTGAAGGGCCTGCATGCCCGTGATAGTGCTGGGGATCATGGTGATGGTGTTGGGGGTCATCAGGGGCACGTCGTCGGGGGCACGCCGCAGCGCCAGGGTGTAGTCGGGGGGGCAGGCGGGGCGCAGGATCTCGTGGGGCCGCAGCGGCTCCAAGTCGTGGGCGTCGTGCTCCGAGTGCTTGATCTGCAGCGACATAATCTCCTCCTCCTGGCCGCCATGCACCAGGTCGTTGGCCGCGTTGCGCTGGGGGCTGAGCCGACGCCCGCTGCGCAGTTCGTGACGCTTGTCCCGCTTGTAGTACAGGGCGGCGAAGGCCAGGATGTTGAGGAAGAGGAGCGAGGCCCCCACGGCCACCGTGACACTCAGCTCGGTGGAGTAGTCCCGCGAGTCGCCCGGGAAGGGGACGTAGCGCTGGGGGCGGACCACGTCGTCCTCGTCCGGCGGCAGAGTGGGGATGGGCCGGCGGGTGGTGCTGGGCCCCACGCGGGTGGTGGGCCAGCGGGTGACGTAAGGTGGGATGCGGGTGGTGGTGGAGGTGTAGGGCGGCTCGTGGAGGTTGTGAAGGTGGGGGACCAGCTCCAGCCAGAAGGCCACCTTGTTGGCGCGGTAGTTGTCTCGCACCCGGGGCTTCAGGCCGATGTGGAGGTACTGCTTGTCCTTCGTGTTGAACTTGGTCCACACCACCTCCTCAAAGCGGTTGGGCTTCGTGTGGATGAACTTGGTGTCCTGCGGCACCGGCTGGTTGGGGTCCCTGCGGAAAGGGGGAGAGGAGATGGAGATCATCATCGTCGTCATCATTTGTGTTAATTAAAATGCTTTTCAAAATTAATTCCTTTATAAATTTTAACAAACAAACAAGGCAACAACATTTCAACTTTCAATTGATCATTCCACCTACAACTTTCACTCCCTCCCTCCTTGGTTCCCTCAAAATTTCAATTTATGTTGCTTATCATCGTTACTCTATACCATGGTTAGGCAAACTAAGACCCGGGGGCTAGATCTGGCCCAATTGCCTTCTAAATCCGGCCCACAGACGGTCTAGGAATCAGCGTGCTTTTACATGAGTAGAATGTGTCTTTTTATTTAAAATGCATCTCTGGGTTATTTGTGGGGCATAGGAATTCGTTCATTCCCCCCCCCAAAAAAAGGTCCGGCCCCCCACAAGGTCTGAGGGACAGTGGACCGGCCCCCTGCTGAAAAAGTTTGCTGACCCCTGCTCTATGCCTTCACTTTATCTCACAATAAAAACAAAGTTCACTGTGATTTTTGCTGATGGCTGCTCTTGCGATTCGCTGCCCCCTGCAGGAGTCAGGGGACAGCTAAGCTGCCAGAGTCAAGAAGGGCTGCAGGAATTGAGAGAAGCACTGGCTGGCTTTGCGGTTTCCCCGACATTGTGATTTTTGCATAACACACATGTCCTGATTCGCAATATATTGCCAGGTTAAAAATTATGAAACCGATGTCACAATATGCGCTTCAGACAACAATTTGCCTAGCCACTCAGAGATCTGGATTATGTAAGTAAATGCTACTTTTACATCTTCACAAAACAAGGTGTGTGAGAGATGGTTATTTTTAAGTGGGAGAAAAGGAATAATACTAGAGAAAATCCAGTCCGCCTTAAAGCATCTTGGATTATTGTTTCTAGAAGTTAAATCAGCTTCCAAGTTTTAAACTCTGCTGATCTCACCAAGGAAGAAAAATAGCTAAGCAACCTATCTTCTCCTAGTGCATCAATCCATTCGCACAATCGTCTCACCCCGTCTTGGCGAAGTTGGTCCAGTAGGTCATGACGACAGCGCTGAGCATGACGTCGTTCTTGGAGAAGTTGCAGGGGAAGAGGTCGGTGGCGCCGATCATGGGCACCCCGAAGACATAGGGGATCTCGTCCCCGTGGGCTGCGTCCGCCCACTCGGGGCGGGTGTCCGTCTGGCAGTGGTGGTAGAAGGTGTAGAAGTAGACGGGCGACTGGTATTCGGCGTGAAGCTTGGCGGTGGCCACGGCCGGCGCCACCCACTGGTGGTCGGTGAAGAGGGCCAGGAGGGTCTTGCGGCGCATCTCGCCGTTGTCCCGGTCCGCCCAGTCCGTGTACATGAACTTGATGGTCTCGCGAAGGATGTCCTTGCCCTCAGGATAGCCGTAGAGGTTGTCCACGAAGTTGGAGATGGTGAAGTCGAAGTAGCTGGCCGAGATGCCATCCTCACTCTCCATGGAGTCCTCCACGAATTTGAGGCCCTCGCCCTGGTTGACCCCGATGAGGATGTCGTAGTTGAGGAACTCGCCCTGCTGCATCAGGATCTCTGGGTCGTCCGGGACCACGTCCCCATCCACCACGGGCCCAAAAGCGATGTGGTAGCGGGCCGGCTGGATGTCCTGGTCTACCAGCTCCCGGTAGGCCTTGCGCCTCAGGCACTCCACCGTGTCGCTCGTGTCCATGTGGTCGCAGCCCACTTTGGAGGCCAGCATGCGGGTGTACTTGAGGGGCTGGTAGTTGACCGACCAGCTGGAGATGGCTGTGCCGCTCTGTGCGATGGCTTTCTGGAACAGACCTGGAAGGAAAAGGACAGTCAGCGTTCAAGAGGAGAAGAGAATGGTTGGAGAAGCCATTGGGACGTATTATTATTATTATTATTATTATTATTATTATTATTATTATCATTATTATTACGGTGGAACCTCGGTTGTCGAACGTAATCCGTTCCGGAAGACTGTTCGACTTCTGAGACATTTGACAACCAAGGCGCAAAGTCAATGGAGAAATGGACAAGCATGCCTCTTTCTCTTTTTTGAGAAGCATTTTGTTGAATTAGGAAGCCTCTCATCACTGCCTTACTGGCATCCCACACTACACTTAAATCAGTTTATTGATTGATTGTCCTCCCCCTGGCATATTTTTATTTCCCCCCCTTGCTATTAAACTTACAGCAGTTGGGTGTATACCCCCTAGATTACTGCAAGGATTTATCAGCGATTCCTGAAGAGTTTTGTGCTCTTCTCTCTTGGCTACTGAGTTTGTTTTTTTCTTTTATGGAGTAGAGAGCACACTCAAATATATAAATATAATTTCCTGCTTGGATTTTGGCTGACTGAGTGGGATACGCTTTATGGATTGTGAATTTCTATATATTTTTTAAAAACTGGTGGATTCCTGCATAATCTAATTGGGATTATTTTGCTTTGTCCTTCCTTCCTGCTGACTGAAGAAGAAAAGAAGGAAGAAGAGGACAAAAAGTAAAGAGGGAAGGGGGTAGAAGGAAAACTGGAATTGTGAGATATAGACACACACGGTGGTACCTCGAAAGTCAAATGTAATCCGTTCCAAAAGGGCGTTAGACTTCTGAAACATTTTATTTCCAAGGCACGGCTTCTGATTGGCTCTTGGAATCGGAAGAGCCAATCGGAAGCCACTTGTCTGCTGCGCTGGATGTTTGGCTTCTGAAAAACATTCGAAAACTGGAACACTTACTTCCAGGTTTTCGACGTTCAGGAGCAGAAATGTTCAGCATCAGAGACAATAAAAAACCAAGGTTTGGCTGTGTGTGTGTGTGTGTGTGTGTGTGTATTACACACACACACACACACACACACACATGATATAATTTAAGATCAGGCATGTTCAAAGTCTGTTTCGGGGCCTAATCCGGCCCACCAGTCGGTTTAATCCGGCCCTGTTTACTTCTTGGGGTAAAAGCTGAAAAAAAACTATGGTTGGCCCTCTGGTCGGCCCTCACACGTTCACTTCATCAAACCTGGCCCTCTTTGAAAAAAGCTTGGACACCCCTGATTTAAGATGGATCTTCGAATCCTTTCATGGAATGGAAATGGACTAAATAACAAAACAAAAAGGAATAAAATAGCGCACATCTTGACAAAGCAGAAATTAGACATCATTCGCTTACAGGAGACACATATAAAAAGACAACATAGAAAATTACTAATAAATAAAGGTCTGGGACAAGAGTTTATCTATTCTGATAAAACTAAAAAGAGAGGAGTGATGATGTATGTCAACCCCAAACGAGATCCTAAATTCACCTTTAAAGATGAAGAAGGCAGAATGATGGCTATTGAAGTAAGACTAGGTGGAGGACCAATTACTGTAGTGGGAATTTATGCCCCCAATGAACGGAAAACTGATTTTTAAAAATCTGGAAGAAAATTTGTTTAATCTGTGTGGTACTAAAATAATAATGATGAGTGATTTTAATGCTGTTGTTTCCCTTGACTTAGATAGAACTGTACTGAAAATGGATTCAAAAGAAGGGAAACTTCCAAATGCCTTTTTTTAAATATGGTGTCCAATTTTGACTTACCGTATTTTTCTGTGTATAACACAAGGTTTTTTTTATTATTTTAAAACTATGCTTAAAATTTGGGCTTGTGTTATACATGGGTAGTGCTGAGGGGCGATGGGCGATTGGTTGCAGCTGCGAGCACGAGATTCAGTGGCGACAGGGCGGGTGGTTGGTGGTGGTGTGAAGGGCTGTTGGCGATTGGCTGCCGTTGCGTCAACTGGGTGGTTGATTGGCAGCTGCCGGCGGTGATCGGGCAGTCGATTGGTGTCTTCTGTGATGCATGCAATTGTCAGCGTTGGGTGAGCAATCCCCTCCCAAAGCTCAACAACTCTTGACAATCTCCCCCCATTTTCTTAATTTTGAGTCCCCCCAAATAGGGGGCGTCTTATACATGGGGGCGTGTTATACATGGAAAAATACGGTAATTGACCTATGGTGACGTAAGCATCCGTTAGAACGTCAATCTGCTTTTTTATCAAACGCAAACAATTCTTCAAGCAGAATAGACTATTTATGGCCTTCGAAAGAATTAACAACCAGGGTAAAAAGGGTAGAAATTCAACCTAAGACACTATCTGATCTCAAGGCCATCTTGATGACAATAACAGGTGAGAAATGATCTTCGTTTAGGTGGAGGTTAAAAGATGTGGTGTTGCAAAATGAACAAACTGTGAGTAAGGGGCAACACTCTCTACAATAATTTTTTGACCTGAATTAAGTGTAGTGTGGGATGCTAGTAAGGCAGTGATGAGAGGCTTCCTAATTCAACAAAACACTTTTCAGAAAAGAGAAAGGGGGAAAAGAAACAAGAGATATTAGATGCTCGACTGAATAAAGAGAAGGAGTTAATCGCAAAGCCAAAGGAGAAACATGTATGTCAAGCAATTAAACTCCTGCAAGCACCATTTTCGGTGTTAGTTAATAAAGAGATTGAGATGAAAATTAAATTAATGAAACAGAAAATGTTTGAATTTGCTAATAAACCTGGTAAATGATTAGCATGGCAACTCCAAAAAGAAAGACAATCAATAATATTGTTGATGAGGATAAGCATTTGACTAGCCCAAAAGAGATAAGGAAAGCATTTGAAAAAGAAAAAAAATTCTTTATTATACCGTTGTGAGAAGGAGAACTTTTAAAAAATGGATTCTTATTTAAGTGACTGTTGCATACCCCGGAGTATCTAAGGAAAACCAGCAAATTCTAAATACACCCATATCTTTATCGGAACTGCAAATGGTAATAAATCGAATGAAGATGGGAAAAGCATCAGGGCCAGGCGGACTTATTGCAATTTATTATAAAAAGTTTCAGGATCCACTTATAAAACCACTTAAGGACAGCATGAGCAGAATTTTCATGATGGGAGTAGTCCCAGCCTCATGGAAAGATGCATTCATTACTTTGATCCCCAAATAAGACAGCGACTTAACAAAGACCAAAAATTACAGACCTATTTCATGATTGACTGCAAAATATTTGCTACAATCTTGGCTAATAGATTGAAAAGGACATTAACTGAGGCAGTCCACAGAGAACAGGCCGGGTTTTATACCAGGCCGACAAAAGAAAGACAATATAAGAAATGTAATTAATTTAGTAAAAGGCTAAAGATTTATATGATTTGAGGAGAAGCCAGAGTATTATTGTATTATGAGGCAGCTTGTTTGTGTTGGTTAAAAGAATGGATTGTATCGGACAATGCAGACATTTTAGATTTAGAAGGTCACGATTTAAAATTCAGCTGTCATGCATGTCTTTGGCACGGGAAGGCTAAAATCTATGAGAGTTTTTTGAACCACAATCTTAGGAAGTATCTATATAGAGTCTGGGAGAAATAGAAAAAAAACTGCTGGAAAGAAAAACACATTTACGGTTCTCTCCCACTGAAGCAATTGCAATTAAGAGAGTTAATATGGACAGGCGATGGGTGACTTACAGGGAACTGGGGGACAGGGGACCCAAACTGAAATCAGTGGAAAACTTAAGGAGTCAAGTTATGGATTGGTTGCAATATCACCAGATATATGAAATGTTTAAATTAGATAGGAAGAATGGATTACTGGACCAAAGCTCACAATTTGAAAAGGAATTCTTACAAAATAAGGATAAACTTCTGCCTAAAATGTATTATTTTTTATTAGAATGGGAAACAAAAGACAAGCTAGTTAAAGTTTCAATGAGACACTGGGCAATAGATATAGGACACAATGTAGATGTTAACCTCTGGGAGAAGCTTTGGAAAAGCAAAGGTCGGTATAGTAAAAGCTATGGATTCCCCAGTAGTGATGTATGGAAGTGAGAGCTGAACCATCAAGAAGGCCAATCGCCGAAGAATGGATGCTTTTGAATTCTGGTGCTGGAGGAGACTCTTGAGAGTCCCATGGACTGCAAGAGGATCAGACCTCTCCATTCGGAAGGAAATCAGCCCTGAGTGCTCACTGGAAGGACAGATCCTGAAGCTGAGGCTCCAAGACATTGGCCAGCTCTTGAGAAGAGAAGACTCCCTGGAAAAGACCCTGATGTTGGGAAAGATGGAGGGCGCAAGGAGAAGGGGACGACGGAGGACGAGATGGTGGGACAGTGTTCTCGAAGCGACCAGCATGAGTTTGACCAAACTGCAGGAGGCAGTGGAAGACAGGAGGGCCTGGCGTGCTCTGGTCCAGGGGGTCACGAAGAGGCGGACACGACTCAACGACTAAACAACAACATTTATTGAAAGAGAATGATTTGAAAATGATTCATGGATGGTACCTAACTCCGAGAAGGTTGGCTAAGATTTATAAAACAGAATCAGATAAGTGCTGGAGATGCAAAGATGTGGATGGAACATTCTTTCATATATGGTGGAACTGTAAAAGGGTAAAAGCATATTGGGAAATAATTTATAATGAATTGAAAAAAATGTTTAAAAGAGTCCCAAAAAAAGAGTCCTTTTTGTTGGGAATAACCCAGACAGAAATTCCTAGGTGTCAGAAAAGCTTATTTATGTATGCAACATCTGCAGCCTGTGTTTCGTTAGCCCCAAAATGGACAGGGAGCAAAATGCAGAACTTGCAGATTTGACACATAGAATAAGAGAGCAATAGCGCTGAGAGGTGTTTTCTTAATTTGGAGTCTCCCAAAATAGGGGGCGTCTTATACACGGAAAAATACTGTAATTTTTGACGGCTGTAAAAGTGGGAAATTGATTTGAATGATTATAGTAAAATATGCAGGAATGTATGATACGTAAAATGAACCAAGGAAGGAGAAGAAGGGAAGGCATTTGATATTTTAAAGTTTGTAAAATGTTTATTTTGAAATGTAAAATAAAATAATAAAATAATAATAATAATAATAATAATAATAATAATAGCCAGTCCCCAAAGGCCTATGGGAATGAAACAGTCTTTGCCTGCTGGCAGAAGGACAACCAGGAGGGAGCCTGTCTGGCTTCTCGAAGGAGGGAGTCCCAAAGTCTGGGAGGAGCCACCACCGATAAGGCCCTGCCTCATGCCCAGCTCAGCCAAAGCTGGCTGAACGGAGACTGGGGCCTAAGCCCCCCCCAAAAAAGGGGGTGTTCTGTGGGGCGGGACCAGATCACGGGTACTTAGGCCGGATCCTAGGCCTGTTCAGTTTGGCCACACGGGTAAATAACTATTTCAAAGGTTTATTTGAAGGCAGCCCTGTTTAGGGAATTTTTTAATGACCGATGTTTTAATGTATTTTTAATATTGTGTTGGAAGCCGCCCAGAGTGGCTGGGGAGGCGCAGGTCAGTTCTGTGTCCAGGGCAGCTGTCTACCAGCTCCCTCTGATACGCAGGATGAGACCCTACCTGCCCGCAGACTGTCTCGCCAGAGTGGCGCATGCTCTGGTTATCTCCCTCATGGACTACTGCAATGCACTCTACATGGGGCTACCTTTGAAGGTGACCTCGAAACTACAACTAATCCAGAATGCGGCAGCCAGACTGGGCACTGGGAGCGGCTGCCGAGACCACATAACACCAGTCCTGAAAGACCTACATTGGCTCCCAGTACGATTCTGAGCACAATTCAAAGTGTTGGTGCTGACCTTGAAAGCCCTAAATGGCCTCAAAGGCCCAGTAGACCTGAAGGAGCGTCTCCACCCCCATCGTTCTGTCCGGACACTGAGGTCCAGCTCTGAGGACCTTCTGGCGGTCCCCTTACTGCGAGAAGGCAAGTTACAGGGAACCAGGCAGAGGGCCTTCTCGGTGGTGGGGCCTGCCCTGTGGAACGCCCTCCCTTCAGATGTGAAGGAAATAAACAACCACCTGTCTTTTAGAAGACATCTGAAGGCAGCCCTGTTTGGGGAAGCTTTTAACGTTTGATGCATTACTGTATTTTAATATTGTGTTGGAAGCCGCCCAGAGTGGCTGGGGAAACCCAGCCAGATGGGCGGGGTATAAATAATAAATTATTATTATTATTATTATTATTATTATTATTATTATTATTATTTCCACTCTGTGCTGCCTTAGCTCGCTCTGCTTTGCTTTATGCCAGTTTCTTGTGTGCGGGATCGTTTTTCCAACCTCCCGAAACCCTGCGAACCCGCCGCCACAACACCGAACGAGCTGAGCGCTACCTTCCGAGTGGTGAGATAAGATGAGGAGGTTGACGCACGAGGCCCCAGCTCCCGAACCGAAGATGGTGATCCGTTCCGGGTCGCCACCGAAATGCCCGATGTTCTCGTTCAGCCACCTCAGGGCTTGGATCTGGTCGAGGATCCCATAGTTTCCCTTGGCGGACTGGTCGCCGGTGCTCATGAAACCTGCCAAGGGGAAGGGAAGAAAGGAAAAAGCCGTGTCAGGAGGAGGAAGAAGAGGACGAGGGTCTAGGGGGAAAGGCGCGATTTAGTGCAGGCCGATCCACCTACCGTATTTTTCGCTCTAGAGGACGCACTTTTCCCCTCCAAAAATTAACGTGTGTGCGTCTTATGGAGCGAATGCAGGTTCCTTGGCTTCAGCGATAGCAACGCGAAGCCTCCGAAGCGCAGAGGGAGCGCTCCCTCCGCGCTCCGGAGGCTTTGCGTTGCTTTCGCTGAAGCCTGGAGAGTGAGAGGGGTCGGTGCGCACCGAGCCCTCTCGCTCTCCTGGCTTCAGCAGAGAGGGAGAGCTGCGCAGCGCCCCTTCAGCCAAGCGGGAGGAGAAATGGAAGGGGCTCCGTTGCTCCTGCCGCTTCGCTGAAGGGGCGCTGAGCAGAGAGGGGGCGAATTTTTTTTCTTGTTCTCCCCCTCTAAAACAAGGTGCGTCCTATGGTCCGGTGTGTCCTGTAGAGCGGAAAATACGGTAAATTTAGGCTGCGTACGTCTTAAAACACAGCCGGGTCGTTGCTTTTTCTCAATCCGGATCAAGGCTGGTTTGGGAGAAACAAGGTGTGTGCACAGTAAAAGGTAAAGGTACCCCTGCCCGTACGGTCCAGTCGTGTCCGACTCTAGGGTTGTGCACCCATCTCACTTAAGAGGCCGGGGGCCAGCGCTGTCCGGAGACACTTCCGGGTCACGTGGCCAGCGTGACGAAGCTGCTCTGGCGAGCCGGCACCAGCGCAGCACACGGAAACGCCGTTTACCTTCCCGCTATAAAGCGGTACCTATTTATCTACTTGCACTTAAGCGTGCTTTTGAACTGCTAGGTGGGCAGGCGCTGGGACCGAACAACGGGAGCTCACCCCGCCGCGGGGATTCAAACCGCCGACCATGCGATCGGCAAGCCCTAGGCACTGAGGTTTTACCCACAGCGCCACCCATGTCCCTGTGTGCACAGACACACACACATATTTCTTTTGATAACAATAATCATCTTATAATATTTGTATTATTTATATTCCGCCCGTCCGGCTGGGTTGCCCCGGCCACTCTGGTAACTCTGATTTCCGGGGGAAACCACACACACACACACACACACACACACACACACACACACACCTTTTGATGCCTCAGATCCCTACTTAAAAAAAAAGAAACAGATTCAAATTCCCTCAACTTTCTAAGCATCTGAGTAAGCTTGTCTTTAATAATAATAATAATAATAATAATTGTTAAGTTGTGGGTGAACATATCAGATGACACAGCGATTCTTCAGACAGCTCTTGTTTATTCACAGGCCAGAACAGAACTGAACTGAAGGGTTCAGCCAGCCTGCTTACATAGAGCTCCAGTACAAAGCAACAGTAACAACTTTCTGTTACTATCCAATCATTGAACGTCACTTTCAATTCCTTATTTGCATATGCGGACCTGAGTGAAAACTATCTACATTATCCCCCTGCTGGCCCAGGGTGAGAACTTCAGTACATAATAATAATAATAATAATATTAATATTAATAATAATAATAATAATAATAATAATAATAATAATTTATTACTTTTACCCCACCCATCTGGCTGCATTGCCCATCCACTCTGGGCAACTTCCAACAGAACATAACATGTTTTTATTTTATTTTTTCAAATTTTTTTTAATGGTTTTCACAAAATTATAAACAGACACTAAACGATCGGGTTCTTAAAAATGCGGAAAGCAGGAATCACAAGATCCCATAGCAGCGCCAATTCTTTTTTATATACCGTATTTTTTGCACCATAACACTCACTTTTTTCCTCCTAGAAAGTAAGGGGAAATGTCTGTGCGTGTTATGGAGCGAATGCCTGCGGGTGGCGGGGGGGATCTGCTGCAGTCGTGAGCAGAGGATCCATGGTTCCCCTTCCTTCCCTCCTCCATGGTTACAAAGCATGGATCCACATGGATCCTCAGGATTTTTGCATTGGCTACTCCAAACTCACTGTCAGATCACATGTCTGTGGCCACAGCATGAACCACAAAAATCATATATCCACTATTTTGTTTAGAATATTTTTTTTCTTGTTTTCCTCCTCTAAAAACTACGTGCGTGTTATGGTCGGGTGCGTGTTATAGAGCGAAAAATACGGTATATATAGTCCTTTCTTTCTTTCTTTCTTTCTTTCTTTCTTTCTTTCTTAAAGATTTTCTTGTTTTACAGAAGTATGTGTAATGTCTCTCGTATTTTTTCCGTGTGACATTTTTACAAATCAGTTTCATTTGTTGAGACATTGGGGGGGGGGAGATGAGGGTGGGTTGGGTGTGATGTTTCTATTTTGCTTAATTTATGTAGGGTTTGGTGTCAGTATTGCTCGTGCAGGTTCTCTGCTGTTCATTTGTGTTTCTTTGGTGGTGAGAGAGGTTGGGCTTGGCCTAGGGTGTGGTTGTTTGTGGTTGGCTGTGGTGGTCTTTGTTTTCATGTGTGAGTGAGGTGGGTGGGTGTTTTGGATCAGGTTAGCCATATTGATTCGTATGCTGTTGGTGGGTTTTTGTCATTGTCTTCTTGGGCTGTGTGTGTGATAAAGGGGAGCCGTACCGGGGTGAAGGCGTCTTCTTCTATTTGTCCCCGTGTCAGTTTCAGTTTATTGCTTAATTTTTCTAGTAGGGCTGTTTCCCATACTATTTGGTACCATTGCTGTTTTTTTTTAGTCATTTAGTCGTGTCCGACTCTTCGTGACCCCCTGGACCAGAGCACGCCAGGCACTCCTGTCTTCCACTGCCTCCCCCAGTTTGGTCAAACTCATGTTTGTAGCTTCGAGAACACTGTCCCACCATCTCATCCTCCGTCATCCCCTTCTCCTTGTGCCCTCCATCTTTCCCAACATCAGGGTCTTTTCCAGGGTGTCTTCTCTTCTCCTGAGGTGGCCAAAGTCTTGGAGCCTCAGCTTCAGGATCTGTCCTTCCAGTGAGCACTCAGGGCTGATTTCCTTCAGAATGGATACGTTTGATCTTCTTGCAGTCCATGGGACTCTCAAGAGTCTCCTCCAGCACCAGAATTCAAAAGCATCAATTCTTCGGCGAATTGGTCCAGGCTTACTCCTGACTAGTCTCTCCAGTGTCTGGTTATGGTGTTTCTGGCTGCTGAGAGCAGGTGGGTTATGAGTTCTTTGTGGTGTAAATGGGCATTGTTGTCTTGGAAGATGTTTAGTAGGGCCAATTCTGGGGTGATGTCTAATACTTGCTTAGTTATTTTACATATTTCTCGTATGGCTGTTGTCCAGAATAGTTGGATTTTGGGGCACTCCCACCACATATGGAGGTATGTGCCTGTGGAGGTGCACCCTCTCCAGCATTTTGGTGAGGTTCCTGGGCGTATTAGTAGCAGTGCCAATTCTGCCAATCAAAGCAGCTGCGTTTGGCAAAGCGACTTTGCAGGTAAACTGGTCCCCCTCTGGATGTGGTACGGATTCCTTCAGGAGGTAATGGAGTCCCCTTCCTTGGAGGTTTTTAAGCAGAGGTTGGGTGGCCATCTGTCATGGATGCTTTAGCTGAGATTCCTGCATCGCAGCTGTGCTGGTCCCGGGGGGAGGTTACCGTGAGGCGTGGTCAAAGTCCGGTCCTGGGCCGAGGGTCTGGAGACAGTCCACCAAGGGCGAAGCGGGGTCCGAAGCAAGAAGCCGGACGTGGTTGGGAACTCCGGGAAAACAGGTCTGGGTGCTGGCAGAAACAGGTTTCCAACGTCGTTGCTCCCGCAACCTGGGACTGGGCGGACTGGCCTTTATCTCCTCTGAGGCCTAGGGTGGTCCCGGCCCACCGGTGACCCGCCTCTCCTGGCCTGGAGGCGAGCAGTCCTCCTGAGAGAACCCAGTTCCCTCCGCCTCTCTGCCCTGAGCCTCTGCAGCTCAGGAGAGGCTGGAGGGTTACTGGACCCAGGGGCAGCTTCACCTTCCCCTGACATGGCTGGGAGAGGCACACCTGCAGGCAGTGGGTCCTCAATCGCCTCCGGAGCCAGAGTGGATGCATCTGGTGTCTGCTCCTGAGGATCCAGCACAGGTGCGGGCCCTTCAGACTCAAGCCCCTGCCCCAGCTCAGCCGGCCCTGGAGGCGGGGACTCCTGTGCAGGCTGGGACTCCTCAGGTTCAGCTTCTGAATCAGACTCCCAGGCCATCACAGCAGCGGGTTGGACTAGATGACCCTGTTGAATGGTTTCTTTAAATGTAAAGGTTCCTCATTGTTCCACCCGATGTGTATGTCTTTAAGGGGCCAGAGCAAGATAACGAGACCCAGCTTTGCAGCTGTGAAGCATAGCAGGTGCTGCTGAGTTGTATTTGATTAAGGTGTGTCAGCATTTGGGTGTAGTATATAAGGAGCAGCACCTAGCTCTCCCATTACCCTGGGGGATGGGTTGGTGGTTGGGTCTGGTTTGTTGTTAATGTATTTAGTGTAAAAGGAGTTTTTGTTTTTCTTATTAAAACCTTGTTTAAGTTATTTTTGAGTCCTTTTTTTTTAATGCATGGTCTCCCCAGCAAGCTCTCTGCGCTACTAAACTGCAAACAGCCAACAGACCCCTGGGTCTCTTCCAATTCTATGATTTTATGATTCCATGCTTCAAGTCCAACTGGCTTCCCCCCCGCCAAAAAAACCCCCCAACATCTGGCAGGCACCAGGTTGCAGCAGAGGAGAGGCTGCTCCTAGAATCATAGAATCATAGAGTTGGAAGAGACCAACCCCCTGCCAAGCAGGAAACACCATCAGAGCACTCCTGACATATGGTTGTCAAGCCTCTGCTTAAAGACCTCCAAAGAAGGAGACTCCACCACACTCCTTGGCAGCAAATTCCACTGTCAAACAGCTCTTACTGTCAGGAAGTTCTTCCTAATGTTCCTCCTAATGTTTCTTCCTAATAATAATAATAATAATTAATAATAAATTTTATCTATACCCCGCCCTCCCCGGCCAGAGCCGGCTAACAGCAATAAAATAAAATCACAGTAAAAACAGAATAGGGGGAAAAGAGAGGGAGGAAAACAAACCAATTTAAAATACAGGTTAAAATGCAGTCTCATTTTAAAATAGCTGATAAATCAAAACCATAAGGGGAGGGAAACGTAAGGGTCAGACTGAGTCCAAACCAAAGGCCAGGCGGAACAGCTCCGTCTTGCAGGCCCTGCGGAAAGATGTCAAGTCCCACAGGGCCCTGGTCATTTGTGACAGAGCGTTCCACCACATCGGGGCCAGTACTGAAAAGGCCCTGGCCCTAGTTGAGACCAATCTAACCACCTTGCGACTTGGGACCTCCAAGGTGTTGCAATTTGTGGACCTTAAGGTCCTCCGTGGGGCATACCAGGAGAGGAGGTCCCATAGGTACGAGGGTCCTAGGTCTTAACTTCCTCCCGTTCCCGATTCAACACACAACACATAGGGAAGCTCAGCAAAGTGATCGATCGGAAAAGGTCTTTCTTTCTTTCTGCCTCTGCTCAACGCTCCCATCTGCACGGCCACATCTCCTTTAAAATTAATCATCGCTCCATCCCGGGGGCGCCCGCTTTTTTTCCTTTTTTTGCTGGAGATAACGAGGCCTCGCCGTTAATTATTAAAAGCTTTTTAATGAAATATTAATTTCGACTGCGCCTGGGTAAATTTCACACCCGCAGGGGGAGCGGAGGTGAGAGGACGGGGCCGAGACGGGGCTCGAACCGCCGATCGGGCTGAGCCTCGGAAGAGGGGTCCACGCTCCAGGTCGGAACCTCACCCACCCCCCAGCACCCAGAGGCCGGCGGGAGACCCCCTTCTCACGTTACACAATGCCTGCGCGTGCATCTTCCCCTTTGCAGAAGGGATATCGTAGCTGAGTCGATAGGGCACCTGGTCCCGGGTTCAAATCCCTCATGGCTTCTCCAGGCAGGTCTGAGCTAGATGGAGCCAGAGTCTGTATCCGCTTCCTATCGTCGGCAACCGTCTGTCTCGAGAGACAATGGAGTGCGCTTCCGGGGTGAAGCCAAACCACTGCGTCAGCAGCCCCAAAGTGACCTCCTTGGGGTCCAAGACTGGGCAGTGTGTGTGGAGTTCCTGGGCTTCCCAGACGACAAGACCCACCTCTCAGCCTCGCAGGTGTGGCCCAAAGGAAAAGAGAGTAAGATGCTTGGCACCAGTTCAACCACCTTAGGGACTCCATTCCAGATTTGTAGGTCTGTATAGTTAAAGCTCTGGTTTTCCCAGTAGTGATGTATGGAAGTGAGAGCTGGACCATAAAGAAGGCTGATGGCCAAAGAATGGATGCTTTTGAATTCTGGTGCTGGAGGAGACTCTTGAGAGTCCCATGGACTGCAAAAAGATCAAACCTCTCCATTCTGAAGGAAATCAGCCCTGAGTGCTCACTGGAAGGACAGATCCTGAAGCTGAGGCTCCAAGACTTTGGCCACCTTGTGAGAAGAGAAGACTCCCTGGAAAAGACCCTGATGTTGGGAAAGATGGAGGGCACAAGGAGAAGGGGACGACAGAGGACGAGATGGTGGGACAGTGTTCTCGAAGAGACCAGCATGAGTTTGACCAAACTGCGGGAGGCAGTGGAAGACAGGAGGGCCTGGCGTGCTCTGGTCCAGGGGGTCACGGAGAGGCGGACATGACTAAACGACTCAACAACAACAACAAATAGCATTTCCTCCTGACCCTTTTCTTCTCCCGAAGATGTCCCACAGGGCAGCAGAGTTTGAGGATGAGAGTTTTACTTCTCTGAGATGGGCGAGCCCTGTCTGCCCCTCTCTTCCCTCTACAGCAGCCTTTCTCAACCTGCGGATCCCCAGATGTTGTTGGACTACAACTCCCATCATCCCTGAGCTGTGGCCTTGCTAGCTAGGGGTGATGGGAGTTGTAGTTCAACAACATCTGGGGACCCACGGGTTGAGAAAGGCTGCTCTACAGCAAATGCAGGAACTGTCTTCTTCATCATCATCATTTTATTATCTACAGTGGTACCTCGGGTTAAGAACTTAATTCGTTCCGGAGGTCCGTTCTTAACCTGAAACTGTTCTTAACCTGAAGCACCACTTTAGCTAATGGGGCCTCCCGCTGCTGCCGCTCCGCCGGAGCACAGTTTATATTCTCATCCTGAAGCAAAGTTCTTAACCTGAAGCACTATTTCTGGGTTAGCGGAGTCTGTAACCTGAAGCGTATGTAACCTGAAGTGTATGTAACCCGAGGTACCACTGTATACCCTGCCCATCTGGCTGGGTTTCCCCAGCCACCCTCGGCGGCTTCCAACAAAATATTAAAAACACAATAAAAGATCAAACATTAAAAACGTCCCTAAACAGGGCTGCCTTCAGATGTCTTCCAAAAGTCAGATTGTTGTTTATTTCCTGGGAGGGCGTTCCACAGGGTGGGTGCCACTACCGAAAAGGCCCTCTGCCTGGTTCCCTGTAACTTCATTTCTCGCAGGGAGTGAACTGCCAGAAGGCCCTCGGAGCGGGACCTCAGTGTCCGGGCAGAACGATGGGGGTGGAGACGCTCCTTCAGGTCTGCTGGGCCTTTGAGGCCGTTTAGGGCTTTCAAGGTCAGCACCGACACTTTGAATTGTGCTCGGAAACGTCCTGGGAGCCAATGTGGGTCTTTCAGGACCACTGGACCCACTCCTAGTCTCGTCCGCTACATCTGCCAGAGTCTGTCTTCACATACAGGGAAAGACCCTAACTCACTGAGGGTTTGAGACCCGTCTGTTGCCCTCGCCTAGTTCAGCCGGCAGTCGAAGCTGTTCCCAGGGTGTGGCCCCTGTTGCACGCTGGCAGCTTCTAGGAGCCACAAGTGAGAGCTGAGTGCAGGCGTGGGGCCAAAAGGTGGACAAACTACCCCAGAAGGAGCACAATATGTTCCCTCGTCCAGCTTGCTAAGTTCTTATTTATAGCAGCCATTCCTTCAGATCAAAGAGGATTAGAATCTTGCGTTATTTTAAGGGAATTTGGGCATAGCTCAGGGAGTAGCGCTGCCTTGCATCCAGAAAGTCCCAGGTCCAGGTCCTCAGAATATCACCTGCCCCAAACCCTGGAGGGTCGCTGCTGCCAGCCAGTGTGAACAATATTGAGGTCGACGGACCCCAAAGGTCTGATTCGGCAGCTTCCTATCTCCCTAACGGCTCTCCTGTGCACATAACGCTCATCCTAACGTACAAGTAGAATCACGGAATTGCCAAGTTGGAAGGGACCCCGAAGGTCATCCATTCCAACCTCCTGCAATGCAGGAATCTTTAGCCCAACATGGGATTCGAACCCACAACCCTGGGATCAAGATTCTACCAACTGAGCTGTCACAGCTATTTTAAGTCCAGGGCAAAGGTGCATCATTGCTTGGCTATCCATGAGGGTCAATTCGGAGTAGAAAGAAATATGTTTTAACAAAACACCTTGCTTTACTTTTTGGCATATGGGCAGGGAACAGATTGGCAGCACACGGAACTGTGTACAGAACTGTTCCGAGATCAGAACAGGAGGCCAGATTTTTCTCTTGCCACGCACGACTTCCAGAACGCAACACCGGTTTTCATTTCTCCGATTTTTCAAAATACGTCCGTCGCAGAAACCAAGACGCCCAAAGGCTTTCCCACACATCTTCCCACCGCCTCTGCGTCCGGCCTGCTGTGCCTGGTGTATTTATTTCATTTGATTTCAGTTAAAGATTACACACTGCTGGCTTGTTAAAAGCAACAAGCTCAAACCAGTTTACAAAAGAAGAAGAGAGAAAACGACAAAATTACCAGCACAGAAATTGCCCACAACAACAACAACACTTTAAAACTTTAGAAAAGTTATAACGTGACGATCGACTGAAATCTGCATCGAGTTGTTGGCCGCAATTTGTTTTTAACTATCCGGCCGTTTCTTAGAAAGCGCTGCATTTTTAGGCGTCCGTTCCTCCCCGCCCCGCCAAACCAGTCTCGATCCGAATTGAGGCAAAATGAACGCTTCGAGCCGGTGGCACGCACGCAACGCGAGAATGGCGGAGGAAAACGAAACCTGCGATTGTGGAGAGCAACTATGTTAGGGGAAACGAGAGAGGAAGAGAAAGAGAAAGAGAAAGAGAAAGGGAGAGAGAGAGAGAGAGAGAGAGAGAGAGAGAGAGAGAGAGAGAGAGAGAAGTCAAGATTTTGGGCTCCGTTCCCCCAGCCCACCCCAGCGAAGCCCCCCTACCCAGCACGCCGAGCCGGTAATTCATGGTGACGACTATGACGTTCCCGTAAGCGGCCAGGACGCTGCCGTCGAACATGTTCCCGGTCCCCTCCATATAGGATCCGCCGTGGATAAACAGCATGACCGGTTTCTTGCCGCTGTCCCGGATATCTGCGGGGCGAGAAGGGAGAGATGGGTGCCGTGAGGCTGGGACCGTTCCCTCCGCGACGGCCTCTCGCCGTTCCTCTTTGGGAGGAAGGATGGAGAGGTTCTCCCCTAGCACGCGGCAGACACGCCAGCTCCTCTCTGCGCGCTGCTGTTCCACGAATGGCAGGGGGTTGGGATGGATGACCTTTGGGGTACCCACTTCCGACTCTGCCGTTCTGAGAGTCCATGAATACAGAGCAGGAATGAGGAGAGCTGGGAGGTGAGAGGGATGGGAAAAGGGGGGACCGGGCAGCGTGAGTTCTCGAAACCAGGCACTCACGGGACCCCTGAAATTGTTGGGCCTTTGGGAGTCAAGTTGCCTGACGGGTTAAGGGTGCTGAGCACCCTGAGGAGACCCCTATTCCCCTCACACAGCTACAGTCCTCCATCCCTTGAAAATAGGAGTGGATTTGTTAAGCCACTTTGGGAACTGTAGCTCAGAGAGGGGGGTCACCTCACGAAGCCCACCGCCCTTAACCGAACCGCAACTCCCAGGATTGCTTGAGGGAAGCCAATTTTGACACTCCATGTCCCTTCCCAGGGAACTCTGGGAATTGCAGGCCTGCAAGGGGAAGAACTACAACTCCCAGAATTCTCTGGGAAGCCATCACTCTTGACGGTGCTTTAAAGACAGGGTGCGAATGCGGCTTTGGCTGGGAACCCCAGCGGATCAGTAGGGTTACAAGGCGCTATTGCAATGAGATCCAGAATCCTGGCCGGACCCCAGGCCCAAATCCCACAAGCCGATGACCAGGGAACTGGTGGGGCAGGTGTGTTTGGGGTCCGCAGGTGAGCTGGGTCCCAGGCCAGAGATGAATGAAAGGACGATGGTTGAAGCTTAGCCAATGGAGGGGTGCTGATTTTTGGATTTTTGTGGTGTTTTATGTCCCCCGCAACACCTCAGCCCAACTTTGGCCACTGGGATAAGGTGAAAGGGCTTGGGGGGCTGTGACCTGCTGTGCCCCCGAACCATGCCTCCCTGGAGGGGGGGGGAGACGCGGAAAAAGGGCAGCCCCTCTCCTCAAGCCCCGGCCTCCGTTTCTAGGTCACATCCATTTCCATGGCAACCTGGAGCCTAATTAATTCGCTGCAAGGGGAGAGCGTTAATTAGACGCACCAAGGTCTTAATTAGCGGTTTCCACTTGGCCCCTCCCCCCACCACCCGCCTTTCCTGAGGGGAACAGATGAGGAAGAGGGTGGGGCCAAAGGAAAGCGGATCGTGATACATAGAATCCCCCCCAAAAAAACCATCAACCACCCCACACACATGTGTTTGACTTTGGGCAACCTGGTCCCCCTCGCATTGGGCTGGGTGTTCATCAGTATGCGGATGATACCCAGCTCTACCTCTCTTTCAAATCAGAACCAGTGAAGGTGGTGAAGGTCCTATGTGAGTGTCTGGAGGCGGTTGGAGGATGGATGGCGGATAACAGATTGAGGTTGAATCCTGACAAGACAGAAGTACGGGAGGTGGGCAGGTGTGGAGGACTCCCTGGTCCTGAATGGGGCAACTGTGCCCCGAAGGATCAGGTGCGCAGCCTGGGAGTCATTTTGGACTCACAGCTCTCCATGGAGGCACAGATCAGTTCTGTGTCCAGGGCAGCTGCTTACCAGATCCGTCTGGTACACACCGAGACCACATAACACCAGTCTTGAAAGACCTACATTGGCTCCCAGGACGTTTCCGAGCACAATTCAAAGTGTTGGTGCTGACCTTGAAAGCCCTAAACGGCCTCGGTCCAGTATATCTGTAGGAGCGTCTCCACCCCCATCGTTCAGCCGGACACTGAGGTCCAGTGCTGAGGGCCTTCTGGCAGTTCCCTCGCTGCGAGAAGCCAAGTTACAGGGAACCAGGCAGAGGGCCTTCTCGGTGGTGGCGCCCTCCCTGTGGAACTCCCTCCCACCAGATGTCAAAGAGAACAACAACTACCAGACTTTTAGAAGACACCTGAAGGCAGCCCTGTTTAGGGAAGCTTTTAATGTTTGATGTATTACAATATTTTAATATTTTTTTGGAAGCCGCCCAGAATGGCAGGGGAAGCCCAGCCAGATGGGAGGGGTATAAATAATAAATTATTATTATTATTATTATTAGCCCGAAACACACCTCCTATTTCCTCCAAACCCCTCTTTCTCTTACACATATATATCTCAAGACGCTGTAACTCACGGATTTCCAACGAAACCGAATGTTGGAAGATTTGGGACCATTTTCTGAGTCTATCTGAACAGATCATGTATTAAATCCAAGGGTTCGGGTTCGAGTGCTGTTGCTTTTTGCACGAGGTGCACAGGATATGGTCTTCGCTGGGCCAGAAACAGGTTATATTTGGAAGCCTCTAAGTTAAAGTACGGACTGAAGCAAAACCTCTTGATTAAAGGTAGCCAAATTCTATGCCATTGCCATAAAACTTCGGGAACAAGCTGTGCTGTCGTAATGATTAAGGTTAAATAAGTTGGGAGTTCTTGTTATTAAATATACCAAGAAAAAAGCACACCAAGAACTCAGGCCAATGTAAGTTTCAGCAGTGGGAGTGGTCTCTACTCGCAAATCAATAGTCACTTGTAACAAAATCTAATCCATTCAAAAGTATGGATTACAAACTCAAATAGAGAATTTAAATGTATTTTCATGTAATATTTGTTACTTCCAGCTGATGAAGGTGAATACGTCGAAACAGGGCCCTGTCCTGGTTTCTGATCCATAATTGACTTCTGACGGTGGACTAACAAGAACCTACTGGTTTCTTATCATAATGATTAAGGCCTTAAATGATAATTTTAGGTTATATATTAGTGACTAACGTTTTAATTTCTTTTTTTTTAACTGTTGCTATATCAGTATTGTCCCTATTATAAAAGGTAAAGGGACCCCTGACCATTAGGTCCAGTCGTGACCGACTCTGGGGTTGCGGCGCTCATCTCGCTTTACTGGCTGAGGGAGCCGGCATACAGCTTCCGGGTCATGTGGCCAGCAGGACTAAGCCGCTTCTGGCGAATCAGAGCAGCGCACGGAAACGCCGTTTACCTTCCCGCCGGAGCGGTACCTATTTATCTACTCGCACTTTGACGTGCTTTCGAACTGCTAGGTTGGCAGGAGGAGGGACCGAGCAGCGGGAGCTCACCCCGTCACGGGGATTCGAACCGCCGACCTTCTGCTCAGCAAGTCCTAGGCTCTGTGGTTTAACCCACAGCGCCACCCATGTCCCGTCCCTGTTATACCTAATTGCAAATTCAAATGTATCCCTATCGTGTTTTATAAATTCCTTGATATTGTATGTGGGCTGGAACTGTGACCAAAATAATAAAATTCATTCATTCAGGACAGGCAGCAGAAAAGTCCTGCGGAACTCCCCGCCACAGGGGCCGGCGGCGGCGGCCATCTTGGGTGGGCAAAGTCGCAGAGGAGGAGAGGGCTGTCGGCGGCAACTAGGGCAAGATGGCTCTGCTGCCATAGTTGGAGGCCACTGGCCTGATCCTGCTGGGCTCTGGGTATGTTCCTATTTCCTTGTGAGCATTCTGCAGCCGCCCTCCTTCGGGGAATGTGTCAGGTAACGCAAAGCTTTATTTGGGTCCTTTTGCCCATCAAATTCACCGACTGGCCTCAGTTCTTTACGTTTGGTAAGAACATCAAAAAAGCGACAGGCCCAACGTCATCCTGTGAGCTCCATGGCCAAGTGGGGGGTGGAATTTGAACCCAGATCCCCCCTCCCCACTTCTTAATCTACCTTTTTTTTCAAATCAGAACCAGTGAAGGCGGTGAAGGTCCTGTGTGAGTGTCTGGAGGCGGTTGGAGGATGGATGGCGGCTAACAGATTGAGGTTGAATCCTGACAAGTCAGAAGTGCTGTTTTGGGGGGACAGGGGGTGGGCAGGTGTGGGGGACTCCCTGGTCCTGAATGGGACAGCTGTGCCCCGGAAGGACCAGGTGCGCAGCCTGGGAGTCATTTTGGACTCACTGCTGTCCATGGAGGCACAGGTCAGTTCTGTGTCCAGGGCAGCTGTCTACCAGCTCCATCTGGTACGCAGGATGAGACCCTCCCTGCCCGCAGACTGTCCGGCCAGAGTGGTGCATGCTCTGGTTATCTCCCGCTTGGACTACTGCGTGGGGCTACCTTTGAAGGTGACCCGGAAACTGCAGTTAATCCAGAACGCGGCAGCTGGACTGGGGACTGGGAGACCACATAACACCAGTCCTGAAAGACCTACATTGGCTCCCAGTATGTTTCCGAGCACAATTCAAAGTGTTGGTGCTGACCTTGAAAGCCCTAAACGGCCTCAAAGGCCCAGGAGACCTGAAGGAGCGTCTCCACCCCCATTGTTCTGCCCGGACACTGAGGTCCAGCTCTGAGGGCCTTCTGGTGGTTCCCTTGCTATGAGAAGGCAAGTTACAGGGAACCAGGCAGAGGGCCTTCTCGGTGGTGGCACCCGCCCTGTGGAACGCCCTCCCTTCACATGTCAAGGAAATAAATAACTATCTGACTTTTAGAAGACATCTGAAGGCAGCCCTTTTAATGTTTGATGCATTATGGTATTTTAATATTTTGTTGGAAGCTGCCCAGAGTGGCTGGGGAAGCCCAGCCAGATGGGCGGGGTATAAACAATAAATTATTATTATTATTATTATTATTATTATTATTATTATTATTATTAAATTATTATTAATCCAGCACTCTAACCGCTACACCGCACTGCTGTTGGGACTCAAGCTCCCACCCACTCCAGTCAACCTTTAGAAGTACCAGGATCAGGCCAACGGCCTATCCTGTTCTCACAGCGGCCAACCTGTGGGAAAGCCAGCAAGCAGGATTCGAACGCAAGACCCGCTCTTCCCTCCTGCGGTTTCCGGCAGCTGGAATCCAGGAGTGTGGCTGCCACTGACCGTGGAGGTCAACGCACAGCCATCCTGGCTTGGAGCCACAGATATTCCTCTCTTTCTCCTCCACAAATTTCTCCGATCCTTATTTGAAGGTGTATTCCATTTGTGGGACAATTCATCTGGTGGCAGGGAGTTCCGCTGGTTAATTACAGCACGGGACACTTAATCTCAAGGTCGTGAGTTCGAGCCACAGGTTGGGTCAAAGATCCCATGCAACTCGATGGTTATTTGTTGCGTGAAGATTGGCACGTCCGTGAAAACCACTGGGTGACCCTTGAGTCGTTTCAATACTGCAAACCAGACCCTTCCAGATATTTTGGACTGGAGCTGCCATCAACCCCAGCCAGGGGATGATGGGAGTTGTAGTTCAAAGCACAGCGGGCGGTGCCAACGGGCGCTGCTGTTTGAAGGATCTGGAGGGCACCCGGTTGAGGATTGCAGCGGTGAGCCCTCGCCCTGCCTTGGGTGTTTGGAGGAGAAATTCTGGGTGCTCCAGCTGTTTTGCAGGAGGGGAGGGGGCTCCAAAGCGGGGAGATGAATACGTTGCCGAATATGTTCTTTTTGCTCGGTGTACGGATTGCCGGCGGCAAGCCACAAACCAGAGCTGCAAAAAGGGTCCAGAAAAGGCCATCCCAAATTATCGAGGGGACGGGGAGCGGTTGTGGCGTTTGGGAATTTCTGGTTTCAGAGGAAAGGCCCAAATCCGTGAAATTAGGCCTTGCACAGAGACTGAGAAAGAGTTTGCCTCCCTCTCTGGCAACACTGGAACTCGTGAACGTTGGAAGATTTAAAAAAAAGACCTTTTCCATGCTTCGTTTAACGTTGTTCAACTATGGAACTCCATGCCACAGGAAACCAACCGAGACGGCTTTAAAAGAGGACTGGACCAATTTGCGGAAGAGGAGACGGCTTTGGACAGCCAGGCACCTTCATTCGACATCTTTAGGGGCCAGGCGAAAATGTTCCTCTCCGAGCCTGTCTGTGTCTTTTTAATATTGCACGGACTTTTAAATGTGGGAGAGGGGGGCTATTGTTTTAAATGTGGGAGAGGGGGGCTCAGATCCTGTGTTCGAATCCTGCTTGTAGGCTTTCCCTTGGGGCATTTGACTGGCCGCTATGAGAAGTCTTCCCCAACAGATATGCTATTTTATATAAATATATATCGGGGTGCAAATTTAATAACTTTGGAACTCCCTGCAACTTGATGTCAGGCTCCACACTTTTTGGGGTGCCTGCTTTGAACATTTTAGTTTAGGCAAGCCTGTTTAAGACACATAGGCCGTTGACACGTGTTTTAATTTCTGTTTCTTTAGCTTATTGTCCATTATTCCTAAACCTTTTTTTTAAAAGCTGCTTTTACCCATCCTCTTATCGCTTTGAACTTTCCGTAAGCCGCTCTGAGACCTTTTCCTTCTCCTCACCATCGTTTCGCCAGACGAAACGAACGATAGGTAAATAAATGGGGGGTCAGGCTAGATGACCCCGGTGCACCCTTCCGACTCTACAATTCTATAATCTCCCTTCAAGGCATTTAAACAGCCCTCCGCTCTGATTTTGGACCCGTTTCACGCTGAATCCTCTGCTGTATCCTCTTGGACTTTGTGGCGTTGTTTTAAACGAACGCCGTTTCAGGTGCCCTAAAAGGAAAAAAATTAATAGCTCAGGGATTTTTGATTTTGAAGACCTTTTTCCTCAGGTGGGATGTGGCCCCAGATCTCTGGGTCGTCCTTCGCTCTGTCCCCACCTGCCATTCGCTTCAGACACGCGCTGGCTGCCAGATACGGTCCCAGGCGCCCCCAAAATCTTTGGACAATAAGCGTTATTTTTAGTTGGAATTGCTTTGGGGGGAGATTCTAGCTTGTAATTGCTTTTAGATGCAATTGTTTTTAGAAGGTTTCCACCTGTTTTACAAGGCTTTTTGCATTTTGCTTTTCAATTGCATCTTCATTTGTAGCCCTGGGACCCTCAGGGAGGAACGGCTGGCTATAAATTCAATAAATAAAAAGGATAAAGAAAGAAAGATGTGTTATTATTATTTTTATTATGTGCCCAGGTTTTCCTCGACCCACGAGACCATGCCCCAGCCTTCACTTTCCTGATTTCCTAATTTCATTTGCTTTGACGCCGCTGTTTCGCTGGTTTTAAGTTGCATTTTTCGTTTCAGTTATCGGTTTTAACCTCTGAAACGTTGTTGCTGTTTTTGTTTGAAATAATAAGCAATTTGGAGCCTTTTCCTTTATAAAGGAAACATATGCAGAAATGGATACTTGAAATAAACACCTGTCCTGTACTGCCAGAATATGGCCGCATTGGTACGGGAGAAAGAAAGAAAAACTCTGCACGTGCTCAGGAACACACACAGGAAGGGTTCAGAAGGGTGCGCCTTGTCTTCAGAACGTGATTTTCTAAATCCATACTCTTCGGCTGAACAATGCAGCTCGCAATCTTAGCTCACTAAAACGGGACTAGCTCACAAAACAGCCGCAGTTCCTGCATTGCACCGGGTTGGTCTGGATGACCCCTGGTGTCCCCACTCTTTATTTCTTTGACTAATTCAATAGCTTGGGGTTCTCTCCTCAAATTCTCCTTTCCCCTGTGTTGGAGAGGGGGCCACAGGATGGGACAAGAAAGGAGTTCTTAAGTTTACGGTGAACCCCGAATTCTTTCCCTGCCTTACCTCCACCAAACTCTACCTATTTAGTAGAATGGAATCGTTAAAATCCTGAGTCAGGCACTGTTTCATGGTTTCCCCATGCAGGGAGTATTTTTCGATAGCCAGTGTCTTCCCTGCTCTGCTAGATTTCTACTTGCAGGGAGTCTTTTTTAGATAACCGGAGTCTGCCTTGCTCTGCTAGATTTCTACTTGCATGGAGTCTTTTTAGATAACCGGCGTTTGCCTTGCTCTGCTAGATTTCTACTTGCAGGGAGTCTTTTTCGATAACCAGTGTCTGCCTTGCTCTGCTAGATTTCTACTTGCAGGGAGTCTTTTTAAGATAACCAGTGTCTTCCCTGCTCTGCTAGATTTCTACTTGCAGGGAGTCTCTTTTAGATAACCAGTGTCTGCCTTGCTCTGCTAGATTTCTACTTGCAGGCCATCTTTTTAGATAACCAGTGTTTGCCTTGCTCTGCTAGATTTCTACTTGCAGGGGGTCTTTTTAGATAACCAGTTCCTTCCCTGCTCTGCTAGATTTCTACTTGCAGGGAGTCTTTTTAGATACACCCCTCCCCCCCATCTAGTAAAGGTAAAGGTAAAGGGACCCCTGACCACTAGGTCCAGTCGTGGCCGACTCTGGGGTTGCGGCGCTCATCTCGCTTTATTGGCCGAGGGAGCCGGCGTACAGCTTCCGGGTCATGTGGCCAGCAGGACTAAGCCACTTCTGGCGAACCAGAGCAGCGCACGGAAACGCCGTTCCCCTTCCCGCCGGAGCCGTACCTATTTATCTACTTGCACTTTGAGGTGCTTTTGAACTGCAAGGTTGGCAGGAGCAGGGACCGAGCAACGGGAGCTCACCCCGTCATTGCAGGGATTCGAACCGCCGACCTTCTGATCGGCAAGTCCTAGGCTCTGTGGTTTAACCCACAGCGCCACCCGCGTCCCCTTCACCCACCTTTGGGTCAGCCCAAACACCAGGAGCCTCCTCTTTCCTTTTCCGTTATTGTTCTCTGCACGAACGGCCGTTAACCTCCGGAACTGCCTGCCACAGGAATTCCCGAGAGAGTCAAGAGAGAAGGCCACGCTTTGAATTGCGGGTGGGCGGAAGAAGAGGGACAACGTCAGGGCAGAGAGGCAGGATCCACGGGCTTGTCCCAAGAGAGTAGCGCCACCCACAGCGCCCCCCACGTCCCTCCCCCATCTAGTAGAAGATTGTAAAAACGTGACCCTTCTCTTTCAGTCTAAAGCAGTGCTGCCCATTCTACACCCCAGATAAACCCTCGTTGATCTATTTGTGTGGCAGCACCTAGCCTCTGGAACTCCCTGCCTATTGACACCAGGGAGCCTTCGCTGGGCTCTTTTCGGGACCAGCTAAAAAAAAAATTTTTGTTCAGACAAGCCCGCACAGACGTGTAGAACATGGACGTACATTTTATTCTGTTTTTACTTTATTGCTGATTTTTGTTTGTTTTAAAGAGTCGCTTTTTACTGTTCTTACTGGCAAATTTATTGTTTTCTTCTCCTTGTAAACTTGTTTTTAGGATTTATTTATTTTTTACAATCTAGAAATATATAAATTTTAAATAAGTAAAATGAAACTGTTCCACCGCCTCATTCTGCCACCGTCAGTGAATGTGGCACTGGGTGCGAAACAAGGCGTTTCTCTTTGTGGTTTGTCTTCTTTCCTCCGCTTCCCCTTGTATAGTTTTTATAACAGTAAAAACCACACGCAAATGGTTCTGCATTCACGAGCCTCAGGTTCTGGGAGATCAGAAGTGTCAATTTCTGCTCTTAAACTAACCGCAGTCGTCGTCCCCATTACATCCAAACTGCGGTTTCCTGGAAAGACCGTGGTTTGTTAAAACGAACCACAATCAAATTGTTCTGGCTTGTTCTGAAACCACAGTTTAGAGAAACCACAGTTCCGGAGAATTGGACGAAAAGGGAAACTGTGGTCAGTTTAAAAGTTGCAGAAAGGTTTGGGATGTTTTTTCATGTAGAGAAAAGACGATTAAGAGGCAACATGATAGAAGTCAAGTACGCATGGCCCAAGGAAAATCATTTCCTCCCTCTCTCGTGGCAGTAGGGCATATAATAATAATAATAATAATAATAATAATAATAATAATAATAATTTATTACTCTGGGCGGCTTCCAACAAGAGATTAAAAGTACATTAAATGAAGTGGAACATTGGAAGTTTCAGGACAGATAAAAGATAGCCTTTCTTCCTGCAGCGCTGTTAACCTGTGGAACTCTCTGCCACAGTGTGGCCACCAACTTGAATGGCCTTAAAAGAGGACTGGGCAAATTAGGACTAAGGGTATCCAGTAGCTCATTTACGAGCAAACACGGTCTGCATAACCTTGCAAAGAGAGGCTGGAACCACAACCAGTGTGCAAATTTTGCTAACAACAAAGGATTTCCCACCGCTTCGGCTCATTTTTCTTTTCCTACACGGGATTAAAATACCCGGGGGAGAGTTGCAGTCTGGACTCTTGTTGGTACGAAATAACCCTCCGCGTACACCAGGACCCACGAGTCCAATTTCTCCGCTCCATCTAATAAACCCAAAATAGTCCAGTCCACCAAGTTCCTGCTCCCTCTGCGTAATAATTTGCTGCAGGACCCTTTAAAAAACAACGCAAAACCCCAAACCCTTTCCTGCATTTTCTTTCCTCAAATTAGAACTCTCAGCAGCGCCGTTCCAGTCCTGGCAAAATAAAGGGTTGTGGTTGCAAAAAAAGAAAAGGGAGAGAGAGGGAAGATATGCGCAGGCTGCTTTTCGGCGAGACGTCCCCCTTTCTCCTCCGAAAATTTCCTGCATGGCCATATCAGTGAGAGATATAATTCCGCAGGGTCACCCGAAACACAACCGTCTGATTGTTTTGGGGCAAAAGGCGATGGAAAACAGTAAGGCCACTGCTGAGCAGGGGAAAAAAGGAAAATAATTCTTAACTTATTTTGGTCTTCAAACGGGCGCAACATTGCACCCTAAATCGGTGAAATTATCACATAAAAGTATTTATCGGTTAGCTTTGAGGGTTGGCCCCTTTGCTCAAGGGGGGCAGAGCACTTTGCATGCAGACGGTTGCGGGTTCAAACCCCGACAGAGTCTCCGTTTTAAAAGGAAACAGCCAGGGACCCAGAGAGGGGCTGCCAGCCAGAACGGGTAACACTGGCCTAGATGGGCAAAAAATGGCACAAGGCGTGTTTTTTTTTCTGCGTTGCTCCCAGTTAGGCAACATTTCTTATGAGAAGCTGCGGGCGTATCCTGTTAACCAAACAGTCAAAGCACCTACAATTCCTTCACTCTCTAGTTCCTTTCTTGCCATCCCTGAACTACAATTCCCACGCCGCCCGGGTGCAAAGCGGCGGAAGGGGAACCAGGTCTCGTTGGTCTCCAACTCCCATCATCCCCCTGGGCCATTGGGCCACACTGGCTGGGGCTGATGGGAGTTGTAGTAGGTCGACATCTGGTTGAGGAAAGCCGTTAGAAAACAAGGGAGCAAAGCAACTTTTCTGTAAAATGGGCACAAGGGAAATTGGGTCACCACCTGCTTTAATTCCGTCAGTTTGGGAGTGACAAGAAATCTTCCGCTTTCACAACTGGGGACTTTTAAGGGGTGGTGATGGCTTGTTTGAGGGACACCCTGGTTGGGGGGAAAATAATAACCCAAATATATATATTTTTAAGTTCGTAAAGGCAGGAAAACAATGGGAACCAGAGAACAACACCAGAGTCCCGTCCCACGAAGCCCGTTCCTCTCTCACAATGAATTAAAAGTTGCCAAGTTCAGAAAATACCCCCTGCGGGCTTTTCTCCACCAAAAAAAAGCCACTTTATTTTGGAATTTGTGAGCGAGGAGGATTATGGGAAACAGGCCCAAAGCTTGGTTTGCTTTGGTGGGGACACCACACCCAGAAATACAAGCACACACCCAAATCCCAAATGAAATTCTTCCCTTTGCAATAAAAGTTCTTCTAAATCTCAGTAAATCATCTGGCCCTAAATGGATTGGAGGGGGCAGTATTGTAATTATTATTATCGTTTGTTTCCCTTCCAAAAAAAAGGAGAAAAAAAAGAGAGGAAAAGGTAAAGAAAGAAGGAAGCGAAAATTGTGATGATTTTGGAAAACAAGAAAGGGGGGGTGCTTTCTCAAAAAAAGGAAAAAAGAGGGGGGGAAGGGTTGCTTTTTTTCCAAAAGTTTATATATTATTTGTTCTGGTTTCTTTTCTTTTCTTTTTTAATCAATATATATATATATTTAAAAAGAAGAAGTAAAAAACCAAAAAACCAAAACCAAAAAAAAAAGGAAAATATTTTGTTTCTGTTTCTGTTTTTTGTTTTTGTTTTTTTAAAAAAGCAAGATTTGTGAAACATGCAGGAAAAATACCTTCGTCTGGAGAGGGATTGTTAGTTGACACCTCCTCACGCTTTTTCGTGAGCGGACCTAAGAGCAAGAAAAAAGAAGAAAAAAGAAAAATGGGACAAGGGGGTAAAAAGAGAGAGAAAGATCAAGAAAAAAAAGAGATCGGTTTTTGCGTTTTGTTTCTCGTCTGCTTCAGCAAAAAGGGAAAAAAGCAATATTTCTTTTCTTTCTTTTAGCAAAATACAAACAATTTTCGTTTTTTAAAGGTTTTTTTTCTCTCCTGGGTTTGTGTGTGTGTGTTGCTGATGTTGCTGGGATATTTTTATTTTTCCTTCCCCCCCCCGAAAAAACATATATATATATATATATATATATATATATATATATATATATATATATATTAGATTTATATATATGACACAGAATTATAGAGAAACCGGATGCTGTGAAATTAAAGGTAGGTTAGAGACGAACCGGGTTGGGAGGGGTGGGTGGGTGGTGGGTTAGATCCTGAAATGGATAACAGAACCATATGGACTACCTGGGAGGGAGGGATTCTTTGCTTGCGGTTTCTGCATCGGAGCGGGTTGGACTAGATGACCGCTGCTGGTCCCTTTCAAGTCTACAACCATCTGCGAGGGACCCTGCGAGATGCGATTTTCCTGCATCGCAGGAGGGTTGGACTAGATGATATTTGGGGCTCCCTTTCCAAATTTCATTACCATTCAACACCCCTGGGACAGCGGCCGGGGAGAGGGCAGACAAACTCACTCACTTAAGGGCCACACCAAATTCCTCTATTCGCAAGGGACTTGCCGGATCTTTAAACTGGAAGCCAGCATCTTAGGAAACCTCTGTGCCTGCAAAAACTGTCCTGTTTTGTTATCATCCGTGCTTTTTTCCTGAAGAAAATGTTTCGCGGTACTCTCGTTTTGACTCGAGAAAAATCACCGTTTTGTAGTTCAAATCGAGGGAAAGAAACACAGCACATGGACAAAAGTACAGGGGACGCTCGGGTTGCGAACGTGATCCGCGCAGGTTGCGATTCGGCGCTTCTGCGCATGTGCAAAGCGCGATTTAGTGCTTCTGCGCATGCTCGACCGCCGAAACCCGGAAGTATGCCATTCCAGTACTTCTGGGTTTTGGCAGTCTGTAACCCGAAAAAACGCAACCGTCTGTAACCCGAAGTATGACTCTACAAAGATTCACAAAATGTGGGCTTTGCGTACCTCCAGAAAAAAAGCACTGGTTATTATATTGTGCGTTTTTATTTTGCAAAATGCCTTTGTGATCCTCAGATGCTGTCGTACATTGGATCTCAGATGCCTTGGCTCCAGAAGAAATCGGCTCCCGAATGATCGAAACCTGGGAGTGAGCGTTCCGGTTTCTGAACGTCCTTTCGGAAGCCGAACGTCCGACGGGGCTTCCGATTGGCTGCAGGAGCTGCTTCCTGCAGCCAATCAGAAGCCGTGCTTTGGTTCCTGGACGTTTCGGAACCCGAACGGACTCTCGGAACGGCTTCCGTTCGGCTTCCGAGGTACGACTGTATAGAAATTTAATAAACGAATACATCTCCTCGTGTAACCACTTAGAAATGCTAAAAAATGCTAAGCGCTTTTAAATAAAATGAAATAAATATGCTTTTCTGAGACTTTTTCTCCCAAGGGTGCTGATTCCAAAGTCAGGATCGAGTCACTAACCCGCTTCCTGGGTCCTTGTTGTTATTTTTGGTTCTTAGGGCCTTTAACCGGTGTGTGACATCATTTCTCAGGGACGCAGAGGGTCAGTTCGCCTGGCTGCTAACCGGAAGGTTGGAGGTTCGAGCCCAGCCAGGGGGTTGGACTAGATAGCACCTCGGGGTCCCCTTTCCATCTGGGCAATTCTACCATAAAGCAGGCATTCCACAGGTGCAGTCCCCTCCCCAGGCAGAACTGTACGCAGAAGCTGCACCTGTTGGACTCCTGCCTGCGTCCCAAGCATCCTTCCGGAAGACGCGGGAGGAAGGAACCGGGAGGCAAAGAGGATGACTAGAGAGGGAAGCGGCAGAAAGCAGAGCGAACCGGGAGCTTTTTTTAAGTTGGTGTCCTAGAGAAAAGGCGAAGCCAAGAGCCCAGCGGGACGCGGGAAGGAGGCGTCGAGACGGGATCTGGCAGGCAGATGGGAGAGGGGGCGTGTGTGGCTGCCGCATGACGTTGGAAGGGACCCGTACGGTCATCCATCTCAACCCCCTGCGGCTGGAGGAGGAGGTGTCGACAGACGGGCAGACGGCGCCGCCTGAAGAGCGCTGAGCTGGAGGAGGAAGGGGGCAAAGGGGATGTTGGAGCCCCACAGGACCCCACTGAGGCCGATCCTGTCCCTTCCGGGACAAGGGGGTCAGACTCTTAAGAAGGGAGGAGAGAGGCGTTAGCCTGCATCCCCAAGGAGGAGACGCGGAAGGCCAGGGTTTTCCAGCTCCCGAGCAATGTAAGCAGGCCCCTGTGGATCTTTGGAACTCCCTGCTACAGGAATTCCCGAGAGAGTTTGCCAGGAAGGCGGCCGAGTATCCGAGGAGGGGGACTTGCAACCGAAGGGAAATCCTATGCCGAGAGGGGGAGTTTTGGGGGACAGGGGAAGGAGAGGCGAAAGGCTTGGCACCGTGCCCGGCTCAGCTCCGCCAGCCGAAATCTGGGGCAGCGCGACGGCTGGCATCTCCCTTTCCTCCCTGATGTGATGGGGGAACTGGGCATTTGCAGATTAAGACAGAAGGATTTTTCACGGGCTGGCGACTCGCCCCGGGGCAGCAGCATCCTCTGCTATATAAAGAGAGCAGCGAAAGGGAGGGCAGAGCAGGAGAGCGGAAAACAGGGAGAGAAGGAGGGAGGGAGGGGGCTAACCACAAGTGCCCCTTCACCCTCCTGACCTGCGCTACTCTCTCGGGACAAGCCCGCAGATCCTGCCTCTCTGCCCTGACATCGCCCCTCTCTTCTTCCACCCGCCCACAATTCACAGTGCGGCTTTCTCTTGACTCTCTCGGGAATTCCTGTGGCAGGCAGTTCCAGAGGTTAACGGCCGTTCGTGCAGAGAACAAAAACGGAAAGGGAAAGAGGAGGCTGCTGCTGTTTGGGCTGACCCAAAGGTGGGTGAAGGGGACGCGGGTGGCGCTGTGGGTTAAACCACAGAGCCTAGGACTTGCCAATCGGAAGGTCGGCGGTTCGAATCCCCGCAATGAAGGGGTGAGCTCCCGTTGCTCGGTCCCTGCTCCTGCCAACCTAGCAGTTCGAAAGCACGTCAAAGTGCAAGTAGATAAAGAGGTACCGCTCTGGCGGGAAGGTAAACGGCGTTTCCGTGCGCTGCTCTGGTTCGCCAGAAGTGGCTTAGTCCTGCTGGCCACATGACCCGGAAGCTGTACGCCGGCTCCCTCGGCCAATAAAGCGAGATGAGCGCGCAACCCCAGAGTCGGCCACGACTAGACCTAATGGTCAGGGGTCCCTTTACCTTTACCTAAAGGTAGGTGAACCCAGCCGCCCTGCGCTACTTATCAAAGGACCCGATCTGATGGAATTTAGCTGTGGTTGCGGGGGTTGGAGTAGATGTCCCCTGGGGTCCCTTCCAGCTTCTATTATTCTATATGAATGCATGTGGCTTCCCACCGGATCAGACCCAAGACCTCTGCCACGCTCCCGTTGTTTTTAACTATCGTGCTCCTTGGGAGTTATAGTTTGGGGTGAGCCCCGGACACTCCGCAGGGCCTGTAAGACAGAGTTGTTCCGCCTGGCCTTTGGCTTGGAGCCAATTTGATTCCCTCCTCGTCTTTCTTTTTCCTTCTCCTCCTGTGATGAGGCTGCATTTTAATATTTTAAGGTTTCAATATTTTAATCTTAATTTTTAAGTTGTATTCATTCAATTTGTTTTTATTCTTGCTTGTTAGCCGCCCTGAGCCAGGCCTTGGCTGGGGAGGGTGGGGTATAAATAAAATTATTATTATTATTATTATTATTATTATTATTATTATTATTATTATTATTATCTTGTCCGCACCGGCTCACATTTCCCAGGGTGCACTGGGACGGACACAGATATTAAATCGCCCTGAGCCTATGGCAACCTTTGCCAACCTCGTGCCCTCCAGATTTTGGGGGGATTTTATCTGCCACCGAGTCCATCCAACATGGCAGCGGTCAGGGATAATGGGAGTTGTAGTCTGACGCCTGGAGGGAACGAAAGATTGGGGGAGACTGCTGCGGAGGTGTCCCTGACACTAAATTTTGCCATAAATGTCGGGTGAGTGGGTGAAGCTTATTTTCCACAATTGGGGAGGGGAGGAATTGACCCTCAAAACTGAATTTCAGCATCCATACAGACAAACTTTATCTGCATTCCTTTATTTTTATCTGCAAGCTGCTTTGAGCCCCATCCTGGGGAAAAGGTAGGATTTTAATTTTAAAATATATAGTTTAAAGAAAATTTGTCCAGAGGGGTTACTCTGAGGAGGTCCAGGCTTCCATGCACATTATTATTATTATTATTATTATTATTATTATTATTATTATTATTATTATCTACCCCATCCATCTGGCTGGGTTTTCCCAGCTACACTGGGCAGCTTCCAACAAAATATTAAAAATACAATAAAACAACAGGCATTAAAAACTTCCCTAAATGGGGGGCGGGACTTCCCTATCAAACAGGAACATCAAAGGATCTAGGGCACAGGATCCAGCCAATGGCCCACCTAGCCTGCATTCATGCCGAATGTTAAAAGCGCTGCGATACCGCTTTAAACAGTCATGGCTTCCCCCAAAGGATTCTGGGAGCTGTAGTTTGCTAAGGGTGCTGAGAGCTGCGAGGAGACCCTCCGCTATTCCCTTCAGAGAACTGCAATTCCCAGAATTCCCTGGGAAGAGGGATTGGCTGTTAACCCACTCTGGGAATGGTCTCTCCGTGAGCGGGAACGGCAAGGTCTCCTCACCGCGCTCGGCAAACTACATCTCCCAGAATCCCTTGGGAGAAGACATGCCTGTTTGACCTCCAACGCCGCTTCCCAGGGAACTCTGGGGGTTTTTGCTCTGTGCTCTCAGCACCCTCAACCCAACTACAGTTCCCAGGATTCCTTGGGGGGGAAGCCATGACTTTAAAGCGCTCCATGAACGTGGCCCTTCTAGGCCAGTGGGTCTCCAGCTGTTTTTGGACTACAACTCCCATCGCCTGCAGCTAACAAGAGCAGCGGTCGGGGATGATGGGAATTGTAGTCCCGGAGACTCACGTTTGGGAAACCGCACAATGGGGCAGATTCAGTTATGGGGCTTCCACTTGCTGGCTCCTTTTTAAATGAAGATTATCCCAGATCGGGCCTGGCATTAAATCCGCCTGTAACCTGCTCAGATTGGCCAGGGAAAAAACCCCCACTCCAGACCCTCCAAGAGTCCTTATTTTCCAGTGTTATCCCCAGCTGTGAAACCTTTGGGACCGAGATGGTTGTGTTTTCTATTCCGGACCCTCCAAGTTTCTCTATTTTCCTGATTTATAGAAGCCGTCCCGGTTTTTTGATTTGATCCCAGGATCTCCCGCTTTTCCTTAGGACGTCCCCATTTCCACTGGAGAAATGTTGGAGGGTGTGGAGTTATCTGACCCCCGAGCCGTCCGAAAGCAATCCTGTACAGTGGTACCTCTGGATGCGAACGGGATCCGTTCTGGAGCCCCGTTCGCACCCAGAAGCGAACGCAACCCACGTCTGCGCGTCGCAATTCGCCACTTTCGCATATGCGCGCATACACGAGCGGTGAAACCCGGAAGTAACGCGCTCCGTTACTTCAACCCGAGGTACGACTGTACAGTCTCATCTTCAGGATGAGAACAGAAATTGTGCTCCCGTAGCGCGGCGGCAGCAGGAGGCCCCATTAGCTAAAGTGGCGCTTCAGGTTAAGAACAGTTTCAGGTTAAGAACGGATCTCTTAAGTACTTAACCCGAGGTCCCACTGTATAGGGAATGGGTGTTTTTTTAAAATGCTTTTATTGTGTTTTTATATCTGTTGGAAGCTGCCACCCAGGACGACGCGCGGGGCATAAACAGGGAAATTATCGCGACAGAATGGGACGTCCCTATTTCCACCGGAGAACTATTGCATCCTCGCTGCCTTGGCCTCATCCAGGTGTGGACAGGTGAGGGCATCCTTGCGGATGCTGGACCAGGGAGCCTCCGCCGCTCAGGTGAGGGAGATTTGGGGGGGGGGGTTGAGAAGCAGCAGGCAGGGTTCCCAAATGGGACCTGACATTTCTCTGCGACGCCCCAGGCGGCAGCTGGGGAAAAGCGTGTCACACGGAGGGGAGAAAGAGAGGGAGGGAGGGAGAGAGAGAAGATGTGGGGCACGAGGGGGGAGGCGAGGGGCAGAGTTTGGGGTTGGGGGGTGTAGGAACAGCAGCTGCCTCTACCAGGAGCAAGTGCCCCACACAGGGGGGCGGGGGGAGACGCTCCGATGCCTTGTGTGTGTTTTTTTCCGCCTAGTGCTTTGGGATTTGATCGCCCCCTTCTTTAAATGCAACCCCCCCTTTCCCGGCCGTTGCCAAGGAAACTGGCTTAGCGATGCTGCGAAAAGAGAGAGGGACGGCTTGGTGGGAGATGGAAGGGGTGGCGTTTGGGGGGGGGAGAAGAAACAGCTGGTTTCTCCTCCTTCTCCTCTTTCTCGCCATCCCCTGCTTTTTGGGGAGAGTTCTCCCTCCCTTAATAATAATAATAATAATAATAATAATAAATTTTATTTATATCCCTCCCCAGCCAAAGCCGGGCTCAGGGCGGCTAACAACAATAAAATAATACAACATTCTAACATCATTTCATTACAATTAATTCAACTCAAATTGTGTCCAGAAACAAATGTTTAAAAGGCTAAGTAATAATTCCAAAATGCATTCTCAAAGTGGCAAGATCAATGGCCCCCAAAGGAAGCCCGCAAGCAGAAGGTAAGAATCCTAGAATGGTAGCGCTGGAAGGGACCCTAGGGTCATCTAGTCCAACCCCATGCAAAGCAGGGTTTTTTTGCCCAACGCAAACTCGAACCCACAACCCTGCGATCGAGAGCTCTGTGCTCTAACGACCGAGCTGTGCCAGTAGCCCTAAGGCCAGGCCATTCCTTGCCGTTCTCCGCCCCAACCGGCAAAGCCCCCCGACCCTGAAGTTAGTGGGGTGGTTGTAGGGCGAGCGTCGCTCGGACAGGACCTGGTGGGGGGGGGAATGGCCCTGGGGAGTCCCCAAAGGGCCGCAGCAAAGGATTCTGGGAGCCAGAGCACCCTGGGATTTTGGGGAGAGGAGCCCTTGTTCTTGGAGGGATGAAGCTCATCGCTGGACCTGAGGTCGCAGCAGGGCTGCTGCCGGCCCGTGTAGGCTGCACTGAGCTAAGTAGCCTGCAGAGGTCTGGCTTTAGATAGAAGGCATTTTGCTGTCTTTGTACATTTCGAGCTGCTCAGGGGAAGAGTTGCTTGGAGTGAAGAAGGCTCCGGGTACGATCTCTGGATAGGTAAAGGGCCCTGCCGGAAGCCCTAGCAAGACGCTGCTGCCAGTCCGTGCTGGGAACGCTCTGCTAGATAGGCCAGTTTGGTCTGAGACTAGGATAGCTCCATTGGCATAATAATAATAATAATAATAATAATAATAATAATAATAATAGTTTTATTATTTGCACCATCTGGCAGGATTCTGCGATGCATCGGAGGTTCTTAAATAGGGGCTGGATAGGAACCTGCCAGGCATTCTTTAGCGGAGACTAAATGACTCATGGAGCCCCACGTCCCATGCTATGATCTGGAGAAGAAAAACTCAGGTTCACAAGCCCGTCTGTTTTGGGGAGAGCGAATCCTGCGCTTATTCGACCCTAGCTTGAAAAAACAAAATGAAATCAGGATTTTCATTGCTCCCCAAAGGAGAGCAGCTGCGCGTTCAGGGTGCGCCTGAGGGTGAGAGGTGCTCTGCTTCTGAATCCCAGTTGCTGGAAAACGCAGGAGAAGAGGGTTGCTCTCGAACTCGGGACCCGCTTGGGAGTTTCCCGCCAGGCGCGTCTGTTTGGCCACTGCGAGAAGACGGTGCTGGCCCGGGTGAGCCCTTGGCCTGGCCTTCGGGCTACTGGCACAGCTCGGTCGGTAGAGCACGAGGCTCTTGATCGCAGGGTTGTGGGTTCGAGTTCCGCGTTGGGCAAAAAAATCCTGCTTTGTAGGGGGTTGGTCTAGATGACCCTCGGGGTCTCTTCCAACGCTACCATTCTAGGATTCTTACATTCTGCCTGTGGGCTTCCTAGGGGGGGCATCGACCTGGCCAGTTCGAGAACAGCATGCATTTTGAAATTATTATTATTATTATTATTATTATTATTATTATTATTATTATTTATTGGCCTTTTAAACATTTGTTTCTGGACATTTGGCTCACTGGCATCATCTTCGGGCTCTGGGAAGGATCTCCTCGCGAGCCATGAGGATTTCCCTGCTCTTTCCCGCCACTTCTGGGCTGGAATCAAATCATTTATTTATTTTGCGGCGCCTGGCCTGCGCGCACAGATTGGGGATTTGCCCGTAATTGCCACTTTTATAATAATAGCACAGTACCCTTATCCTTCCCCCCCTGCTTTTCGTTTTCCCTTCCACATTGTAATCAGTCAATCAATTCCCACCAGAGTCACAGAACCAGAGTCAGAAGGGGCCCTAGCGGTCATCTAGTCCAACCCGCTGCAGTGCAGGGATGTGCCCCCGACCCTGATGGGGGGGAATCGAACCCGCAACCTTGGTGTCACCAGCACTACGCTCTAACCAACCGAGCTCATTCGACTAAACCAGGCGTAGGCAAACTCAGCCCTCCAGCTGTTTTGGGACTACAACTCCCATGATCCCTAGCTAACAGGACCGGTGGTCAGGGATAATGGGAATTTTAGTCCCAAAACATTTGGAGGGCCGAGTTTGCCTATGCCTGAACTAAAAAGGTAAAGGGACCCCTGACCATTAGGTCCAGTCGCGAACAACTCTGGGGTTGCGGCGCTCATCTCACTTTATTGGCCGAGGGAGCCGTTTGTTCACAGTTTTTCTGGGTCATGTGGCCAGCAGGACTTAGCCGCTTCTGGCGAACCAGAGCAGCGCACGGAAACGCCATTTACTTTCCCGCCAGAGTGGTACCTATTCATCTACTTGCACTTTGACGTGCTTTTGGACTGCTAGGTTGGCAGGAGCAGGGACCGAGCAACGGGAGCTCACCCCATCGCGGGGATTCGAACCGCCGACCTTCCAATCGGCAAGCCCTAGGCTCGGTGGTTTAGACCATCCCATACGCCTGAACTAAACTGTTCTTTAAAAAATGTTAACACTAAAGCATGCTGGACTCACTGCTCCAATCCTGCGGAGCTCTTCCGGTCGCAAAAAGCACTCTGCACATGCCCAGAGGCGCTGCTCAAACTATTTCTCCGGCAGCCAGGAAGCTAGCGATTGGAGGGGTTTCCGGTTAGCAGCGCAGGGGAGGCGGCCAGGGCTAAAGATGATGGTGATTATTATTATTTCAAAGAAGGGATTGCGGTGTTAAGCAGGGAGTGAGGTTCCCTGACCTACGACGCTGGAGAGGAGAGTGGGGAGAGATGCAAGACAGCTGAGGGGAGGGTTGGGGGGGGCTCGCCCGTGTCCGCTCGCCCGCCCCCCTTTTGCACCCTTACCGTCCTCCATGGGGACGTAGATGTTGAGGTACAGGCAGTCTTCGCTCTGGTTCTGCACGTATCCCGCCACAATCTCCAGGTTTTCGGTGAACCACACCGGGAGCATAATGCCCGGCAGCATGCCGTGAATGTTCTGGGGGCAGACGGGAGCGAAGGCGGTGGCGTTCCGCACCTCGGACCAGGACGCGGGCGCCTCGGGGGGCTGGAAGCGTCTCTCGCCCACGGGCGGCGTGGCGTAGGGGATGCCCAGGTACTGCACCACGGGGCCGAGGATTTCGTTGTTGAGGTCCTTCTTGATCCCCCGCAGCTTGCCGTAGTTGGTGGGCACCACCGGGTACTTGTCCTCCGGCTTCTGCCCCGAGAGGGGCAAGGAGCGCAGCGCCAGGCCCAGGAGCCAGAAGAGGACGGCCGTGCCCGTGCGGAGATTCAGCACCCGCAGGACGAGCCTCGAGGGCGGGAGGAACATGGCGGACGCGGCGGTGGGGTGGCGGGCGACGGATTCTGGGAGGGCGGGCTGGGGGAAGGGAGAGGAAGGAGCGTCCTCGCGCGAGGAGCGGGCGAAGAGGAGGGAAGAGGAAAGAGGCGCGGGAGGCGAGCCGGGCGTCCGCCGGAGGAGCAGCAGCAGAAGAGGAGGATATAACCACCAGGAGAGCGGCCCGAGAGGAGAGGATTAGGAAGGTCTTAGCGAGAATCGCAGGAGGGTTTTCCGGCAGAGGAAAGGCGTCTGTTGCGTTCCATCGTGGTCCGGGAGAGCGGGAAGCGTCCAGCCAGACTTGAGAAACACACCTAGAGGTCAAGAGATGGGGGGGGGGAGAATCGAAGGGAGGGGTGAATAAGAGGGAGAAATGGAAAAGAAACAGGCAGGGTGGGTGGAGAAAGAGAGAAAGAAAGGGGTTTTCAGAAAGAAGCCATCCTCCAATCATTCACCCCTCAAATAGTTTTCTTTGCCTAAAATGGACACACCATAGATTTAAAGCATAGTTCACCCCTTTTAAAAAAAAAAGGATTCTGGGAACTGTAGTTTTCTTTTGAGGGTGCTGGGAGTTATAGTTCCGGAAGGGGCGAACTACAGTTCCCAGGATTCTTGAAGGGGGTGTGTGCTTTAAATGTACAGTACACACAGCTCCCACCCCCAAAACACCTTTACCTTCCCCCAAAGTACGGCCCACTCACCTCCAAAATCTTTTTTTTTTTTTTTTTTTGCTTGGGAACCGATCTGCATATTGACATTATGTAGATTATGCATGATTACGCGACAATGCGTTATGCGCTTCACACTTCCTGCGAAGAGGGAGTTGAGGACAAAAAGGGAAAGGGGAGATTGGGGATTTGTGGAGCTCACCCCAGACACCTCCGTTCCCTGAAGGGAAAACAAGTCCATTTGGGATGAAACATCTCCTCTGCCTCCTTGCACAACTATTCAATGAATCACACTTCCATTTTCTGCCTTCTGTTGGGAGTGATGGGCCACGAAACCAAATGCAACATGAGAACGTAAGGATGAGGTGGCGGCCCATCTAGGCCGGTGTCCTGTTCTCACAGTGGCCAACCAAATGCCCATTCTGGGAAACCCACGAGCAGGATTCGAACACAAGACTCGCTCTCCTGCTCCTGAGGTTCCCCACAACTGGGATTCAGAACTATTTATTGCCTCCAACCACGGGGGCAGAACACAGCAGGCAACACCAGCCCTCCACAAATAGGTCCAATCTTCTTTCAAAGCCATCCCAGTTGGTGGCCTCCTGTGGCAGGGAGTTCCACCGTCTAACTACATGCTGAAGGACTTCCTATTATCCGTCCCAAATAGCCCGACCCTCGGCTTCTCTGAACATCCGCTGGTTCCAGCATTACAAGGGAGGAGAACCAACAGATTCAAGGGATCCGACCAGGAAGAAGTTTTTGACGGCAGGAGCTGTTCGACAGTGGAACAGACTGCCACAAGAATTGAAGGACTCTCCTTCCTTGGAGATGTATAAGCAAAGGTCGGACGGCCATCTGTCCAGGATGCTGAGATTCCTGCGTAGGGGGAACCTTCTGATTCAAAGAAGCGTAGAATCGTAGGGACCCCACGAGTCATCTAGTCCAGCCCCTTGCAATGAAGGAATCTCAGCTAAAATCTCCAGGACACATGGCCACCCAACCTCTGTTTAAAAACCTTCAAGGAAGGACAGACCACTTTGGCCACAGGTAATTCTCATGGGTGGACGCGGGTGGCGCTGTGGGTTAAACCACAGAGCCTAGGACTTGCCAATCAGAAGGTCGGCGGTTCGAATCCCCGCAATGACGGGGTGAGCTCCCGTTGCTCGGTCCCTGCTCCTGCCAACCTAGCAGTTCGAAAGCACGCCAGTGCAAGTAGATAAATAGGTACCGCTCCGGCGGGAAGGTAAACGGCGTTTCCGTGCGCTGCTCTGGTTTGCCAGAAGCGGCTTAGTCCTGCTGGCCACATGGCCCGGAAGCTGTACGCCGGCTCCCTCGGCCAATAAAGCGAGATGAGCGCCGCAACCCCAGAGTCGGCCACGACTGGACCTAATGGTCAGGGGTCCCTTTACCTTTACCTTTTTAATCCTCATGGACTTTCCTGGACATGCCCTCCTTCAATTCTCATTTCTTCCCAAACCAGGTGTGCTTTTGCGTTACCACACGCAGGTAAGCAGCCATTCTGGGTCGGGGACACAAACACGCCATCCCTTGAACCTCCACCCTGGGCAGATCGGAGCGCAGATCATTTCCCACGCCGAAACCGATCCCCGCGGGATTCTGCGCTGCGCTGGGAGAAGCGGCGTCCTCTCCCCCGCCTCCCCTTTTCCAACCGTACCAATTCTCCCCGGTGGATTCTACCAGGTCTTTAATTAAATAAAACTGGAGTTTTTTGTTTATCATTCACAATGTGGCAATTAGAGGCAGGAACATGTAATTAGTACCAAATTGCGTCTGGGAGAATCCAAAAGGCCCAGAGAGAAGTGGGGGCGGTGCTGGGAGCGCGTGCCAGAACCCGACGCCATCAGAACTGCCGACGGACAGACGGACGGACGCTTCGACGCAGGGGAAGTCGAGGCAGCTGCTGCAGCGCAGAAGCTTGACTCCGGCCTTCTCCAGGCTTGCTGCTGTTGCAGGAATTTATGTATAGGTTGGGGGGGGGTTGCCCCTCCAGCAGATATCATGCACATGCAGCCCACTACCAAAACCAGCACAATCGCTTTTGTGACTTTGATGATTTGTCCCCACAAAACACTTCATCACAGTTTCTCCCTATCTATTCAAAGGGCCTTTGCTGCACGACACCAAATGTAAGAATTCACTGATCAATGGATCTCTGTACTGGCTCACTGGGAAAACTTCAGAAATTCATATAGACAGGTGAGCTCAGCTCCTCAGCAGCCCCTCTGCCTGAGGGATAATCCCTGGCCTCCTGATACCTGAGTGCCAGACAGGTAGCCATTCCAGAAATAACAAAGCCAGATGAAGACAAAAGGGTGGGATGAACTTGGCTGGGAAACAGGGAAATGTAAAGATCTTTTTTGTTACACTTGAGGGGTGTTTGGTGGAGGGCAAGGAGAACCATGGGGCAGGGTCCAGGATGCTCAGATTACGGCCACCAGACCTCCTCTTTCATGATGTGACCGTGATGTATGAGTGATGTAGTTTGGGGGGTGTAACATAGGGATGAGCAGCTAATAAAAGTTTGGGTTCTCTTTTGTCCGGGGCTTCCATCTTGTTCCACCTGGTGGCAGGTGGGAGTCCTGTTGCGACAGTCTTCAATAAAGACCAAGCCTATTGGCTGCTGTTTTGCTCTGGTCTTCCTGGCTGGGGTCCTTGTTTCTTGTCCAAGGGAGCTCTCAGATTTCTCCGTTAACAGTTCCCAGCAGGCTGGGACTACAACTCCCATGACCCTCTGGGAGGCTGATGAGAGCATAGCGGGTGTGCGGCACAAGGGGATGTTGAGAATTGCGTTCCTGCGTATCTGGAGGGTGCTGCCAAGCTTGCATTGCTTCGATGGAGGGGTCAGGGTGGCCAGAGGGAGGAATGTGTGGGCTTCTGGCGGAGGCTTGTTGTGGATGGGACCAGGGCAGAGGGCTACAGCCAGATTTACGTATAAACTAAACAACCTATAGCTTAGGGCCCCACTCTGTTGGGGGCCCGAAAAAAAACTAAAGGGAAAAAAACTGGATGTACATTTCCAAAATATAAGATAAAAAACAAATAAAATAAAACCTACAGACAGCAACGGACACAGGTGGTGCTGTGGGTTAAACCACAGAGCCTAGGACTTGCCAATCAGTAGGTCGGCGGTTCGAATCCCTGTGGCGGGGTGAGCTCCCGTTGCTCGGTCCCTGCTCCTGCCAACCTAGCAGTTCGAAAGCACGTCAAAGTGCAAGTAGATAAATAGGTACCACTCCGGCGGGAAGGTAAACAGCGTTTCCGTGCGCTGCTCTGGTTTGCCAGAAGCGGCTTAGTCATGCTGGCTACATGACCCGGAAGCTGTATGCCGGCTCCCTCGGCCAGTAAAGCGAGATGAGTGCCGCAACCCCAGAGTCGTCCACGACCGGACCTAATGGTCAGGGGTCCCTTTTACCCTTTTTACAGACAGCAACAGTGTTTTGTGTTGTGTAGGCTCCTAGGATGTAAGTCGTGGGCCCCACCTGCTCCCTAAAATATCACGGGTTTGCTCCTTTCTATATATAGGGTACCTACATTCTGCATGGACTGGTTGCAGGGCAACATGGGCAAATGGCTTGAGATACCTATTAGGTCCATAAATGACCATACAGTGGACGCTCGGGTTATGAACGTGATCCGTGTGGGATGCACATTCACAACCCGCAGTGTTTGCAACCCGCGCCTGCGCACGTGCGGGTTGCGATTCGACGCTTCTGCGCATGTGCACAGCGCGGTTTAGCACTTCTGCGCATGCACGGCTGCCGAAACCCGGAAGTAACCCGTTACGGTACTTCCAGGTTTCGGCGGTCCACAACCTGATAAACAACCTGAAGTGGCTGTAACCTGAGGTATGACTGTATAGCATATATTCAACACTAAAAAACCAGCGACAATTTGCTGTTGACAAAGGACAGCTGGACATTTAAAGGGCCCCATTGCCTTCAGTAGCTGAGGGCCTCATCAAACCTAAATCCGGCCCTGGGCAGGGCGAATGGGTGGCGATTCCAATTTTGAGAGACAAAGAGAATTCCACGATTCCACGATCTTTCTATCCAAAGGGGCGGATGTCAAAGAGTGAGTTGGCAGTGTGATGCAGCAGCAAAAACAGCTAACGCTATTCCGACTGCATCAGTCTCGATCGAAGGAATAATAATAATAATAATAATAATAATAATAATAATAATAATAATTTATTATTTGTGCCCCGCCCATCTGGCTGGGTTTCCCCAGCCACAAAGACCAAAAATAAACTAAGATATCACACATTAAAAACTTCCCTGAACAGGGCTGCCTGTTCTGCCTTGGCCAGACCACAACTGGAGTCCTGGATCCAGTTCTGGGTGCCACAGTTTAAGAAGGATGTGGGCAAACAAAAGGGTGTGCAGAGGAGGGTGACCAAAATGATTTTTTTCTTTTATTTACTCAACTTACGCACCGCCCTATATCCGGAGGTCTCAGGTCGGTTCACAACAAGAGCACAACATATAAAATCAAACCAAAATAATAATAATAATAATAATAATAATAATAATAATAATAATAATAATAATTTATTTATACCCCGCCCATCTGGCTGGGCCTCCCCAGCCACTCTGGGCGGCTTCCATAAAAACCAAAAATACAGTAAAATATCACACGTTAAAAACTTCCCTGAACAGGGCTGCCTTAAGATGTCTTCTGAATGTCAGGTAGTTGTTTATCTCTTTGACATCTGCTGGAAGGGCGTTCCACAGGGCGGGCGCCACTACCGAGAAGGCCCTCTGCCTGGTTCCCTGTAGCTTTGCTTCTCGCAATGAGGGAACCGCCAGAAGGCCCTCGGCGCTGGACCTCCGTGTCCGGGCAGAACGATGGGGGTGGAGACGCTCCTTCAGGTATACTGGACCGAGGCCGTTTAGGGCTTTAAAGGTCAGCACCAACACTTTGAATTGTGCTCGGAAACGTACTGGGAGCCAATGTAGGTCTTTCAAGACCGGTGTTATATGGTCTCAGCGGCCACTCCCAGTCCCCAGTCTGGCTGCCGCATTCTGGATTAGTTGTAGTTTCCGAGTCACCTTCAAAGGTAAACCCACGTAGAGCGCATGGCAGTAGTCCAAGCGGGAGATAACTAGTGCATGCACCACTCTGGTGAGACAGTCTGCGGGCAGGGAGGGTCTCATCCTGTGTACCAGATGGAGCTGGTAGACAGCTGCCCTGGACACAGAATTGACCTGTGCCTCCATGGACAGCGGTGAGTCCAAAATGACTCCCAGGCTGCGCACCTGGTCCTTCGGGGCCACAGTTACCCCATTCAGGACCAGGGAGTCCCCCACACCCGCCCGCCCCCTGTTTCCCCAAAACAGTACTTCTGTCTTGTCAGGATTCAACCTCAATCCATTAGCCGCCATCCATCCTCCAACCGCCTCCAGACACTCACACAGGACCTTCACCGCCTTCACTGGTTCTGATTTAAAAGAGAGGTAGAGCTGGGTATCAATAAACCAATTTAAAACCCCCCCAAAAAGAACCACATTCTAAAAGTGTGTTGGATGTCAAGAAGATCAACCAAATTCCTGGAGAAAAAGGAACGTTTTTGCCTGATGCCTAAAGCTGTATAATGAAGGCACCAGGCAAACTTTCCTGGAGAGAGCATTCCACAAACGGGGAGCCACTGCAGAGAAGGCCCCGTTCTCGTGTTGCTACCCTCAGGACTTCTCGAGGGCCTCAGAAGATGATCTCAGGGTCCGGGCAGGTTATTATGGGAAGAGGAGGTCCTTGAGGTATTGCGGTCCTGAGCCGTTTAAGGCTTTATAGGTCAAAACCAGCACTTTGAATTGGACCCGGAAACTAATTGGTAGCCAGTGCAGTTGGACCAGGATCAGTGAAATATGCTCAAACTGTCTTGCTCTGGTGAGCAACCCAGATGCTGAATTCTGCACTAACTGAAGTTTCCAAATGCAGCCCTATGTAGAACGCATTGCAGGCATCTAACTTTCAGGTTACCAGAGCATAGGCAACAGTAGTCAGGCTATCCTCCGCCAGGGCCTTCTCAGTGGTGGCTCCGACCTGGTGGAATGCTCTGTCCCAGGAGACCAGGGCCCTGCAGGATATAACCTCCTTCCGCAGGGCCTGTAAGACAGAGCTATTCCGCCTGGGCTTTTAATTTGAATTCAGCCTGATCTTTTATTTTCCCTTCTCTTCCCTCCCCCTCCCCTTTTATGAAGATCACCCGCTCTGAGACCCCACAACTAATTCTCCCCTGGCCTTTTCACTGGCCAAGTAGTGAAATTCAGCCAGCTAGCCCTGGTGATTATCTAACATTTATTAGATGGATTTCCCCTAAATTGATTTCTGAACTTTGAATTTTATTGTTATTCATGTTTTTAGACTGTATTTTATGCTGCTTTTACAATTAAGTGCTTTAAATTTGTCATTAGCCGCCCTGAGCCCGGTTTTTGAACCAGGAAGGGTGGGGTATAAATAAATTATTATTATTATTATTATTATTATTATTATTATTACTATTATTATCCCTGTCCAGATAGGGGTGTACCTGGGCCACTGGCCGAAGCTGATGGAAAGCACTGAGTCTGGAAACTGAGCCTGATGAGGAACGGTTGAAGTAACTGGGTATGTTTAGCCTGGGAAAGAGGAGACTGAGTGGAGATAGATAAAGGTAAAGGTAAAGGGACCCCTGACCATTAGGTCCAGTCATGGCCGATTCTGGGGTTGTGGCGCTCATCTCGCTTTACTGGCCGAGGGAGCCGGCGTACAGCTTCCGGGTCATGTGGCCAGCAGGACTAAGCCGCTTCTGGCGAACCAGAGCAGCGCACGGAAACGCCGTTTACCTTCCCGCTGGAGTGGTACCTATTTATCTACTTGCACTTGGACGTGCTTTCGAACTGCTAGGTTGGCAGGAGCAGGGACCGAGCAACGGGAGCTCACCCCGTCGCAGGGATTCGAACCGCCGACCTTCTGATCGGCAAGCCCTAGGCTCTGTGGTTTAACCCACAGCGCCAAAATATCTCACCAAATATCTCATGGCTGACATAAGGAAGACGGAGCAAGCTTGCTTTCTCCTGCTCCATAGGGCAGGATCCGAGTCGATTCAAATGACAAGCAAGGAGATCCCGACAGAACAGGAGGAAGGACTTTCTGACCGTAATGGAGCGGTCTCCCTTGGGTTCTCCTTCGCTAGAGGCTTTTAAACAGAGGTCACGTGGCCATGTGTCACGGATGCTTTCGCTGGGATTCCTGCATTTTCAGTGAATTCTACAATTCACTTACTGGTTTTCGCCTCGTCAGCAGCGTGGAAACAAAGGCATCATCGGTGGGTTCAAACGATTCCCCCTCCCCGCGAAAAAACACATCAAGACACTTCATCCCCACTGCACAACCAGCATGATTATGAAGAATAACCGGGCAAATTATAACAATACCAACCTTTCTGCGTTTCGAAAGCACTATATAAATGCTAATTATTACTGCTAATTATTATTATTCGCCTTTTAGAGCCACTGACTACCTGACCAGCTCGCCTTTGCCAGAGGCACCTTGGTCCAACCAGCTCCCTTCCCATGAGAAAGCCTCCAGTGCTTGATGAGAGGCAGTGTGGCATAGTGGTTAGAGCGCTCGACTGGGGCATGGGGCAGACCAGGGGTGAAGTCCCCCTACTTCGACATGGCCTAGGACTCACGTACCTACGGGACCGCCTCTCCTGGTACGCCCCGCGGAGAGGTCCACAAATGACAACACTTTGGAGGTCCCAGGTCACAAGGTGGTTAGATTGGTCTCAACTAGGGCCAGGGCCTTTTCAGCACTGGCCCCGACTTGGTGGAACGCTCTGTCACAAGAGACTAGGGCCCTGCGGGACTTGACATCTTTCCACAGGGACTGCAAGACAGAGCTGTTCCGCCTGGCCTTTGGTTTGGACTCGGTCTGACCCTTATGTTTCCCGCCCCATATGGTCTTGATCTATGGGCTGCTTTTAAAATGAGGCTGCATTTTAAAATGCATTTTAATCTGTATTTTCAATTGGTGGTTTTCCCCCCCTATTATGTTTTTACTGTAATTTTACTGGTGTTAGCCGCCCTGAGCCCAGCTCTGGCCGGGGAGGGCGGGGTATAAATAATATTTGTTGTTGTTCTTGTTGTTACTCTTACTTGGCTATGAAGCTGTGCCCGACACTTCCACTCTCTTAGCCTAGTCTACATCACAGGGTAGCAGAGACATCACCTTGCCAACAATGGTCCGAATAGTTAAAGCCATGGTTTTCCCAGTAGTGATGTATGGAAGTGAGAGCTGGACCACAAAGAAGGCTGATGGCCGAAGAATGGATGCTTTTGAATTCTGGTGCTGGAGGAGACTCTTGAGAGTCCCATGGACTGCAAGAAGATCAAACCTATCCATTCTGAAGGAAATCAGCCCTGAGTGCTCACTGGAAGGACAGATCCTGAAGCTGAGGCTCCAAGACTTTGGCCACCTCAGGAGAAGAGAAGACTCCCTGGAAAAGACCCTGATGTTGGGAAAGATGGAGGGCGCAAGGAGAAGGGGACGACGGAGGACGAGATGGTGGGACAGTGTTCTCGAAGCTACCAGCATGAGTTTGACCAAACTGCGGGAGGCAGTGGAAGACAGGAGGGCCTGGCGTGCTCTGGTCCAGGGGGTCACTAAGAGGTGGACACGACTAAACGACTAAACAACAACAACCTCACAGGGCCGTTGTAATGAGGGAGGGGAGAACCCTGCCTGTGCTGCTTTGAGATCTTCAGAGGGAAAAGGTGGGATATAAATGCAATACATACATAATTGTAATAATATTATTTCTTACATGCGTTAGCCAAATCCCAGCCTGTTGCCTTCCAGCTGTTTAGGACTACAGCACCCAGCCAGTGTAATCCTCGGGCTGATGGAAGCCTGGCTGCGCTGACACGGTTGAGATAGAGGCCCGTTTTATTTTATTTCTTTATTAAATTTCTGTTCTCGCCCTCCCTCCCTCCCAAAGGAGCCCAGGGCAACGCTGTACCTATTTATCTATTTAGGCAAATTCGCATCCCGATTAAACGTAGCCGTCTCTGGAAAAAACTCAGGGCAATGAAAATAAAAACGAGCTGAAACTGTAAAACCAGAATTCAACTAAAAAGCTTGCTGGATTTATTTTTTATTTTTATTTTCAAAAAAGAATTCACTAAGCGCCGGAGGTTCAGCTGTCTGAACGCTCTCTGCCTCTGTGGATTGAGGCAGAAATGTTCCCGAATCCCAGTTGCCAGAACCCACAAGAGGGGAGAGCGGGTCTTGTGTTCGAATCCTGAAGGCGAGTTTCCTACGATGGGCACCCGGTTGGCCACTGTGAGGACAGAATGCTGGACTAAGATAAGCCTGATCCATAAGGCTCTGCTTACAATCTTAATTTCTAGAGAAGCATGCCGGTAGCAGTCTTTACCCCCAAACGACCGTGAGATATTAAGCCATCTGAGATATTAAGCCCACCACAATACACAGGAACCTCAGAAGCAGGGTTAGAAACTCAGATGTATAATCTAGGCGCCAAATGGCTCCTAAAACCAAGGTTACAGTCGCCATTTTGGGGGCCAGGAGGCTGTAAAGTATTATTTTTTCAAACGATGGACTGGCCGTGATTGATTCTCGCTTCTGGAGTGGCTGGGAAACCCAGCCAAATGGGGTGGTACAAATAATAAATTATTGTTATTATTATTATTATTATTATTATTATTATTATTATTATTATTATGGCTACCTCAGACGACAACGCTGAGCTAGGTTAGGAGCTTTGAGAATGTGAAGAAAAGTCTCTTGATCCAGGGACAGCCCACATACCATATTTTTTCGCCTATAAGACACCCCCGATTTTTGGGGCGACAACCAATAATAATAATAATAATAATAATAATAATAATAATTTATTTATACCCCGCCCATCTGGCTGAGTTTCCCCAGCCACTCTGGGCAGCTCCCAATCAAGTATTAAAAACAATACAGCATTAAATATTAAAAACTTCCCTAAACAGGGCTGCCTTCAGATGTCTTCTCAATGTCAGGTAATTGTTTATCTCTTTGACATCTGCTGGAAGGGCGTTCCACAGGGCGGGTGCCACTACCGAGAAGGCCCTCTGTCTGGTTCCCTGTAGCCTCACTTCTCGCAATGAGGGAACCGCCAGAAGGCCCTCGGCGATGGACCTCAGCGTCCGGGCTGGACGATGGGGGTGGAGATGCTCCTTCAGGTATACAGGACCGAGACCGTTTAGGGCTTTAAAGGTCAGCACCAACACTTTGAATTGTGCTCGAAAACGTACTGGGAGCCAATGCAGATCTCTCAGGACCGGTGTTATGTGGTCTCAGGGGCCGCTCCCAGTCCACAGTCTGGCTGCCGCATTCTGGATTAGTTACAGTTTCCGGGTCACCTTCAAAGGTAGCCCCACGTAGAGCGCATTGCAGTAGTCCAAGCGGGAGATAACTAGAGCATGCACCACTCTGGCGAGACAGTTCGCGGGCAGCTAGGGTCTTAGCCTGCGTACCAGGTGGAGCTGGTAGACAGCTGCCCTGGACACAGAATTAACCTCCGCCTCCATGGACAGCAGTGAGTCCAAAATGACTCCCAGGCTGCGCACCTGGTCCTTCAGGGTCACAGTTACCCCATTCAAGACCAATTGCCAGTCCACCCTCGACGCTATCCGTGTATATCTATCCGGCCCCTAATTTTTGACATTCGTTTTTAGGGGGGAAACTATCGTCTTATACATGGAAAAATACGGTATATATTGGCCCGTCCCAACCTCTTTTTCTTAAGGGCGAGGACACCTTCTCAGGCTGCGCAGAAAAAGCGTTTTGGTTCTGGAAATTCGTTCCAATTGTGCAGAGAAAATATAGCTGATGGAATTCTACGGGACGGGGGTACGAGTGAGCGGAAACAGTCCAGATCCAAGGATCCGCAAGATGGTGGAGACGGTAGGATGGGCGCCCGGGGATCTTCACTTGGTCGCAGGTGGCCGATTTGTTGTTGTTGAGTCGTTTAGTGGTGTCCGCCTCTTAGTGACCCCCTGGACCAGATCACGCCAGGCCCTCCTGTCTTCCACTGCCTCCCGCAGTTTGGTCAAACTCATGCTGGTAGCTTCGAGAACACTGTCCCACCATCTCGTCCTCCGTCGTCCCCTTCTCCTTGTGCCCTCCATCTTTCCCAACATCAGGGTCTTTTCCAGGGAGTCTTCTCTTCTCAGGAGGTGGCCAAAGTCTTGGAGCCTCAGCTTCAGGATCTGTCCTTCCAGTGAGCACTCAGGGCTGATTTCCTTCAGAATGGAGAGGTTTGATCTTCTTGCAGTCCATGGGACTCTCAAATGTCTCCTCCAGCACCAGAATTCAAAAGCATCCATTCTTCGGCGATCAGGACGTTCCTATTCTCAGCGAAGAGGGTATGGGGTTATGGGACCCCCGAGCCAAGGAGATCCAGTTTGGGGGATACCAGGTAGCCTGACGTCTGGCTGGTTGACAGGGGATCAAATACTTATTTCACTCATTATATAATGCACACCAATTTCTGACTTTTGTCTTCTGGGGTTTCTGGGGGTTTTTCCTGTTGTTATTCTGTCTCTCACAGCTACAGTAAACCTACCATTAAAATTATGGACTGGTCATTTCTTTGTCAGAGGGCAAACGGGCAAATTTAGCAGGGGATCAAATACTCCCCCCCCCCCTCACTGTAACTATACAACCTTTAGAAGTCATCTGAAGACAGCCTTGTATGGGGAAGCTTTTTAACGTTTAACGTTTTATTATGTTTTTATGTATGTTAAGCTGCACATTATTAAATAGGAGGTCCCTATTTTCTTCTTATTTTTTTGGAAATCATTTTTATTTAACTATATATATATCAAATACATATACATAAAGAGAGATTTTTCTGAATCTCAAGACTTCGTCCCCTCCATGGGTTCTATTGACAACATTTTCAACTCCATATTATTTCACAATCTATATTTTGAATCTATCCAGATTATCCATAGTACTTCTTACATGACAAGTGAGGTTAAAATCCTGCCAATTTATTCATCTGCTCATAGTGGGCTCCTAAATAAATTAAGAATTTCCCCCATTCTTTTTGTTATGGAAATGAAAATGGGGAAAACACATCTTTATAGTTGTTACACGTTGCAAATATTATGCCTGAATGTATCCTTTCGACTTGAAAGCACAGGGAAGAAATCTAGCTTTATAAATTCGTAGAAAATCCATACTTTAACCAACTCTCCTCATTCCGAGACCGGCAGTTGAGCAAGTCAGGTGTTCTGAAAGCCCATCTCCAGAAAAGTCCTGAGGGCAAGGAGATGTCAAGAGTTTGACTGTTCTTTGGGTGATGGGGACTTAAGAGGTGTTGGGAAAGGTGTCTGATAAAGTGAGCTAATGTTGAACTTGCGTAACCCTTGTGTAAAGGTAAAGGGACCCCTGACCGTTAAGTCCAGTTGCGGACGACTCTGGGGTTGCAGCGCTCATCTCGCTTTACTGGCCGAAGGAGCAGGCGTTTGTCCGCAGGCAGTTTTTCCGGGTCATGTGGCCGGCATGACTAAGCCGCTTCTGGTGAACCAGAGCAGCGCACGGAAACGCTGTTTACCTTCCCGCCGGAGTGGTACCTATTTATCTACTTGCACTTTTGGTGTGCTTTCGAACTGCTAGGTTGGCAGGAGCAGGGACCGAACAACGGGAGCTCACCCCGTCACGGGGATTCGAACCGCCGACCTTCTGATCGGCAAGCCCCAGGCTCAGTGGTTTAGACCACAGCGCCACACAGGTGTAAATGTTGACAGTAGGAGCCATAGAAGGGACAGGGGGAAGTCCAGAAATTCAGAGGGATCTCTTTACATGGAGTTGTGCTTGTATTTGTTATAAATTTGTATATGTAAAACCGAATAAAAATATTTTTTTAAAAATAATAAGACATTCTTGGTCAACCTGCTGCCCTTTGTCCAACCAGGGATGATTCTCATTTATCCAGTCTTAAACTCCACATCCAATTGCATTTATTTTTTTTCAGGCACCATGGTAATTCACCAACATTTAAGTGCAAATTTCTCCTAACTTGCACACGCGGTCATATGCATATTTTGCCCAATATACACATTTTTTCAAAGGCATTTCTGTAGGTCCTTTTCACCAATGCATGCAGTTGTGCCCATGCTTTACCCTAATGTATTGGAATGCAACTTTGGATGAAGGAAACAAGCTGCAAAAACCGGACGGCGTCAAATTAGTGAAGGGTGGCCAGATTTCCATTCCACCTCTTATTCCTGGAAATCAGAATTGGACTGAGTTTGCCTTTAAATGCAAATGAAGTTGAGTTCCCCTCCCGCATTGCAACTCCTGGGGGCTGATGGGAATTGTAGTCCAAAACATTTTCTTGACCTGTTAAGACTGCATTGGCGGCCGAACTTTTTCTCCCAGGTGTTCAATGTGGAATGGAACAACAACCTTGTGAGGTAGGGTAGGCTGAAAGAGGCAGCGACCGGCCCGGCAAGGCCACCCAGTAAATTTCATAGCCAAGTGGGAGGGGGGATTTGAACCCGGGTCTCTCCCTCGTCCGACCACACTGAGCCTCTTTCGACAGAAGGTGCTTTTGGGCGTCGTTCACCCACCATTTCCCAACAGAGATCCTTTCATTAGCAATTAACATAAGGGGTCTACTCCATTGCAGCGGGTTCAGAGAAATATAAATAAAATAAATAAAATGCTGGTGAGGGTGTTTTGGGTTCAAGGGGATAGTCCAGCTGCCTCAAACTGCAGAGGCAGAGCACAGCCATCCTGGCAATAATAATAATAATAATAATAATAATAATAATAATAATAATTGTACCCCACCCATCTGGCTGGGTCTCCCCAGCTACTCCAACAAATAGACATTAAAATGTCACACATTTAAAACTTCCCTGAACAGGGCTGCCTTCAGATGTCTTCTAAATGTCACGTACAGTGGTACCTTGGGTTACATACGTTTCAGGTTACATACGCTTCAGGTTACAGACTCTGCTGACACAGAAATAGTACCTCGGGTTAAGAACTTTGCTTCAGGATGAGAACAGAAATCACGCAGCGGTAGCAGGAGGCCCCATTAGCTAAAGTGGTGCTTCAGGTTAAGAAGTTTCAAGTTAAGAACTGACCTCCGGAACGAATTAAGTACTTAACCCAAGGTACCACTGTAGTTGTTTATTTCCTTGACATCTGAAAGGAGGGTGTTCCACAGGGCGGGCGCCACCACCAAGAATGCCCTCTGCCTGGTTCCCTGTAACCTCACTTCTCTCAGGGAGGGAACCGCCAGAAGGCCCTCGGCGCTGGATCTCAGTGTCCGGGCAGAACAACGGGGGTGGAGACGCTCCTTCTGGTATACTGGGCCAAGGCCGTTTAGGGCTTTAAAGGTCAACACCAACACTTTGGCTAGTAGCCATCAATAGCCCTCTCCTCCTCTGTGAATTTGCCCAGCCCTCTTTCAAAGCCACCTAGGTCAATGGGCAGGGAGTTCCGCAGTTTAACTCTCCGCCGTGTGAAGAAGGACTTTCATTTCTCTCTCCCCAACTGAGATCCGTCCTAAATCAAGACCAGGCGAGAGGCTGGATTTCCTATCGCCGCCGACATCCGGCGCCACTTTTGGACCACAACTCCCATCAGCATCCCTCCCTCCCTTGCCCAAACAGATGTGCTGGCTGGGGGGAGAGAGTTGTTGATGGGAGTTGTAGCGCAGAAGATCCAAAGGGCGCCTGGTCGGCCAAGGCTGCTTGGAGCGTCCACTATTTACTGGAAAACAGGTGGGCGTGTGATCTGGAGCCAACGTTATTCTAGATCCGTTCTGGCAGGCGGGGAGGGAGAGAGAGAAAGCTGCCGCTGTATATGGGAGAACACTGGTCCTCTAGAATGGGTCAATTACCTGGCCTCTGCTCGGACATGCCTTCCGCCCCCAAAATATGTATCTCCCCAGCTCCCGGGCTGGATGGGGAGGGGGATTCACTGTGGCGCCTGGCTGTGTCTTGGTGCAGCTGGCACGGGTGAAGGGAGGAGGGGGCACAGGGCCGGAAACGAGATCCTCAATAGAAAAGGCTGCGCTGGACGGCGGCCAGGACAAGAAAGCCACCATCTCCCGGCTGGGCAGAAGGCCAGAGGCGAGCGGGTGGGGTAAACACTTGTCTCCCAGGCCCCAAACCAGACTCGGCCTTGTCCCCTCGGCTTGGGGGGCCAACTGGCAGGGAGGGGGCTGATAGGGGCAACTGCCTCCTCTACCCCGACACCCCAATTTTGCCGGCCGACTTTCAGAAAGAGGGAGATCCGACATCCAGGAACTGATTTAGGCCTTGACATCTCGGAGAGCTCTTCATCTCACGGTTGTGGGTTTGATCCCCGCGCTGGGCAAAAGATTCCTGCCGGGGTTAGAAACTCAGATATATCTAAGCTAACCACCAAATGGAGCCTTAAAACCTAGGCTGCGGTCACCCCCAACAGAATGTCTAGGCACCGTTTATTTTGCAACGGAATCTATTGTTTTGTTATTCTTTTTTTTTTTTTTGGCTGCTTTGTATTTGACAGAAACAGCCTCAAAGTGGTTTACAACGCAGCAAAACGTCAAATAAAACCATCTGGAATAGAAGTCAAGATTGAAGGAAAATGTTTCTCTAAGTGACATTTTGCTCTCTTGGTGTTTATTACCTGCTTAATTTACAGAGCTGCCCGGCCAGTGCGACGTAGTCGTTAGTGTCGGACGAGGACTCTCACAGCCTCCTGGCCTACTTCTCAGGGTCGTTGTGGGAATTAACTGAGGAGGGCGGGTTAGCTCTAACCACCCCCAAATGAGACGTATTCCCGGCAAAGCCCGGCGAATCTGGACCTCAACTCGCCAGCCCGACAACGCTGATATCCTTCACATTTTAACTGCTGCGCACCTGCGCTTGTTCTGCGTGCCCATTTTACAGTCCTGATCATCACCTCTCCGCCCATCGTTAACAGCGGCCCTCTCTGTTTTAGACGTGTGAAAACAAAGCAAAACAGGAGGAGGCCTCTGAGGGCGCTGGCTTGCAGCTTGGCGGAGGCAGAGAGAGGGTGGCCGGGGCACCCAGGCTGGGTGCTGTGGGGGTGCCAAGAAGACAAGCCACCCACTGGGCATCCCTGGATCGTGGCGCTTGCCGACAAAGGAAGGGGCAAAAGGGATGCATGCAATTGTCCTGGGAGGGGGGCATATTCGCAGTTTAAAAGGGGCAGGAGGGAATTCCGCTCTGGAAAGTGCGGAAGGGCCAGCAGCACAGCTGATGGCGAACAGGGGAAGCGGGCAAGGAGATAAATATGGAGAGAGCGAGTGTGTCAAATATTCTGCCGAAATCCTGCAGCAGGAGAGGGGAGAAGCTAGCGCCGGCCTCCTCCTTTCCCTCCTCCTCTCCTCTCCTCCTCCTCTATGCCTTCCCCATTCCCTCCTTCCTGCGGTCACGGCGAGGAACAATCTTTTTTATTAATAATGGATGTCCCTTTAGGGCAGTTTTGCTGGATCTTTTATTTCCTCTCCCCCCCCTCCTTTCGGGGATCGGCCGGCCGTAAATCCACCGAAGGAGCCGCTTGCTGCCTGCTTGCCTGCCAGCCCCTCCCCCCAAGACCCCCCCATGCTGCAAAGCACACTGCGGGGGGGGGGAGAGGGAGGGACACGCGCGCAAGAGGAGGAAAGGGTTATTATTACGCGTAGGGGAGAGGAACGCGCGCGGAGCGTTTTGCACGAAGGAGGCGCACAGCCAGCCGCCCTGCGTCGCTGAAAACCCAGGCCTGGATCTTGCCCACGTCTCCATCTGGCACCGGGGCACCCCTCTCGCCCCCACTGCCCACCTACGGGTCTCTCCCATCGCTGGTCCCCCAAGGTGTTGCTAAGGCAGCGATGCTGTAGCCCCGTGGCGGCCGCGCAAGGAGAAGGATGGCGACGCAGAGGAGCGCAAGAAGGGGGGGCAGCTCAGAGGAGATTCCTTCCTTCCCTGCACCACCACCCTCCTTTTTCCCCTCTCCCCCCCCCCCCACTCCACAACCCCACAATCTCCCGGCGTAAAGGCATGGGCCCGTTGCCGTGGCGGCAGTCACTCCGGGTATCCGTGGCAACCGGGTTTCCAGAGCCGCCGCCGTTCTCCCCGCTTACTCATCCCTGCCTGAAATCCCTGCGGTGGGCTGGCTGGGACCCCCACCACCCCCACCCCCACCCCACGCGGGGGGGCTGGATTCGGAGCCGGGGGGGAGGCTTCTTCTGCGCCCCGAAAACCCGGCAAATATCCATCCACCTGTCATGAGATTACAGCTCTCTCTGTGTCTGCCAGGAGAACCAGGTTATCTAAAGGAAAGAAGGCATCAGCGAAAATGGGCAAGAGGGCCTCTGAGGAAGCGCAGAGGGCCTTCCTCTCTCGGCAAGGCACCTGGAAGGGCTGCTCTGCCAGAGGGGCTCGCGCCCCCAGACCTATTATCTTAGGCGTTAATAAAGGAGATTGCGACTGACCGTTAGGAAGAACTTTCTATTCAGGGATGGGCTTCCTCAAAAGATGGACTCTCCTTCCTTGGGGAAACCCGCCTGTCAGGGATTCCTGAGCTGGGATTCCTGCCTCGCAGGGGGTCAGGCTAGATGGCCCTTGGGGGTCCCCCAACATGATGGGTTGGCGGCAAGCCTGCTGTCTTCCCCAAGAATCTGGCATTGCGGGTACCTCAGCCTACCCAGAGACTTCCTTGCCATCTTCTGTCCAAGTCCACGAGAATTTCGGCTAGGTGGGGCCCTGTCTCTCGGACCCAACATGCTCTGCGCTGACCCGCCAGAACCCAGGAGTCGGGGCTCCCAATTCCCCCTGCTCGGCCAGGACAGCCCTGCCCAACCTGGTGCCCTCGAGGTGCCCATTCGCTGTCCAAAACAGTAACATCATTAGCAATAGTACTATTAAAGGTAAAGGGACCCCTGACCATTAGGTCCAGTCGTGACCGACTCTGGGGTTGCGGCGCTCATCTCGCTTTATTGGCCGAGGGAGCCGGCGTACAGCTTCCGGGTCATGTGGCCAGCAGGACTAAGCCGCTTCTGGCGAACCAGAGCAGCGCACGGAAACGGCGTTTACCTTCCCGCTGGAGTGGTACCTATTTATCTACTTGCACTTTGATGTGCTTTCGAACTGCTAGGTTGGCAGGAGCAGGGACCGAGCAACGGGAGCTCACCCCGTCGCGGGGATTCGAACCGCCGACCTTCTGATCGGCAAGCCCTAGGCTCTGTGGTTTAACCCACAGCGCCACCCGCGTCCCTAATAGTACTATTACATATAGTAATATTGTCCTGAAGGATGGCTCTGTTGGGAGAGCATGGCACTCTTAATCTCAGGGTTGTGGGTTTGAATCCCATGTTGGGCGAAAGACTCCTGCGTTGCAGCGGGTTGGATAATAATAATAATAATAATAATAATAATAATAATAATAATAATAATTTATTATTTGTACCCCGCCCATCTGGCTGGGTTTCCCCAGCCACTCTGGGCGGCTTCCACAGAGACCAAAAAATACACTAAAATGTCACACATTAAAAACTTCCCTGAACAGGGCTGCCTTAAGATGTCTTCTGAATGTCAGGTAGTTGTTTATCGCTTTGACATCTGGTGGGAGGGCGTTCCACAGGGCGGGCGCCACCACCGAGAAGGCCCTCTGCCTGGTTCCCTGTAACTTGGCCTCTCGCAATGAGGGAACCGCCAGAAGGCCCTCGGAGCTGGACCTCCGTGTCCGGGCAGAACGATGGGGGAGGAGACGCTCCTTCAGTTATACTGGGCCTTTGAGGCCGTTTAGGGCTTTAAAGGTCAGCACCAACACTTTGAATTGTGCTCAGAAACGTACTGGATGATCCGCGGGGTCCCTTACAATTCTATGTACATGTGATAGAATATCTGTAAGTATATTCACAAATTCTTCATACTAACATCAGGAGAGGTCTAATTTGGGGAAGGCTGGATTAGACCACAAGCTCCTCCTCAATAAACAACCCCAAATATCTCTCTTGGTCCTGGACTCCACAGTCAAATACGCACACACAAATAATAATAATAATAATAATAATAATAATAATAATAATTAATAACAACAACAACAACAACAACAACTTTTTATTTATATCCCGCCCTCCCCAGCCAAAGCTGGGCTCAGGGCGGCTAACAACAATCAAATAATCCAACATTCTAAGAACATTTCATTATAAAAATTAATTAAAATCAAATTGATGGCAACCGTTAAGCAAAATTCTGTGCAGATTGCCAGAGGAGGGAGTCAGGCTGCGCCCTGAACAAAGGCCTGGTGGAACAGCTCTGTCTTGCAGGCCCTGCGGAAAGATGTCAGGTCCTGCAGGGCCCTGGTCTCTTGTGACAGAGCGTTCCACCAGATCGGGGCCATGGCCGAAAAAGCCCTGGCTCTGGTTGAGGCCAGCCTAACTTCTCTGTGGCCTGGGACCTTCAGGATGTTTTTATTTGCAGACCGTAGGTTCCTCTGTGGGACATACCAGGAGAGGCGGTCCCATAGGTTCGAGGGTCCTAGGCCATATAGGGCTTTAAACACCCCTTACCAGTAATCTCTAGTCTATCCAGCAGAAAGAATGTAGCTTAGAGGTAGAGCACCTGCTTGGCATGTAGAAGGTTTAACTCCCAGCGGCATCTCTGGGCAAGACTGGGTGAGGCCTGCTGCCTGAAACCTGCACACCAGGCCTTGGCTCACAACCATGAGGTCTAGAATCTTAGCAGAAGGGCCACAACTCCATGGCAGAACACCTGTTTGGCTTGCAGAAGGTTCAATCCCAAATGACATCTCCAGGCAGGGCTGGGAGACAAAAGTGCCCAGAATCCCAGAGAGCCACTGCTGCTGCCAGCCCGTGCAAGCAGTATTGAGTTAGACAGCCTGACTCCCATGCTCAGACCTCCAGCCCAAACATGCATTTAGGGCAACACTTCTCGATTCGCTGGCACAGATTTGTCAGGCTGCAGTCCAGTTGCGCCCCCAGATCCACCAACCGAAGAACATCAAAACAGCCTTGGTGGATCAGGCCAGGATCCCATCCAATCCAGCCCCTGTCCTCACAGTGGCCAGCCAGGAGCCAGCATAGGAAAGCCGCAAGCAGGACTCGAACCCAAGATCCCTCGCCCATCCTGCAACTGGTCTTCAGAAGCATAATCGCTGCCTCCAACTGCGGAAGGAGAGCCCAGCCATGGGGCACAACTGAGGTTTCTCCTCCTGACGTCCTTAGTCAAATCCACCACCTCTGCCCCACACGGCCCCACAACTGAAGGAGTACTGGGGAAGAGGAGTGGAAGCAGGGAAGGAGGGAGGGAGGGAGGGAGGAAAAGAAGGGAAGGAATATGAAATAGGAGGGAGGGAAGGAAGGAAGGAAGGAAGGAAGGAAGGAAGGAAAAGAAGGGAAGGAATATGAAATAGGAGGGAAGGAAGGAAGGAAAAGAAGGGAAGGAATATGAAATAGGAGGGAAGGAAGGAAGGAAAAGAAGGGAAGGAATATGAAATAGGAGGGAAGGAAGGAAGGAAAAGAAGGGAAGGAATATGAAATAAGAGGGAGGAAAGGAAGGAAGGAAGGAAGGAAGGAAGGAAGGAAGGAAGGAAGGAAGGAAAAGAAGGGAAGGAATATGAAATAAGAGGGAGGGAAGGAAGGAAGGAAGGAAGGAAGGAAAAGAAGGGAAGGAATATGAAAAAGAGGAAAGGAAGGAAGGAAGGAAGGAAGGAAAAGAAGGGAAGGAATATGAAAAAGAGGAAAGGAAGGAAGGAAGGGAAGGAATATGAAATAAGACGGAAGGAAGGAAGGAAGGAAGGAAGGAAGGAAGGAAGGAAGGAAAAGAAGGGAGGGAATATGAAATAAGGGAAGGAAGGAAGGAAGGAAGGAAGGAAGGAAGGAAGGAAGGAAAAGAAGGGAAGGAATATGAAAAAGAGGGAAGGAAGGAAAGAAAAGAAGGGAAGGAATATGAAATAAGAGGGAGGAAAGGAAGGAAGGAAGGAAGGAAGGAAAAGAAGAGAAGGAATATGAAAAAGGAAAGGAAGGAAGGAAGGAAGGAAGGAAGGAAGGAAAAGAAGGGAAGGAATATGAAAAAGAGGAAAGGAAGGAAGGAAGGAAGGAAGGAAGGAAGGAAGGAAGGAAGGGAGGGAGGGAGGGAGGGAAGGAATATGAAATAAGACGGAAGGAAGGAAGGAAGGAAAAGAAGGGAGGGAATATGAAATAAGGGAAGGAAGGAAGGAAGGAAGGAAGGAAGGAAGGAAGGAAGGAAAAGAAGGGAAGGAATATGAAAAAGAGGGAAGGAAGGAAAGAAAAGAAGGGAAGGAATATGAAATAAGAGGGAGGAAAGGAAGGAAGGAAGGAAGGAAGAAAGGAAGGAAGGAAGGAAAAGAAGAGAAGGAATATGAAAAAGAGGAAAGGAAGGAAGGAAGGAAGGAAGGAAGGGAAGGAATATGAAATAAGACGGAAGGAAGGAAGGAAGGAAAAGAAGGGAGGGAATATGAAATAAGGGAAGGAAGGAAGGAAGGAAGGAAGGAAGGAAGGAAGGAAGGAAAAGAAGGGAAGGAATATGAAAAAGAGGGAAGGAAGGAAAGAAAAGAAGGGAAGGAATATGAAATAAGAGGGAGGAAAGGAAGGAAGGAAGGAAGGAAGGAAGGAAAAGAAGAGAAGGAATATGAAAAAGAGGAAAGGAAGGAAGGAAGGAAGGAAGGAAGGAAGGAAGGAAGGAAGGAAGGAAGGAAGGGAAGGAATATGAAATAAGACGGAAGGAAGGAAGGAAGGAAAAGAAGGGAGGGAATATGAAATAAGGGAAGGAAGGAAGGAAGGAAGGAAGGAAGGAAGGAAGGAAGGAAGGAAAGAAAAGAAGGGAAGGAATATGAAAAAGAGGGAAGGAAGGAAAGAAAAGAAGGGAAGGAATATGAAAAAGAGGGAAGGAAGGAAGGAAGGAAGGAAGGAAGGAAGGAAGGAAGGAAAAGAAGGGAAGGAAAAGAAGGGAAGGAATATGAAATAAGAGGGAAGGAGGGCAGGCCTGCCCCTCTGCCCTGGCATTTGGACTCCTCCTCCAAGCCCATCATCTCAGGTGAGGTGTTTTGACGCACCCCTTCTCCAGCACCCTGCCATTGCATTTCTATCCCACCTTTTTCTCCAAGGAGCTCAAGGCGCCTTCATGGTTCTCCCTGCCCCTCATTTAAACCCCACAACAACCCTGTGAGGCGGGACGGGTTAAGAGGTCAGCATGGCAGAGCGGGGGCTTTGAACCCTGGTCCCTCCCAGATCCTAGGCAGGCCCCTCTAACCACAGACCACACACCTGCCTGCCCAAACACACACACACACAAGGGAAACTGTTGGGTCAGACCAACTTGGACTGCTCTGGAAGCGGTTTAGGCAAATTCTTGAAGCTGTCGAAGGCCATGATGGCTCGGTTCTGCCAAGTAGGGAGACTTGCTGTACAATCATAGAGTCAGAAGGGACCCCGAGGGTCATCTAGCCCAACCCGCTGCAATGCAGGAATATTTTTGCCCAACGCGGGTCTCGAACCCACAACCCGGCGGTCGAGAGTCTCACGCTTTATTGTCTGAGCTATCCCGTGTCCTGCTTTTGAGGTTTCCCACTGGGGCCTATGGTTGGCCCCTGTGAGCACAGGATGCTGTCCTGGCCGGGCCCCCTTTGACCCAGCTGCCACAAGGCTCTCCTGAAGTTTTCACAGTTAGCCAGTGGAACTCACTGCCACAAGGAAGGAGATTGCGACTCAACATCAGGAAGGACTTCCTGGCGGTGACAGCCGAACGGAAGGCGGTGGTCTCTCCTTCCCTGAAGGTTTTTTAAGCCGCCTGCCAGGGATCCTATGGCTGCGATTGCTTGGGGTTGGGCTGGATGACCTTTGGGTGCCCCTCCCAACTGTACAATTCTATGGTTCTAAGGGGTACTGATGGCTGCCAACTTGGAGGGCTTCGAAGGAGGACTGGACAAAGTCAGGGAGGAGGGTGGGGTTATAGATGGAGGGTTAGACTGCCCCTGAACTTGGAGGCTGAAAAGCCCTTGACAAACCCTCACGTCATCCAAACCCTCAAGCTCCTCCAGCTACGGCTCCCATCAGCCTTAGTCAGCATGGCTGTACGACATCAGAACCGATGGGAGTTGTAGTTCTCAGCAGGTGCACAGGGGCGCCATGTTGGAGAACGGCTGGACCAAGGCGACGGCCATTGGGACAACTTGCTGCGGTCAGTTCCACCAACGGATTGTGTGTCTTCCACAGATGGTCCTGGCTTGGCTGTGTCCTGACCTGACCGCGGCCCCGTTTTGCAGAGTCGTCCCGTCCGTCTCTATACTATATAGCTGGGAGGGACCCCAGCGGTCATCTAGCCCAACCCGCCGCAACGCAGGACCTTTGCTCAGGCTCGTTGTTAACGAAAGGAGGCGCGATGGGAAATGGCGGGTCAGGATGCTGGGAAACAGTCCTTCTGACAGTGCGGCCTAGTGGTTAGAGTGCCGGGCCTGGGAGAGACCCGGGTTCAAAGCTCAGCCACAAAGCGAGCCGCTGTCTCTCAACCCAACCTACCTGGCAATTAAATGAGTGTGAGAACCACGCATTGAGCTCCTCAGAGGGGAAAAGGCATGATATAAATGCAACAAATAAGTCAGAGCGTTAGTCATGCCCTGCAGGATCAGGCCCGCCTGGTCCACTTGTGTCAACAGCTCCAACTGCCCTGCTATTTAGCCCCACCAACACGATATTCTAAGGTAGACTGCCCCTGCGGAAGGAGGTTCTCTTTAGCGGTCACGGCCAGTATCGAACGAATACGTTTGTCCCCTGCAAATTTACCGAATCCTTGTCATTTCCCCTGCTCCAAAGCACCCGCTCTGTTGTACTGCTTCCTTCCACCCCCAGATTTGGGGGTTAGGGGGCTGGGTTAGCACACAAACGACGCCCCCAGTTGGCAAATCGACTCCCCCTTCAGTTTTTGTTTTCTCCCCTCTCGTTGCAACGTTGCGAGTGAAACTTCCTCTTGTCCCGCTCGGGGATCTGAAGCCGTGCCAGCTTGGGCATCAAACAAATAACAAACTTAAGAACGGCGGAGCTGGAAGGGGTCCGAGGGGTCATCTAGCCTGACCCCACGCACTGAACTTTAATGTCACCAACCCACATGTCCGTTCTACACAATCACACATACACACACCGGCCCCGAAGGAGAATCTAGGATGGGGACATGGCGCCTGCGTGGCCACTCTCTGGATGCGTTGGACTCCGACTCCCATGATCCACAGACAGCGTGGCCAAGGGTCGTGGACGATGGGAATTGTAGTCCCCCAAACCCATTGCTATCCCAGGACCGCACCTGGGAGAGAAATATCCGGGGGCGTCCTAGAAACACGATCTAATCCAGGCCTCCCCAAACTCAGCCCTCCCTCCAGCTGTTTTGGGACTACAATTCCCATCATCCCTGACCCCTGGTCCTGTTAGCTAGGGATGATGGGAGTTGTAGTCCCAAAACAGCTGGAGGGGCTTGACTAATCAGAAGACTCGGAAATGTTTCGCCATGTGCGTAATGAGGACTAGAAGACTGGGGAAATAAAAACAGGGGGATCTGAGGAACTCCCCAAACCAGGAGCAAAGAGGAATCCCTTTTGATATAGGGCTGTTATCTACCCAGAAGCAGGAATTTGTTCCCTGAACCCTCGATAGCGAAAGGGGGGGGAGGGGGGAGTCCAGCTTTGTCCGGAGGGATCACCAAATTTAGGAAGGCTTCCCTGAGGCATAGGCCTTGCTGGGGGGGGCGGGGAAGCGAGTAGATGGAGTGGAGGTGAGTTCGAGAGAAATTGGGCCAGAATCCTCTCTTCGACACAAACCCATTTTCCTTTCCTCTTTTCTTTTTTCAAAGAGTTTTCCCAAGGGGACTCCCTGCCCCGCCCCCTGCCCCCCACAGGCCAAACACCAACCTCCTTTTGTCATATCAGAGTCATACCTGCTTCAGTGTCGCCTACTCGGGCAGGCAGCAGCGACCTCGACCCTGCACCCTCGTCATCAGGGATTGGGACAAGGCGCGCTGGGTTGAAAAGCGCTACCGGATTCCCCCAGATCCACACACACACAACACACCACAACACTTTTGCTCTGCATCACAGGTAGAAAGAAACAGATCTACAGCAGCAATAGCTGATAATGGACAAAGATGCTACAAACCTACAAGTCTTCGCTCTAGCTAGTCCCAGGAGAGGAGGCTTAGCTGAGGCTCAGCGGCCTCCGAAACCACCCCTCTCTCCCCTCCATCCTGCGCCCCAAATCCTGGGCCTGCCCCCCAAATTCTGTGCCCTCTGAACCCCCTTTTTCCCCTGCTCTGATGGATGGTCCTCAATCATTCCCCAAAGGGCAGGTGGCTTCTCCTCAACCTGAGCTTCCATACATTCCAGGCCCGGGGATTATTCCTCCACACAACCCTTTTCCTCGCTCCCTCTCTCTCTCTCTCTCTCTCTCTCCTCACAGCCTTCCTTCTCTCCACATCCTCCTGGCTCTCTCCCAGCAACCACTCCGCTATACCTTTGGGGAGATCTTCTCCAAAGGCTCCCCCACCCCAAAGGAAAAACACCTCTGACCCACACTGGTCTCAGCCCCCTGCAAGGAGCGCTTGGGGGGTCGGTTCAGGGGTCTGACAGAATCTCCTCGGCTGCCGCATCCAGCCCGGAAAGGTCTCCCCCCCCCCCGTGTTGGGCCTTGACTGAGCTGCAGGCAGGTGGATGGGAGAGACCCCCCCTGCCAAACCCTGGTCCAAAACGCTCCCCTGTTGCAGAGCAGGGTTAGATGGGGGGATGGAGCAATGAAGGAGGGGGGGAAAGGGGTGAATGTGAGAGAGAAAGAGAGCAGGGAACGGGGGAATTGTCGGGGGGGGGGACACGCAGAGAGAGAAATGACAGACCAGGTGTTAGGCGGAACAAGATGGATGGATGGATAAGTAAGCAAAGGGAGACGGGAGCAGCAGGCAGGGCGACAGGCAGAGCAGGAGGAAGGAAGGAAGGAAGGAAGGAAGGAATGAAGGAATAAACGCTTTACCGGCCCGGCTCCTCCTTTGCAGAAGGGATGAGAGGCAGCGCTAACACGAAGGATGCAGGGGAATCGCATCTATTTGTTTTCTAAGCCGGCTGCGCTGGGGGGCGACGCCAGCATTTTGCTCTAATTCCTCTGGAAAACGGGGGTGGGGGTGAGGAATGGGAGAGGAGGGCATTTTCCGTGTGTGGGGGGGGGCCGCTCTGGGGTGGCAAGGAGGTTGGAGGGGGGGAGAGGAGAGGCAGGGGGAGCGCGCGTGTGCCGGGGCCTACGTCCCTGAGTGCGTCCATTCAAATTGGGTTGCTGTTGTGGGGGGGGGGAGATGGGGGGGGAGGGAGAGAAGCAGGTGCCAGTGAGGAAGAAGGGATTATAGAAGTGGAGGGGTGACGAATGGAGTCTTCTTCTTTTGGAGGGGGGGGTGATGGAGAGATGGAGCGGGCGAACAGAGGGATGGAGGCGCGCGGGGAAGATGGAGATGCGGGATGAAGATGGAGGTGCTCGCGGGGCCCGCGGGGCTCTGCGCTCCCCACCCCGGCCCGTCGTGGGTGGTCTGTCTCTCCCCCCCCCAAAAAAAAACCCCAGCGGGGTCTCGGCTCCTTACCGGCCTCAGCAGCAGGAAGAGCAGGGTTGGGGCCGCCGGCGCCGCCGCCTGCGCGCTTCTCGGGGTGCCGGGGCCGCCGTCGGGGGGTCTCGTCCGTTGCCCAGCGCTGCCCGCATCCTGGGAGGGGGGGGTTGGGGGGGAAGGGAGGGAGGGAGGGGGAGAGCGGCTGCCTCTCAGCCGAAGGCCATGGGGGGGGGAAGCGCGGGTGGTGGGGTGGAAGTGGGGTGCTGCCGGGGCGCACGGGTGGAGGGGTGGGTTGGGTTGTGGGGTCGTCCGCTGCTGCTGTTGCCTCCGAGGATGGAGAGGCCGGAGCCGGGCGGGATGGGTGGCCGGTGGGAGGTTCCAGAGGGCGCCCCCCCGACGCCGCTGTGCCCGGCGGCGCCCCGGCTTAGGAGGGGAGGTGGCCGGTGCTCGCCCGCCGCCGCCGCCGCTTGGCCGCTCTCGGCGCCCGCCCGCCCGCCGGCCCCGCTGCCTGGCCCGCTCGCCTCGCCCACCGAGCCCGCATCAGCGGCCGCGTCAGGGAGGCGGGAGCCGAGAGAGAGGGAGAGAGGGAGGGAGGGAGAGATGGAGAGATGGAGCCCCTCCCTCCCAACTGATGCAGGCGGACCCCGGCCCGGAGGGGGGGGAGAGGGAGGAGCGCGAGGGGGGAGGGGGTGGCGAGGCGGAGGAGATGGGGGGGAGAGGGGAGAAGCCGCGGAAGAAGGAGGAACTGGGGAAGAAGAGAAGGAAAGGAAGAAAGGAGGGAGGAGAGGAGGGGGCTGCAGGACAGGGAAGGGAGAGGGGCAAGGAAGAGAAGAAAGGGAAAGGGGTGCAAAGGAGGAGAAGGAAGGGAAGAGAATAACGGATTGAGGAAGAAGAAAGCAAGAAAAGATGACTCGGAAAAAGCGAGGAAGGGAGTTTTGGGGAGAAGTAAAGGGAGAAAAATTTTGGGTGCGCAAAACAGAGAAGATCGGGGGGAGAAGGGGAAAGAAAGCGAAGGGGGTTTGGGGAGGGTGGGAAAGTGTGGGTGCAAAGGAAAGAGGGGGGAGACTGGGCCGAGGAAGAAGAGAGCGGGGGGCCTGGGAAAGAGGGAGTTGGGGAGAAGAGAGAGAGGATGAAAGAAGGCCAGGAGGAAAGGGTGGAGAAGGAAAGGCCCCCGTTGAAAGGGTGAGAGGGAGAGAACTAGAAGGAAGGAAGGAAGGAAGGAAGGAAGGGAGGGAGGGAAAGGGGCAGCAAGTAAAGATAAGTAGCTCTTAAGAAACGGAAGACTGGAAAAGGAGAAGGAGCCCAGCTGGGAATGGAAGACAGAAAGGTGGAGATGGAAGAAAGAAGCAGGGAATGAGAGAGAGAAGGAAGACAAAACAGCAGAGAGAAATCAAAGCTAAGGTGTCTGTTCAGCCTTGAGCATGCAACCCAAATAAGCAGTTCTTGGGCTCTGGCGAATCCCCAGTGGCATGGAGTTCCACAGGCCCTGCAAGGGTCTCTCAAGGCAGGAAAATTGAAGAGACATGAACTCCCAGGTGGATGGATAGGATAGGATATGGGAGAAGAGGGAGAGTTGCAGAATGGAAGGAAGGGCAGGGGAAAAGGGGCTCAATCAGATCCCAAAGGTGGTGCCCTCCAAGTCTGAATCGGTCTGAACCCGGATTATGGAAAAAATGACAGCGGGAAGAAGGAGGAGGACCTGTGTCCAACCGCCTGGCAGGTGACCAAAAGAGGGAGATAAATAGATGGATATCGGATGGATGAAGTTAAAGCTGAAAATGCCCACAGACAGCAATATGAAATGAAAGAAAGAGGGCGATAGCCAAAAGGAATGGAGGGGTGTCGATGTCACAGCAAAAGGGAGCGTCTGCTCCCGGGGGGCGGGCAGGTGGAAGAGTGGGGAGCCAGGACTCCTGGGTTCTATCCTGCCCCAAACTCCGCCCCCCACCAGTCCACGAAGAAAGAAAAAAATGTGATTCGAAGCATGCTGATGGATTGGCTAAGGGCGATCTCTGGGCCTGTGCGAATTGCTATCGACAGGATTCAATTGACCAAAAATCCGGCACGAGAGGAGCGGAAAGGCAGCGTCATCCTGGCCCTGGCAGATTTGGTTCAAGCTTGCAGCACGGACTGGGTGGGCTTTGCGGCCCACCACCCGGTGAAGCAGAGTAGTCAAATGCCAAGGGGAACGCATTGCTGTCAAACGTGCCTGCTTAGCCTTGGGTGCTCAGAGCCGACCCGAATAAGCAGTGCTTGGGCTCGGGAGAATTCCCAGTGGCAGGAAGTTCCGCAGCCCCGATGCCCTGCAAAGGTCTCCCCTGGACTCGGAGGAGGTCTCCGAGACTTCAGACCCCACAATAAACTAAGCTGGGCAGGTGCGAAACTGCGGAACTCCCTCCCACAGGAAACCACCAACTTGGACATCTTGAAAAAGGAGTCGGGCATCCGGCTGCCCAAATGATTTGTGCCCAAAGATGGAAAGAAGAAACCGTTCCTACAAAGGGAGACTGGCAATTAAAATTGACGGAGTAGGCAGAAATGGCGAGGCTTACCGGAAGAATAAGAAACCAAGAAGAGAGACTCTTTTAAAAAAAGAATGGAGGAAATGTATTGATTATCTGAATATATATCGTAAATTATCTGAAACACCAGCAGGATTGAGATGAACACGTGCAGTAAGAAATAATTAAATGGGAAGATAAGGGGAAATTAGTAAATAGTTTTGAATCGGAGATGCAGTAATAAGAAGATACAAATTAAGTAACCAGGGAAAGGAGGGAAGTGGAGCGAAATGTCAGCTGAATTTTGTAAAGGCTTTTTTCCCCCTCCTTTAAAATATTTGCAAAATGCGAAAATAAAATTTGCTTGTGAAAAAGAAAGATAAAGGAGTCTGACAAATTCAGGGAGGAGACGGCTATTGATTGGTGTCGGCCACGACAGCTGGAAACCGCAGGAGGGGAGAGCTGGCTCTTGTGTTCGAATCCTGCCCACTGGTTCTCCATAATGGGCACCTGCTGGGCCGCTGTGAGAACAGGATGTTGGGTGAGATGGGCCGTTGGCCTCTTCCAGCAGGGCTCTTCTGAGCTGCTCAGGGTCCAACACAGTGTCTTGTTAAAGCAGCTGCATGGGTTACTGCTCAGCTGCTCCTGAACCAGGTTCGAGCTCCTGGAACCACCTGAACCGGGGCTGGATTTAGGTTTGATGAGGCCCTGAGCTACTGAAGGCACTGGGGCCCTTTCTATGTCCAGCTGTCCTTTGTCAACAACAAGTTGTCGCTGTTTTTTGTGATGAATATATGCTATATGGTCATTTATGGACCTAATAGGTATCTCAAAGCATTTGCCCATGCTGCCCTGCAACCAGTCCATGCAGAATGTTGTTGTTGTTTAGTCGTTTAGTCGTGTCCGCCTCTTCGTGACCCCTGGACCAGATCACGCCAGGCCCTCCTGTCTTCCACTGCCTCCCGCAGTTTGGTCAAACTCATGCTGGTAGCTTCGAGAACACTGTCCCACCATCTCGTCCTCCGTCGTCCCCTTCTCCTTGTGCCCTCCCTCTTTCCCAACATCAGGGTCTTTTCCAGGGAGTCTTCTCTTCTCACAAGGTGGCCAAAGTCTTGGAGCCTCAGCTTCAGGATCTGTCCTTCCAGTGAGCACTCAGGGCTGATTTCCTTCAGATTGGAGAGGTTTGATCTTCTTGCAGTCCATGGGACTCTCCAGAGTCTCCTCCAGCACCAGAATTCAAAAGCATCAATTCTTCGGCGATAAGCCTTGTTTATGGTCCAGCTCTCACTTCCATACATCACTACTGGGAAAACCATGGCTTTAACTATACGGACCTTTGTTGGCAAGGTGATGTCTCTGCTTTTTAAGATGCTGTCTAGGTTTGTCATTGCTTTTCTCCCAAGAAGCAGGCGTCTTTTAATTTCGCGGCTGCTGTCACCATCTGCAGTGATCATGGAGCCCAAGAAGGTAAAATCTCTCACTGCCTCCATTTCTTCCCCTTCTATTTGCCAGGAGGTGATGGGCCCAGTGGCCATGATCTTCTTTTTTTGATGTTGAGCTTCAAGACCATATTTTGTGCTCTCCTCTAGGAGCAAACCCGTGATATTTTAGGGAGCAGGCGGGGCCCATGACTTACATCCTAGGAGCCTACACAACACAAAACACCGCTGCTCTATGTAGGTTTTATTCTATTTGTTTTTTAATCTTATATTTTGGAAATGTACATCCAGGTTTTCTCCCCTTTAAATTTTTTTGGGGGGCCCAAGAGAGTGGGGCCCTAAGCTATAGCTTGTTTAGCTTATATGTAAATCCGGCACTGGTCTCAACCCTCCTACCCTAACTCGATCACAGAGATCAGGTTGATCCTTCGCCGGGATGGGAGTTGTGGTTCATAATGTTAAGGAAAAAATCTAGGTGTGAGGCTGCTCAGTCCCCCAGCTGGTCGGGCAGAGCCCGTGGGTCCCTGCGGAATAAAGGAAGGAGTCCAGCCAACCGGAGCAAATAGCTGTAGACTAAAGTTTATTGTGCAATAGGTTCAAAGAGCAAATTTTGAACCCCGAGGACGGGGTGACAAAGACTTTTTAAACTTTCCCACCACATCCCAGAATACAGTTTGAAGGGGAGGGGTTAACCTTGGCAAACATGTCCAGACAAGTCCTTGGTACAAGATTAGCATAAGCAGACATGGCAGGGCAAGACTCAGGTGTAAGATTAGCATAGACAAATATGTCTTAAGTACCCACCACCCAAAAGTACAATAGAAGTTCCTTTGCATGTCTGGAGCCTGAGGCGAGTCAGGTGATGAGATTTGGCTTCCCTTGGCTAACAATGAGCTCAGCAATTGTCACCTCTGGGAACTTCCTGGAGTCCCTTTTCAAGGGGAAAATAGCTTTGGAATGGAGGAAACTGGGAAAGGAGATGATTTTATATTATTTTTAAAGCTAGGTGACTTCCCTGAGCTGTCAAGTTGGAAGGATATATTCAGGCATAATATTTGTAATATGTAACTTTAAAGATGTGTGCCCCCCCCCGTAATTCCCGTAACAATCAGAAGTTTTCCCCCTCCCACCTGACTGAGTGCCTATTGAATGGATGGGCTCCATGCTATGGGGAAACCCAGCCAGATGGCGGGGTATAAATATATATATATATTATTATTATAAACCTCTAGGCTTTTCGGCCTTGCCCTGCTAGGGCTGATAGGAGTTTGAGATCCAAAAGATTTGGAGGCCACCAGCTCGGGGATGCCTGGTTGAGATTCTCTGCCTTGCCCACTGCCGAAAGAACTCAGAAATCCCCCAGAGGTTTTCACGCGGTGTGGAGGGTGGGGAAAGCTGTCATCAGAAGTGCCGTCAATACGCGAGTGACACCCGGCTCTATCTGTCTGCTCCATCTGAAATCAGGAGTGGCGTTTGAAGTGCTAGATCACTCCTCCGAGGCAGTGACAGGCTGGATGCCGGCCAGGAAACGGGAACCTAATCCTGGAAAAAAAACCAGAGGCACTGTGCAAGTCCTTGAGTCCGTGAGGTGGGGAGACGGCCGGTTTCGGACGCTGTTGCAGACCCTGAGAAGATGGGGCTCATCCCGTATATGGGATATGTATATGAATTTTCCCTCGGCTCTTTTTGCTGGCCCATGTAGGACCAGCATGGAAAGTTGGCCCCGGTGAATATTTGACATTTTCTCCCCTTATGGCTTTGATCTGTAGGCTACCACTACAACAAGGCTGAATTTTAAACTATTTTTTATATATATAAATTTTTATTAGTTTTTTTGACATATCATTTTCAACAGTAATTAAACATACTTTTACATCTTACGCAGGTGGCGCTGTGGGTTAAACCACAGAGCCTAGGACTTGCCGATCAGAAGGTCGTCGGTTCGAATCCCTGCGATGGGGTGAGCTCCTGTTGCTCGGTCCCAGCTCCTGCCAACCTAGCAGTTCAAAAGCACGTCAAAGTGCAAGTAGATAAATAGGTACCGCTCCAGCGGGAAGGTGAACGGCGTTTCCGTGCGCTGCTCTGGTTCGCCAGAAGCGGCTTAGTCCTGCTGACCACATGACCCGGAAGCTGTACGCCGGTTCCCTCGGCCAGTAAAGCGAGATGAGCGCCGCAACCCCAGAGTAATCTGCACTTTACCTTACATCTTATTCAGTTTTTTTGACTTCCATCAATCCTGTCCGAAAATTTTCCAATCTAGTCTCTTAGTATGCATTTCTTATTTTCCCTATTACATTTCAAACGCATAACCAAAATCTCTATCTTTTCCTACTGTGTAACACTTCGTATATTTCTCCTTACAAAGCTTCTTGTAGTCCTACCGGCGTAATTTGTTGATTACAGTTGCTCTTCAACTGTATTCTAACTTATAGTTTAATCAACTGTTTGTTTGTTTGTTTGTTTGTTTGTTGTTTATTGTTTTTTAAAAATATTTTTACTGTATTTATATCCAGTGTAAGCCGCCCTGAGCCTGGTCTTGGCCAGGGAGGGTGGGGTATAAATAAATTATTATTATTATTATTATTATTATTATTATTATTATTATTATTACTATTATTATTATTATTATAGCTTGGGGGTCCTCCTGGATCAGGTGGCCTCAATGGCTAACAAGGTCTATCCCCACTTTTCGGGCCTCTGTCTTGTCTATCCCAGTCCCTCTACGTGTCCCTATTTTCCATGGACATTCCTGTTTTAGAGAAGCTGCCCCAGTTTCTTATTTGATCCCAGAATATCCCGCTTTTCCTTAGGACGCCTCTATTTTCATTGGAGAAATGTTGGAGGGTATGGAGTTATTTGACCTCCTGAGCCGTCCGAAGGCAACCCTGTACAGCGGCCCCTTGGTTCTCAAACTTAATCCGTTCCGAAAGTCCGTTCCAAAACCAAAGCGTTCCAAAACCAAGGTGCGCTTTCCCATAGAAAGCGATGCAAAACGGGTTAATCCATTCCAGACTTTTGAAGACAACCCCTAAAACAGCCATTTAACATGAATTTTACTACCTAACAAGACCCTGGATCCATAAAATGAAAGCAATAAACAATGTACCGCAGTCACACAATCAATCAGGAGCTGAACTGGGTTCCACACAGTCAAGAAAACAACACAACAAAAAAGAGCCGCAAAAGCAAAAAATGCAAAATAAATAGCAAAAATAGACAGACCTCAGGGTAACACTCAAAACCGAAGCGTGGCACTCAAAATGGAGCATGTTTTGCTTCCGAAAACAGTTCGCAAACCAGAACGCACGCTTCCGGGTTTACAGTGTTTGGGTTCCAAGTTGTTTGAGTACCGAGGTTCTTGAGAACCAAGGGACCACTGTATTTTGGTTAAAGAATGAAATATAGGCGAAAGGAAAATCTGGTCCAGGTTTGGGGCAAGTACTCATTGGCAAGAGAAGCAATTTAAAATCACAAAATAGACGTGGAAATGCAGGCCGTTAGACCTTTAAAATATCCCTTTCTAAGTTGCTCCCAAAGTTCCCCACTCCCTGTAGCATAGAAAGAGGCCGTGCATTTGGCCAGTTAAAAATGGTTTACTGTACTTACAAATTCTTCAAAGGTCAGATTCATGTGCTTTTGCATACAGCAGCAAGAAAGGACAGGCACCTTAGACCTCCTCGAAACGGAAGCGCGTTCAGCTTCCGAAAAAAGTTTGCAAACCAGAACACACACTTCCGGGTTTGGGTTCCAAGTTGTTTGAGTACCAATGCGTTTGAGAACCAAGGAACCACTGTAAACACCCGGAAGAACTTTCTGACGGCAAGAGCTGTTCAACCATGGAACGGACACCCTCGGAAAGTGGTGAGATCTCACCATCTGTCAAGGATGCTTTATCTGTGATTCCTGCATTGCCAGGGGGTTGGACTGGATGACCTTTGGGGGTCCCTTGCAACTCTACAATCATGTGATTCTCCGAACCCATCCCAGAACCATCTGTTGAAGGGCGAGTAAGGAATCTTATAAGTACGTCAGGCCTGGGGAACCTTTGTCCCTCCAGGCGTTTCTGAACTACAACTCCCATCAGCCTCTGGCCAGGCTGCCTGGAGATAATAATAATAATAATAATAATAATAATAATAATAATAATGAGTTAATATTTATACCCCGCCCATCTGGCTGGGTTTCCCCAGCCACTCTGGGCGGCTTCCAACAGAACACTAAAATACAATAACCTATTAAACATCAAAAGCTTCCCTAAACAGGGCTGCCTTCAGATGTCTTCTAAACGTCAGATAGTTGTTTATTTCCTTGACATCTGACAAGAGGGCGTTCCACAGGGCGGGCGCCACCACCGAGAAGGCCCTCTGCCTGGTTCCTTGCAACTTCACTTCTTGCAGGGAGGGAACCGCCTGAGGGCCCTCGGAGCTGGACCTCAGTGTCGGGGCAGAACGATGGCGGTGGAGATGCTCCTTCAGGTATACAGGGCCTTTGAGGCCGTTTAGGATGACGGGAGTTGTAGTTCAACCATGTCCAGAGGACCAAAGCTTCCCCACCACATGAAATATATCATCTTACAGTGGGGTTTGAAGGGGGATGATATGAGAGAGAGAGAGAGAGAGAGAGAGAGAGAGAGAGAGAAAGAAGGAAGGAAAGAAAGAAAGAAAGAGAGATTCTGTAAGAGAAGGGAATGGACAAGTGCCATAAGAGAGGGGAGGGTATTTGAAAGTCGAATCTTTATCTTATCTGGTGCTCATGTGTAATACACAAGGCTAGATAGCAGTCACCACGATGAGTAAGGCCATTTTTATTACCGTATTTTTCGCTCCATAAGACGCACCTGACCATAAGACGCACCTAGTTTTTAGAGGAGGAAAACAAGAAAAAAAATATTCCGAACGAAACAGTGGATGTATGATTTTTGTGGTTCACGCTGTGGCCACAGACATGTGATCTGATGGTGAATTTGGGGTGACCCAATGCAAAACTCCTGAGGATCCATGTGGATCCGTGCTTTGTAACCACGTTTTTGCACCATTGCAGCCCCAGGAAACAGTAATATGAACATATTAGAAAACGTGTCCATTCGATTTTGACATCTAGACATTAGACTGAAAAGAGAAGAATGGAGACGGGTTCTCAAACAGGTTCTCCTAACTTGAATTTCCTCGTACAAATATGTGTTGTTGTTTCAGATTTGGGGTGATATGGTCCCCGCCCCCATCATTAAGATATATATTATATTCAGTGCTTTTTTCTGGGGGGGACATGAAGGTACGCATACCCCTAAACATTTTGTGAATCTAAGTTTGGCCTCACTGAGGGGCAATGTTTCAATATGAGTAGGAAAATGAGAGTACCCCTAAACTTTTTTAAAGGAAAAACGACAACACTGATTATATTTATATAGATGTTCTTTAGAGCTTTTTAAAAAAGAAAAGAAAAAAGGAGACACAAAATAGTTTCAAAGACTGAATCGGGGCTGACTGCCTTAAAAAAAATCTGATCTAGGAGATTCAGTTTGTTTTTAAAAATGGCACCTGAACTGAACTTTAGAACTGAAGAACTGAGCACTGGAAGTGTCAAATGGTTAGGTTCGCATTTCGGAAAATGTGCCTAAATTCGGAATCGGTGGAAATTTAAATTTTTAATTTCTGTGTTCCCAGTGAGGATGTTATGGTTGTTTCGGGTGTGTTTTCTTTCCCCTTATGCTCCTTTATAATTTTATTCATGCAAGACATACATAATGAGTATTCTGACGATATTTTCATTATCACACTACTGCAAATGTGGTCACAAAAAGTCTCTGTTCCGATCATCGCAATCAAAACACGTGAAATGTTTGCAGAGCCTTAGAGACTACAAAACCTGTGATGCAGCGTGGCACGATTGATCCCAACGCACGCAGAAACTCTGGGTGAGCCCTGTTGCAACAGAAAATACTCCATGGGTCGGAGAAGCAGGGAGACTCCTTGCCACAAGCATTTGGAGAAAGTGAAAGACTACAAAACCTGTGATGCAGCGTGGCACGATTGATCCCAACGCACGCAGAAACTCTGGGTGAGCCCGGTTGCAACAGAAAATACTCCATGGGTCGGAGAAGCAGGGAGACTCCTTGCCACAAGCATTTGGAGAAAGTGAAAGACTACAAAACCTGTGATGGAGCGTGGCACGATTGATCCCAACGCACGCAGAAACTCTGGGTGAGCCCTGTTGCAACAGAAAATACTCCATGGGTCGGAGAAGCAGGGAGACTCCTTGCCACAAGCATTTGGAGAAAGTGAAAGACTACAAAACCTGTGATGCAGCGTGGCACGATTGATCCCAATGCACGCAGAAAATCTGGGTGAGCCCTGTTGCAACAGAAAATACTCCATGGGTCGGAGAAGCAGGGAGACTCCTTGCCACAAGCATTTGGAGAAAGTGAAAGACTACAAAACCTGTGATGCAGCGTGGCACGATTGATCCCAACGCACGCAGAAACTCTGGGTGAGCCCGGTTGCAACAGAAAATACTCCATGGGTCGGAGAAGCAGGGAGACTCCTTGCCGCAAGCATTTGGAGAAAGTGAAAGACTACAAAACCTGTGATGGAGCGTGGCACGATTGATCCCAACGCACGCAGAAACTCTGGGTGAGCCCTGTTGCAACAGAAAATACTCCATGGGTCGGAGAAGCAGGGAGACTCCTTGCCACAAGCATTTGGAGAAAGTGAAAGACTACAAAACCTGTGATGCAGCGTGGCACGATTGATCCCAATGCACGCAGAAAATCTGGGTGAGCCCTGTTGCAACAGAAAATACTCCATGGGTCGGAGAAGCAGGGAGACTCCTTGCCACAAGCATTTGGAGAAAGTGAAAGACTACAAAACCTGTGATGCAGCGTGGCACGATTGATCCCAACGCACGCAGAAACTCTGGGTGAGCCCTGTTGCAACAGAAAATACTCCATGGGTCGGAGAAGCAGGGAGACTCCTTGCCACAAGCATTTGGAGAAAGTGAAAGACTACAAAACCTGTGATGCAGCGTGGGCGCGATGGATAGCGCCACGCACAAAAGCTCTGGGTGATGCATAGAAAATATTCCACGGGTTGGAAAAGCAGATGGATTCCTTGCCAAGATCCAGCCTTTGGAACCAGGAAACCAAAAATGGAAATTCATGACCGCACGGGCATGAGGAACCGAAAACAAGATTTATTTAGGGGACTGAGGCTGTGATCCTATGTACTTGGGGACGCGGCGAGGGCATGCGAAATGATCACGGAGGTGGTATAAAAATGAAGAAAGATTGCAGCGTTTGAGATTTTTTTTTGCTTTAGAGGAAAGGTGAGCAGAAGTCAAAACGATCAAAAAATTTAAAAATCGTGCACAACTCAAAAAAGTCAGTGGCAGAAAGTTTCTCTCCCTCTGTGATGACACTAGAACTTTCAATGAAGCTGAATGTTAGCAGATTTGGGGCGGACGAAAGAAAGTCCTTTTTCAGGCAGCACGACCGTGGAACACCTTGCCACAAGAGGCAGCGACGGCCAACTGAGACGGCTTTAAAAGAGAATTTCATCGGAGAAATGTTGGAGGGTACGTTGCACGTGATATATATGCACGTGCATATATGCACGTCTCAAATAAGCATGGATTCTCAAACAAAGGTGGACGTACTAGGTTGCCAAATGCAGAAGGTGGCCGTGGTGATTCTGCCATGTTAGGCTCGCCAGCTTACTATGACTATGTTTGGAAATGTGAGAGGCGTTTCATTTTGACCATTCCTCTCTCCCCAGTAAGAAATGGAGGCAGTGAGAGATTTTACTTTCTTGGGCTCCATGATCACTGCAGATGGTGACAGCAGTCATGAAATTAAAAGACGCCTGCTCCTTGGGAGAAAGGCGATGGCAAACCTAGACAGCATCTTAAAAAGCAGAGACATCACCTTGCCGACAAAGGTCCGTATAGTTAAAGCTCTGTTTTTCCCAGTAGTGATGTATGGAAGTGAGAGCTGGACCACAAAGAAGGCTGATGGCCGAAGAATGGATGCTTTTGAATTCTGGTGCTGGAGGAGACTCTGGAGAGTCCCATGGACTGCAAGAAGATCAAACCTCTCTATTCTGAAGGAAATCAGCCCTGAGTGCTCACTGGAAGGACAGATCCTGAAGCTGAGGCTCCAAGACTTTGGCCACCTCATGAGAAGAGAAGACTCTCTGGAAAAGACCCTGATGTTGGGAAAGATGGAGGGCACAAGGAGAAGGGGACGACGGAGGACGAGATGGTGGGACAGTGTTCTCGAAGCTACCAGCATGAGTTTGACCAAACTGCGGGAGGCAGTGGAAGACAGGAGGGCCTGGGGTGCTCTGGTCCAGGGGGTCACCAAGAGGCGGACACGACTAAACAACAACAGCTCTCCCCAGCTCTTTCCCATTAGCTGCTACTGTTTGGGAGTGCACCAAGTGCCTTTGACGGGGCAGCAACGAGGCCCCTTTAGTCCACATCCTGTTCTCCAGGCGCCCATGGGAAACCCACAAGCAGGATTCGAACACAGAGCAACACTCCCCGCTCCTGCGCTGTCCGGCAACTGGGATTCTGAAGCCTTTGCAACCACAACCCTGAAGGCAGAGGAGCAAAGCCGTTGTGTCTAGAAGCCATCGATAGCCCTCTCCCAACTGTGAACTGAGAGAAGGCCTGACTGTGTCTCCTGTTAACGGAGAAATCCGAGGGCTCCCTTGGACAAGAAACAAGGACACCAGCCAGGAATACCAGAGCAAAACAGCAGCCAGTAGGCTTGGTCTTGATTGAAGACTGTCGCGACAGGACTCCCACCTGCCACCAGGTGGAACAAGATGGAGGCCTCAAACAAAAGAGCCCTCCAAACTTTTATTAGCTGCTAATCCCCATGTTACACTCCCCCCAAACTACATCATTCCTACATCATGAAAGGGGAGGTGTGGTTGCAATAATCTGAGCATCCTGGACCCTGCCCCATGGTTCCCCTTGCCCTCCACCAAACACCCATCAAGTGGAACAAAAGAGATATTTACATTTCCCTGTTTCCCAGCCAAGTTCATCCCACCCTTTTGTCCTCATCTGGGTTTGTTATTTCTGGAATGGCTACCTGTCTGGCACTCAGGTATCAGGAGGCCAGGGATTATCCCTCAGGCAGAGGGGCTGCTGAGGAGCTGAGCTCACCTGTCTATATGAATTTCTGAAGTTTTCCCAGTGAGCCAGTACAGCGATACATTTATCAGTGAATTCTTACACTTGGTATCATGCAGCAAAGGCCCTTTGAATAGATAGGAAGAAACTGTGATGAAGTGTTTTGTGGGGACAAATCACAAAAGTCACAAAAGTGATGGTGCTGATTTTGGTAGTGGGCTGCATGTGCATGATATCTGCTGGAGGGGCAACCCCCCCCAACCTATACATAAATTCCTGCAACACTCCCATCAGATGCCCCTGCGGCAGAGGGTGGGGGAGCGACCCCCCCACTTCTCTCCCCCCCCCCGTCTTGCGCCAACGAGACAGGAGGCGTGCAAAGGGTCAGCATCGATTTGGTCCCCGCGTTGCATATTCATGCCTTCTTGTGGGTGAACGAAAGCTGACTGCGTGGAAAAGAGAGGAGGTGTTGATCTCCACGTTGAAATCGATGCGGGAGAAAAATAGATGATGAACCAGACCCGTCTTCAGTCAATAGAGCCTGTGGCCCCTGGGGTGGGGGGAATTTCTCTGCCGGAAAGAGCAAATGGGGGGTGGCGAAGGACGGTTGGGCACATGGCATGGCCCAACTGAGATCCAGAAGGAGGGCTGGGCCGTGGGATCGTAGAAGTGCCAAGTTCAAAGGGAACCCCAAAGGTCATCTAGCCCAACCTGCTGTGAGGCAGGAATAAAATCCGTGACAGACGGCCGTCCAGCCTCTGCTTAGAAACCACCCATCGACTTCCGAGGGAGTCCATTCTGCTACTTACGTTCTCTTTTTATCATGCATGTTACAGAAAAATCTAGGTGCGAGGCTGCTCAGCCACCCAGCTCGTCGCGGGTCGCTGCGGAATAAAGGAAGGAGTCCAGCCACCAACCGGAGCAAATAGCCGTGTTGTTGTTGTTTAGTCATTTAGTCGTGTCCGACTCTTTGTGACCCCCTGGACCAGAGCACGCCAGGCACTTCTGTCTTCCACTGCCTCCTGCAGTTTGGTCAAACTCATGCTGGTCTCTTCGAGAACACTGTCCCACCATCTCGTCCTCCATCGTCCCCTTCTCCTTGTGCCCTCCATCTTTCCCAACATCAGGGTCTTTTCCAGGGAGTCTTCTCTTCTCATGAGGTGGCCAAAGTCTTGGAGCCTCAGCTTCAGGATCTGTCCTTCCAGTGAGCACTCAGGGCTGATTTCCTTCCGAATGGAGAGGTTGGATCTTCTTGCAGTCCATGGGACTCTCCAGAGTCTCCTCCAGCACCAGAATTCAAAAGCATCCATTCTTCGGCCATCCGCCTTCTTTATGGTTCAGCTCTCATTTCCATACATCACTCCTGGGAAAACCAGGGCTTTAACTATATGGACCTTTGTTGGCAAGGTGAAAGACCAAAGTTTATTGCGCAACACGTTCAAAGAGGAATTCTGAACCCCGAGGATGGGGTGACAAGGACTTTTAAAACTTTCCCGCCATATCCCAGAATACAGTTCGTACAGCATCATTGCTACATCACTGACGTGTCACCAAAGGGGGAGGGGTAGACGGGTTACACTAGTTTAACCTTGGCAAACATGTCCAGACAAGTCCTTCGTGCAAGATTGCCATAAGCAGACATGGCAGGGCAAGACCCAGGTATAAGATGAGCAGAGGCAAAGTCCCACCACCCAAAGTACAAGAGAACTTCCTTTGCATGTCTGGCCCCTTGGCAAGTCTGGTGATGGGATTAGGCTTTTCTTGGACAACAATCAGCTCAGCAATTGTCACCTCTGGGAACTCCCTGGAGTCCTTTTTCAAGGGAAAATAGCTTTAGAATGGAGGAAACTGGCAAAGGAGTTGATTTTATATTATTTTTAAAGCTAGGTGACTTCCCTGAGCTGTCAAGTTGAAAGGATACATTCAGGCTTAATATTTGTAACATTTAACAACTTTAAAGATGTGCCCCACCCATAGCTGTCAACTTACAGATTTGGAAAAAAGGGATCAGCAGCCAAAATAAGGGATTTTAGTCAACCACCTGAAATACAAAGTTAAAAGGGACCAGATAATTTTGGAGAGCAGCCCCGGTTTTTAGCCCTTCGTTTCCAGAGGTTGCTGCTCAAGCTGATAAAGGTAAAGGTAAAGGGACCCCCGACCATTAGGTCCAGTCGTGGCCGACTCTGGGGTTGTGGCGCTCATCTCGCTTTATTGGACAAGGGAGCCGGCATCCAGCTTCCAGGTCATGTGGCCAGCAGGACTAAGCCGCTTCTGGTGAAGCAGAGCAGTGCACAGAAACGCTGTTTACCTTCCCGCCGGAGCGGTACCTATTTATCTACTTGCACTTTGAGGTGCTTTTGAACTGCTAGGTTGGCAGGAGCAGGGACTGAGCAACGGGAGCTCACCCCATTGCTGGGATTTGAACCGCCAACCTTCTGATCGGCAAGTCCTAGGCTCTGTGGTTTAACCCACAGCGCCACCTGTGTCCCTGTTAGCAAGTCTAGTAAAGGTAAAGGGACCCCTGACCATTAGGTCCAGTCATGAACGACTCTGGGGTTGTGGCACTCATTTTGCTTTATTGGCCAAGGGAGCCAGCGTCCAGGTTCTGGGTCATGTGGCCAGCATGACGAAGCCGCTTCTGGCGAACCAGAGCAGCGCTCGGAAACGCCGTTTACCTTCCCGCCAGAGCCGTACCTATTTATCTACTTGTACTTCATGCTTTCGAACTGCTAGGTTGGCAGGAGCAGGGACTGAGCAATGGGAGCTCACCCCGTCGTGGGGATTTGAACTGCCGACCTTCTGATGGGCAAGCCCTAGGCTCTGTGGTTTAACCCACAGCACCACCCGCATCCCTATGTTTTATATATATATATATATGTTAAAAAACAACAACCCCAAAACGAGCTATTTAGGGCAGAGGAGAGCGGAGGAGGAGGTGTTGGTGGTGAATGCAATTTACACTGAACACTTCCTTGCCACCTTCCTCAGATGAGCAACACGGGATATCATGGGACCGAAGGTGGCATGATCGGATAGCGGCAGGAAGGAGGGGTGCCCCCCACCCTTTCTCGAATCCCACTCTGCGCATGCTCCGATGCCCTTTTTAAATTTCGTGTCTCTTGAAGATCTGCCTTCAGAACACCTCCCGGGCCTGGGAGAACCACAAAGACAGCCTTCGTTATGAACCTGGCGTCCTCCGGATATTTTGGACTACAATTCCCATCATCCTGAGGCAGCTCATCCAATTGTCGTGGACGATGGGAGTTGTAGTCCAGCAGCACCTGGGGACCTGGGAAAAGCGGTTTACAGGGGCCTTCGGCAAGCTGGCACCTTCCAGGTGTTTTGGAATACAACTCCCATCAGTTCCCATTGTGCTGATGGGAGTTGTAGTCCAAATATCTGGAGGAAGACTGCAATGGGAGAAAAGGAGAATTTTAGAAGATGTGGGATCCTGGTTCAAAGCAAACATCTGGATCTGATCACATATGGAAATGGGATTTTGGTTGTATTGTGAGGTCTGGCCAATACATAATTAATAATAATAATAATAATAATAATAATAATAATAATAATAATAATTATACCCCACCCATCTAGCTGGGTTTCCCCAGCCACTCTGGGTTGCTTCCAATAAAAGATTAAAAGTACATTAAAACATCAGTCATTAAAAATCTCCCTAAATTGGGGATGTAAACGCTTTAAACCCTGAATATCTGCTAAAACTGCAGGTCGCTTTATAAACGGGGGTTTCCCCCTCTATCATTCACGGAAAACGTCTTCCAAAATTAAAAAAAACCCAAACCGGTGACATTTGTGTTCATTTTTTTGTGCACGAGTAAAGCGATTGATTCCTCGATCGACGCTCGTGCAATTAACCGGGCAAGGTTTTTTTAAAAAAATTTAATTTGTGGCATTGCTAAGCCAGCAATGCGGATGGCAGAGCCACCATCAGCCCCAAAACCCAGCATTAAAAACCCGATGCTGTCGCCATGCGCTGAATGGTCGCGCCTTTGCCGCCCTCTGGTGGTCGACGCTTGCAAAAAAAAATGAAAAATTGGGGTGGGGGAGCGAGGAGAGAAATCCTAGTCTTGATGATGAAAAATAATTAAAGAACCAACGAGTGCTTTGAGAATTATTTGAATTATTTTTTGCTTTTTGCTTGAAATAATAAAAAAAACTCTTGGCGCCCTCCAGATTTTTTGGACTACTGGTGGGAGCTGCAGTCGGCAACATCTGGAGGGCGCCAGGTTGGGGAACGCTGAAACAGACAATGCCTCTTTATGATGGAAGAGGCAGCAGGAAGGAGGCAATGGCTTTAAAGGAGAAACCACATGGGAATCTCTTTTCCTCCACCAGGCGGCGCTGTGGAGACACTTGGTGTGCCGTAAATATTCTAAACAATGAGCACAAACCATTTCTTCCTTCCTTCCAAAAAGATGGGATGAAGGTTGGTAGGATTTTTAACGCGCAGCCAACTTTTCCTATTTGTCACGTGCTTACCGTATGCATCCTAAGAGCAGCGCACACTTTAATTTTCCTTCCTCTTTAAGCTGCGGCAGAAGCTGCTGCAAGCGCGTTCCTACCAGGCGCCCCCTGATTGGTTGACGTGCTGAGATGGACTTCCCGGAGGCAGCCTATCAGGAGAATGGAACTGGAAGAGAGAGGCGGGGAGGAGGCGGAACCGCGCTTCTCATTGGACGCGCCCGCGTTCCAATCCCCGGCCTCGCACGTCATTGGCCAACCCTTTCCGAACTTTGGCTGATGCGGAAGGAAGGGCTGGGGAACGCCGATTGGCTGAGACGCAGCGTTCTGAGGGGGCGGGGGCTGCATACTAACGAGCCGCCGAGGCCGCTGATTGGATAAAACGCGCAGGGAGTCGGAAACCAGGTTGATACATTTTCACGTCGGGGATCGGAATGGTCGCGGGCGCCGGGGTGTTTTTCCGACGGCTCGGAGCGCTGAGCGGGGCTGCGGCGGTCGGGGCGGCCGCCTACGGGGCTCACGGTGAGGGCAGGCGGGTGCCGGGCTGGAAAAGAGGGGGTGCAATCCTGGCCTTGATCCCCCGACGGTCTTTGTGGACAGCTCCCAAATACTGCGGGGAGAATACAGTGGTACCTCGGGTTAAGTATTTAATTCGTTCTGGTGGTCCGTTCTTAACCTGAAACTGTTCTGAAGCACCACTTTAGCTAATGGGGCCTCCTGCTGCCGCCGGAGCACGATTTCTGTTCTCATCCTGAAGCAAAGTTCTTAGCCCGAGGTACTATTTCTGGGTTAGGGGAGTAACCTGAAGTGCCTGTAACCCGAGGTACCACTGTAATGGGGTGCCCTCTTCCCACGTTGGATCAAATCTATGCTTCCAGGTGCCATAAGAAAGCTGCAGAGATAGCGCAGGATAGTGCGCACCCAGGAAATGATCTCTTTCAGCTTCTGCCTTCTGGAAGAAGGTAAAGGTAAAGGGACCCCTGACCATTAGATCCAGTCATGACCGACTCTGGGGTTGCGGTGCTCATCTCGCTTTACTGGCCGAGGGAGCCAGCGTACAGCTTCCGGGTCATGTGGCCGGCAGGACTAAGCCGCTTCTGGCGAACCAGAGCAGCACACGGAAACACCGTTTACCTTCCCGCTGGAGCGGTACCTATTTATCTACTTGCACTTTGACATGCCTTCAAACTGCTAGGTTGGCAGGAGCAGGGACCGAGCAACAGGAGGTCATCCCGTCATGGGGAACCCCCGACCTTCCGATCAGCAAGTCCTAGGCTCTGTGGTTTAACCCACAGCGCCACCCGTGTCCCTCTGGAAGAAGGTACAGGGTTATAAAGACTAGGACTAGCCGCCTGAGAAACCGTTTATAGCCAAATGTGATTTTTGTTGTAAATGCAGTGTAAGATAGTCACAGCGTGGGTGGCGCTGTGGGTTAAACCACAGAGCCTAGGACTTGCCGATCAGAAGGTTGGCGGTTCGAATCCCCGCAACGGGGTGAACTCCCGTTGCTCGGTCCCTGCTCCTGCCTACCTAGCAGTTCGAAAGCACGTCAAAGTGCAAGTAGATAAATAGGTACCGCTCCGGCGGGAAGGTAAACGGCGTTTCCGTGCGCTGCTCTGGTTCGCCAGAAGCGGCTTAGTCCTGCTGGTCACATGACCTGGAAGCTGTACGCCGGCTCCCTCGGCCAACAAAGCAAGATGAGCGCCGCAACCCCAGAGTCGGCCACGACTGGACCTAATGGTCGGGGGTCCCTTTACCTTAAGGTAATCTCTATGGGAGTATATTGTATTCACTTATGGGGTATCAGTTTTTAGGGTCTAACCAGGCTGTAATAGTTGGGATAGCAGGCTTGTTGGTTTTTGAATGTCTGATGTAGATTTTTCAATTTCGTTGTTCTGTAAGGGACAATGACAATCAAGATTATCGTATTGTAAAAAAGGAGGTTGCAATTAAGTTGGGGGGCGAGCCTTGAAATGGGGCTGTCGAGCGAGGTGTGTGGTCTGTTTTTGCAGACGAGGCTTGCGGTCCCTTTATTACCTCGGGGGGGGGCTGGTTATTGCAAGGCGCCCCTGGGTTTTGCCAGCTGCCCCACCCACCCAGCTCCCTTATTAAACCAGCAAATTGCTATTAAACCACCAGGAAGTTCTGCAGCGGACGCCACGGTTGGATTTGTTTTATTTCATAACATTTGATTGCAAAATGAAATCAACCAAACCACTCAAAGCGGTTTACTGCTTCCTAGTAATAGTAACACCATAAAATGACCAGCAAGAAAAATGAGCGGCTTTTGAAACGTTAAGTTACTACAGGCCAAGATCAGATCAAAAACTTGCACCATCAGCTTTCTAAATGTCTGCGTGGGCTTGTCTAAGGAATAATGTTTTTAGACAGGCACTGAAAAGAGTACAGTGGAGGCACCTGCCTAAGATCAATAGGTAGAGAGTTCCAAAGTTCACTTAAATATCACATAAGGGTTTTGTCTCGTTTCGGCTGAGAATTTCCCCGGATGAATTGGGCCCCCTGGTTCGCCTCCCCTGTTTGTGTTCCAAGCTCAGAGCATGGAGACTTTTCCTCCACCATATCGCATTTTGCAGCCGTCCGTTGGAGAGGCGTTGATGACCCACCCTTTCCCCCCAGTTTATCTCCTGTGCAGTTTCTGCTAACTCCCCTCTCTCTCTCTCTCCCCCGCCCTCCTCCCAGATTTCCGTCGCAGCGACCGAGATGACTACTTGAAAGAGGTAAACGGTTTTATTTGGCTCGCTCAGTAGAGCATGAGACTCTTAATCTTAGGGTTGTGAGTTTGAACCCCACGTTGGGCAAATGATTCCTGCATTGTGGGGGGTTGGACTAGATGACCCTCGTAGCCCCTTCCAACTCCACAGTTCTGTGATTCTATTTATTGCATTTGTATCTGTTACACGGGTGGCGCTGTGGGTTAAACAACAGAGCCTAGGACTTGCCGATCAGAAGGTCAGTGGTTCAAATCCCCGCAACGGGGTGAGCTCCCGTTTCTCGGTCCCTGCTCCTGCCAACCTAGCAGTTCGAAAGCACGTCAAAGTGCAAGTAGATAAATAGGTACCACTCCGGCGGGAAGGTAAACGGCGTTTCCGTGTGCTGCTCTGGTTCGCCAGAAGCGGCTTGGTCCTGCTGGCCACATGACCCGGAAGCTGGATGCTGGCTCCCTCGGCCAGTAAAGCGAGATGAGCGCCGCAACCCCAGAGTCGGCCACGACTGGACCTAATGGTCAGGGGTCCCTTTACCTGTTATGGAAAAATCTAGGTGCGAGGCTGCTCAGTCACCCAGCTGGTCGGGCAGAGCCCGTGGGTCCCTGCGGAATAAAGGAAAGAGTCCAGCCACCAACTGAAGCAAACAGCTGTAGACCAAAATTTATTGTGCAACAGGTTCAAAGAGGAAATTTGATTGCCGAAAATGTTATTTTTGTTTCAAACCTTACAGATCGTAGACAGAGTGGATTGCTTTGGAAAATGGCAGAAGGATATATCTAGATTTATCTGGCAGGGCAAAAAGCCCCGAATAAAGTTTAAAATATTAACAGATTCGAAAGAAAGAGGGGGGTTTGCCCTGCCGGACTTGAGGTTGTATTATGAAGCTGCAGCCTTCTGCTGGCTGAAAGATTGGTTTTTGTTGGAAAACACCGATGTCCTAGATCTGGAAGGTTTTAATAATGCTTTTGGATGGCACGCATACCTATGGTACGACAAGGTTAAAGCACATAAATTGTTTAAAAGCCACATTGTCAGAAAAGCAATTTTTGCAGTCTGGATGAAATATAAAGACTTACTAGAGAGTAAAACTCCGAGGTGGCTATCACCAGTGGAGGCCAAGGCCCGAAAAAGACCCAATATGGAGGCCTATTGGCCGAAATATTGGGAATTGACTGAAAAAATTGGAGACAATTGGAAGTTGCAGAGCCAGGACAAACTAAAAAATAAGGTGCGAGATTGGCTACATTATGCTCAAATTCAAGAGGTTTTCAAAATGGACAAAAAAGTTGGTTTCCAGGTGGAAAAGTCGAAACTAGAGACAGAATTGTTAGAACCAAAGACAAAGCTGTTATCTAGAATGTATAACTTGCTGCTTATGTGGAATTTACAGGATGAGACAGTTAAATCTGCTATGATTAAATGGGCACAGGATGTTGGACACAACATTATGTTTGAAGACTGGGAAAGGTTATGGAACACCGGAATGAAATTCACGGCCAGTACGGCCTTGAAGGAAAACATTATGAAAATGATATACCGGTGGTACATGACCCCAGTCAAGTTAGCTAAGATACATCACCTGTCTGACAATAAATGTTGGAAGTGTAAGGAAGCAGAGGGGACTTTCTTTCACCTCTGGTGGACATGCCCAAAGGTTAAGGCTTTCTGGGAAATGATTTACAATGAGTTGAAAAAGGTATTTAGGTATACCTTTCCCAAGAAACCAGAGGCCTTCCTGTTGGGCATGGTAGACCAGAAAGTGTTAAAGAAGGACAGAACTTTGTTTATGTATGCTAGTACAGCAGCAAGAATACTCATCGCAAAGAACTGGAAGACACAAGATTTACCCACGCTGGAGGAATGGCAGATGCAGTTGATGGACTACATGGAGATAGCTGAACTGACCGGCAGAATCCGAGATTTGGATGTAGAAACAATTGAGGTGGACTGGAAAAAGTTTAAAGACTACTTGCAAAAGTATTACAAACTGTATGAATCTTAAGACGGTGCATGATTTGGAAATGATACGCTTTAGCAATTATGATTAAGTAAATAGTAAACTAAGTGATAAAAGAGAAAAGGAGATAATATGAAATTGAACATGTTACGTTTATTTTAAAGGTATAAAAATTGTGACATAATACATTGAATATAGATACATAACATGTAAAAGTTACAATAAGGTATGACATAAGGTAACAAATTGCTGACATTGTTAATATAAAGAACGCAGAATCGGAAGGGGTGGGGAAGTCCAAGTTGGGATTTTTGTTAAAAAAAAAAAAAAAAAATGGTTTCTTGTAAACTCCTTATTTGTTTGTAATGTATAAAATTTGGAAAGAAACGTAATAAAAAAATATTATAAAAAAAAAAAAAAACAAAGAGGAAATTTGAACCCCGAGGATGGGGTGACAAGGACTTTTAAAACTTTCCCACCATATCCCAGAATACAGTTCGTACAGCATCATTGCTACATCACTGACATGTCACAAAAGGGGAGGGGTAGACAGGGGTTACACTAGTTTAACCTTGGCAAACACGTCCAGACAAGTCCTTGGTGCAAGATTAGCATAAGCAGACATGTCAGGGCAAGACCCAGGTATAAGATGAGCAGAGGCAAAGTCCCACCACCCAAAGTACGAGAGAACTTCCTTTGCATGTCTGGCCCCTTGGCAAGTCTGGTGATGGGATTTGGCTTCCCTTGGGCAACAATCAGCTCAGCAATTGTCACCTGTGGGAACTTCCTGGAGTCCCTTTCAAGGGGGAAATAGCTTTGGAATGGAGGAAACTGGCAAAGGAGATGATTTTATATTATTTTTAAAGCTAGGTAACTTCAAGTCGAAAAGATACATTTATGCATAATATTTGTAACATTTAACAATTTTAAAGATGTGCCTACCCCCCGGTAATTTCCATAACAGTTGTTGTTTAGTCGTTTAGTCATGCCCGCCTCTTCGTGACCCCCTGGACCAGAGCACGCCAGGCCCTCCTGTCTTCCACTGCCTCCCACAGTTTGGTCAAACTCATAGCTTCGAGAGCACTGTCCCACCATCTCGTCCTCCGTCGTCCCCTTCTCCTTGTGCCCTCCATCTTTTCCAACATCAGGGTCTTTTCCAGGGAGTCTTCTTTTCTCATGAGGTGGCCAAAGTCTTGGAGCCTCAGCTTCAGGATCTGCCCTTCCAGTGAGCACTCAGGGCTGATTTCCTTCAGAATGGATCGGTTTGATCTTCTTGCTGTCCATGGGACTCTCAAGAGTCTCCTCCAGCACCAGAATTCAAAAGCATCCATAACAGTATCCCAAGGAGCCCACAGTGACGTGTACATGGTTCGCGTCTTTCCCCATCTTATTCCCAGAACAACCCTCTGAGGTAGGCTAGGCTGAGAAGCAGTCGCTGGCCCCCAAGGTCACATCTTTATGGCTGAGTGGAGATTCGAACCCTGGCCTCTCCCAAGGTCAGAGTGCAATTCTCTAACCACTACACCACACTTCCCTTCACTTCCTCCTTCCCTTCCCTGTCCCTTCGGCTGAGCCAGTTAAACCGGAACCGCTGGTTGTCATAGTTTGTGGGTGGAGAGAGAAACCCTTCCCTGGGGTGTTCAAATTCTCACCCACCCCCCGGGGAGGAATGAAGTGGGGCAGGTTAGTGAAAGAAGAGGCACTATTGGGTGCGATAGATGGGAAATGAGTTTGCGCGTTCTTAACTAGATGGAAGGAAGAAGTTTGAAAAAATTGACGGAAGTTTATAAAATTATGCCTGGCATGGAGAAAGTTGACAGATAATTATTATTATTATTTTTTATAAATTTTTATTGGTTTTCCAACATAAATTAAACACATTACAATTCACAATACATAAACAAACAAACATATAAACATGTATAATTTCATAACCTCTTTTTCATAAACCTTATTTCACCGACTTCCCCATGCCTCCCTTTTCTGCATCCCTATTTTAAAATTTTCTTCAGCAACCCCTCACTTCAATTAACTTATAACTCACTTTCTTTAATCCTTCTTCTCTTACCCAGTCATTTACAGCTGTAATTCTGTTTTTTTTTCATTACCCTTGACATTTTAGCACTCATTAATTTTATAACAGTTCTTAAGGTAAACTTTGTATTTCTTCCAATCTTCTTCCACCTTCTCTTTTCCTTGGTCACGGATTCTGCCAGTCATCTCAGCCAGTCCCATGTAGTCTATCACCTTCGTCTGCCATTCTTCCAGCGTGGGTAGTTCTTGTGTCTTCCAATACTTTGCTAAAAGAACAGTTGACAGATAATTATTTTCCCTCCCTCCCTAGAACTTGTGAAGCTGAACGTTGGGAGATGTTCTTTGGCTTAAAGCAACTGGCAGATTTAAGAAATAATAATAATAATTCAGTCATTCAGTACCAATGAAAAAAGTCCTTCATCCAGCACATGATACCCAGCTCTACCTCTCTTTCAAATCAGAACCAGTGAAGGCGGTGAAGGTCCTGTGTGAGTGTCTGGAGGCAGTTGGAGGATGGATGGCGGCTAACAGATTGAGGTTGAATCCTGACAAGACAGAAGTACGGGAGGTGGGCAGGTGTGGAGGACTCCCTGGTCCTGAATGGGGTAACTGTGCCCCCGAAGGACCAGGTGCGCAGCCTGGGAGTCATTCTGGACTCACCGCTGTTCATGGAGGCGCAGGTCAGTTCTGTGTCCAGGGCAGCTGTCTACCAGCTCCATCTGGTATGCAGGATGAGACCCTCCCTGCCCACTGTCTGTCTCACCAGAGTGGCGCATGCTCTGGTTATCTCCCGCTTGGACTACTGCAATGCGCTCTATGTGGGGCTACCTTTGAAGGTGACTCGGAAACGATAACTAATCCAGAATGTGGCAGCCAGTCTGGTGACTGGGAGCGGCCACCGAGACCACATAACACCGGTCTTGAAAGACCTACATTGGCTCCCAGTATGTTTCCGAGCACAATTCAAAGTGTTGGTGCTGACCTTGAAAGCCCTAAACGGCCTCAAAGGCCCAGTAGACCTGAAGGAGCGTCTCCACCCCCATCATTCTGCCCGGACACTGAGGTCCAGCTCCGAGGGCCTTCTGGCGGTTCCCTCATTGCGAGAAGTGAGGCTACAGGGAACCAGGCAGAGGGCCTTCTCGGTGGTGGCACCCACCCTGTGGAACGCCCTCCCACCACATGTCAAATAATAATAATAATAATAATAAATTTTATTTATATCCCGCCCTCCCCAGCCGAAGCCGGGCTCAGGGCGGCTAACAACAATCAAATAATCAAACAATCAAATAAACCAACATTCTAAAAATATTTCATTATAAAAATTAATTAAAATCAAGTTAATGGCAACCATTAAACAAAGCTCTGTGCAGGTTGCCAGAGGAGGGAGTCAGGCTGCGCCCTGACCAAAGGCCTGGTGGAACAACTCTGTCTTGCAGGCCCTGCGGAAAGATGTCAAGTCCCGCAGGGCCCTAGTCTCTTCTGACAGAGCGTTCCACCAGATTGGAGCCGCAGCCGAGAAGGCCCTGGCTCTAGTTGAGGCCAGCCTAACCTCTCTGAGGCCTGGGACCTTCAGGATGTTTTTATTTGCAGACCGTAGGTTTCTTTGTGGGGCATACCAGGAGAGGCGGTCCCGTAGGTACGAGGGTCCTAGGCCGTATAGGGCTTTAAAGGTTAAAACCAGCACCTTAAACCTGATCCTGTACTCCACCGGGAGCCAGTGCAGCTGATATAGCACCGGATGAATGTGGTCTCGCAGCGAAGACCCCATAAGGAGTCTCGCCGCGGCATTCTGCACCCGCTGGAGTTTCTGGGTCAGTCTCAAGGGCAGCCCCACGTAGAGCGAGTTACAATAATCCAGTCTGGAGGTGACCGTCGCATGGATCACAGTGGCTAGAACCTGACATTCTGAAGACATCTGAAGGCAGCCCTGTTCAGTGAAGTTTTTATGTGTGACATCTTAGTGTATTTTTTGTCTTTGTTGGAAGCCACCCAGAGTGGCTGGGGAAACCCAGCCAGATGGGCGGGGTACAAATAATATATTATTATTATTATTAACCTGTGGAACTCCTTCCCACTTTAAGAGAGGATAGGACAAATTCATGAAGGAGGAGAGGACTGTTCGTGGCTATTCTTGGGTCTTCGTGGTCGGAGGCAGGGATGCTTCTGAATACCAGTTCCTGGAAACCACAGTAGGGGGAGAGAGCGGCTCTTGTGTTCGAATCCTGATTGTGGGATTCTGATAATGGCCGCTGTGAGAACAGGGTGCTAGACTAGACGGACCCTTCTTGGCCTGATCCTGCTGATTCCTCTTATGTCTTTAAGAGGAATTGTGGCTGCTAGTCAGGCCCCCTGGGACCCATCTCCAGGTGGGCTACAATCTTGGGAAGGGGCTTGGAGGGAACCAGGATGCCTGGGTTCTTTGCAGAAAGGAGATTGGGTGCCGCAGGTGTATGGAGCTGTCCGTTCTCAGTGAGATCACGAACCAGCATTCCCGAATTCGCCTTCATAAGACACTCCTCTTACTTGAACTCTGGGTCGTCTACGCAAGCGTTTTTTCCCAACCCGAGGCCCCCAAGATGTAGCGGCGCTTGTCCAATTCAATCTGCAGATTTCTTCCCGCGAAATAAATCTCAAAGCTGTATTTCCCAGAGAAAAACACCAGCAATAAATGCAGTGGCTTTAATTCCACATAGGAAAAAAAAACAATGGCACAATTTAAAACGAAAACGTTCCTAAAAACAGTTCCACGTATAGAAACAATTTGAAACACTTTCAAATCCAGTACAGATGTATAGGTAATGTATTTAAAACATGTATACAATACAATGTATAGATACTATATTTAAAAGAAATGTTTCTATTTAACCTTTTTTCTTTTTGTACCTTGATTAAAAAGATTTAAGGAAATAATATAATACTGTGTAAAATATAACAAGTGTGATTTAGGATTTTTGAGAACAATCAGAAGTCTAGGTCTTTTTTTTGTTTTAATTTTCTTGTATTTTCACATTTTCCCCCCAGTATGGGATGGGATATAAATTGTAATATAGTATATTGATGTATAAATCTGTGGAATATGTTCAATAAAGACTTTTTAAAAAGAAAATCCAATACAGAGGCAGTCTGGGAAGCAGATCTCCCCTTGTGGAAAAAGGAAGGCACCGAAAAGACTACAAAGCCCATCATCCACGACCATTTCCTAAGTTTGCAGTGGATGATGGGCGTTGTAGTCCAGCGTCTGGTGGGGAGGAAGCAAATGGCTGAAGTACAGAGATGGGGAACCTGTGGCTCCAGAAATTGCTGGACTACAACAACCATCACACTTGCAGGGGCTGATGGGAATTGTGAGCCCCCAACGACGACAGGGATGGCCTGTGTGTGTTGAATCACTGTCCTCACCCTGATCCTTACCTTCTTTTGTAGCTCTACGAGACGGCCAACAAATACCACTTCCTCCACAGCCTGGCCCTCCTGGCTGTGCCCCACTGCCGCTATCCCATGATGGTAAGGATCCACAACTTAGAATTGGCTGGGGTTTTTTTGAGGGGGGCGGTTTACAAGGTGCCAACCAAGTGCCTTAGAGACTCCAAATTTGTGTAGGGTTTATTCCTGAGCCATTTCTTCTCCTAAAGGCACAGGTCAATTCTGTGTCCAGGGCAGCTGTTTACCAGCTCCATCTGGTACGCAGGATGAGACCCTCCCTGCCTGAAGACTGTCTTGCCAGAGTGGTGCATGCTCTGGTTATCTCCCGCTTGGACTACTGCAATGCCCTCTACGTGGGGCTACCTTTGAAGGTGACCTGGAAACTGCAACTAATCCAGAATGCAGCAGCTAGACTGGGGACTGGGAGACCACATAACACCGGTCTTGAAAGACCTACACTGGCTCCCAGTATGTTTCCGAGCACAATTCAAAGTGTTGGTGCTGACCTTGAAAGCCCTAAACGGCCTCAAAGGCCCAGTAGACCTGAAGGAGCCTCTCCACCTCCATCGTTCTGCCCGGACACTGAGGTCCAGCTCCGAGGGCCTTCTGGTGGTTCCCTCACTGCGATAAGTGAGGTTGCAGGGAACCAGACAGAGGGCCTTCTCGGTGGTGGCACCCGCCCTGTGGAACGTCCTCCCACCAGATGTCAAGGAAATAAACAACTACCAGACTTTTAGAAGACATCTGAAGGCAGCCCTATTTAGGGAAGCTTTTAATGTTTAACAGACCACTGTATTTTAATACTTTGTTGGAAGCTGCCCAGTGTGGCTGGGGAAACCCAGCCAGATGGGCGGGGTATAAATAATAAATTCTATTCTGTTCTATTCTAAAGCTGTTCCACAAGGCAGGGGAGGTTTGGGTAACCGTTGGGTGTGGATGATGGGAGTCGTAGTCCAATGTTTGTCGGGTGCCAGGCTGAAAAAAGCTGTCCCCATCATCCCTGACGGTGGGACATGCACAGCCAGGCCACATTCTAGGTACTGGTCCTAACCTCAGAGCTGGGAGGGGACCCCAAATCTCATCTAGTCTGACCCCCTGAAATAAAACCTTTTTATTTCTATTCTTTGTATATTGTATTGTTGTTTTATTGCTGTGGCTGATGGCTGACGCAAATAAACATTCATTCATTCAGTGATTCTAAGTTGTACCTTTTGTTCTTCCCAGGCCGGCAGCATCCTGTCTCTGGGCATGGGGATGTTCTCTGGCGCCCTGTATTACCACGCCGTGACAGGGGACCCGATCCTGACCAAGGCGGCCCCGTATGGTGGTTCCCTCCTCATCCTCGGCTGGATCGCCATGGCCCCTTGACACCCCGTTCTGTCCCCATGTGGCCCCTCTCTCCCATCGCCAGGGCAACCAGCCCTGCCCCTCATTACCCCTTAGGCTAGCCAGAAGGGAGCCCTAGGAGAAGAGAGATTTCCAAATGTCAGTGGGATCCCTTGAGGTCTTTAGCCCACCCCAAACACGTCTCTGTCCTGCGTCTTGGAATTCCTCGAATGCCAAATCCCTTTTTAAAAAGCCAAGATCCTTTCTGCCCCCCCCCCCCAAAATTGCAACCAGATTTGAGTTTGCGATGGAGGCCTCAGAATGCAATGTCCAATCGGTGATTTTCAATTGGTGTTTTTTAACTTAATAAATGATGAGAGTGATTTAACTTTTTAAAAAACCCACATACCTTTTTTTCCTGTGAATAAATTTATTCCGTGGATAAATGTCGTGGTAAATGGTGGCTATATGTTAGATGTCACACGTAAGCTACGAGCAGGAAGCACAAAGCGTTCCAGTGCGTCTCCTCCTCCCTCCTGAGGTTGCTAGACTAAAATTCCCATCAGTCATGACTTATCCCTGCTTTTGAGAGACAAAAGAAGGGCTAAAGGGCTTTTCAGGCAACCTGGCTGGCCAGGGATGTTGAGAGTTGTAGTCCAAAGCAGCTGGGGAGCCCTAGGTTAACAGATTGAGGTTGAATCCTGACAAGACAGAAGTACAGGAGGCGGGCAGGTGTGGAGGACTCCCTGGTCCTGAATGGGGCAACTGTGCCCCTGAAGGACCAGGTGCGCAGCCTGGGAGTCATTCTGGACTCACCCCTGTCCATGGAGGCGCAGGTCAGTTCTGGGTCCAGGGCAGCTGTCTACCAGCTCCATCTGGTACACAGGATGAGACCCTCCCTGCTCGCAGACTGTATCACCAGAGTGGCGCATGCTCTGGTTATCTCCCGCTTGGACTACTGCAATGCGCTCTATGTGGGGCTACCTTTGAAGGTGACCCGGAAACTACAACTAATCCAGAATGTGGCAGCTAGACTGGTGACTGGGAGCGGCCGCCAAGACCATATAACACCAGGCTTGAAAGACCTCCATTGGCTCCCAGTACGTTTCCGAGCACAATTCAAAGTGTTGGTGCTGACCTTGAAAGCCCTAAACGGCCTCAAAGGCTCAGTAGACCTGAAGGAGCATCTCCACCCCCATCGTCCAGCCCAGACACCGAGGTCCAGCTCCGAGGGCCTTCTGGCGGTTCCCTCTCTGCGAGAAGCCAAGTTACAGGGAACCAGGCAGAGGGCCTTCTCGGTGGTGGCGCCCGCCCTGTGGAACGCCCTCCCACCAGATGTCAAGGAAATAAACAACTATCTGACTTTTAGAAGACATCTGCAGGCAGCCCTGTTTAGGGATGCTTTTAATGTTTAACAGACCACTGTATTTTAATACTTTGTTGGAAGCCGCCCAGAATGGCTGGGGAAACCCAGCCAGATGTGCGGGGTATTAATAAATTATTATTATTATTATTATTGCTCACTGGAAGGACAGATCGTGAAGCTGAGGCTCCAAGACTTTGGCCACCTCATGAGAAGAGAAGACTCCCTGGAAAAGACCCTGATGTTGGGAAAGATGGAGGGCAGAAGGAGAAGGGGACGACGGAGGACGAGATGGTGGGACAGTGTTCTCGAAGCTACCAGCATGAGTCTGACCAAACTGGGGGAGGCAGTGGAAGACAGGAGGGCCTGGCGTGCTCTGGACCATGGGGTCACGAAGAGTCGGACACGACTAAATGACAACATTATTATTATTATTATTATTATTATTATTATATTTTGGAAAAAGATCATAGAATTGCAGTTGGCAGGGTTCCCCAAGGGTCATCTAGTCCAACCCCTGGCAATGCAGGAATAAATTGGGTCATAAAATTTGTTGTTTAAAAAGTGGGGATGGGGAAACTTTGGCCGTTCAGATATTGGGACGCAAACTCCCCATGAGCCATCAGGACCAATGGTTAGGGATGATGGGAGTTGTAGTCTAGGAACATCTGGAAGGATCTGGGCCTGAAATTCCCAGTGAATGCTCTTTGACAGATGCTAACCCACCGTTAAAAAATCTCTCTCCATGCATTTATTTCACCACCATTATTATTATTTTTAAAAATATATGCTTTTATACAGTGGTACCTCAGGTTACATAGGGTGGCGCTGTGGGTTAAACCACTGAGCCTAGGGCTTGCCAATCGGAAGGTCGGCGGTTCGAATCCCCGTGACAGGGTGAGCTCCTGTTGCTCGGTCCCTGCTCCTGCCAACCTAGCAGTTCGAAAGCACGTCAAAGTGCAAGTAGATAAAGAGGTCTGGCGGGAAGGTAAACAGCCTTTCTGTGCGCTGCTCTGGTTTGCCACAGGAGGCAGCGACGGCCAAGAACCTGGATGGCTTTAAAAAGGGGACAGGTCAAATTCACGATGGAGAGGCTGCTATCGATGGCCACTAGCCAGGATGTCTCTGCTTTGGCTCTGCAGTTGGGAGTTAGCGATGCGTCTGAACACCAGTTTCTGGAAGACACAGGAGCGGGAACGGATCATGGGCACCTGGTTGGCCGCTGTGAGAACAGATGCTGGTCTAGAAGATGGTACCTTGGGCCCGATCCATCATTGACCTGTTCATAATTTTTAAAAAACTGGCAGGTGAGGGGGTGGTTACGAGTCAGGACAAGACGGTAATTTCATGGCTTTGGTGCCACCACTGAAAGGGCCATGCAGGGAATCATCAGGGGCCGAGGAATGCTCAGGAACGCTTCTGGTGATGAACTTGAGACATCATTGGGAGAACAGTGGTTCCCACACTCTGTGGGGTGAACCAGCTAGGAAGGGAAAACGTTGAAATTGGTTTCAAACGGGCAGGCCAGAGGAGGTGGGACTGTTTTTTTCTATTTATGTACCCTGGTTTCAGGGTGGTTTTCGTTGCAAAACCATTGGGGTTTGACTTGTGGGGTTTTCATTTTTTTTGCTATTTGCTGTAGGTGGGGGCTGTGTTTTCCCTCCTCCCAAAATAAACCCCCTTTTCCTCATTTCAGGGGCTTCTGCAGCAGGGTGGAATAAAGTTTGAGAAGTTATTCCTGCCTCAGAGCCTAAAAATAAGCGGTGGTATTTTAAATTCCTCTGGAGGGGTAGGGAGGAGGTTATGCTGTTGTTGTTGAGTCGTTTAGTCGTGTCCGCCTCTTCGTGACCCCCTGGACCAGAGCACGCCAGGCCCCCCTGTCTTCCACTGCCTCCCGCAGTTTGGTCAAACTCATGCTGGTAGCTTCGAGAACACTGTCCCACCATCTCGTCCTCCGTCGTCCCCTTCTCCTTGTGCCCTCCATCTTTCCCAACATCAGGGTCTTTTCCAGGCAGTCTTCTCTTCTCATGAGGTGGCCAAAGTCTTGGAGCCTCAGCTTCAGGATCTGTCCTTCCAGTGAGCACTCAGAGCTGATTTCCTTCAGAATGGAGAGGTTTGTTCTTCTTGCAGTCCCTGGGACTCTCAAGAGTCTCCTCCAGCACCAGAATTCAAAAGCATCCATTCAGCCTTCTTTGTGGTCCAGCTCTCACTTCCATACATCACTACTGGGAAAACCAGAGCTTTAACTATACGGACCTTTGTCGGCAAGGTGATGTCTCTGCTTTTCAAGATGCTGTCTAGGTTTGTCATTGCTTTCCTCCCAAGAAGCAGGCGTCTTTTAATTTCATGACTGCTGTCACCATCTGCAGGGATCATGGAGCCCAAGAAAGTAAAAAAAGGAGGTTATAGAGGGAAGTTTTCTCAGGACAGCGAAGCCTTACATTGACTTGGGGGCAGGAAGATCTCCCCTCTCAAAGGAAAGTTTTTTTGGAGAGGGTGGGCCTACACAGGAACTCAGCCCCACAATCCTGGAAGGGCCAACTGTAGTTGCTCGAGTGGTGAAGTCACTCTGCACATGCTCTGAGAAAAAACACAAACACAACACACTGCAACCAACTAGCCACGCCCTGGGCCCTGTGGGCTCTTGCACCACCAGCAAAAATAAGTACCGGTTTATGTGATGCTGACACAAAGACTTTGCTGACACACCATACAGAAGAATGAAATTTTACTGCCTCCTTTTCTCCCACACAACCCCATATTGCCTGTAATTGTAATGTCTCACTCGGAATGCAACTGATTTGTTTGACTCAAAAAGCGAGACTGTGTGTGTTCTATTTCTACTTAAGAAAATATTTTATTAAAAACATGTAATAATAAAAAGAGACTTGGAGAAGGCTCTTTTAGCTGAGGCAGGCTGGGGGAAGCCTGAGCGCTTGAAAGCAGTGGGGTTTGGAGCCGTACCTGGTCTTGAGATTAAATCTGGAGGGGAAAGGGGCGGGGTCTATTCAGGGGGTTGGACTAGATGACCCTCGTGGTCCCTTCTGACCCTACAATTCTTTGATTCTATGTCAGGTGCTGCAGGGACTAGAGCATGACCGTGGCAACAGCCAGGAAGGGCCATCATTGCGCACCGGTTTTTGCAAAAACACAAAGCGAGGATGCTTGCGCGTGGGCTAGATAGCTGTCACGTGTGAAACCCCCCCCCCAATCGGGTGGCGCAGAAGTGCTTCTCCCCAAGGCGTCGTGGAAACAGGCCTCAAGTCCGTGTCCAAAAGGCAAGTTCCCTCCTACCAGGCAGCAGCGGGGCCGCGTTCTCGCGTGGCGGTGCGTCCAAACAAAACAGCCGCGCAAGACGCGCGTCTCTCCCATCGAGGGCAGCCCGGGAGGACTCTACAAAAACCCCACCAGCTGGAGGGCGCCGGGTTGGCCGAGACCATTAACCCGGGCTAAGAGCCCCTAAGCTTTCTCCTTCCCCTCCCATCCCTCGAAGCGAAAGAGCAAGTGCCCGGACACGCCGCGTTCACACGACCGGCGCGCATCGCTCCTTTTACTCCTCTCGCTTCTGTCTCCGGGCGCGGCGCCGCTCCAGGGCTGCTGCCGGCGATGGGAGGGCGAGGGGGCGGCCCCTGCCTCGCCCTGCCCTCCCTCGGTCCATCCTTTTCCTCTCTTTCTCTTCTCTTTCTTTCCACCTCCCTCCCTCCGCCACTTTCTTTGCTGGCTCCAGGGCGTGAAGGTAACGCGGAGTGGGGAGAAGGAGCCGGGGAGGCGAAGGGGAGGCCCAGATAATGTGGAGCGGGGGAGGGGGGAGGGAGAGGAGCCATGGGGTGGGGGGGTCCTTGGCCTTGTCTCCCCCTCCCTCCTCTAACCCCCCCCACCAGGGGGGCTGTTTGGGAAACCAGCTGAGATGGCCAGGAAAATAAAAGATGGGTCTCTCCATCCTTTGCGCGCTTGGTTTGTTTCTGTTCCCGGGGAGAGATTTGGGGGGGCTCTCAGTTCAGGCCAGATTTGCAATTGCCGGGGGGGGGTCTTTTCTTTCTCCTCCTCTTTCTCGTGTGAATGTGGACAGCGGGGAGGTTGTTTTGCAAAGAGGGAATGTCGTGTCCCCCCCCAGTCTTGCCCGGGGGGGGGGGAAAGATGGGCGGAGGAAGAAGAAGGCAAATAAGTTTCTTTGGAGAGAGGATGGTTGGGTTTGGGGCGCGCACCCCTCCTCCCCATCTCCTTTGCTGGCTCTTCGGCGCACGCTTGGCCATCCTGGCGCCCACCCCAGCGTCCTCAGGAGCTGGGGGGCGCCAGGTTGGCAGCTCTGGGAGCAGAGAAACCAGATGGTTTTAATTTTGCTGTTGTTGTTTCGCCCCCCCCGGAGGGAGGGAGCCTCCCCTCCTCTCCCAACATCCTTCCTGATTTTTCTCCCTTCCCTTAACCCAACAATCTCCCTTCTCTCTCTCTCTCTGTGCACCCAGCCTGAGAGACGCCTCGCAGCCAGGTGGTGGTTGCTTTGCAAAACACTGCAGAATTATGTTTCCAAGGATCTCGGAAGGCTCCACAAAACGCTTTCCCCCCCTCCTCCCTATGTTCCCTTCATCCAGGTTTCCTGTCCAGCCCTCGCCTTTGTTCTCGCTGCTCCTGCGCAGCTTTCGGTTCCCCGGCCTTGAGTGCGAGTTCTGCACCACCCAGAAGCCTGCGCTAGGGAGGGAGAGTGGCTCTTGCACCCGGGTTCCGCTTGGTGGTTTTGCACAAGGACTTGGTTGGCTGCTGCAAAGGCAACATGCTGGATTAAGGCCCTTTAAAAATGTCTCCTGGAAGTGGAGATGGTTGGGTTGTCTTCTGTTGTGTATTTTGTGTCTTCTATATTGTAACTTTTGTTGGGAGCCGATCTGAGATCTGCAGGTATAGGCCAGTATACAAATAATAATAATAATAAAAAAATAATAATAATAATAATGAGCCCCTTTGGCGTGATCTAACAGCCTCTCCTTAGGCTCTAGTCCAGCCTTTCTCAACTTGTGGGTCCCCAGATGTTGTTGAACTACAACTCCCATCACCCCTAGCTAGCAAGGCCACAGCTCAGGGATGATGGGAGTTGTACTCCAACAACATCTGGGGACCCACAGGTTGAGAACCGCTGCTCTAGTCATAGAATTGTAGCATTGGAAAGGAGTTTAAGCATCGCGATAGCTCAGTCAGTAGAGCATGAGACTCCTAATCTCAGGGTAGTGGGTTCGAATCCCATGTTGGGCAAAAGACTCCAGCATTGCAGGGGGCTGGACTAGATGGCCTTTGGGGGCCCTTCCGACGCTACAATTCTGTGATTCTATAAGGAGAGCCTGCGGGATGAGGCCAGTGGCCCGCCTAGTCCAGCATCATGCCTTCGCGGTGGCCAAACAGATGCACCCAATGGGAAAGCAGCAAGCAGGATTCGAACACAGGAGCCACTCTCCCTTTCTGTGGCTTCTAGCAACTGGGATTCAGAAACAGTGCTGCCTCTGACTGTGGAGGCAGAACACAACCATCCTGGCTAGTAGCCAACAATAGCTTTCTCCTGCATGAGCCTGTCTAATCCCTCTTTTAAAACCATTCAATTTGGTGTCCATCCTGTGGCAGGGAGTTCCAAAGTTTATATGTCGCACGAAAAAGGGCTTTTGTTTTATCTGTGTACTGTAGTGTGTAAAGTGATTTAGAGAGAGGTCTCTGCTCTCTAGGAAGTTACCATCTGAACACTAAACACTAGCTAGGGGGAGTGTATTATGGTTCGTATGTCGGACTGGGACCTGGGAGAGAGCCGGGTTCAAATCCTGCCTCGGCCCCGAAGCTCGCTTGCTGACCTTGGGCCAGTCGCTGTCCCTCAGCCTACCCTACCTCGCAGAATTGTTGTGGGGTCTGAAAGAGGGGGAGAACCATGTACTCCACCTCCATTTCCTTAGAGGAAGAGGGTGCAAATTAATGCAATTAATAAATAAATTCCCGTGGTGCTGCCTCGGTGCTGTCAGTGGATGCAAATATACCAGGGGGAATGAAGCAGGGGATGGGATACGGCATGTAGAGCATGAGACTCTCACGGTCTTGGGTTCGAGTCCTACATGGGGCAAAAAGATTCCTGCATTGCCGGGGGTTGGACTAGATGACCCTGGGTCCCTTCCGACTCTGTAATGATTTTATGTGTGTTTGAGATTTGCCAGGAGGGAGAGAGAGGAAGGGCTTGATTAGAGAGCATCTGGGCTGCGGCCTCTGAAAGATACAGGATTCCTGGGTGGCTTTTGCAAGTGGGCGGAAAGCCAGGGATTTTGTGGCTTCTCTCAAGGGTAAGAAAATACCCTTTTGGCAAATTGTGGGGCGCTGCTTTTTTTTATCTTAAGGGAGTGGAAAACAGGCTCTCTTGCCAGCTGCTTGGGTTTGCTGGAAAGCCGCCTCCATCTTTCCGCGGGGAAACCCAGCCTCTCCCTTCTCAACCCAGAACCCAGCGCAGACATCCAGGCACACCCAAAGGTCACTGGGATTTTCAGGGAGAGCTGACTGGATCCCACGCGGTCTGCGGAGCTTGGAAGCGCCGCCTGGAAACAGGAGGCCCGAATCGTCCAACACACCCCCCCTCCAGCAACAATCCCTGCTTTGGAACAAAAAAACACACACCCAAAAGCTTGGGTGCCACCCAATTTTGGTGCAGGGCGAAGACTCTGAGCTGTTGGTTTGCCAGTGAGAGGAGCTTGCCAAAAACCCCTCTATTTTTAAGAGGGTAGCTGCTGTCATGTGGTTTTTCGCAAGGCTTTGTTTTCTTCCTCCCCCAAGCCGCTTGGGTGCAGAAGGAAGATCAAGACAGACTTTGTTTTCGCAAGGCGAGAGATCGATGGGGAGGCAATCTGGGAGCCAGAACTCTTGGGTGAGGAGGACCAAGGGTGTGTGTGTGTGTGTGTGTGTGTCAGGACTCCTGGGTTCTTCGGAGGCTGAAAGTTCGGCTCAGAGGCCTGGCAAGGAGTCGGGGATTGCCTCTCCTGCTGCTGTTCCTGCCCTCCCCATGATGAGTCTGTGTGGGCTTGAGGAGGGGGGTGGGAAAGCAGAGATCCAGTTTCACTTGGATCATGTGTCTGTTGCTTAGGCAAGAGGAGTGGGCGCCATTTCTGGAAAGCCGGACTCAGGGACATGAAGTGAGTAACGCCTGGAGGCTTCCGAGTTTGGTTCTCCTTGAGACTTGTGTGTTTGTGTGTCTTTGCACGCAACGCCTTGCACGGTTGCACAAATCTGTGTGTGGCCTCTGGCATTTGGGCCAGAGGGTCTGGTGTTTGTTTCCCAATTCCCTCTGGGGACACGATTTGTGTTCTGTGACACTTTGTGTGTTTGTGTGTTGATGGCTATCATGTGTTTTCACTTCTGGGTGGGCTTGGGAGACTGGGATGTGTGTGTGTGTGTGTGCAGGTTTCTGTACTCTGGTGTATCATAGAATTTCAGAGTGGAAAGGGACACCCCAAAGGACATCTATCCCAGCCCCCTTTAGTGGCAGGAATCACTGCTAAAGAAATCCTGACTCGGTCAGAGAGAAAGTGAGAACGCTGTACACTTAATTCCTCTTCTTTGGTGTTTTTGACACCGTTGCAACTGTGTGAATTTGATTCTCTGCATGTTTTGGCACGGGTTGTACGTGTGCGAGTTGCCACCCAAAGCTTCTGTGTTTTCTTGTGCATTTAAAAACTGCGCAGTTCCACCGGTGAAGCATTTCTTGTCTGCCGCAGCCAGGAATTCCGCACACCTGTTGGATTTCGGCTTGCCTGCTAGCTGTTCAAAAGCTCAGGAGCCTTGCCAATGAGAGGGGTGGCAATCGTGTGTCTCCCTTTTTATTGTTGTTTTTTGTAAATACCTTTTGTTTGGCTTCCTGGAGACAGGCCCCAGGTCTGCATTGTGATGAAGAATGAATGCAAAAGGGCAAGAGAGGGCGGCCAAAAGGGGTGCCTCTGTGCCAACTAAGTTTACCCGCTTTTGTGCCAGTCGGCGAGGAGGCTGTGTGTGTTTGTTTGGATCTAGGAGAACAGTCCTCTTTGCTTCACTGCAGCAACAGAGAGTCACCTCTCTCCAAATGACAAAGCTCAGGTATACAAGGATAAGTGGGACGTCCGTATGGGTGCAGATTTTGAAAAGCGGGCGGCATAAATCCAGTATCACTCATCACGTTGGTTATTTCTCCTTTAACCCCCTTTTAAGACCTGTGTCGGGACGCGGGTGGCGCTGTGGTCTAAACCACAGAGCCTAGGGCTTGCCGATCAGAAGGTCGGCGGTTTGAATCCCTGCGACGGGGTGAGCTCCCGTTGCTCGGTCCCTGCTCCTGCCAACCTAGCAGTTCAAAAGCACGTCAAAGTGCAAGTAGATAAATAGGTACCACTCCGGCGGGAAGGTAAACGGCGTTTCTGTGTGCTGCTCTGGTTCGCCAGAAGCGGCTTAGTCCTGCTGGCCACATGACCCGGAAGCTGTACGCTGGCTCCCTCGGCCAGTAAAGCGAGATGAGCGCCGCAACCCCAGAGTCGGCCACGAATGGACCTAATGGTCAGGGGTCCCTTTACCTTTACCTATACATACACATACATTATATTTCACATTTGTTCTTGCTCTCCTGAGCTGACTTCCCTTCTTCCTCCTTCCGGCTTTTTTATGCCGTCTTTAACTTTTCGCGTTGTCTTTGTCCGTTTTATATATAATTGTTATTCTTCCATTTCCCCCCCATAAAATGTCTGCAAACAAATAAATCTTTCTATATATACAATTCTTGTTGTCTGTCTATATCCATTTACAAATGTTGTTCAACAATAGTCCGAATGTACATTTTTATTTCATTTTGATATGATTATCCAATAAATTTCTTGTTTTTTCTCGTGGTTTATTTCAGTTCTACTGGTTTCCCTATTTCACATCATCATCTCTATATACAACATAAATTTTCCCCATTCTTTTTGATATGTTTCGTCACCCTGATGTCGAACTTTTGCTCTTAGCTTGGCTATTTCTGCATACAGTGGTACCTCTGGTTATGTACTTAATTTGTTCCGGAGGTCCGTTCTTAACCTGAAACTGTTCTTAACCTGAGGTGCCACTTTAGCTAATGGGGCCTCCTGCTGCTGCTGCGCCGCCGGAGCACAATTTCTGTTCTTATCCCGAAGCAAAGTTCTTAACCTGAAGCACTATTTCTGGGTTAGCGGAGTCTGTAACCTGAAGCGTATGTAACCCAAGGCACCACTGTATTCCATAACCTTGTACAGTGGTACCTCGGGTTACATTCGCTTCAGGTTACATACGCTTCAGGTTACAGACTCTGCTAACCCAGAAATAGTACCTCGGGTTAAGAACTTTGCTTCAGGATGAGAACAGAAATCGTGCTCCGGCAGTGCGGCGGCAGCAGGAGGCTCCATTAGCTAAAGTGGTTAAGAACAGTTTCAGGTTAAGTACGGACCTCCGGAACGATTAAGTACTTAACCCGAGGTACCACTGTACTGCAAATAAAGGTGATTTTAAAAATCCAAACACCCTGTGCTCTGTTCAGGCTTATTTGAGACGTTTGGGGCTAATATGCACCTCCTTCTCTTGAAAAACCATCCCTTTTTTCTCATTGTATCCCTGCCTCCACCCAAACAGCCGAGGCCAGACCTCCTAATATTTTACAGAATTGTTTGCTGTGCTTAGCGACCAATAATGCATCTGTCGCGAAATGATCCCTTTCTCTTGCTATTTCCTTGCAGGGACGTCCAAATGGAAGGCAGTCGCCGCCGCTGATCAGAAAGACGCCGGAAGCGGGGTCGTCGTTCACCCCACATCCCTCACCAAACGGATACAAAAATGGCGGCTCCAGGTCTGGCCTTTCATCCCTGCCTTAGCTCGCTTTTTAATTACGTTGCTAAATTATGGAGCAAACGAAAGCGCCATTCCCCACATAAGTAGCAACTTGCACGTATATTTTGGGCGGGGAGGAATCCTTGCGCGAGGCAGTGTGTTTAAAGTTATCCAACCCAGCTGTTCCTCAAGCTCGCATCTTTCAGAGGATGCAAAGTGGATTTCAGCCCTCGGGAAATCTATATATTGGCCTCCGATAAGGCACTTAATTTTGCACGACGCAAGCAGTTGCACAGCCAAACTGCAGAAAGCTTGGGTGCATCTGATTTCTTTGCGTAAACTGGCCTCGTAGCTAGGCGGTCGATAACTTGCTTCCAGGATCTTGCCTCGATTACATCGTCTGCACGCACAAAAATCGGAACGCAATGCTGAAGATTATTATGTGTCTGTTTAATACTGCTTCGATCTCTCTCTCTTTCTCATAGAATTGTGCAGGTGAAACTCGAAAAATTAGAATATCACAATAATATTTATTATTTTTCATGCAAAGACATAACAAAAGAAAGAGTTAACAATAATAAAAAAGAGTAAAACGAAAAGGAAAAAAAAGAATATAAAACATAAAATACATCAAATCACCACATAAACTAAAAGTTAGTTAATTAATTAAAATCCCTCTTCATAGACATATTACTTGACTTCCTCAAGTCTCTTCCATCTGAATTTCTTAGTAATTGTATATGGCAGTTTCCAATATCGTTATTTCATAAAACCATATCACAGTCATAATCACGTTTCCTAACTTTTCTTATCGTACATTTTCTTATTTATTTAATCCCAATTTAGTCCTAAACCTAATTGATTCTTTCAAGTGATTATATATCTTTAATATTGCAAGAAAAATTAGAATATCGTGGAAAAGTTCATTTATTTCGGTAATTCAACTCAAAAGGTGAAACTAATATATGAGATAGACTCATGACATGCAAAGCGAGATATGTCAAGCCTTTATTTGTTATAATTGTGATGAACCTGTTGCAGGTGTTATGGATTGAATAGCTACTGCACCTTTTCACAATATTCTAACTTTCTGAGATTGTTAATTTGGGGTTTTCATCAGCTGTACACCATAATCACCACAATTGTAACAAATAAAGGCTTGACATATCTCGCTTTGCATGTCATGGGTCTATCTCATATATTAGTTTCACCTTTTAAGTTCAATTACCGAATTAAATGAACTTTTCCACGATATTCTAATTTTCCGAGTTTCACCTGTAGAGTTGGCAAGGATAACAAGCGTGGGGTATAAATTAAACACACACAGTTGTGCCTTGGATCCCAAACGCCTTGGCACTTGAACGTTTTGGCTCCCGAGTGCTGCAAACCCGGAAGTGATTGTTCTGGTTTGCGAACGTTCTTTGGAACCTGAACGTCTGACACGGCTTCCGATTGGCTGTAAGAGCTTCCTGCAGCCAATCAGAAGCTGCGCCTTGGTTTCTGAACATTTTGGAAGTCGAACGGACTTCCGGAATGGATTCTGTTCGACTTCCAAGGTACCACTGTGTATGTGTGTGTGTGTGTGTGTGTGTGTGTGTGTGTATGTGCATATGGACGCGGGTGGCGCTGTGGGTTAAACCACAGAGCCTAGGATTTGCTGATCAGAAGGTCGGCAGTTTGAATCCCCACGACGGGGTGAGCTCCCGTTGCTCGGTCCCTGCTCCTGCCAACCTAGCAGTTCAAAAGCACGTCAAAGTGCAAGTAGATAAATAGTTACTGCTCCGGCGGGAAGGTAAACGGTGCTTCTGTGCGCTGCTCTGGTTCACCAGAAGTGGCTTAGTCCTGCTGGCCACATGACCCGGAAGCTGTACGCCGGCTCCCTCGGCCAGTAAAGCGAGATGAGCGCCGCAACCCCAGAGTCGGCCACGAATGGACCTAACGGTCAGGGGTCCCTTTACACACACACACACACATATAGATATATAGATATATATATATTCCAATTCCCTGCAATGCAGGAATCTTTTGCCTAGTGTAGGATTCAAACCCACGACCCTGAGGTTAAGAGATTCACGCTCAACCGACTGAGCGATCCAGCCTCATCCATACCCCCATTCTTCTCCAAAAATGGATAAAAGACCATTTCTTTTTTTTAAGTCAGTCTGATCCTTTGGTTTAACGGTTTGCTTTGTGTGTGGGGGGGGGGCACTGCCATTATTTTAACAAACAGACACATTTCCCCTCCGACAATTAACTTGCAATATTTAATTCGCTGAGCTCTGTGGCGGAACGCCTGCTTCTTTCCAGGCAGGGTTTGGGGAAGACCCCTTTGTCCAAAATGCTTGAGACGCATTGCCGGTTAGGGGAGAGCACCCTTCCCCAACCTGGTGCCCTCCCCTGGCGGTGCGGAGTGCTGTAGTCCCAGAACTTCGGGGGGGGGGGGCATCAAGTCTGATTGACATATGGCCTCAAGGGGGGGAGGAGCCAGCTGGGCCCCAGGGTCTCATGTGGCTACAGCTCAAACCCTGACAATCAGCTGACGGTTCCAATGGGTCACATGACCTCAGCTCACCTCTGGGCCAGATCCAGACCCCACACGCCCCAGGGCTGGATCCGTGGTCTGGTTCAGAGTGCAGCAGTGCTTCTGAATGCCAGTCGCTGGTAAACACAGTGTCGGTCTTGTGTTCAAATCCTGATGGAGGTTTTCCTAGAAGGCTTGGCCACTGTGGGAACAGGTTGCTGGACTAGAAGGGCCCTTGGCCTCATCCAGTAGGCCCTTCTTACACTCCTACAGTCTGCGAAAGCCAGGGTGGTGTAGGGGTTTAGTGTGTCCAACCAGGTCCTGGGAGAGCAGGGTTCGAATCCTCCCTCGGGGATCTCTGGCTGACCTCAGGATCCGGTCCCTGCCTAGACCACCTCGCAGGTTGGTTGTGGGGTTTAAATGAGGATCATTACCACCACCTCGAGTTTCTTGGAGGAAAAGGCGAGATTATAAACGCAATATTGAAATAATATGTAAGGTGGCGATGTCTTGCGTTCCAAAATGGGACCAGATGAGAGTTGGGATAGATGTCCTTTGCGGTGTCCCATCCAACTCAAACCAAAAATCACCTCTGAGTCTGCAGTCTTGACTGCTTCAAGGAGCGTCAAGGTTGCCAAATGCTGATTCCTACAATATGCAAATGGTGTGTTCTCTCTCCTCGCCCGTCTTAATCGTCTTTGCCCTTTCGGTCTTTAAGCCAATTCTGTGACAGTCTTTCTACAGTGGTACCTTGGTGCTCAAACTTAACCCGTTCCGGAGTCCGTTCCAAAACCAAGGCACTCAATTACGCATAGAAAGTCACGCAAAACAAATTAATCCACTCCAGGCTTTTAAAAACAACCCCTAAAACAGCAATTTAACATGAATTTTACTCTCTAATGAGACCACTGATCCGTAAAATGAAAGCAATAATCAATGTAAAAAGGTAAAGGGACCCCTGACCATTAGGTCCAGTCGTGACCGACTCTGGGGTTGCGACGCTCATTTTGCTTTACTGGCCGAGGGAGCCAGCGTACAGCTTCCGGGTCCTGTGGCCAGCAGGACTAAGCCGCTTCTGGCGAACCAGAGCAGCGCACGGAAACACCGTTTACCTTCCCGCCGGAGCGGTACCTATTTATCTACTTGCACTTTGACGTGCTTTTGAACTGCCAGGTTGGCAGGAGCAGGGACCGAGCAACGGGAGCTCACCCCGTCGCGGGGATTCAAACCGCTGACCTTCTGATCGGCAAGCCCTAGGCTCTGTAGTTTAACCCACAGCGCCACCCGCGTCCCGCTAATAATCAATGTACTGTACTATAAAATATATAAGACAGTATTGTAGATGATAGTTTTTTAAAAAAATAATTCTTCCCTGCGCTGATGATAGTCATTGTTTGGCTGGGGGGCTTTTATCCATTTCCACAGTCTCACAATCAATCCGCTGAATGTTGGAAGATTTGGGGCAGAGGAAATGAAGTTCATGCAGAGGGAACTGTGGAACTCCTTGCCACATGAGACAGCAATGTTCACTAACTAGGATGGCTATAAAAGAGAATTAAATCAATTCATGGAGGAGGAAAGGGCTATCGATGGCTACTAGCCAGGATGGCTTATTCTGCCTTTGCAGTTGGAGGCTGTAAATGCTTCTGAAAGCCAGTTGCTAAAAACCTCAGGAGGGGAGAGCGGGTCTTGTGTTCGAATCCTGATTGCGGGTTTCCCAGAAGAGGCATCTGCTTAGCCCCCTGGGGTAACTGGATGCTGGGCTGGCTGGCCTGATCCAGGAAGCACTTATCCTGTTCAGTGGGCGAGGAAGAGAAAAGAAAAGAGGGATTTGGAGAGGAACCGGAGAGGCGGAACTTGCGATTCCCGTCTTCGCTGCAGACATGGGCATCGGGGCATGAAAAGAGGCGCCGCTGCAGCCCCACCCAAGTCAGCTGCGATGTTCGCCACCCCTTTCCCTGGGGCAGGGCAAGGCCTATTGTGACGGGGCATAGCTGGAATGCGGCTAGGCAGGATTTGGGCGCAGGGGGGCTACGTCACTGTCTGCTCCCCCACCTGGCTATTTTAACTTACCTGAGACGCCTGCAAGTCGCCTTCTCAGTGCCAGATTTCGGTATAAGCTAAACAAGCTATAGTTTAGGGCCCCCCTCTCTTTGGCGCCCCCCAAAAAAAATTTAAAGGGGGAAAAAAACCCTGGATGTACATTTCCAAAATGTAAGATAAAAAGCAAATGAAATACCGTATTTTTTGCTCTATAAGACTCACTTTTTCCCTCCTAAAAAGTAAGGGGAAATGTGTGTGCGTCTTATGGAGTGAATGCAGGCTGTGCAGCTATCCCAGAAGCCAGAACAGCAAGAGGGATTGCTGCTTTCGCTGCTCAGCGATCCCTCTTGCTGTTCTGGCTTCTGAGATTCAGAATATTTTTTTTCTTGTTTTCCTCCTCCAAAAACTAGGTGCGTCTTGTGGTCTGGCGCGTCTTATAGAGCGGAAAATACGGTATAAGCCTACCTACAGCAACAGTGTTTTGTGTTGTGTTGGCTCCTAGATGTAAGTCATGGGCCCTGCCTGCTCTCCTGCTCCCTAAAATATCACTGGTTTGCTCCTTTCTATATATAGAGTAGGGACGCGGGCGGCGCTGTGGGTTAAACCACAGAGCCTAGGACTTGCCGATCAGAAGGTCGGCGGTTCGAATCCCCATGACGGGGTGAGCTCCTGTTCCTCGGTCCCTGCTCCTGCCAACCTAGCAGTTTGAAAGCTCGTCAAAGTGCAAGTAGATAAATAGGCACCACTCCGGCGGGAAGGTAAATGGCGTTTCCGTGCGCTGCTCTGGTTCGCCAGAAGCGGCTTAGTCCTGCTGGCCACATGACCCGGAAGCTGTACGCCGGCTCCCTCGGCCAGTAAAGCGAGATGAGCACCGCAACCCTAGAGTCGGCCACGACTGGACCTAATGGTCAGGGGTCCCTTTACCTAAACAAGCTATAGCTCAGGGCCCCACTCTCTTGGGGGCCCCCAAAAAATTAAAGGGGGAAAAAACCTGGATGTACATTTCCAAAATGTAAGATAAAAAACAAATGAAATATAAACCTACCTACAGCAGCAGTGTTTTGTGTTGTGTGGGCTCCTATGGTGTAAGTCATGGCCCCGCCTGCTCCCTGAAATATCACTGCTTTGCTCCTTTCTATATATAGGGTGCCTACATTCTGCATGGACTGGTTGCAGGGCAACATGGGCAAATGGCTTGAGATACCTATGAGGTCCATAAATGACCATCTAGCATATATTCAACACAAAAAACAGCGACAATTTGTTGTTGACAAAGGACAGCTGGACATAGAAAGGGCCCCATTACCTTCAGTGGCTTAGGGCATGGGGGCTGGATCCGGCCCAATCGCCTTCTAAATCCGGCCCGCAGACGGTCCGGGAATCAGCGTGTTTTTACATGAGTAGAATGTGTGCTTTTATTTAAAATGCATCTCTGGGTTATTTGTGGGGCATAGGAATTTGTTCATTCCCCACCCCCTTCAAAATATAGTCCGGCCCCCCACAAGGTCTGAGGGACAGTGGACCGGCCCCCTGCAAAAAAAAGTTTGCTGACCCCTGGCTTAAGGCCTCATCAAACCCAAATCCGGCCCTGGGCGGGATGACGCAGGTGCCCCCACTGGACTTTGCCCTCCACCCCAAAATAGCTGCCCAAAGAACACCAGTAGCATCCTGAACACTCCTTTTTATTAAAGAAAAATATTTTAAGCTCATGACCTGCTCTCACTTCCTCCCTGGGCGTGACTCCTCCCTGCTTTCCATTTGCAATTTCCTTTTTCTTTGTTTTCAGCTTTCTCCTCCCTGCCATTTCTTTCTGCCTGTGTATTTCCTCCTCCGCATGCGCGTCAACTCCTCCGATCGCTCTTTCAGGAGCTCCCGCAAAACCTTTCCTTTTGCCCCCTCCCCAGCTCAGCTCCCGTCAGACCTGGAACCCGCAGTTTCAGCTAGGAAGTTGCAAGCCGTTTAAAGACCTTTTTTAAAAAAAATAAGGGAAAACGAAAAAGTCACAGAAGCGTGCTTTCAAGTTCTCCATAAATTATCTGGGAAATTCTAAAGCTTGCCCCACTTTTTGTGGCTTCTCAGGTTGACCCTAATAAAGGTATTACCCAACTGTGGAGCTTAGCATATTCTTCTTATAGACACAGCTATGGTTTGCTTTTCATAATACAGTGGTGCCTCGCAAGACGAAATTAATCCGTTCCGCGAGTCTCTTCATCTTGCGGTTTTTTCGTCTTGCGAAGCACGGCTATTAGCGGCTATTAGCGGCTTAGCGGCTATTAACGGCTTAGCGGCTTAGCAGCTTTAAGAAAAAGGAAACAAACTCGCAAGAACTCGCAAGATGTTTCGTCTTGCGAAGCAAGCCCATAGGGAAATTCGTCTTGCGGAACGACTCAAAAAACGGAAAACTCTTTCGTCTTGCACGTTTTTCATCTGACGAGGCATTCGTCTTGCGAGGTACCACTGTACACATCTTTCTGCAGGAATATTTATTTATTTTTGGTTGGTTTAAGGGGGACACTGAGGTGCTGTGGTTTTGTGTTTTTTTACACCTCTCCATTTTCCCCATTCTGTATTTCTTTCTTTTTATATATTTTTTATTAAATTTTCTGTTTTACAATTTAAAGGTATCAGTGACTTCCCTTCCTCTCTTTCCATGGTTCATTTTACCTATCACAAATCCCTGCATATTTGACAAAAACTATACCATTCAGTATTCCATTATTGCACCCATCAAAACTTATTTACACTGTTGAATTTATCTTAATGCTGCTGGCGTTTTCAGCTGTACACAATTATTTCCTATATATTCAATACCGTATTTTTCGCCCTATAGGACGCACTTTTCCCCCTCCAAAAATGAAGGGGAAATGTGCGTGCGTCCTATGGGGCGAATGCAGGCTTTCGCTGAAGCCTGGAGAGCGAGGGGGATCGGTGCGCACCGACCCCTCTTGCTCTCCAGGCTTCAGGAAGCTATCCGCTAGCCGTGGGAGACGCAGCTCTCCCACGGCTAGCGGAGACCTTGCCGGCACCCAGAAGCTTGGGGCGCGCTGAGCTCAGCACGCCCCAAGCTTCGGGCTTCGCGCAGCGCTCCGCTAGCCGTGGGAGAGCTGCATTTCCCACGGCTAGCGGATAGCAGTCTGTTCTGGGGGCTGGGGCCGGGGGAAGCTCAGGCTTCCCCCGCCCCAGCCCCGCACCTGGGGTGGAAATTAATTTCCCCCCCTTTATTTCCCCCCCAAAAAACTAGGTGCGTCCTATGGGCCGGTACGTCCTATGGGGCGAAAAGTACGGTAAATGTTTTCCAATCTTCTTTGAACGTATGTTCTTCTTGTTCTCATATTCTATATGTTAAGTCCGCAAGCTGCGCATATTCCATCAGTTTTAAGTTGCCGTTCTTCTTTGGCTGGGACCTCGCTCGTTTTCCATTTTGGGACTAACAAAACACGGGCTGCAGTAGTGAGATACCGTATTTTTCGCTCCATAAGACGCACTTTTTCCCTCCTAAAAAGTAAGGGGAAATGTGTGTGCATCTTACGGAGCGAATGCAGGCTGCGCAGCTAAGCCAGAAGCCAGAACAGGGAGAGGGAGCGCTGCGCAGCACTCCGTCTTGCTGTTCTAGCTTCTGGCTTAGCTGCGCAAAGCTAGACCAGCTAGAGGGAGTGCTGCGCAGCGCTCCCTCTAGCTATTGTGGCTTTTGGATAGCCCCGCAAAGCTTCAGCGGCTATCCCAGAAGCCAGAACAGCCAGAGGCTATCCCAGAAGCCAGATCCCTCTTGCTGTTCTGGCTTCTGGGATTCAGATTTTTTTTTTCTTGTTTCCTCCCCCCCCCCCCCAAACTAAGTGCGTCTTATCGTCTGGTGCATCCTATAGAGCAAAAAATACGGTACATAAATAACCTTTAATAATAATGTTTATTGAATATATGGGGGGAGATTGTGTAGATTTGAAAACCCTGGCAGCGTCAAGATAAATGCAACAGTGTAAATAAGTTTTGGAATGTGAAGCTGAGGCTCCAGTACTTTGGCCACCTCATGAGAAGACTCCCTGGAGAAGACCCTGATGTTGGGAAAGATGGAGGGCACAAGGAGAAGGGGGCGACAGAGGACGAGATTGTTGGATAGTGTTTTCGAGGTTACCAGCATGAGTTTGACCAAACTGCGGGAGGTAGTGGAGGACAGAGGTGCCTGGCGTGCTCTGGTCCAGGGGGTCACGAAGAGTCGGACACGACTAAACGACTAAACAACAACAACAAATAATGGAAGACAGAACCGTTTAGGTTTTTGTAAAATAAGCAGGGATTTGTGATATGCAAAATGAACCATGGAAAGAGAAGAAGAGAAGAGGTTTTGGGGTCACAGCTCTCCTTCTTCGATGGAGGTTTTAAACCAGGAGATCCTTTAAGCTGCAATTTCCGTGTCGCAGCAGGTTCCGCTAGGGGTGGCCAACTCCCAAGAGACTGTGATCTACTCACAGAGTTAAATGATCTATTCCCCTTTTTGGAATCCAGGAAGGAAAGCCCTGTTTTTTAGGGGTTCAGGTCAAAGCTGTTGAACTTTTTTTACCACGTTTCTTTGGGGTGCAGGGCAAAAATGTTGAGCGCTTTTTTTAGGGGGGCAAAAGTTGTAGAGCTTCTTTGCGGGGAGCCAGTGATCTACCAGTGATCCACCACAGACGTCCAGTGATCTACCGGTAGATCTCGATCTACCTGTTGGACATGGGCAGTCACTTCCTGGGCCACGGTTCTGGGATTCCTAGCTGAAAGGCTACAATTGTTTTATAATTCTTACTAAATTTTCTGTTTTACAAATCGGGATATTCTTTTAAACCAGGCTTCCTCAACCTTGGCTCTCCAGATAATAATAATAATAATAATAATAATAATAATAATAATAATAATTTATTTATACCCCACCCATCTGGCTGAGTTTCCCCAGCCACTCTGGGCGGCTTCCAATCAAGTGTTAAAAACAATACAGTTCCCATCAATACAATTCCCATCATCCCTGACCACTGGTCCTGCTAGCTAAGGAGTAGTATTCCCAAAACATCTGGAGGGCCGAGGTTGTAAAACAGAAAATTTAATAAGAATTATAGAACAACAACAACAACGTAACATTTGTTTCTTAAAGGCACAGTAATGTTTATTTTTTTAAAGGCTTTGCAGGTGTAGATGAGTTTTAAAAAATCTCTCTCTCTCTCTCTCTCTCTCCACCCCATAGGGTACCACGTTCCACAGCCCGGATATCCCACTGCATCTCCCCCATACCCCGTACACCAACCTCACCCTGTCCCCACGGCGCCGAGCCCAGGGTTCAACGTCTATCCAGCCGGCAGCCCTCCAGCGGGGCAAATAATTCCCCCCCAGCCGCCTCCTCGTGCCTTTCGGGATCACGCCGCTACGCCCCACCACCACCAAGCTCCAGACCCCCACGCGGGCATCACTCCCTACCTGCCCGTGGCCAGCAGCATTCCTCCCGGCCTTGAGTACCTGGCGCAGGTAAGGGTCTGTATCCCGGCCGCCCGGCCACGCGCTTCTCCCTGCGTTCATCCTCCGGCTTCTCCAGCCGAAAGGATCTTGAGCAGCTTGAGAGGGACAGCTCACGCCCTTCTTCTGCTTCGTACGCCGTTAACCTGTGGAACTCCCTGCCACAAGAGGCAGGGACGGCTTTGAAAGAGGATGGGACAAATTCGTGGAGGTGGAGGAGAGGGCTATCGGTGGCTACGTTCAGGTCTCTGTGGTCCCAGGCAGAGATGGAAGGGTCATCTCGTCCAACCCAATCTTTTTCTCGAACCCACGACCCAGAGATTACTTTTGATTTCAAACCTTTTATTGGCATCACATCCAAAACGATTCAATACAGAATCACCACTTCCCCAGTGGTGCAAAACATTTGCTAAAAGAAAAAAGGAGGCAGAGAAGTCTATCGCCACATCTCTTGGTCTCCAGGGAGATCAGACGTCTACGGCGTATTTCGACAACAAAAAAACAAATAGAGATATTTAGCCACTAACTTGGTGAGCTCCTGATCATTCCCCAGTAATAGGAAATGTATGACCTCCGACTCTGGTTTACATTTGGGGATGCAGAGTTGATCTAGAAATTGCTGGCGGAGATCAGCGTATAGTCTGTGTTATAATGCTTTACACAGGCGCAGGTTCATTCTGTGTCCAGGGCGGCTGTCTGCCAGCTCCATCTGGTACGCAGGATGAGACCCTCCCTGCCTGCAGACTGTCTCACCAGAGTGGTGCATGCACTAGTTATCTCCCGCTTGGACTACTGCAATGCGCTCTGTGAGGGGCTACCTTTGAAGGTGACCCGGAAACTGCAACTAATCCAGAATGCGGCAGCTAGACTGGTGACTGGGGGCGGCCGCTGGGACCACATAACGCCGGTCTTGAAAGACCTACATTGGCTCCCAATACATTTCCGAGCACAATTCAAAGTGTTGGTGCTGACCTTGAAAGCCCTAAACGGCCTCAAAGGCCCAGTAGACCTGAAGGAGCGTCTCCACCCCCATCGTTCTGCCCGGACACTGAGGTCCAGCTCCGAGGGCCTTCTGGCGGTTCCCTCATTGCGAGAAGTGAGGTTACAGGGAACCAGGCAGAGGGCCTTCTCGGTGGTGGCGCCCGCCCTGTGGAACGCCCTCCCTTCAGATGTGAAGGAAATAAGCAGCTATCTTCTCTTTAAAAGACATCTGAAGGCAGCCCTGTTTAGTGAAGTTTATAATATTTAATGCTGTACTGTTTTTAACACTCGATTGGGAGCCGCCCAAAGTGGCTGGGGAAACTCAGCCAGATGGGCGGGGTATAAGTAATAAATTATTATTATTATTATTATTATTATTATTATTATTATTACACGTGACTGTCAGAGAAAATGAGGCAGAAATGCTTGTGGCATCGATCAAAAATCATGTCAGTGACCCAAACCCAGTCAAAGCGATGCTTTCATCGCGGACACAATGGCTCGCTTCATTTTTCATAATTCCTCATAGCAATCCTACGTGACCACTACACAAACAGGTCACACCTGCTCTTGAAGGTGGAGGCTCAGGTGTGGCCCCTGTTGAAAGCTGCCAGGTGAGGAGGGCTGAGCTGAACCGTGTCTCTAAATCGGGGAGTGTCCGGGTTCAGAAATGACAAGGGAGTCCATCTTTTCAGGCCTGGAAATGCCATATATTTCAATCGCTATGATACCTCTTTAAACAGACACGGCTTCCCCTGTAAAATTCTGGGAGCTATAGTTTCGTTGGGGGTGCTGGTAGGAGACCTCCCTGTTCCCCGTCGAACAGCTACAGTTCCCAGAGTGATACCGTCTCCCATTTTTCTTCCCAGGGAACTCTGGGAATTCTAGCTCTCTGAGGGGAATGGGGGTGCCTCAAAAAACTATAATTCCCAGACTATATTTTGGGGGAAGGCATGATGGTTAAAACTTTAAATTCTTTAAATGCATGTGGTCTATGTTAAGCATTATTCCTTTTCTTTTAGATGGGGGGAGACACACAATTTGTTTTTTACACTGATTTTTGTGGCCTCTGTCTCCTCAGGTTGACCAAATTTTGATACACCAGAAAGTGGAGCTTGTGGAAGGTGAGAGACAAATGGCGGAGATGTTGATGCTCAGAGTCCACCAGGAAGTGTGCCCGGTTTCCTAAATCTGGACCAAAGTTTTTAAAGTTTACACACAGAGGGCCTGCCCTCTAGTTTGAGATTTGGGTGCTGTGGCGGTTTAATTCAGATGTTTTAATTCAGATGTCCCCACTTTGCCACAAAACTCATTAGTGAGCCTTGGAACTCCCTGCCACTTGATATCAGAAAGGCGCCTTCACCGTGCTCTTTTCGGCACCTTCTAAAAATGTTCTTGGTTAAACAAACCTACCCAGTTGCTTTGAAATGCTGGTGTGAATTTTGATCTTTGTTGCTGTTTCAGCTTTCCAAAAGTCTCAAATTATTTCCATTAATTTTTCTTATTGATCATCTTCTTATCTGGAATTGACTTTGGAACTGCAGAAAGAGGGGGAAAGAAGTCAAGTTTTAAAAGTGTCAAAATGATTGTAAAATCAGTGAAATGTATAGATCTGAAAAGCATATATAAATAAAAAAGAAAAAAGGTTTCTGTGGAAGGCCGTCGATGGTGGCGCATGAGTCCACCAGCCTGTCACATCACCATAAGTGACGCCATTTCTCCCCCCTCTTTCCCTCCCCAGCGTTCATAGGCTTTGAAGGCAACAACAAGTACGAAGTGCGCAACAGCCTGGGCCAGCACATCTTCCACGCCCAGGAGCAGAATGACTGCTGCACGCGAAACTGTTGCGGATCCCTGCGGCGCTTTTCCATGCGGCTGGACGACCCGGCGGGACGGGAGGTCCTGCGCATGGTGCGCCCCCTGAAATGCGTCAGCTGCTGGTTCCCTTGTTGCCTTCAGGAGGTGAGCAGTGCGCCTCCCGGTCCATGCCATGTGCGGTTCTGGTTGCCTTGCCTCCAGATACAGTCATACCTCGGGTTACAGATGCTTCAGGTTGCGTTTTTTCGGGTTACAGACCGCCGAAACCCAGAAGTACTGGAAGGGGTTACTTCCGGGTTTCGGCAGTCGTGCATGCGCAGAAGCGCCAAATCGCAACCCACGTGTGTGCAGACGTGCCGCTGCGGGTTGCGAATGTGCATCCTGCACGGATCACGTTCGCAACCCGAGCATCCACTATATTGTTTTTTGTTTAAATTTTTTAAAGATACAGTAATATCCCTATGGGACGCGGGTGGCACTGTGGGTTAAACCACTGAGCCTAGGACTTGCCGATCAGAAGGTCAGTGGTTCGAATCCCGCGACGGGGTGAGCTCCCATTGCTCGGTCCCTGCTCCTGCCAACCTAGCAGTTCAAAAGCATGTCAAAGTGCAAGTAGATAAATAGGTACCACTCCGGCGGGAAGGGAAACGGCGTTTCCGTGGGCTGCTCTGGTTCGCCAGAAGCGGCTTAGTCATGCTGGCCACATGACCCAGAAGCTGTACGCCGGCTCCCTTGGCCAGTAAAGCGAGATGAGTGCCGCAACCCCAGAGTCGGCCACGACTGGACCTAATGGTCAGTGGTCCCTTTACCTTTACCTTTAATATCCCTATGCCTGAATATCACCACTCTTTCCCTCCTCTATTTTCCACTGTTATCCACCTTGTCACTTTGATATTCGTTCCAAATTTCTTCGTATTTCTCCATTCTTATTTTGCGCCGACAAGCAATTCTTTCATACGTAGCTAATCTGTCCATGTTATCGATCCATAAGCTCAGTGGAATCTTTTTGCGACTCTTCCAATTCATCCAAACAAGTATTTTTGCTTCTGATATAGCGCGATACAACCGCTTTTTTTGGCCCCTTGAGATCTTCCAAGTTTCCAGAATAGAATTTAGAATTAAGAATGAAGAGGATGTTGTTAAAAGAGTTGGGAAGGGTTCAGAAAAGGGCAATATGATCAAAAGGAGGTTGGGACTCGCTTACGAGTTTGCAATGTTTGGGACTTTTTGGTTTGGGGAAAAGGCAAGTACTGTGGTACCTTGGTTCTCAAACGCGCCATATTTCCTGCCCCATAAGACGCACCTGACCATAAGACGCACCTAGTTTTTAGAAGGGGAATGCAAGGAAAAAAATATTCTTTAAAGGGAGCGCTGAGCAGAGCCTGTATGCATCCCAGGCTCTGCTCAGAACTCCCTTTCACGAGCGGCGTGGAGCGTGTGTGCGGCGCTTGCAGGCTTTTCCCCAGGAGGGAGAAGGGCAGCCCAGGGAAAAGCCCCCAAGAGCCGCACACATGCTCCACGTGGCTCGTGTCCCTTCCCCCGCCTCCCGCAAAAGCCAGCAAGATCCATGCACTCTTTAAAGGGTGTGCGGCTCCTTTTCTACGAGGTGGGGGATGTTATGTACTGAAGTTCTCACCCTGGGCCAGCAGGGGGATACTGTAGATAGTTATGCAAATAAGGGATCAAAAGTAACATTCAGTGATTGGATAGTTTTAGAATATTGTTACAGTAACGTTGTAGTGGAGCTCTATATTAGCAGGCTGACTGAACACTTCAGTTCAGTTCTGTTCTGGCCTGTGAATAAACAAGAGCTGTTTGAAGAATCGCTGTGTCGTCTGATATGTTCACCCACAACTTAACAGGGGAATTCCTGCAAAAGCCCGCAGGAGCTGCACATCCTTTAAAGAGCGTGTGGCTCTTGCGGGCTTTTCTACGAGGAGGGAGAAGGGACTGCCTGCCTCGTCAGTCCCTTCTCCCTCGGGGAAAAGCCCGCAAGAGCCGCGGGGGCTTTTCCCGCCTGCATTTGCTCCATAAGATGCACACACATTTCCCCTTACTTTTTAGGAGCGAAAAATATGGTAATCCGTTCCGGAAGTCTGTTCCGAAACCAAAGCGTTCCAAAACCAAGGCACTCAATTACCCGTAGAAAGTACAGTGGTACCTCTAGATACGAACGGGATCCGTTCCGGAGCCCTGTTCGCATCTAGAAGCAAACGTAACTAGCGACAGCACGTCTGCGCGCGTCGCTTCTCGCCGCTTTTGCACATGCGCGTGACGTCATTTTGAGCGCCTGCACATGCGCAAGCAGCAGAACCCGGAAGTAACGCACTCCATTACTTCCGGGTTGCCGCAGAGCGCAACTCAAACGCGCTCAACTCGAAGCGTATTCAACCCGAGGTATGACTGTAATGCAAAACGGATTGATCTGTTCCAGACTTTTGAAAACAACCCCTAAAACAGCAATTTAACACGCAAAACTGTTCTCTTCTCCCCGCAGCTGGAGGTTCAGTGCCCCCCGGGCACCACCATCGGGTACGTGGTTCAGACGTGGCACCCCTTCAACCCCAAGTTCTCCATCCAGAACGTCGAGAAGGAGACGGTGCTTCGCGTTCTGGGGCCTTGCTTCGCCTGTAGCTGTGGCGGGGACGTCAACTTTGAGGTGCTTATGGGAGCAGGCGGCAGTTTGGGAAATTTCTACACACACACACATCCCGAGATTTACATTGTTGGCGAAGGGCACTTCGATATGGTACTCAACCGCTAAATCAGCTGTGAGGTGGCAGCCATGGCAGCGAGTGACGTCCCGCAAGGCCGCCATATTGGTCGCCTTTGGTGCGGCCATGACGGTTAGCCACAGAGGCTGAAGAAGTGGCGAAGCTTCGCACAAACTGGCCAAAATGTATACAGTGGTACCTCAGGTTAAGTACTTAATTAATTCCGGAGGTCCGTTCTTAACCTGAAACTGTTCTTAACCTGAAGCACCACTTTAGCTAATGGGGCTTCCTGCTGCCGCCGGAGCCCGATTTCTTTTCTCATCCTGAAGCAAAGTTCTTAACCTGAAGCACTATTTCTGGGTTAGCGGAGTCTGTAACCTGAAGCGTATGTAACCTGAAGCGTATGTAACCCGAGGTACCACTGTACATCACACCTCACGGTCTACTCAAGAGCAAATGGCATTTTGAGCTGTACTTAAATTTTGGGCAATCGTTCATAAGGATGCTCAGTATTCCATAGCTGTCAACTTTTTCCTTTTCTTGAGAGGAATCCTATTCGGAATACAGGAATTTCCCTTAAAAAAAGAGAAACGTTGACAGCTATGCACTATTCTAATGTACGGACCAAATCTTCTTCCTCGCCCCACCACGTCTTTCTTCTCCAGAGGACGCACGGCTTCTGAGCATGTGCAAAGTGCCCTTTGCCAACAATGTAAATCTGGGGGGGGGTGTAGGTAGTTCTGTCCCTATAATTCCCAAAAGAAAAGCTTCTGGTTGTTTTCTTTCCAAACGTTATTTTGAAAAATCTTTTTCATTTTGTTGTATATCATTTCCCAGTAAGCCTTAACCTTACCGCAGGACCACCACATATGATAAAAGGAACCGTCTTTCTCTTCACATTTCCAACACTTATTTGATTAAGATTTACAGTGGTACCTCGGGTTACATACGCTTCAGGTTACAGACTCTGCTAAGCCAGAAATAGTACCTCGGGTTAAGAACTTTGCTTCAGGATGAGAACAGAAATCGCGTGGCGGCGGCGGGTGGCCCTATTAGCTAAAGTGGTGCTTCAGATTAAGAACTGTTTCATGTTAAGAACGGACCTCTGGAACGTATTAAGTTCTTAACCCGAGGTACCACTGTACATAGACAGATAATTATGAAATTATTGCGAGGTTTAATGAGTTAACTTTATAGTTGGACAACTTTTCTGCTGTACTTTGTTGGAAGGAGAAAAATAATCATTTAAACAATTTATTTAACTAAAGCAATAACATTATAGCATATGTATCCATGTTTGTTAACTGATGTAGTTAAACTTTTATATACACACAAACACACAGACACATAAACTTAGACTGAGTTTTAGAACACATGAAAACCTTAAAACAAATCCTTATTTCCTGATGAATAGCCTTTGGACTACAATGTAACTTAAACAGAAAACTATCTTTAGAAAGATTTTTCCTCCAAAAGCATTTTATTTTAAAAATCCGATTTAAATTTTTAAAAAAATCCAATTTAAAGAAAAAAATCGGATTTAAAAAAATTTATTTTTTAAAAAATATCATTGATTTTTATCCACCCTGATCCAAAGCAAAGCTGGAGTCGTCGGTTCCTGTCCTGGGTAGAACAGGAAGTGGCTTCCGAAGTTGGTGTGCGACGTCACTTCCTTCGAATAAATGGTGGGGTGGCTTATGAGGTCACTTCCTGTGTTGGGGCGTGAGCCTCTGATGTCACGGCTTGCGTTGCTGACCGCACCTCTCTGTGCCTTCCTGCAGGTGAAGACCCGCGACGAATCGCGAGGTGTCGGGCGGATCAGCAAGCAGTGGAGTGGACTCCTCAAGGAGGTCTTCACCGACACAGACAACTTTGGGATCCAGTTTCCCATGGACCTCGATGTCAAGATCAAGGCGGTGCTTTTGGGAGCGTGTTTCCTCATTGTGAGTTCATCATCCGCATAATTTTATTTCCACGCCGACTTTCCGCAGTTAAAAGAATGCTCAAGCCGGCTTACAACACGAAAAGGTGGCTTACATAATTACAAATATAACAAAGTAGTCATTAAAAAAAAAAAAGATGTGGGTGGCGGTGTGGGTTAAACCACAGAGCCTAGGACTTTGCGATCAGAAGGTCAGCGGTTCGAATCCCCGCGACGGAGTGAGCTCCCGTTGCTCGGTCCCTGCTCCTGCCCACCTAGCAGTTCGAAAGCACGTCAAAGTGCAAGTAGATAAATAGGTACCACTCCGGCGGGAAGGTAAATGGCGTTTCCGTGCGCTGCTCTGGTTCGCCAGAAGCAGCTTAGTCCTGCTGGCCACATGACCCGGAAGCTGTACGCCGGCTCCCTCAGCCAATAAAGCGAGATGAGTGCCGCAACCCCAGAGTCGGCCACGACTGGACCTAACGGTCCGGGGTCCCTTTCCCTTTAGTTATTAAAAAAAAATTAAAAACGGCATAACTGGACAATTTCCACATAAAAACAAAGATACAAAGGTAAATATCAGTAATATCAGTTAATATCAGAATCAACAGCAAAAGCTCCCAACAAATCTTTCCCCTAAAATGCCCCCTCCAAAACAGAGAGCCTTCCATTACAGGGAACGCGTCATAAGTTTTAAATTAGAAGGAGGGGATGTTTTGCAAGGAAAATGTAAGCGCAGAGGACGGGTTTGACTTGGAGGTGGCTTGAGGTCTCGTAACTTGCCACCTTCCCTCAGAAATTATTCTGGTTTTTGCATTTAATTTATATCGCTTCTATCTTGCCTTGTTGCTGTTGTTGATATTATTATGTGTAGACCACTATATAATTACATATATACAGTGGTACCTTGGTTTTCGAACGCCTCAGAAGTTGAACGCTTCGGTTTTCGAACACCAAAAAACCGAAAGCAAATGGTTCTGTTTTCGAACACGCCTCAGAAGTCAAATGGCTCCCGCTGAGGTTTTTTCAGTTTTCTCTGTTAAATTTGCAGACCACCCTTTGCGCCTCGGTTTTCAAACGTTTCAGAAGTCGAACGATCTTCCGGAACGGATTACGTTCAAAAATCCAGGTACCACTGTACAGTCGTACCTCGGAAGTTGAACGGAATCTGCTCCGGAAGTCCGTTTGACTTCCAAAACGTTCGGAAACCAAAGCGCGGCTTCTGATTGGCTGCAGGAAACTCCTGCAGCCAATCGGAAGCCGTGGAAGCCCCGTCGGACGTTCGGCTTCCAAAAAAAGGTTGAAAACCAGAGCACTCACTTCCGGGTTTCGATCATTCGGGAGCCAAAACGTACCAGTACCAAGGTGTTTGACAACCAAGCTACAACTCTGTGTGTGTTTGTGTGTACAGTGGTACCTCGGGTTAAGTACTTAATTCGTTCCGGAGGTCTGTCCTTAACCTGAAACTGTTCTTAGCCTGAAGCACATCTTTAGCCAATTGGGCCTCCTGCTGCCGCCGCGGCGCCGGAGCACAATTTCTGTTCTTATCCTGAAGCAAAGTTCTTAACCTGAAGCACTTTTTCTGGGTTAGCGGAGTCTGTAACCTGAAGCCTATGTAACCCGAGGTATGTATAAAATCAAAGTGGTTTGCTGCAATAAAAACATGAAACCATACAATAAAACCATAAAAAGTAAATTAAAGAAAGACATCAATAATATATCGATAAGAAGAATAAAATTTAAACAGCAGCATATAGAACAGGAAGAGGTGTGATCCAGTACAAACGTCTGTCAGAAGCGCATCCTGTCGTCTTACTATCGTGGCGCTTGCTCTCTTCACCAATCAGCTGCCTAATAATAATAAAAATAATAATTTATTATTTTTACCCTGCCCATCTGGCTGGGCTTCCCCAGCCACTCCTTCCAGCTGTTTTGGATCACAACTCGGCCATGGCGTCTGGAGGTGCCAATGTACCGTATTTTTCGCTTTATAAGACGCACTTTTTCCCTCCTAAAAAGTAAGGGGAAATGTGTGTGCGTCTTATGGAGCGAATGCAGGCTGCGCAGCTATCACAGAAGCCAGGACAGCAAGAGGGATTGCTGCTTTCACTGCGCAGCGATCCCTCTTGCTGTTCTGGCTTCTGAGATTCAGAATATTTTTTTCCTTGCATTCCCCCTATTAAAACTAGGTGCGTCTTATGGTCAGGTTCGTCTTACGGGGCGAAAAATACGGTGGTCCAAAACATCTGGCAGGGAGCTGATCTATCCGGATACCTACCTGGGTTGGGTGTGTGTCTGTCTGCAGAACATAAAACCCACCGACAATAAATCGCACCATTGCAATAATAAAATAATAATTTTTATTTATACCCCACCCTCCTCAGCCAAGGCTGGGCTCAGGGTGGCTTACAAGCAATAAAAAAAAACAAGTTGAATGATTACAACTTAAAAACAAAATTAAAATACAACATTAAAATATTGAAACATTAAAATGAATTTGTAGATGAATAAATAAGTTATGTTACTTTACCGTTGGTTTTTCCTCTCCTCTCTCTGCAGGATTTCATGTTTTTTGAGAAGACGGGGGAAGTCGGACAGAGGAGTTCGGTGATCACAAGCTAGAACCATCTCAAAACCGGGATTTCCTCTTTTCTCGATGGACCCTTTTCCCAGTTCTGACATGACAGCGGGGGAGCGGGTTGTATGTGTGTGTGTTTGTGTGTTTGTGAAAGGAAGAGCGACAATAGTGTCCCTGAGTTAGGCTCGTGGCCCCTCACACTGTTCAAATCCACATGGAAGGAAAAACGAGGGAAAAATTTAAAACATCCTAGGTTCCTGCTCTGGAGCGACTTGTTTCCGTAACAGCTTGAGGAAGATTTGGGCGGCCCAGGGTATTGCTTTCTGCACAAGGCCCCCAACCCCACAGAGATCACAGACTTGTACGGTTTAAAGGGGCACCCAAGGGTCATCCAGCCCAACCCCAAGTCCTCCTTCACGCGGCGCACCGTTAACCTGTGGAACTCATTGCCACAGGAAGCGGCGATGGCCGCTAACCTAGATCACTTTAAAAAACATTAGGCAAATTCACACCGCAGTGCTTCTATATACCTGTTTCTGAAGCCGCGCGAGGGGAGAGCGGCCTTTGTGGTCTGATCCTGCTTTGGGGCTTCTCGTGGTGGGCATCTGGTTGGCTGTAGTCGAGACCAGGATGCTGGTTAGAAAGACCTTTGGCCTGACCCAGCAGGAGGTGTTTAGGTGCTTATGATTTCTGGTGAAAGGTTTGGATGTCTTGCGAAGGCAGTGTGTGGGGCTGAATCGACGTTTTCTTTGGCAGGGTCTGGATTGGGACCAAAGCCTTCTGGCAGGCTGTGGTTTTTATCCCTGCGTTTTGAGGTGCCGAAAGTGATTGGGCCTTCGAGGGAGTAGTCCATCCTTGAACGCGAGGAGGCGGATATTGCTACGGCTGTTGCTGCGCACAAGGTTTTCTGCCATTTTCCGCGCATCGAGCCTTAAAATGTGGGGAGTGAGGCTTGGAGCCTCTCAGGTCTCTTCCATCAGGCCAGCGTCTCGTTTCCACAACAGCAGAGAGCTGGATTTAATTAAGGTTGCTTACAGAGGCTGCGGGGTCAGGTTTCAAACTCCCAGCTGAGACAATAGGGAGGAGAGCGCAGGGACAAGAAGAGAAATGGGATGTTGCTTTCTGGAAACACAGAAACCAGCAACGACACTTGGATGCACGAAAAAACATTAGCCGGCCTTTTTCAATAATGAAAAAAGAGGCGATTTTGGGCGTGGGAGATTCCAGGCATCGCAATGATGAGCTGTAGCCAGGTCGTCAACATTCAATAAAAAGTTAAGAGCCTGCTGGGTCAGGATCCAACTGAGTCAGCAATCCATTCTCACAGCGGCCAACTGGATACCCATTATGGGGAACCATCATCAGGATTCGAACACAAGCCCTTTCCCCACCTGTGGATTCCAGCAACTGGTATTCAGGCGCATGGCTGCCTCCGACCGCAGAAGCATAGCCGTTGTGACCAGATAGCCTTCGCCTCCTCCATGCGGGTGTCAAATCCTCTTTTAGAGTTGTCTGGGTTGACGGCCGTCCCTGCGGGAGGGAGTTCCACAGTTGCTGCTGCACGAGTTTTGCGTCCCATTTCTGAGACGCATGATGCGCAAGGTGAGCGAGGGCTGCAGTCCCGAATTCTGCTCCATTTCTGGTTGTTTCCGCTCGGCGTTTGGTTTTGAAACTAGCCTTCGTTGGTTTAGGACAGGAGTCCCCAGCGTTCTTTAGACCCGAGGGCCCATTTGGAAAATTTAAAATATTGTGGGCGCCTCAAAATACCCATTGCGCAGTGGCGCAGTGTGCTCTGACTGAATGAGTGGGACAGAGCCTGAGTGTGTGTGTTTGTGTGTGAGAGAAAAAGAGAAATAGAGAAATGGAAGGAGAAAATGTCTTTAAGAATTCAGGCTTTGTTGTTGTGCCATGAGAGAAAGCGCAAGAGAGTGTGGATGTTGGATCATTCAGCTCCTTCCCAAACTTCCCTTGTACATTTTTTTCTTCTGGGGGGGGTTCACTGTCAGAACTAGGCCCTCATCCCCATTTAATCTCTTCTGGGCTTCTGCCAAAGCCTCCGGTCTCCGACCGAGATATCAAACCACTTCACAGATCTGCACACTGGTCATCCACGCCACATTGCCTTAACCACTAATCCTGGGAACGCCCCTGTCTATCCTTTTTTAAAAAAATAAAAAGGGATAGGGGGGGTTGTTGTTGTTCCTCTCTAACGTCGGGTTTGCAGCAGCACCTCCCTGTACGCCGAGGAAACCCAACGCTTGCATAATATCACTTAACGTTCTTTGTGTTTTTTTTTATATATATATATATTTAAATGTTTACACCTCTGGTGTCTTGCGGTGGGTTTGGGGCACGGGAGGGGGAATAGAGAGAGGGAACGGATGGGGGGTATTTTAGACCCTCCTCACCCCTCCACCGCCCCAAAAGAAAACAAAGAGGGTAAAAGTCGAAGCCTTTCGAGTCTCGAGTTGACAGCGGCGGCTCACGAGGACGGAGGCTGCGAAGGAAAGGAAGCGATTTGCACGATGTCAGGGGGTTGCACGTGACGAAATCCAGCCACCGTCAAGCTGTTAAAACTTCGGAGAGGTCGAGGCGAGCGGCGGGACAATTGGCTGCTGGCCGAAAGAAACGGCTGGACAACTTGGCTCGCGTCTCATTGACCTGGCCATGGTTGTCTTCTTCGGAGCTGGTGTTTAGCCGGACAGGTGAACGGGATTGTAGAAGGAGCGGTTTCTTTGGGGGGGTGGGGGCTGCAAGAGAGGCAAGTGCCTTGTTTCCTTGACCACACCTTCTGTTCCTCCGCAGCAAACCAAAGAATAAATGTATGTAGTTGTTCTGCAGTCCTTTGCGTCGCCTCGTAACTTTTCTCCCGTCGCTTCGACCGCTCTTCTCCCCCCATCCAGCAGCGTTCATGGAATCTTCGAATTGTAGAATTGGAAAGGGATCCCAAGGGTAATCCAGTATGCAGATGATACCCAGCTCTACCTCTCTTTCAAATCGCAACCAGTGAAGGCGGTGAAGGTCCTGTGTGAGTGTCTGGAGGCAGTTGGAGGATGGATGGCGGCTAACAGATTGAGGTTGAATCCTGACAAGACAGAAGTACGGGAGGCGGGCAGGTGTGGAGGACTCCCTGGTCCTGAATGGGGTAACTGTGACCCTGAAGGACCAGGTGCGCGGCCTGGGAGTCATTCTGGACTCACCGCTGTCCATGGAGGCGCAGGTCAGTTCTGTGTCCAGGGCGGCTGTCTACCAGCTCCATCTGGTACGCAGGATGAGACCCTCCCTGCCCACAGACTGTCTGGCCAGAGTGGTGCATGCTCTGGTTATCTCCTGCTTGGACTACTGCAATGTGCTCTATGTGGGGCTACCTTTGAAGGTGACCCGGAAACTGCACCTAATGCAGAATGCGTCAGCTAGACTGGGGACTGAGAGTGGCCCCCGAGATCATACTCGGGGGATCACACTGGCTCCCAGTACATTTCCGAGCACAATTCAAAGTGTTGGTGTTGACCTTGAAAGCCCTAAACGGCCTCAAAGGCCCAGTAGACCTGAAGGAGCCTCTCCACCCCCATTGTTCTGCCTGGACGCTGAGGTCCAGCTCCGAGGGCCTTCTGGCGGTTCCCTCATTGCGAGAAGTGAGGTTACAGGGAACCAGACAGAGGGCCTTCTCGGTGGTGGCGCCCGCCCTGTGGAACGCCCTCCTGTCAGATGTGAAGGAAATAAGCAGCTATCCTATCTTTAAAAGACATCTGAAGGCAGCCCTGTTTAGGGAAGTTTTTAATATTTAATGCTGTATTGTTTTTAACACTCAATTGGGAGCCGCCCAGAGTGGCTGGGGAAACTCAGCCAGATGGGCGAGGTATAAATAAATTATTATTATTATTATTATTATTATTATTATTATTATTATCCAGCCGAATCCCCTGCAATTTCGTTTCTCCCAGAGCTGTGTTTGGTCACCATAATGGAAGGTCTACGAATCATTTTTTTCCTCCCCCAGTGGAATTTATTATCATTACTGTTCATTTCAATCCCACACTCCTTTATATTTTAAAGAAAGAATATCGAAGTGGTTTACATCCAATGAAACAGTGCAGAATAAAACAAATTCAAGCTTCAAGGGAAATATTCAGAGCCTTCTCTAAGGGACATTTTGGTTTCCCCATATTGATTTACCTACTTAATTTTATAGAGCTGCCCCAGAGCAGAAGGACTCCAGGAAGGCAGTGGTGTGTAGTGGTTAGAGCGTCAGGCTGGGACTTGGGAAATCAGCACTGACCAGGGGGATTAGGAGAAGAACGCCGTCGTCATGGTTGGGGAAGAAATGTAAAGAGGTTGCAGTGTGCTTCTGGGAGTAAAAGGTAAGGTAAAGGGACCCCTGACCATTAGGTCCAGTCATGACCGACTCTGGGGTTGCGGCGCTCATCTCGCTTTATTGGCCGAGGGAGCCGGCGTTTGTCTGCAGACAGTTTTTCTGGGTCATGTGGCCAGCATGACTAAGCCGCTTCTGGCAAACCAGAGCAGTGCACAGAAACGCCGTTTACCTTCCTGCCGGAGCCGTACCTATTTATCTACTTGCACTTGACGTGCTTTCGAACTGCTAGGTTGGCAGGAGCAGGGACCGAGCAACGGGAGCTCATCTTGTCACGGGGATTTGAACCGCCGACCTTCTGATCGGCAAGTCCTGTGGTTTAACCCACAGCGCCACCCGCGTCCCATCACGTTAGGGAGTAAACCTCATGTTAAATTGCTGTTTTAGGGGTTGTTTTTAAAAGTCTGGAATGGATGAATTCGTTTTGCATTGCTTTCTATGGGGAAGCGCGCCTTGGTTTTGAAACGCTTTGGTTTTGGAACGGACTTCTGGAACGGATTAAGTTTGAGAACCAAGGTGCCACTGTATACAGGGGTGGTCTGGCCAAGGTAGAACAGAGCAGTACCATAACTTCCCTTGGTCTGGACATGAGACGGCTGTTGATGCAGTCTAGAATTGCAGTAGTCTCTTTTGCTTCTGCATCACACTGTGGGCTCGCATCAAGCTTGTGGCCTACTAAGACCTCCGGTTTTAAACCACATTGACTTGGTGCATGCATGTGTGGCGCTGCCCCCCCCATTTGTAAAACACCCCTCAAAAAAAAACACCTCCACATCAGTTTCCAAGTTGGATTTCTCATGCATCAAATAAACGCAGGTGTTCAAAGCGAAATAATAGCCCAGGGGGTCAGCAACCGTTTTCAGCCATGGGCCCGTCCACCATCCCTCAGACCATGTGGGGGGCCGGACTATATTTTTTGGGGGGGAAATAAACGAATTCCTATGCGCCACAAATAATCCAGAGATGCATTTTAAATAAAAGGGCACATTCTACTCATGTAAAAACACGCTGATTCCTGGACTGTCCATGGAATGGATTGATAAGGTGATTGGGCCGGATCCAGCCCCCGGGCCTTAGTTTGCCTACCCGTGAACTGTCTGAGGTGTTCAGACTCCCTTCATTCCCGTCTCCCAATTAACCTCCGTCTCCAAGTGCTACCACCATGACATCACCACGGACTTCCCCCGGTGACATCACCACCCCAAGCAGCCTCAGCAACCCCCCCCCCCAAAAATAAACCCTGTTGCACCATCACACACGAACTACCTGGACAGCAATATTTACACAGTATCTCCTCATTTATTCACTCATTTACACCATATTTACAAATGCGAGACGCACATTATACACCATCCAGAGAGACGGAAAAGTGTGGATAGGGGGATATGTAATCTGATAACTTCTGTCTGTCGGACTCCTCTATCATTTTGGACTGGAAGGACGGATCCTCTGTTGGGTCTCCTCTCCCTACAAAAGCAGAACGTTAGCAGCACAGTTCAGATGGGTTTACTCAGAGGGAGAGGCCACGTGAAAGGAGAGAATTATCAGCCCAAAAGACAGCAAGGGGAAGCAGCAAGAAAGACTGTGTCGCTGCGGAACTTAAATTGCAGCGCCGCAAAGCACAGTGTAAGACATAAACGAAGCAATAAAAATACAATTAAAAACTGTACATCATCCAGAACAGTGCGTTGCTATTCCTGCAAGAGGCAGAAAGGACGACTGAAGGCTTCGCCGAGGCCCTCAGCAATTTTCAAGTGGTCCGTAGGGAGAAGGGGAAGTTTGGGAACCACTGACATAGAGGTAATATTTGTTGTGTTTGGGGAAATGTGCACAGAGTTGCAAATTCAAATGCAGAGGAAAGGAGGGAGGAATTCGGATTTGATATCCTGCTTTATCACTACCCTAAGGAGTCTCAAAAAAGACGCCTGCTTCTTGGGAGAAAAGCAATGACAAACCTAGACAGCATCTTAAAAAGTAGAGACATCACCTTGCCAACAAAGGTCCGTATAGTTCAAGCTATGGTTTTCCCAGTAGTGATGTATGGAAGTGAGAGCTGGACCATAAAGAAGGCTCATCACCGAAGAATGGATGCTTTTGAATTCTGGTGCTGGAGGAGACTCTTGAGAGTCCCATGGACTGCAAGAAGATCAAACCTCTCCATTCTGAAGGAAATCAGCCCTGAGTGCTCACTGGAAGGACGGATCCTGAAGCTGAGGCTCCAAGACTTTGGCCACCTCAGGAGAAGAGAAGACTCCCTGGAAAAGACCCTGATGTTGGGGAAGATGGAGGGCACAAGGAGAAGGGGACGACGGAGGACGAGATGGTGGGACAGTGTTCTCGAAGCTACCAGCATGAGTTTGACTATACTGCGGGAGGCAGTGGAAGACAGGAGTGCCTGGCGTGCTCTGGTCCAGGGGGTCACGAAGAGGTGGACATGACTAAACAACAACAACAAAGGAGTCTCAAAGCGGCTAACAATCTTCTTTCCGTTCCACCTCTAGCGCTGTTGCTTTCTATAGGATTTTTATTTTTGCAGGGTTTGCAGTGACGCAGAGCTCCAGGTCGAGATTCGAGTTTAGCCTTCTCAGCGAGAGCAGAACCTTTAAAAATGGGATCCTTTAACGCTTAAAGGAAGATCAGCTGGGGATGGACAAACGAGGAGAGAGAGGGAGACAGACAGGAAAGTCCCAAACGCCTCTCTTCTGTGGGTGGAATTATAGACTTAAACAGAGTTGGGAGGGACCCAAGGGTCATCTAGTCCAACCCCGCCGCAAAGTAGACAAAATGAATGAGTTAGAGCAGCTGTTCTCCAACATGGTTAGCTGCCTTGCACCAGGTCCAGCGTCATTTGGCTGAGGTCAAAGGGGGAGCCCTAGCGGAGATATTGTGATCTGGAGGCAAGGGGAGCAATTTTAGCTACTGAGAATAAATCATCTCACCCTTCGGGCTGATTGGGGCCGATTAAAAGGGTGGGTCATTCTGGAGAAGGGGGAGTTGTTCTTTACGCTCCGAAGTTTAGGAACAGGAAGGTGCTTGAGTTTTGAGCAGGGCCGTCTTAAACATATCCAGCACCATGGTGCAAAGATCCCTCTGGTGCCCCCCTTCCCTTTCCCAGAGTTGACCCTTTTTTTAGGGCTGGAGGAGGCGGGCAGCGGCTGGAGGGCGGCTCCTCCGGCGGGGAAGAGATGGGGGCTGGACGCGACGCTGGACGTGGCACCACGGCAGGCAGCACACTGAGCGAACGGGCCTGCGCCAAGCGAGCGAGGGCACATGCGCCACTCTTGCCAAGTGTTGGCTCGATTTTTTCCCTTTTAGCCTTCTGGCGCTTCGCAGAATTCTGCGCCTGCAGGCTACAAAGGGAAAACCGAGCCGGCGGGAGTGGCACACGCACCCTCTCTCACTCAGCACGCTCGTTCGGTGTTCCCCGGACTCTCGCCTGGCGCCCTCCAGAACTTGGCGCCCCCGCGCCACTAGCCTCTATGGGTAAGACGGGCCTGGTTTCAAGAGCACAGAGGGCAAGTTATGTGACGCATGACAGAACTTAAATGAAATCTAAGTGAACTGGAAAGGAAACATTGGAGCACCCCAAAGCATTTGCACAGAAAATAGTAGATCTAACAAATTATTGTTGTCGTCATTTGTCTCCTTTCTCTCTCCGTATTTATTGGTTTTATCTGTATAGTCGTACCTCGGATCCCAAACGGATTGCAACTCGAACATTTTGGCTCCCAAACGTCGCAAACCCGGAAGTGGGTCTTCTTTGGAACCAGAACGTCCGACGCAGCTTCCGATTGGCTGCAGGAGCTTCCTGCAGCCAATCGGAAGCCGCGCCTTGGTTTCCAAACGTTTTGGAAGTCGAACGGACTTCCGGAACAGATTCCGCTCGATTTCTGAGGTACGACTGTATTATTACTGTGACATCTGAGAAAGGGCCTAGGTGTGATCTTGCTGGCAGGCTTTCCAGTGGGGCAGCTGGTTGGCCACTGGGAGAACAGAATGATGAACTGGGTGGGCCATGGGTCGGATTCAGCAGGCCCTTCTAGGACTCGCATAAAGGCACCTTGCACTTCTGGGTTCTGCTGAGGGCACCAGGTTTGTGGACGCTGCATGAGAGCCAGGGGGCAGGATGCCAGAGGTCTCGCAGAATCCCCCAAAGCCCCATGGCAGGTCAGCGAAGATTCGCCACCTAAGGGGAATGCGTTGGCCTCGCTATGCGTTTACGACGAGCTTTGCCGCTTGGAAGACGTCAAATGGAGGCGCCTCTTTGTTCTGTCTCTGAAGGATTTGACACCCTCCCGTCTTTCGCAAAACGCAGGTCAGGTCCGCAGCCCCCGGCTGAGCACATAGCGAGAGGCCATGGCCAGGTTCCAGCGATGTTTCTCCAGGATCCACCGGCACTCTTCCCGGGAATGAGAGCTCAGATGGAAGAGCTGGTTCACCTGCGGAACAGAAGGAGACCGCGTCAGAGGGACCCGAGACCGGAAAGGGTTTCTGGGGGCAGCTATAAGAGATGGCTATACATGCCCATTGGGCCGCTTCTGATGTGCAGAACTGACACTCAGCGCAAGGGGTTGATGCATCGGTCTGTTAAGCAGAAGGCTGGTGGTTCGAATCCACCCAGGGGTGGCTGTGGGCAGGATTTTCCTGCATGGCAGGGGGTTGGACTGGATGACCTTTGGTGTCCTACAATTCTATGAAATACCCGTTCCCCATTTGCAAGAAATTGTTCTTATAGTGCACAACTATGGAACTCTCCACCTGTTGACATCAGGCATGGAATTTGCTGTGCTCTTTTCGGCACCTGCTAAAAACATTTTTGGTTCAAGAAAGCTTAGATGCTTAGAAAGTTTTAATAGCCTATTGTTACTTTTAACCTTCCAACAGTCTTACAATGCTGCTCTTGATTTCCCTTAGTGATCACTTTGGTTCTTCTATCCTTTTCTCTACAAGCAAGCAGCATATAAATTTCACAAAATAAATAAATGAATGGTAGAAGGAATGAATAATAGAAGGACCAGGAAAGGAGATTGCGACTCAAGAGCAGGAAGAATTTTCTGATAGTAAGAGCTGTTCATAGTGATGTATGGAAGTGAGAGCTGGACCATCAAGAAGGCTGATCACCGAAGAATGGATGCTTTTGAATTGTGGTGCTGGAGGAGACTCTTGAGAGTCCCATGGACTGCAAGAAGATCAAACCTCTCCATTCTGAAGGAAATCAGCCCTGAGTGCTCACTGGAAGGACAGATCCTGAAGCTGAGGCTCCAAGACTTTGGCCACCGCATGAGAAGAGAAGACTCCCTGGAAAAGACCCTGATGCTGGGAAAGATGGAGGGCACAAGGAGAAGGGGACGACGGAGGACGAGATGGTGGGACAGTGTTCTCGAAGCTACCAGCATGAGTTTGACCAAACTGCGGGAGGCAGTGGAAGACAGGAGGGCCTGGCGTGCTCTGGTCCAGGGGGTCACGGAGAGGCGGACACGACTAAACAATTCAACAACAAGAGCTGTTCAGCAGTGGAAAGGTCTTCCTTGGGAGCAGGGCCGGATTTAGGTTTGATGAGGCCCTAAGATACTGAAGGTAATGGGGCCCTTTCTATGTCCAGCTGTCCTTTGTCAACAACAAATTGTTGGTGTTTTTTGGGTCAAATATATGCTCTATGGTCATTTATGGACCTCATAGTTATATCAATCCATTTGCGCATGTTGCCATGCAACCAGTCCATGCAGAATGTAGGTACCCTATATATAGAAAGGAGAAAACCTGTGATATTTTAGGGGGCAGGCGAGCGGGCGGGGCCCATGACTTACATCTGGGGTCAGCAAACTTTTTCAGCAGTCCCTCAGACCTTGTGGGGGGCCGGACTATATTTTAGGGGGAGGAAATGAACGAATTCCTTTGCCCCACAAATAACCCAGAGATGCATTTTAAATAAAAGGACACATTCTACTCATGTAAAAACACGCTGATTCCTGGACTATGGACTGTGGGCCGGATTGAGAAGGCGATTGGGCCGGATCCAGCCCCCGGGCCTTAGTTTGCCTACCCATGACTTACATGGGTTTTATTTGATTTGGGTTTTTTTATCCTATATTTTGGAAATGTACACCCAGGTTTTTTTCCTTTAAATTTTTTTGGGGGGGCCAAGAGAGTGGGGCCCTGAGCTATAGCTTGTTTAACTTATATGTAAATTCGGCACTGCTTGGAAAGTTGTGAACTCTCCTTCCTTGCAGGCTTTTAAACAAAGGTTGGGTGGCCATTTATCACAGATGCTTTAGCTGAGATTCCTGCATTGCGGCGGGTTGGACTAGATGACCACTGGCTCCCTTCCAACTCTATAATTCTTCTAATTAGGATTTCTCTTCTTGTTTCAAAAATGACCTCCGGGGGTCCCTTCCAACTCTGATTCCATGATTCCAACTTGGTGGAAGGCACACGGTTTCGATTGCAAAAGGAGCACCAGAAGTCCCATGCTGGGCTTCAGTTTCTTAGAAACGTCTCAGCATTTGGGGGTTTTTCAGTTGAGAGGGACAGCAAGAAAGAGGATACGGGAGAGAGGGATATAAAATCATGGCGAAAATTGACAGTTTCTCTCCCTCTCGGTGCCAGCCACTAAAACCGAACGTCGGAACATTCTGGACGGAACACAATTAAACTGCGGAACTCACTGCCACCAGAGAGAGTAATATCCACCAACTTTGGGCCACAGGGACTCGGAAGCACGGCTGCGGAGGCAGAGCGTAGTCCTCGTGTCCTCCGTGAATCTGTCCGATCCTCTTTTAAAGCCGTCCAACTTGGCGGCCGTCGTTGCTGCCTGCTGTGGCAGGGAGTTCCACAGTTTAACAATTCTCAGCTCCCTTTTATCAGCCCGGATCCTTCCAACATTCAGCCTCGTTGGATGTTCCGCTGATGTAGTGATCAGATGGGATTGCTATGAGGAATTATGCAATATGGAGCAAGCCATTTGTGTCCGCGGTGAAAGTATGGCGTTGACTGGGTTTGATTCATTGACAATAGTTTCTGATCGAATCCCACAAGCCTCGCCACCTCTGGCAATTGCTTTCTCTACGCCTGACAGGCGCGTATAAGCATTCTAGGACACAGACCAGTTCCCGGTTGGTTCGCCAGGCATCCTGGGCCATAAAGATGACAGTTAGCTTCTTTGATGTAGCTATTGTTAGTTTTGTTAATCTCAGGGCCAGGAAGAGAGTTCACAAAGAGATGGTAAATACTACCCATCCTTCCTCTTCTGTTTATTGCTATTCATGACCTCCGGAGTTTCCTAAAAGCATTCCTCCTCGTTTCCTATTTTATTTACTCTGAATTACATATGCATATGGACCATAAAGAAGGCTGATCGCTGAAGAATGGATGCTTTTGAATTCTGGTGTTGGAGGAGACTCTTGAGAGTCCCATGGACTGCAAGAAGATCCAACCTCTCCATTCTGAAGGAAATCCGCCCTGAGTGCTCACTGGAAGGACAGATCCTGAAGCTGAGGCTCCAAGACTTTGGCCACCTCATGAGAAGAGAGGACTCCCTGGAAAAGACCCTGATGCTGGGAAAGATGGAGGGCACAAGGAGAAGGGGAGGACAGAGGACGAGATGGTTGGATAGCATGAGTTTGACGAAACTGCGGGAGGCAGTGGAAGACAGGAGTGCCTGGCGTGCTCTGGTCCAGGGGGTCACGAAGAGTCGGACATGACTAAACGACTCAACAACAACAACATACGCATGCTCAAGTAGGAAATAGTAGTCTTCGTAGTTAACAGGATTTCTTCTGATCTAACTTTGTCCCACGTGGTTTTTTTTTTAAATGCTCAGCGGAAATCTGATTGGTTCTTACGAACACTGTGTAAAAAGTTCTTTTGTGAATAAAACAACCTGGGCCGAGGGGTGGAGAGGGAATTATTATACGCACTCCTCCCAGAATCTTGCTGGTCAAGCCTCGTGGGTATTTTATTAATCGGAGTCCAATCCTGCCTTGCTTTGGGAACGCAACACCCAGTTTTAGTGTTACATCAGCTGTGCCTGCCGGGGTCTGATGAGGAATATTTGAGGAAGGCAGAGCGAGAGCCCCGTCTCTGTGCGGAACGGGGGCCAGGGCGCCGCTGGAGAACCGGGCCTCTCACCTTTAGCAACTGGCTGGCTTTCTGAACATCCCAGCCGCTCGCCCTCAAGGCCTCGTGGCATTCCTCCGTCGTGGCGCCGTGGACCTTGTCTTCCACCTGGGGAGGCAAACAGCCAGAGTCAAAGGCAAAATATTCCCAGGGCGACCTCTTACAATCTGGTGCGAGCAAGACGTCAGGGAGGGGAAAAGATTGGAATCCTAGACTTGTAGAGCTGGAGGGGAACCCTGAGGATCATCTAGTCCAACCCCCCCTGCAACGGAGGAATATGGAGCTGTCCCGTATGGGGATCGAACCTGCAACCTTGGCATTATCAGCTGCACGCTCTAACCAACTGAGCTATCCGATGGTCCAATCATTGCCCCACCCATTATTGGTTCCTGCAAGGGTTTGGGCTGGATGACCTTTGGGGGTCCCAGCGCTGCGATTCCATGCATAGAATTCTATTACTCTTTCCTATGATCCATGGGGGGGGGCCCTACCTTCCCATTATTATTATTATTATTATTATTATTATTATTATTATTATTATCATTAATAATAATAATTATTGTGGCTGCCGAAATCACATAACACCGGTCCAGAAAGACCTACATTGGCTCCCAGGACGTTTCTGAGCACAATTCAAAGTGTTGGTGCTGACCTTGAAAGCCCTAAATGGCCTCAAAGGCCCAGTATACCCGAAGGAGCGTCTCCACCCCCATCGTCCAGCCCAGACACTGAGGTCCAGCACCGAGGGCCTTCTGGTGGTTCTCTCATTGTGAGAAGCAAAGCTACAGGGAACCAGGCAGAGGGCCTTTTTGGTGGTGGCACCCACCCTGTGGAACGCCCTCCCACCAGATGTCAAAGAGATAAACAACTACCTGACATTCAGAAGACATCTTAAGGCAGCCCTGTTCAGGGACGTTTTTAATGTATGATATCTTAGTGTCTTTTTGGTCTTTGTGGAAGCCGCCCAGAGTGGCTGGGGAAACCCAGCCAGATGGGCGGGGTACAAATAATAAATTATTATTATTATTATTACATTTCTAGGATTGCCTGCTGCTGCCTTTGGCATCGTTTGGTCAAATCCGTGCCCTCACCTCCTTGATCTTCTTCTCAATCTCTGCCAGGGTTGGCCTCTGCCCTCCGGAAGGGGCTGGGGGCAGCGCCCCTTTCGGAGGTGGGGGTCTGGGCGGCCGTTGCTCCTTCTCCCTGGCCCCCGGAGGAGGGCCGTCGGGCTTGGGGAGGGCCCAGGAGGGCAGGGCCGGATTGGGCAGACGGGACAAAGGCTTCCGACCCCGTGGCTCCAGCTGCTGCGCCGGAGGTCCTGGCAGATCGCTGAAACGGCGCTGTTGGGGAGGGACGCCAGGAGGGTCCGGTTTGAACGCAGGCAGCCGGGTTTTGGTGCGCAGAACGCTGAAGTCCGAAAGGGACTCCAGGCTCTTGGAGAGACCTGGGAGGAAGAACAGAAAGAAGCAGGGGTGAGAGAAACATGGCATTGCATATTTTTTGGGAGAGAATCGGGAATTATTATTTTTGAATTTGCATTTTATTTATTTGTTAACATTCTTATATTACATCGGTAAACATCACAGGACTGTAATATAATTTCCAAACATGTATACAAAAATTATCTACAAATTTTATATACCTAGAAAGAAAATGAAACAAAAAGAAAAAGGAAGAACGAAGAGAAAAAACAAAAAGAAAACCCCCCCCAATCATTTACAGTGGTACCTCGGGTTACATACGCTTCAGGTTACAGACTCTGCTAACCCAGAAATAGTGCCTCAGGTTAAGAACTTTGCTTCAGGATGAGAACAGAAATCGTGCTCCAGCGGTGTGGCGGCAGCGGGAGGCCCCATTAGCTAAAGTGGTGCTTCAGGTTAAGAACAGTTTCAGGTTAAGAACAGACCTCCGGAACGAATTAAGTACTTAACCTGAGGTACCACTGTACATAATAACACACTAGACTTCCTGTCTATCCCATTGTATATTCTTTTTTTTTTACAAATGAATGTACTCTTATTATTGTATATTTCTTTACATTTTATCAAATACATTCCTATATTGATATGTGCTCTTAGTCTTATTTCTCAACTCAGTCTCACTCCAATCAGGAAATAAGCCAGGGCTGGATTTAGGTCTGGTGAGGCCCTGAGCTACCGAAGGTAATGGGGCCTTTTCTATGTCCAGCTGTCCTTTGTCAACAACAAATGGTCCCAGTTTTTGGGGTTGAATATATGGTCATTTATGGACCTCATAGGTATCTCAAGCCATTTGCGCATGTTGCCCTGCAACCAGTCCATGCAGAATGTAGGCACCCTATATATAGAAAGGAGCAAACCAGGGATATTTTAAGGAGCAGGCTAGCAGGCGGGGCCATGACTTCCATCCTGGGAGCCTACACAGCACAAAACCCTGTTGCTGTAGGTAGGTTTTATTTTATTTTTTTTTATCTTATATTTTGGAAATGTACATCCAGGTTTTTTCCCCCTTTAATTTTTTTGGGGCCCCCAAGAGAGTGGGGCCCTGAGCTATAGCTTGTTTAGCTTATACAGTGGTGCCCCGCAAGACGGAAAACTCGCTAGACGAAAGAGTTTTCCGTTTTGGAGGTGCTTCGCAAAACGAATCTCCTATGGGCTTGCTTCGCAAGACAAAAATGTCTTGCGAGTTCCTGCAGGTTTTTTCCCTCCCCCCCCCTTTTTCTAAGCCGCTTATCCGCTTATCCACTAAGCCGATAAGCCGCTAAAAGCCGCTAATAGCGCTAATCCGCTAATCCGTCAATGGGCTTGCTTCGCAAGACGAAAAAACCGCTAGACGAAGAGACTCGCAGAACGGATTCTTTTCGTCTTGCGAGGCACCACTGTACATAAATCCGGCACTGAGCCCAGGGCCAGGACTCTTGAGTTCTATTGTTAAGTATACTTGGTTTAATTCACACTGTAATGAGAAGTAGATTTAATGAAGCTTTAACATGGGATAAGATCTGTCCATTCTGGAGGAAATCAGCCCTGAGTGCTCACTGGAAGGACAGATCCTGAAGCTGAGGCTCCAAGACTTTGGCCACCTCAGGAGAAAAGACACAAAGAGGCGGACACGACTAAACGACTAAACAACAAGGATTGCTGTATTTCAAAGAAGTGGAAAAGTTGTTGAGCTATTTCTGGATCCCCGATACGTCCAGGAAAACCAGCCCTAACATGGGAATATTCTGCTGAAACATTCCTAAATAGATCAATGATTAACTATTGAATGTTCCCTATTTTGTTTGTTCCCTACTTTGAATGGCAAATCTTGCAAGGGTGGTTTCTGGAATAGAAGCCGATGCCTAAGGGCCGAGGTGTCGTCGCTCCCCCCAATAAAATATTTGAGGGCCCCCCTCAAGATAATGGGCATTGCCATTTGAATGGTGCTCCAGCAACTTCTGTCAGAGCGACTAAAGTTATTGGAACACATTATTATTATTATTATTATTATTATTATTATTATTATTATTATTAGATTAGAGGCGGATGAAGCAGACACTCACGACTCAACTGCAACAGCTGCTTGCCTCCAGCTCGATTCTGGGGATTGGAGTTAACCGCCCGCGCTTTCGGTTTCTTCCTAGGGTAGAAAACAAACAAGCCTCTAATTACATATATTTAAAATAATGATGATAATAATTGCACAACTTTACTAATAGCTACTCCCCGGACCGGCCTTCTGGCGAACGTGAAATCCTGAGACGCCGATCCTTTTGCACCTGCAACTTTTAGAACCTCATCTTCCTGCCGAAGCAGCTCAGAACATTTCCCTTTCTAAAAACATTGTTGCCAGGAGCTTATTGGTTTCCATTGCCAATTAATTGCTTCTTTTATTCCTTGCAAGCTGCGTCGCAATGCAGTCGAAGGCGGTTGGGGCCAGTCTCACCCCAGACCACCAGGGGGCAGCACATGTAATGCTGCAGGGTCCCTGTGCATGACTCCCTCTGTGTGTGTGCGGGTGGCACTGTGGTCTAAAACACCGAGCCTTGCCGATCAGAAGGTTGGCGGTTCGAATCCCCACGACGGGGTGAGCTCCCGTTGCTCGGTCCCAGCTCCTGCCAACCTAGCAGTTCGAATAATAATAATAATAATAATAATTTATTATTTATACCCCGCCCATCTGGCTGAGTTTCCCCAGCCACTCTGGGCGGCTCCCAATCAGTGTTAAAAACAGTACAGCGTTACATATTAAAAACTTCCCTGAACAGGGCTGCCTTAAGATGTCTTCTGAATGTCAGGTAATTATTTATCTCTTTGACATCTGATGGGAGGGCGTTCCACAGGGCGGGCACCACTACCGAGAAGGCCCTCTGTCTGGTTCCCTGTAACCTCACTTCTCGCAATGAGGGAACCGCCAGAAGGCCCTCGGCGCTGGATCTCAGTGTCCGGGCTGAACGATGGGGGTGGAGACGCTCCTTCAGGTATACAGGACCGAGGCCGTTTAGGGCTTTAAAGGTCAACACCAACACTTTGAATCGTGCTCGGAAACGTACTGGGAGCCAATGCAGATCTCTCAGAACCGGTGTTATGTGGTCCCGGCGGCCACTCCCAGTCACCAGTCTAGCTGCCGCATTCTGGATTAATTGCAGTTTCCGTGTCACCTTCAAAGGTAGCCCCACGTAGAGCGCGTTGCAGTAGTCCAAGCGTGAGATAACTAGAGCATGCACCACTCTGGCGAGACAGTTTGCGGGCAGGTAGAGTCTTAGCCTGCGTACCAGGTGGAGCTGGTAGACAGCTGCCCTGGACACAGAGTTAACCTGCGCCTCCATGGACAGCTGTGAGTCCAAAATGACTCCCAGGCTGCGCACCTGGTCCTTCAGGGGCACAGTTACCCCATTCAAGACCAGGGAATCCCCCACACCAACCCGCTCCCTGTCCCCCAAAAACAGTACTTCTGTCTTGTCAGGATTCAACCTCAATCTGTTAGCCGCCATCCATCCTCCAACCGCCTCCAGGCACTCACACAGGACCTTCACTGCCTTCACTGGTTCTGATTTAAAGGAGAGGTAGAGCTGGGTGTCATCTGCATACTGATGAACACCCAGTCCAAATCCCCTGATGATCTCTCCCAGCGGCTTCATATAGATATTAAAAAGCATGGGGGAGAGGACAGAACCCTGAGGCACCCCACAAGTGAGAGCCCAGGGGTCTGAACACTCATCCCCCCCCACCACTTTCTGGACACGGCCCAGGAGGAAGGAGCGGAACCACTGTATGACAGTGCCCCCAGCTCCCAGCCCCTCTAGACGGTCCAGAAGGATGTTATGGTCGATGGTGTCAAAGGCCGCTGAGAGATCCAGCAGAACTAGGAAACAGCTCTCACCTTTGTCCCTAGCCCGCCGGAGATCATCAACCAGCACGACCAAGGCAGTTTCAGTCCCATGGTGAGGCCTGAATTCTGATTGGAAGGGATCCAAATGGTCCGTTTCCTCCAGGCGTGCTTGGAGTTGTTCAGCAACCACCCGCTCAATCACCTTGCCCAAGAATGGCAGATTTGAGACTGGGCGATAGTTGGCCAAATTGGCCGGGTCTAAAGATGTTTTTTTAAGAAGCGGTTTAATGACCGCCTCTTTCAGCGGGTCTGGGAAGGCTCCCTCAGAGAGGGAAGCATTCACCACCCCGCAGAGCCCATCGCCCAGCCCTTCCCGGCTTGCTTTTATCAGCCAGGATGGGCAAGGATCAAGGAGACAGGTGGTCGGTTTCACTTGTCCAAGCAGCCTGTCCACATCCTCGGAGGTAACAGATTGGAATTGATCCCATGTAACAGGACCAGACAGAACTCTAGCACTCTCCCGCCCTGGCCCTGCTCCCACGGTGGAGTCTACCTCCTTCTGAATCTGAGCGATTTTATCTGCAAAAAACTTGGCAAAAGCATTGCAGGAGATCTTGGGGTCCCTACCAGGCCCCGGTGGTACAGGTGGTTCCGATAGATTGCGAACCACCTGAAAAAGTCTCCTGCTGCTGTTTTCTGCAGATGCAATGGAGGCGGCGAAGAAGGCCCTCTTCGCCGTCGCCATTGCCACTTGGTAGGCTCGACGTTGAGCTCTAACCCGTGTCCGGTCTGATTCAGAATGAGTTTTCCGCCACCGGCGCTCTAGCCGTCTCAACGATTGTTTCATCACCCTCAGCTCCGGGGAAAACCACGGGGCTGTCCGGGCTCCATGCAATCGGAGAGGGCGCTTCGGAGCCAGACAGTCAATAGCCCTGGTTAACTCCGCATTCCAGCGTGCCACCAGGGAATCAGCTGAAAGGCCATCAACTTTCGAAAAGCACACCAGTGCAAGTACTGTATTTTTTGCTCTATAAGACACACTTTTCCCCTCCTAAAAAGTAAGGAGAAATGTGTGTGCGTCTTATGGAGCGAATGCAGGCTGCGCAGCTATCCCAGAAGCCAGAACAGCGAGAGGGATCGCTGCGCAGCGAAAGCAGCGATCCCTCTCGCTGTTCTGGATTCTGAGATTCAGAATATTTTTTTTCTTGTTTTCCTCCTCCAAAAACTAGGTGCGTCTTATAGACCAAAAAACCGTTAGGTGCATCTCGTGGTTGGGTGCGTCATATGGAGCAAAAAATACGGTAGGTAAATAGGAAGGTAAATAGCATTTCCATGCACTCTGGTTTCTGTCACAGTGCTCCGTTGCGCCAGAAGCGGTTTAGTCCTGCTGGCCACATGACCCAGAAAACTGTCTGCAGACAAATGCCAGCTCCCTTGGCCTGAAAGCGAGATGAGCGCCGCAACCCCAGAGTCGCCTTTGACTGGACTTAACCGCCATGAGGTCCTTGACCTTTTTACATGCATGCACACATGTGCACTAGAGTAAGGTTACCAGATTTTTTTCAATTAATGCGGGGACACTTTTCAATTTCAATGGATTTTGTCAGGGGTAAAGGTAAAAGTAAAGGGACCCCTGATCATTAGGTCCAGTCGTGACTGACTTTGGGGTTGTGGCGCTCATCTCGCTCTATAGGCCAAGGGAGCCGGCGTACAGCTTCCGGGTCATGTGGCCAGCATGACTAAGCCACTTCAGGCAAACCAGAGCAGCGCACGGAAACGCCGTTTACCTTCCCGCCGGAGTGGTACCTATTTATCTACTTGCACTTTGAGGTGCTTTGGAACTGCTAGGTTGGGAGGAGCAGGGACCGAGCAACGGGAGCTCACCCCGTCGCGGGGATTCGATCCGCCGACCTTCTGATCGGCAAGCCCTAGTCTCTGTGGTTTAACCCACAGCGCCACCCGCGTCCACATTTGTCAGGGGACTGTTTTGTAAATCTGGGGACTGTCCCCGGGGAACGGGGACGTCTGGTAACCTTACACTAGAGAAGACCGTTCTCCATTCCCCCCCCCCCCATCCTGATGACGACGTACTCCTCTATCCGGTCCGGAGCGCCCCATCCTCGCTCGGGGTCGATGTCCCCGTGTCCCAGGTGCACGAAGGAGCTGCGGATGGGGAGGCTGATCTGCGGTGTGCCAGCAGGGGGCGCTTCATCCTCCGGCTTTGCTATGGACGACGGGAAGATCCCCACCCTCAGGGTCCGCCTGTTCTGGCCTCGCCACGTCGAGGAATCGGGGCTGGAAGAGAGAGAGCGTGTGGGTCAGAGAGATCAATCCCTGCCCCACCCGATGCTTCACCAACCACCGCAGAACATGAGTCCGCAGGATCAGGCCAATGGCCTATCAAACCTAGTCTCCTTTTCTCACAGTGGCCCAATGGGAAATCCGCAAGCAGGATTCGGACTCAAGAGCCACTCTCCTGTCCTGCGGTTTCCAGTGTTACGGAAATTATGGGGGGGCCCCACATCTTTAAAGTTGTTAAATGTTACAAATATTATGCCTGAATGTATCCTTTCAACTTGACAGCTCAGGCAAGTTACCTAGCTTTAATAATAATAATAATAATAATAATAATAATAATAATAATAATAATTTGTTATTTATACTCCGCCCATCTGGCTGGGTTTCCCCAGCTACTCTGGGCGCAAAACACTAAAATTCAATAACCTATTAAACATTAAAAGCTTCCCTAAACAGGGCTGCCTTTAGGTGTCTTCTAAAAGTTTGGTGGTAGTTGTTCTTTTTGACATCTGGTGGGAGGGCGTTCCACAGAGCGGGTGCCACCACCGAGAAGGCCCTCTGCCTGGTTCCCTGTAACCTCACTTCTCGCAATGAGGGAACCGCCAGGAGGCCCTCAGAGCTGGACCTCAGTGTCTGGGCTGGACGATGGGGGTGGAGACACTCCTTCAGGCATACTGGACCGAGGCCGTTTAGGGCTTTAAAGGTCAACACCAACACTTTGAATTGTGCTCGGAAACGTACTAATATAAATATAAAATAATATAAAATCAACTCCTTTGCCAGTTTCCTCCATTTCAACACTATGTTGCCCTTCACAAATAGGGACTCCAGGAAGCTCCCAGAGGTGACAATTGCTGAGCTGATTGTTGCCCAAGGAAAGCCAAATCCCATCACCAGACTTGCCAAGGGGCCAGACATGCAAAGGAAGTTCTCTTGTACTTTGGGTGGTGGGACTTCAGAGGTGTTTTCCTCTGCTCATCTTATACCTGGGTCTTGCCCTGACGTCTCTGCTTATGGCAATCTTGCAACAAGGACTTGTCTGGACATGTTTGCCAAGTTTAAACTAGTGCAACCCCTGTCTACCCCTCCCTGGACCCTTGGTGACATGTCAGTGATGTAGCAATGATGCTGTACAAACTGTCTTCTGGGATATGGTGGGAAAGTTTTAAAAGTCCTTGTCACCCCATCCTTGGGGTTCAAAATTCCTCGGCAATTTTGGAATCTTTTTGCCCAACATGAAGCTCGAACACACGACCCTGAGATTAGGAGTCTCACGCTCGACCAACTGCGCTCCTCCAGCACCCCAACATTCAGGTTCACAAGAGAGGGAGGAAAATGTTTCTCTGCCCACTTTATCCAGGCTGTGTGTAATAATAATAATAATAATAATAATAATAATAATAATAATGCTGTTTTGTCTTTTTAATATTTGATTGGGAACTGCCCAGAGTGTCTGGGGAAACTCAGCCAGATGGTGGGGTATTATTACTACTACTATTATTATATTTATTTATTTATTTATTTATTTATTTATTTATTTATTTATTTATACCCTGCCCATTTGGCTGTGTTTCTCCAGCCACTCTTGGTGGCTCCCAACAGAATATTAAAAACACGATTAAACATCAAACATTAAACGTCAAACATAATAGCCTCTCTTGATGGATGGAGAGAGAGACGAAAGAAAGAAAGAAAGAAAGAAAGAAAGAAAGAAAGAAAGAAAGAAAGAGATAGGGAGAAGGGAGGGAGGGAGGGAGGAAGGAGAAGGCAATAGCAATAAAGCTTATATAGAGAACGAAGGGAGATAACTGCCAGAGGGAGGTACAGACTGTGGACTAGATACTTGAAAAATCAACATCACGAAAGCCAGGTCACGACACAAGGAGGGAACTGCCGTGGTCGCAGGAAGGAGTCTTTAGAAAAGGGTTTCCTCGGGCCCCAATGCCCCGCTTCCAAAGAGGACCCAGGCGTCCTGGACTCACCTGCCTTCGATCACCGTGATGCCATCGTTTGCCTCCAGGCGCAGCCAGCCGGGTTCGTTCAGATCCTGGGACGCCTTCACTTCCTTGGGACGGAGCTGCGTTGGAGGGAGAGACAGGACGGTGGAGACGATGCCCAGGGGACCCTGAGGGTCATCTAGCTCAACCCCGGCAATGCAGGAATCTTTGCCAAGCACGGGGCTCGAACCCACAAGCCTAAGATTCAGATGCTCTGCCCCCTGCCACCCCCTTGCCTCTTAGGGCCCCCCCAGCCAGGTAATTCCATGGCCCCAGGGGGTGCTGCTGCCCATTTTGGGACCCATGCAAAGTCACCTCCAGGCTTGACTACTGTAATTCACTCTATGTGGGGCTGCCCTTGAAGCTGTCCCAGAAACTCCAGCGGGTGCAGAATGCTGCAGCGAGGCTCCTCACGGGGTCCCTGCCATGGGAGAATATTCACCCAGGGCTTTACCAGTTGCACTGGCCTCTGGTGGAGTACAGGGTCAGATTTAAGGTGCTGGTTTTGACCTTTAAAGCCCTTCACGGCCTAGGACCCTCGTACCTACGGGACTGGCTCTCCTGGTCTCCCCCGCAGAGGACCTTAAGGTCAATGAATAATCATAGTTTAGAGGGCCCTAAGGATGTCAGATTATCCTCCACCAGGACCAGGGCCTTCTCAGTGGTGGCTCCGACCTGGTGGAATGCTCTGTCCCATGAGACCAGGGCCCTGCAGGATTTAACTTCCTTCCATAGGACCTGTAAGACAGAGCTACTCCACCTGGCCTTTAATTTGAATTCAGCCTGATCTTTTATTCCCCTTCCTCCCCTCCCCCTCCCCTTTTTATGAAGATTACCTGCTCTGGGATCCCACAGCTAATTCTCCCCTGGTCTCCTCACTGGCCCAAATAGGACTAATTTAGCCAGCTAGCCCTGGGGATCACCTAATGTTTATTGGACGGATTTCCCCCCTAAGTTGATTTTTGAATTCTGAATTTATTGTTATTCACATTTTATACTGTATTTTATGCTGGTTTTTTGTTGTTGCATCAATTAAGTGTTTTAAATTTGTTGCTAGCCGCCCTGAGCCCAGTTTTCTGAACCGGGAAGGGCGGGGTATAAATAAAAATTTATTATTATTATTATTATTAAAGCCTCATTTTTTACCGGAGAAATTTGCACCCAGGTCAGCCTAGCCGCCGACGGTTTCCATTCTCTCACCTCTTGCAGAAGGCTGACAATCTCCCGGAAGCGGGGTCTGTCCTCTGGGTTGTGGGCCCAACATTTCATTGCCAGGGCGTGGATTTCTCGGGGGCAGTCATCGGGGCGTTCCAACCGCCGGCCTTCCCTGTCAATCTTCAACATGATCTGGTCGGGGAGGAAAGAATGGAAAACGACAGCATTTAGGTTGCCGTTTCTCTACATTTGCACCAGATGTAAACTTCCATTAAAAGCACGCAAAAGTTATGTTTCATGGCCAGGCAGCAGAAAATTATAATACTCACATCTCACAGAGGGAACGACGGTATAAAAACATTAAAAAACCATACAGGCAAATCGTAAAGAACTCTAAAACAAGTTATAAAGAAAAAAAACTTTTATCTAAAATGTACAATGTGTTATTAGATTGGGAAACAAAAGATGAGCTTGTCAAAGGCTGTATGACACACTGGGCAATAGATATTGTTGTTGTTGTTTAGTCGTTTAGTCGTGTCCGCCTCTTTGTGACCCCCTGGACCAGAGCACGCCAGGCCCTCCTGTCTTCCATTGCCTCCCGCAGTTTGGTCAAACTCATGTTGGCAGGCTCAAGAACACTGTCCCACCATCTCGTCCTCTGTCGTCCCCTTCTCCTTGTGCCCTCCATCTTTCCCAACATCAGGGTCTTTTTCAGGGAGTCTTCTCTTCTCATGAGGTGGCCAAAGTCTTGGAGCCACTGGAAGGACAGATCCTGAAGCTGAGGCTCCAAGACTTTGGCCTCCTCATGAGAAGAGAAGACTCCCTGGAAAAGACCCTGATGCTGGGAAAGATGGAGGGCCCAAGGAGAAGGGGGTGACAGAGGATGAGATGGTTGGAGAGTGTCATAGAAGCTACCAACATGAGTTTGACCAAACTGCGGAAGGCAGTGGAAGACAGGAGTGCCTGGCGTGCTCTGGTCCAGGGGGTCATGAAGAGGCGGACACGACTAAACGACTAAACAACAACAACAATTTTGACAGATAATTTGCTGGGGCAAATCCTCTCCCATAATCTTTTATTGCTGGGGTCTAGAACTGCAATAAAGAACTAAAATGTACGTGCAAATTTTGTTCCATTTCTGTGGCCGGTTTATATTCCTCCTCCTCCTTTTTTCAGGGCGATGGAAAGAAAGAATCAAACGCCGCCCTGTAAATTAGGCCATTGCACTTATCCTAATATTGCTTATGTCGCGCGTGACGGGGTGTGTGGTTAAAGAAACTGGGTCTTCCCTGAGGCTGTACTGCAAAAGTTCACAGATGAATGAAACTTGAATCACAAAAGGTCATCTGGGGTCACAATAATCTCCTGATTGTCTGCACAAACCTGGGAGTCACTGGCGAAGAATGAGGTTAAGCAGGGACACGGTTTCTTGAGGGTTAAAAGAGGCCGGTTCTGATGTGGAGGTTAAAAGTATTATGATAAGATGGGCTCAGGATCTGGGACATAACATTGATTTTGAGAGATGGGAAAAACTATGGACAAAAACAATAAAATTTACAGCATGTGTGGCTCTTAAAGAGAACGTAATGAAGATGATGTGCCATGGTAAAGGTAAAGGGACCCCTGACCATTAGGTCCAGTCGTGGCCGACTCTGGGGTTGCGGTGCTCATCTCGCTTTATTGGCCGAGGGAGCCGGCGTACAGCTTCCGGGTCATGTGTCCATTATTCTGTGCTTATGCCCACAAGAAGCTGCCGGCCAGGCGGTTTGTGTGCAGAGATTTTTACAACACAACTCAAAGTGTTGGTGCTGACCTTGAAAGCCCCAAACGGCCTCAAAGGCCCAGTATCCCTGAATGAGCGTCTCCACTGCATGCCCGGATACTGAGGTCCAGCTCCAAGGGCCTTCTGGCAGTTCCCTCCCTGCGAGAAGTAAGGTTACAGGGAACCAGGCAGGGGGCCTTCTCAGTGGTGGCGCCTGCCCTGTGGAACTCCCTCCCACCAGATGTCAAAGAGAAAAACAACTACCAGACTTTTAGAAGACATCTGTAGGCAGCCCTCTTTAGGGAAGCTTTTAATGTTTAATAGGTTATTGTATTTTAGTGTTTAATAGGTTATTGTATTCCTCAGAGTGGCTGGGGAAACCCAGCCAGATGGGCAGGGTATAAATAAATTTTTTATTATTATTATTATTATTATTATTATTATTATTATTTCTCAACGTTCCTTCCCAAGGAGCTTGGGGAAAAAAGATTTACCAGCAAATAGATATACCACAGAAAAGCAAAAATGTTTTAAAACAAATCAAAATATTCCGAAAAAAATTCTAAAAACAGTACAGTGGTACCTCGGTTTACAAATTTAATCCGTTCCGGAAGTCCGTTCTTAAACCAAAACCATTATTATTATTATTGTTATTGTTATTATTACCTGCCGTCCGGAGTATCCCATCCAAGGTTCTTCGCAGTAGGAGAACATTTCCCAGAGGGTGACACCGAACATCCACACATCGGAGGCGCTGGTGAAGACCCCCATGCGCAGGCTCTCTGGGGCGCACCTGAGGAGGCGGAGGAGGGGAGGGAGAGCCAATCAGAACAACCCCATGGTAAAGTGCAGGCAGCGCGGTGCAGTGGTTAGAGCAGAGGACTGGGACCTGGGTTCGAATTGCATTCTGAAAACGTTCTATTCAGATCTTAATTTTTGAAAGAAAGAACTGTTGTGGGAATGTGGCTCAGATCCCTTTGCCCCAGGGTGGGGTTATACATATATATAGATATATATTTTTGCAGGATGGGTTCAAAAATTCCTACCAGGCGAACGGTATGCGCCGGTGCGCAGACATGATGTAGCGGTCACTCTTGCTGGACAGTGGCCTCATGAGCCCAAAGTCGCCGATCTTGACCGTCTCCTCGGAGGCCAGGAGGATGTTGCGAGCGGCCAGGTCGCGGTGGACAAAGAGCTTGGATTCGAGGTACGACATTCCCTGGGCGACTTGCAGGGCGTAGCTCCAGAGCTGGTGGAGAGGGAAGGGGGGCCGGAGGCGGTCGTAGAGGGCGCCCAGGGGGGCCAGCTCAGTCACCTATGGGGAGGCAGAGAGGCAGGGCTGGATTAAAAAGAGCCCACCGCATTGGAAGGGGCCCTCCAGCGGTCATCTAGCCCAACCCTCTGCAACGCGGGAACTGTGGGATGTGATACATAAGGAGCAGTCAAGTACAACATTCCTTGTTTTCCTAGAGTGGACATGCAGGGGAATGTTTGGTCCAGCCAGTTGACAACTCCCTGTTTGCTCCTGGGCTGGGAGATACTTCCTTTGCATGTGACGTCCTTTGTATCTGAAGGCAGCCCTGTTCAGGGAAGATTTTATATGTGTGATATTTTAATGCATTTTTAATCTTTGTTGGAAGCCGCCCAGAGTGGCTGGGGAGAGCCAGCCAGATGGGCGGGGTACAAATGAAAAATTTATTATTATGTATGGAAGTGGGAGCTGGACCATAAAGAAGGCTGATCGCTGGAGAATGGATGCTTTTGAATTCTGGTGCTGGAGGAGAGTCTTGAGAGTCCCATGGACTGCAAGAAGATCAAACCTATGGATTCTGAAGGAAATCAGCCCTGAGTGCTCACTGGAAGGACAGATCCTGAAGCTGAGGCTCCAAGACTTTGGCCACCTCATGAGAAGAGAAGACTCCCTGGAAAAGACCCTGATGTTGGGAAAGATGGAGGGCACAAGGAGAAGGGGACGATGGAGGACGAGATGGTGGGACAGTCTTCTCGAAGGGACCAGCATGAGTTTGACCAAACTACGGGAGGCAGTGGAAGACAGGAGGGCCTGGCGTCCTCTGGTCCAGGGGGTCACGAAGAGGTGGACATGACTCAACAACAACAACATGAAGTCTCAAATCTTTACCATTTTGAGGGGCTGAGTTAGGACCACCCCATGGAGGCGTAGAAGGTTGGGGTGGTTCAGGCAGCACATGGCGTTGACCTCGTTGAGGAAATCGATCAGGGCGCCCGGGTCGCAGGAGACGTCAGAGCGCAGGGATTTGACGGCGACGGGTTTCTGGGGAAGGGGAAAAAGAGGTCAGATCAAAGAATCGCCCAGTAGAAACCAGCGGAGTTCTGGTCGCCTCGCCTGAAAGAGGATTTTTTTGAATTTTAAACCACCCCTGTGATCGTCGGATGAAAGGTGATACAGTGGTACCTTGGTTCCCAAACGCCGAAAACCCGGAAGTAAGTGTTCCGGATTTCGAATGTTTTTTGGAAGCCGAATGTCCGAAGCGGCTGTCAGCTATTGTTTCCGGGGTGCCAGCACCAATCAGAAGCCACGCCTTGGTTTCTGAACGTTTCAGAAGTCGAACGGACTTCTGGGTTAAGTTTGGCACTTTTGTTTTTGCTATTTATTTTGCGTTTTTGTTTTTGAGGCTTTTTCGGTTAATTTTTGTGTGTGACTGTGTGGAACCCAGTTCAGCTACTGATAGATAGATAGATAGATAGATAGATTGATTGATTGTGTGACTGCGGAAATGGATAAAAAAAACCCATTCAAACAATGACTATCATCAGTGCAGGTAAGGAAAAAAATTAAATTTTTATCATCTACAATACTGTCTTATTTCTTTTATAGTACAGTACATTGATTATTGCGTTCATTTTATGGATCAATGATCTCGTTAGATAGTAAAATTCATGTTAAATTGCTGTTTTTTTAAGGGGTTGTTTTTAAAAGTCTGGAACAGATTAATCCCCTTTGCGTTACATTTCTATGGGAAAGTGCACCTTCGTTTTGGACCATGCTTTGGTTTTGGAACAGACTTCCGGAATGGATCAAGTTTGAGAACCAAGGTACCACCGTATAGGAATTTAATAAATATAACAACAGCAACAATATTCTGGAATTTGGAAAGCGTTTGAGAAAAGGCAACCAAAAAGTGAAAGAGTGGAAATTTACCGCATTATGCATGGCAAGAGGATAGGGGAAAGTTTTCCTCCCTCTCTCGTAACCCTAGGACACCCAGTGAAAAGATTCAGGGTGGATAAAAGGAAGTCCTTCTTTGCGCATAACCTGTGGAACTCCCCGCCACAAGAGGCAGTGACGCCCATGAACGTGGGTGCCTTTAAAAGAGGTTTGGGCAGATTCACAGAGGAGGAGAGTCCGCTGTCAATGGTATCAGGACGCCTACAGCTCTTTCCTGCCATTTTTGACCAGGGTCTGATATTGCACGGTAGACTGCTACTAGAACTGGAGGCTCCACTAAGCTCTCTATTAACTGACAGCTATTGGGTGGGTGGAGGACATGGGTGGCGCTGTGGGTTAAACCACAGAGCCTAGGACTTGCTGATCAGAAGGTTGGCGGTTTGAATCCCCGCAATGACAGGGTGAGCTCCCGTTGCTCGGTCCCTGCTCCTGCCAACCTAGCAGTTCAAAAGCATGTCAAAGTGCAAGTAGATAAATAGGTACCGCTCTGGCGGGAAGGTAAACGGCCTTTCCGTGCGCTGCTCTGGTTTGCCAGAAGCGGCTTAGTCCTGCTGGCCACATGACCCGGAAGCTGTATGCCAGCTCCCTCGGCCAGTAAATCGAGATGAGCGCCGCAACCCCAGAGTCGGCCACGCCTGGACCTAATGGTCAGGGGTCCCTTTACCTTTCCCTATTGGGTGGGTAGAAAAGGAAGGATTCTGACCACACTATGTCAGGCCAAAGGTCTTTCTATCTAGCAACTCTGACGCTTAACACGGCCAGGCTCAGGCTTGGGTTCAAATTCCTACTCAGCCATGAAGCTCGCACAGGCAAATCACAACCTCTTGTGCATCCCTACCCAACAGGGTTGTCGCGAGGATGGAATGGGCTTGTTTGGGGTTTCCTCTGGAGGAAGGGGAGGATATAACGTAACGCTAGTAAAGGTAAAGGGACCCCTGACCGTTAGGTCCAGTCGTGGCCAACTCTGGGGTTGCGGCGCTCATCTCGCTTTATTGGCCGAGGGAGCCGGAGTACAGCTTCCGGGTCATGTGGCCAGCAGGACTAAGCCTCTTCTGGCGAACCAGAGCAGCGCACGGAAACGCCGTTTACCTTCCCGCCGGAGTGGTACCTATTTATCTACTTGCACTTAGTGCTTTCGAACTGCTAGGTTGGCAGGAGCAGGGACCGAGCAACGGGAGCTCACCCCATGGCGGGGATTCAAACCGCTGACTTTCTGATCAGCGAGTCCTAGGCTCTGTGGTTTAACCCACAGCGCCACCCTTATCCCAAACGTAACGCTAGACGACCTTAAATTGTCCTTTTTTTGTGGCGGGCAGAAAAGCCCAGAGAGAAAAGGTTGGGATAGAAAGGGGGGGGGAAAGGGTGGCCCCGCCCCCTTTGGGCTGTGGCCCCGCCCACTCCTTGAAAGCGGCCCCCAATAGATGGGATGCGGCCCTCGACAGGTTCCCCCACCCCTGAAATAAACAAGCAAACAGCCCAGCAACGACGGCTCAGCTCAGATACAACTGGGAACGTCCCAGGTCCAGAGGGCGGCTGTCCAACAGGTAGAGAAGCAAAGGAACTGGAGTCGGAGGGGTGAAAACGTACCACTCCCCCGCCAGGTGTGCTCCACTCGGCGCGATGCACGACCCCAAAGCAGCCGTCGCCCAGCCGCTCCCGGATCCGCAGGTCCCACTCGCTGATCAGGCATTTGAGAGAGGCATCGGCGTCGGCCCGGGGGGTCGGGCAGGGCTGGGCTGGGCTGGGGGCTTCGTCGCTCTCGGGGATCCGTGTCCCGGTGAACATCTACGTCAGAAATAAGAAAGGGAATTACCAACGGCGGAAGAATGGCAAGAGAAGGTGATGGACGATGCGGAACTGGCAAAGCCGACGGGCAAAATCGGAAACCAGAGCGACCAAACGTTTAAATGGAGCAAATCTATTCAGTATTTAGACCGTCACTGTAAACATATAAAGACACGTTTCAGAGAGAATGGAGTAGATTTATTCAAAATTTAGACCATCACTGTAAACATATAAAAACACATTTCAGAGAGAATGGAGTAAACTTATTCAATATTTAGAACGTCTCTGTAAACATATAAAGACACTTTTCAGAGAGAATGGAGTAAATTTATTCAATATTTAGAACGTCTCTGTAAACGTATAAAGACACTTTTCAGAGAGAATGGAGTAAATTTATTCAATATTTAGACCATCACTGTAAACATATAAAGGCACTAGCAGGACTGAGATAAAAGTCACAACGTTTAAAACAAGGGTGCCCAATTTTTTTCGAAGAGGGTCAGATTTGATGAAATTGTTTGAAATTGTTGAGTCAAGATATTAACTGATATGCATGAAATTTCAGATTTAGCTATATAATCCCTAGTGTAGTAAGATAAGACCTTTGGAGCAGGCATTTTTTTTAAAAAAATGTTTTTTATGAACCACCCTACTGGGTAGGTACGCCTTACAACAGAAACTTGTTTTTAATCGATGAGACCCAGCTGCGGATGTGCAGTTTGCGGGGCAGGAGATTTCAGGAAGAAGGACACACCGATGTCCATTCAAATCTCACTTCGCGCCCTCAAGTGGTGGTGCAGAGAATTACACTTCCTGTTTTGCCAGGAAGGAGGGACAGCCATTTTGTCCCTAGACTGGCCGTAACTCGATTTACTTCCGATTTTACGACCATGACCCTAATATTTGTGTGTTTCTTCGAGGGAGGCAGAAAGTACCCACCTTATAGACCCAGGACATGGGGCGCTGGCCTTGAGGTTTCCTCCTCTTCAAGGCTTCCTCCAACCGTCTCTGTCCTAAAGGAAAGGGATGAAATCTCAATCTCCAATTATTGCAAATTATGAGCCTTGGGGCCAATTTGGCTTTTTTGACCTAACTGATGCTAGGGTGAATTTGATTTTAAATCAAATCAATTTAAATCACTAGTCACTAAGACGTGATTTAAATCATTTTACAGAAAGGTTCAACCTTGCTGGCACCCTCTTAATATTTACAACCAGAGGAAGGTTTCGTTTTTGGAATAATACATTTTCAGTAGTTTTTACAGTTATATCAAAAATTACTGATTTGGTTATACTGTTAGAAATGCAAAGACAGGTAATGATGAAATTATTGTTCATATTTGGACAACTTTTCTGCTGTACTTTACTGGAAAAACAATCATTTCCTTAATAACAATTTAAACAACTTATTTAACTAAAACAATAACATTATAGCATATGTATCCATGCTTGTTAACTGATGTGGTTAAACGATTTTTTGTATGAATAAAAAAAATCTGATTTTTTAATTTTTTTAAAAAAACATTGATTTTTATCCACCTTGCCTGGTTCCATTGGAAAGCGGAGAACTGCATTTCATAAATAATAATGAATGCTATTCTATGCTGTACTACACTGAAATGCTTCAATGTTTCTTTGGTTGTCACTGGATTTTCCTAGATTCAGATAGGTAGCTGTTGAAATATATATATATAAATTGTCCAGTAGCACCTTAAAAAGGTAAAGGGACCCCTGACCATTAGGTCCAGTCGTGACCGACTCTGGGGTTGCAGTGCTCATCTCGCTTTATTGGCCGAGGGAGCCGGCGTACAGCTTCCGGGTCATGTGGCCAGCAGGACTAAGCCGCTTCTGGCGAACCAGAGCAGTGCACGGAAACGCCGTTCACCTTCCCGCTGGAGCGGTACCTATTTATCTACTTGCACTTTGACGTGCTTTCGAACTGCTAGGTGGGCAGGAGCAGGGACTGAGCAACGGGAGCTCACCCCGTCGCAGGGATTCAAACCGCCGACCTTCTGATCGGCAAGCCCTAGGCTCTGAGGTTTAACCAACAGCGCCACCCGCGTCCCTAGTAGCACCTTAGAGACCAACTAAGTTTGTTCTTGGTGTAAGCTTTCATATGTATGCACACTTCTTCAGATAACATGCACACAAAAGCGTATATCAAGAACAAACTTAATTGGTCTCTAAGGTGCTATACACACACACACACAAACACACAAACACACAAACACACAAACACACAAACACACAAACACACAAACACACAAACACATATTGATTGGATTTTCCTGTTATGCTTCCCATCCTCTCCTGCCACACGCTTTGAGCACCACTACCATAGACACTCCGAGCCAGAGGTCAGCAAACTTTTTCAGCAGGGGCCCAGTCCACTGTCCCTCAGACCTTGTGGGGGGCCGGACTATATTTTGAAGGGGTGAAAAAAATGAACGAATTCCTATGCCCCACAAATAACCCAGAGATGCATTTAAAATAAAAGGACACCTTCTAGTCATGTAAAAACACGCTGATTCCCAGACCATCCGTGGGCCGGATTGAGAAGGCGATTGGGCCGGATCCAGCCCCCGGGCCTTAGTTTGCCTACCCGTGAACTGTCTGAGGTGTTCTAACCACCTTCATTCCCGTCTCCCAATTAACCTCCGTCTCCAAGTGCTACCACCATGACATCACCACGGACTTCCCCCAGTGACATGACCACCCCAAGCAGCCTCAGCAACACGCCCCCTCCCAAAAATAAACCCTGTTGCACCACCACACATGAACTACCTGGGCGCCCCATGCCAATGCGTTCCAGATCCGCGGGCTTGACGTAATCGAAATGTCCCGGACGGGTGACGTGGAGCTCGTTGCGGATTTTGCCGTAAAACTGCTCCAGCTGGATTTCGGACAGCAGCTGGAGCAGCCAGTCGGTGCCGTCGTCTGGCGCCATGGCAGCACCTGGTGGGTTTTTTAAACAGGACCCGGTGGTTAGCCAAAAAAAAAAAAAAATCTCAATTTAAAGATGGGCAAAAGTACCCTACTGTTTGGTTATTTAGAGGATTAGTGCCAAAAGAATTGATGCTTTTGAATTCTGGTGCTGGAGGAGACTCTGGAGAGTCCCCTGGACTGCAAAAAGATCAAACCTCTCCATTCTGAAGGAAATCAGCCCTGAGTGCTCACTGGAAGGACAGATCGTGAAGCTGAGGCTCCAATACTTTGGCCACCTCATGAGAAGAGAAGACTCCCTGGAAAAGACCCTGATGTTGGGAAAGATGGAGGGCACAAGGAGAAGGGGACGACAGAGAACGAGATGGTGGGACAGTGTTCTGGAAGCGACCAGCATGAGTTTGACCAAACTGTGGGAGACAGTGGAAGACAGGCGTGCCTGGTGTGCTCTAGTCCATGGGGTCACGAAGAGGCGGACACGACTAAATGACTAAACAACAACAGTGCCAAAAAAGGCTCTCAGAGCTGCTTACGTGCAATCGAAAGAAGACAGTCTGAAAAGAGACACGGCACACAAGGAAAAAGGTACAGGGAGGGAAGAGGAAAAACAAAACGCAGACAGTTGTTCTTGTATCGACTGGCTGGTGCCGTCCTGGCCCGGCCTGGTGGAACTGAGGAAGCCTGAAGGAATGAAACCCTTTCCCAACGCTACAATATCCTTTCTGGTGTGAGGCAACCAGAACGGTAGACAGTATTTCAAGTCCGACCACCCTTGCGATATCGGCAGATTAATTTTCAATTATTTTCCTGGCATGGAATTTGCCTTCATCACAGGGTCTTTTTTCCTGGTCAGTCACCTAGGGTTTTTAAAAATCCATTTGGGCCTCTTCCTACTGAGCGTTGCTTGACTCACTCACTCGAGTCATCATTTCCTGCAGTGAGTTTGCTCTCAGCCTATGGCCTAAATGCTGCTGATTGATCTGTAAAGAGTCACTGGGTTAACTCCTCCTCCCTAGGCAGAATGGATTAAAGATTCAGGTCAGCTGCATCGAAAGCAAATTCCGACTGCCGCCATTCAAACCCGCAGCCGATATCCACCTTCATTCTTTTGGGGCGGAAATCATATAATTACAGAGCTGGAAGGGACCCCGAGAGAGTCAGCATTCGAATCCAGCCCCCCGGAAACACAGGAATTGCAGCTGACGAATCCCAGAAAATAAAATCCTTATTCTCATGAACAGTTTTTGCAAACTCCAAAAGGCCTTTCTCTGCGGCTACGCTTTCCCCTAGGGCCACGGGTGAATGGCAGCCAGAAATTCAACAGGTGTAGAAGCAAACACTAAGCCAGGCATTGGCAAAGTCGGCCCTCCAGATGTTTTGGGACTACAACTCCCATGATCCCTAGCTAGCAGGACCAGTGGTCAGGGATGATGGGAACAGAAGTCCCGAAACATCTGGAGGGCTGAGTTTGCCTAGGCCTGCACTAAGCGACGCCTCCCTGCCGAATTTCCCCTTGCCGCCCGGCTGCGTTCCCGAAAACTGGTCCCTCTGACCCGGCTACCCAGGGCCCCTAAGAGCTGCACCTGTGTGATGGCTGCCTGACCTCTTTACCGGCGTGTGTGTGAAGAGAAGGAAGAGAATCTGAACCGCCAAGAGCAGTTCAACCTGGCCAAACCTGTTTCTGCTGGGGGAGGATTTCAGCCGGCGAGACAGGAGGGGTCGGCCTGCCAGGCTGCTGGGGAGACACCCGGACTCCTGGGTTCCTCGCAGGCGAGGGGTGAACCTGGGAAGCTCGACTCGCCCTGGGGGGGTTTCCCTTTCCTTTTTCTAACTTGGGTGTTTCCAGATCAGCCGGGAATGGCAGAAAAGCCTTGCTCATCTGCAGGCGAGACAATCAGAGTCAGCCTGAGGGATTGGAGAAGAAAGTGAGGAGTCAGCGGGTTCAGACACCCCAAAATCAGCAATGGGGCAAGGGAGTTGGGTCCTATGGATGGCGGCTAACAGATTGAGGTTGAATCCTGACAAGACAGAAGTACTATTTTGGGGGGACAGGAGGCGGGCAGGTGTGGAGGACTCCCTGGTCCTGAATGGGGCAACTGTGCCCCCAGAGGACCAGGTGCGCAGCCTGGGAGTCATTTTGGACTCACCGCTGTCCATGGAGGCCCAGGTTAATTCTGTGTCCAGGGCAGCTGTTTATCAGCTCCATCTGGTACGCAGGATGAGACCCTATCTGCCCGCGGACTGTCTCGCCAGAGTGGCGCGTGCTCTGGTTATCTCCCGCTTGGACTACTGCAATGCGCTCTACGTGGGGCTACCATTGAAGGTGACCCGGAAACTATAGTTAATCCAGAATGCGGCACCCAGACTGGGGACTGGGAGCGGCCGCCAAGACCACATAACACCGGTCTTGAAAGTCCTACACTGGTTCCCAGTACGTTTCCGAGCACAATTCAAAGTGTTGGTGCTGACCTTGAAAGCCCTAAGGCCCAGTAGACCTGAAGGAGCGTTTCCACCCCCATTGTTCTGCCCTGACACTGAGGTCCCGCTCCGAGGGCCTTCTGGCGGTTCCCTCCCTGCGAGAAGCCAAGTTACAGGGAACCAGGCAGAGGGCCTTCTTAGCGGTGGTGCAACGCCCTGCCACCAGATGTCAAAGAGAAAAATAATTACCAAAATTTTAGAAGACATCTGAAGGCAGCCCCGTTTAGGGAAGCTTTTAATGTTTAATAGGTTGTTGTATTTTAGTGTTTTGTTGGCAGCTGCCCAGAGTGGCTGGGGAAACCCAGCCAGGTGGGCGGGGTATAAATAAATTATTATTATTATTATTATTATTATTATTATTATTATTATTATTACCACTACTATGGGAGCCAGGAATCCCTAGCAATGGGCTCAGGCAGTGGGGGGCAGCAGAAGAGAAGGGAGTAGCATGGAGGTTAGGTGTGGGGTTCAGCAAACTTTTTCAGCAGGGGGCCGGTCCACTGTCCCTCAGACCTTGCGGGGGGCCGGACTATATTTTGCAAAAGAAAAAAAAGAATGAATTGCTATGCCCCACAAATAACCCAGAGATTCATTTTAAATAAAAGGACTCATTCTACTCATGTCAAAACACCAGGCAGGCCCCACAAATAACCCAGAGATGCATTTAAAATAAAAGGACACATTCCACTCATGTAAATAAACGCTGCTTCCCAGAATTTGCAGACAAAATTAATGGACTGTGCAGAATTGGACAAAATGACAGGACCTGCGGGACCAGATATTCACAGAAGATTGGAAGAAGTATATGAATTATTTGAAGAGCAATTGTAACCAACAAATTACGCTAGTAGGACTACAAGAAGTTTTGTAAGGAGAAATATACGAAGTGTTACAAAGTAGAAAAAGATAGAGAGTTTGAAATGTCAGAGGGAAAGTAAGGAATGCATACTAAGAGATCGGATTGGAAAATTTTCAGACAGGACTGATGGAAGTAAAAAAAAATTGATTAAGATGTAAAAGTATGATTAGTTACTGTTGGAAATGGTATGTTAAAAAACTAATAATTTTTTTTTAAAATACACACAAAAACACGCTGATTCCCAGACCGTCCGTGGGCCGGATTGAGAAGGCGATTGGGCCGGATCCGGCACCCGGGCCTTAGTTTGCCTACCCATGGCTTAGGGTGTCAGACTGGCAGAGACCTGGGTGCGAATCTCCCCCACTCCTGACGAAGTTCGCTGGCTGGGACCTCAGGGGCCTCTCTCAGCCTAGAACCTACCTCACAGGGTCGTTGTAGATATCGCTTGAAGGGTGGGAGAAGCACACACGCCACTCTGAGCTCTCCGGATCGGGGGGGGGGAGTAGGATCCAAATGCGATAAATAAATGAGGGGGTGCAGGGAATCAGCTCCCCAGACCCCCAAAATTAACCTCGCCCCCCCAAAAAGTGGGGGTTATCCCCTTCCCAGTTCCCTCAAAGGGGAAAATTCAGCCAAAGAAGCATTCTGATCACAGATCAAAGAGCTGGGAGGGAACCTAGGGGTCATCTAGTCCAACCCGCTGCAATGCATTTCTGCGCCTCTGTGCTGAGGTTGTGGTGGTGAGGGAACAACACCTGTTGGACATCCACCTGCTGCCCGGGTCTTAAAGGCACCAAGCAGTGCTAGCAAAAATTATTATTTTTAAAATGGGCTTTTAAGTAAAGAGGGGAAGTGTTGGAGAGTCTTCTGGGGACGCAGGACTCCTGGGTTCTTTCCAAAGCCTTTGCCTCTCCTCCGAGCTGCTACCCACCATCTTCCTTGTCCCCCGCTCCCTCCCTCCCGCTGTTGTCCAAACCAGCTCCTGTCCGAAGCACCTCTGTGGCCCCACCCTGTGCCGCAACGTCAAAGTCCAAACCGTGAGCAAATATTGACAAGATGAGCGGCAGCGGACTCAGAGTAAGCCGGCCGCCCAAAAGTCATAAAAAGCTAAAACCTCTCTCAAACTTCAGAGATCCGCAGGCTGCCCAGACCCCGATCCCATTATCGTTTGTTTGTTTGTTTGTTTGTTTGTTTGTTTATTGGTTGTGTTTTTTAATCACACCTTTTATCTCAAAGGAGCCCGTGGCGGAATACATGATTTCTCCCCTCCCTAACAACAACCGTGCGAGGTAGTTTAGGCTGAGAGGCAGCGAAGGGCCAAGGTCAGCTTCGAGGCCAAGTCGGAATTCGAACCCGGCTCTCCCGCTAGGTCCCTGTCCCACGCTCTAACCACTACACGACACTGCCTCTCGCTGATTTTAGCCGCCTTATTGTAATAAAAGTGGCCCAAAGCTGGCCAAGGGGTGGTTTCCGGCCCCCTTCCCGCCCCCATCACTACCTAGTTTCAAAAGCATTCTTGGCAAAGGGGGCGTCCCAATTCGTTTGGATACTGCCATGCGCTTTACGTGGGGCTACCTTTGAAGGTGACTCGGAAACTTATTGGCCGAATGATCGTGTGATTGAGCAGATCCCTAAATTGCAGCCGGGGAGTCATTTTGGACGCACAGCTGTCCATTGAGGTGCAGGTCAATTCTGTGTTCAGGGCAGCTGTCTGCCAGCTCCATCTGGTATGCAGGATGAGACCTTCCCTGCCTGCAGACTGTCTTGCCAGAGTGGTGCATGCTCTGGTTATCTCCCGCTTGGACTACTGCCACGCGCTCTACGTGGGGCTACCTTTGAAGGTGACCCGGAAACTACGACTAATCCAGAATGCGGCAGCTAGACTGGGGACTGGGAGCGGCTGCCAAGACCACAAAACACCGGTCCAGAAAGACCTACACTGGCTCCCAGTATGTTTCCGAGCACAATTCAAAGTGTTGGTGCTGACCTTGAAAGCCCTGAACAGCCTCGGTCCTGTATACCTGAAGGAGCGTCTCCACCCCCATCGTTCTGCCCGGACACTGAGATCCAGCTCCGAGGGCCTTCTGGCGGTTCCCTCCCTGCGAGAAGTGAGGTGACAGGGAACCAGGCAGAGGGCCTTCTCAGTGGTGGCACCCACCCTGTGGAACGCCCTCCCGTCAGAAGTCAAGGAAATAAACAACTACCTGACTTTTAGAAGACATCTGAAGGCAGCCCTGTTTAGGGAAGCTTTTAGCTTTTGACATTTTATTATGTTTTTATATGTGGTGGAAGCTGCCCAGAGTGGCTGGAAAAACCCAGATAGATGGGCAATGTATGAATATATATATATCAGGCATGTCCATCTCCCAATAGACTGCGATCTACTGACTATAAAAAATCTGGCAGTGATCTACCCATTGTCGAAAAACAGGCCTAGGCAAACTCAGCCCTCCAGATGTTTTGGGACTACTGTTCCCATCATCCCTGACCGCTGGTCCTGTTAGCTAGGGATCATGGGAGTTGTAGTCCCAAAACATCTGGTGGGCCGAGTTTGCCTATGCCTGTCGTAAAAAAACGGGCAGTGATCTACCCAAAGTTGTGGAGCTTTTTTTAGTGAGACAAAGATTGTTTGAGGGACCGGAGATCAACCAGGATCTACCAGGAACACCCCGCGATCTACCTGTTGGACATGCCTGATATACCGTATTTTTCGCTCTATAAGACGCACCAGACCACAAGACACACCTAGTTTTTGGAGGAGGAAAACAAGAAAAAAAAATATTCTGAATCCCAGAACAGCAAGAGGGATTGCTGCGCAGTGAAAGCAGCGATCCCTCTTGCTGTTCTGGCTTCTGGGATAGCTGCGCAGCCTGCATTCACTCCGTAAGACGCACACACATTTCCCCTTACTTTTTAGGAGGGGAAAAGTGACTTATAGAGCAAAAAATAAGGTATATAAAAAGGCTGCAATGTAGGAAAATTGGAGCGCATTCATTTTGCAGTAGCATAAGAACATAAGAGCCCAGCTGCTGGGTCAAGCCAGTGGCCCACCTAGTCCAGCCTCCTGTTGTCGCAGTGGCCAACCAGGTACCCCAAAGGGAAACCCACAATCAGGATTCGAACTCAAGACCCACTCTCCCTTCCTGCGGTTTCCAGCAACTGGTACCCAGAAGCATTGCAGCCTTCAGCTGTGGAGTCACAGCCATCCTGGCTAGTAGCCATAAATAGCCCTCTCCTCCTCCAGGAATTTCTCCAGTCCTCTTTTAAAGCCATCCAATTTGGCAGCCGTCCCTGCCTGCTGTGGCAGGGAGTTCCACAGTTTAACCATGCGCTGAATGAAGTAGTTCGTTTATATGTCCTGAATCTGTCCAGACCTTCAGGTGTCCCGATTTGCCGTGTTATGAGAAAGGGAGAGAGACCTTTCTCTATTCACACTCTCACGCTATTCACCTGCGTTCTCCCTAAACGAAAAAAGTCCCAAATGCTCTGATCTTTCTTTTTGCAGGTGCAATAGTTTAGCCATGTATTGCATGAAGTCCCCCCCCCCTTTTAAAGCAAGGCAGTGGGGTGTTATTTGGTGGGCTGGGGGTTGCATTTGGTTAAAGACATTGGACTCTACTTCACCGTAAGTTTTTGAGCAGAGGTTGGAGGGCCAGGGATTCCTCGGCTGTGATTCCTGCGTTGCAGCGGGTTGGTCTAGATGAACACTGGGTGCCCCTTCCAACTCTACAATTCCACGGTTCTGCAATTTCGGGTCTGGGGTGTTTTGCAAATGCACCAGCTTTCTTTTCTATCCACCCACCGCTTTTGCAAACAGCCGGCTTCTTCCTTCCAAAGCGTTGTTAATTAGATCCGTCAAACAGTTAGCAAAACGTTACGCTAATTCCTTCTATTGTCTGAGGCTCTGCCCACTAACGCAATGCAATTCAAATTGACGGAATAAGTATACATCAGTCCTGGGAGCATATGATTTGCAGGGCAATGTTTGAGCCGGCACCAAACTCTCTCTCTGTCTTTCTTAGTCAAAGGAATATCTGGGCAAACGGTAGGATTATCTTCACAGAACTGTAAACTTAGAAGGGATCCCAAAGGTCATCCAGCCCAACCCTCTGAAATGCAGGAATCTGCGGAATGTTCCCAGGAGGTCGGGTTACAAATTATGAGGCTGTAACTTTAAAGCATAGGTTTCCCGCCTCAAAGAATTCTGGGTAATGTAGTTTGCTAAGGGTTGCTGGGCACTGTAACTCTGTGAGGGGTAAAACTACATTGCCCAGAATTCTTTGAGGCGTGTGGCAATGTGCTTTGAGTCTATAGCGATCCCTGTGATTGAATTAAATAAAGGGCTCTTGTGCACAGACCCTGATTGCTGGCTTCAAATTGAAGGATCTGTTAAGCCACTTGTGAAAACAGGATCCTAGGCTGGAAGGGCCATGGGCCTGATCCTGCAGGGAATGTCACAGAGAGACAACAGAATCGAACAACAAATTTGTCCAAGGAAGGCTGGGAAATCCAGAGCGGACAGAAGTCGTTATATTCACACTGCTCAGAGTTAAACATTTCCGAGCACAATTCAAAGTGTTGGGGCTGACCTTGAAAGCCCTAAACGGCCTCAAAGGCCCAGTAGACCTGAATGAGCAACTCCACCCCCATCGTCCAGCCCAGACACTGAGGTCCAGCTCCGAGGGCCTTCTGGCGGTTCCCTCCCTGCGAGAAGTGAGGTTACAGGGAACCAGGCAGAGGGCCTTCTCGGTGGTGGCGCCCACCCTGTGGAACGCCCTCCCAGCAGATGTCAAGGAAATAAACAACTATCTGACTTTTAGATGACATCTGAAGGCAGCCCTGTTTAGGGATGCTTTTAATGTTTAATAGATATTAAACATTATTCAACATTATTAAACATTTTATTTTAATATTTTTTTGGAAGCTGCCCAGAGTGGCTAGGAAAACCCAGCCACATGGGCCAGGTATAAATAATAAATTATTATTATTATTATTATTATTATTATTATTAAACTGTGGAACTCGCTGCCTCAAGAGACAGTCGCCCTCTTAGAAACACAGAACCATCGAATTGCAGAGTTGGGACCCCCAACGGCCATCTAGTCTAACCCCGTGCAATGATGGGATCCTGTCCCCTGGGCGGGATCGAACCACCAACCTTCTGCTTAACAGCCAGACGCACAGACCCGTTGAGCCAACTTGGGTGGCTCTCTAAAAGAGGATGAGCCAAGCTGCGGCCACCAGCCATGATGGCTGTGTTTTAAGCTCTGAATGCTGGGGAGAAGACTGATGTTGCTCTCATGTTCTGGTTGCGTGTCTCTGTTTGGCTGCTGCAAGAACAGGATTCTGGGCTAACCAGGCCTCCCCCCTTGGCCTGATCCAGCAGCCTCGTCTTCTGCGCTTATGACACATGATTCTGGCCTGCCTGCTGCGTGCTGCTACCTGCCTGCCTCAGTTCCCTCCCTCCGTCTGCGAAATGGGAACATGAGCAACCGTCGCCCCAGAAAATTTCGTCTCCAAGGGTGTGTGGGTTTGGGATGATGATGATATAGCAACTTAAATGGGCTCTTGTAACCTGCAGCGGCCGGGTGCTTCAAAGTTGGGGAGTCGCTCTCAGGAATAACCCATGAGTGATGCCAGGAAGTCTAACTCCTGCATTAAGACCCAGACATTAATTTTCCTTATTAACGATCCTCCTCCTATTACCCGGGGGGCAAGCCGGCCGTCTGTTCAGGTGAGCAAAAAGTCGGGAATGGGGATTTCCTGGGTGTTGAGATTCCTGTATTGCAGGCGGGTTGGGATGGATGACCTCTGAGGGTCCCTTTCGACTTTACAATTCTATAAGAGAGAGAGAGAGATAAGGAGGAAAGAAGGTCAAAGAAACCATCTCCGAGGAGGAAGCTGCTATAAGTGGGTCAGCCAGTAAGGAGGAGAGAGATGAATGTGCAGAACTCAGCGTGGGTGGAGAAGGAGAAAAAGATCAAGAGAAGAAGAGGAAGAAGAAAAAGTAGGTGATAGACAGAACCATGTAAGGGAGGGGCGTAAGCGAGTCAGACAGGTAAGGGGGCAAAGGTTTCCCCATTAAGAAAGGGGCAATCTTACCTGCTGCCCCACAATCCCTCGCTCCTTGGGCACTCACCTGGATGAAGGAACCTGTGGCGATTTCCTCTCCTCTCCGGATCTTTCTTACTTTCTTCCGTCCGTCCGTTCTTTCTTTTTTTCTGCCTTCTCCTCCTCCTGGCAGTCCCAAATCTGCTGGGTGTCGGAAGCCCCTCCCTGGGGAGGAGGGAGCTCACCTGGGCGGGACAGGTGTGAAGCAGGAGGCAGACAGAAACAGGTGGAGCCTCCGCCCTGGAGTGGGCAGGCCCTGGGTGAGCTCACAGGCTCAGCAAAAAGGCCTGAGAGTGCGCCTTTCTCCCGACGGAAGCGCAGAGTGTGTGAGGACCGGGACATTCGCAGGGAAACCAAAACGCTCGTTTACAAAGCTATTGTACAGTGGAACGAAGATCGTGGCCACTGGTCCCATCACCTCCTGGCAAATAGAAGGGGAAGAAATGGAGGCAGTGAGAGATTTCACTTTCTTGGGCTCCATGATCACTGCAGATGGTGACAGCAGCCACGAAATTAAAAGATGCCTGCTTCTTGGGAGAAAAGCAATGACAAACCTAGACAGCATCTTAAAAAGCAGAGACATCACCTTGCCAACAAAGGTCCGTATAGTTAAAGCTCTGGTTGTCCCGGTAGTGATGTATGAAAGTGAGAGCTGGACCATAAAGAAGGATGATGGCCGAAGAATGGATGCTTTTGAATTCTGGTGCTGGAGGAGACTCTTGAGAGTCCCATGGACTGCAAGAAGATCAAACCTCTCCATTCTGAAGGAAATCAGCCCTGAGTGCTCACTGGAAGGACAGATCCTGAAGCTGAGGCTCCAAGACTTTGGCCACCTCATGAGAAGAGAAGACTCCCTGGAAAAGACCCTGATGTTGGGAAAGATGGAGGGCGCAAGGAGAAGGGGACGACAGAGGACAAGATGGTGGGACAGTGTTCTCGAAGCTACCAGCATGAGTTTGACCAAACTGCGGGAGGCAGTGGAAGACAGGAGTTCCTGGCGTGCTCCAGTCCAGGGGGTCACGAAGAGGCAGACACGACTAAATGACTAAACAACAACAACAACCTTGGGTTACATACGCTTCAGGTTACAGACTCCGCTAACCCAGAAATAGTACCTCGGGTTAAGAACTTTGCTTCAGGATGAGAACAGAAATCACGCGGCAGTAGCAGGAGGCCCCATTAGCTAAAGTGGTACCTCAGGTTAAGAACAGTTTCAGGTTAATAATAATAATAATAATAATAATAATAATTTATTTATTTATTATTTATACCCCAGCCACTCTGGGCAGCTTCCCACAAAACACTAAAATACAATAACCTATTAAACATTAAAAGCTTCCCTAAACAGGGCTGCCTTCAAATGTCTTCTAAAAGTTTGGTAGTAGTTGTTCTCTTTGACATCTGGTGGGAGGGCGTTCCACAGGGCGGGCGCCACCACCAAGAAGGGCCTTCGCCTGGTTCCCTGTAACTTGGCTTCTCACAGTGAGGGAACCGCCAGAAGGCCCTCGGAGCTGGACCTCAGTGTCCGGCAGAACGATGGAGGTGGAGACGCTCCTTCAGTTAAAGGCCAGGGTTTTGTTTACACCAGGTAAAGTCTAGCATTCAGCTTCCAGAGAAATAAATATATAGGAGAGCATGAGACTCTTAATCTCTGGGTCTTGGGTTCGAGATGCACGTAGGGAAAAATATTCCTGCATTCCCCGGGGTTGGTCTGGATGGCCCTCGTGGACCCTTCCATCTACAATTCCATGATTCTTTTTTTTAAAAAAAAGCACCAAGGGGCTATTCCTTATGGTTGAACAGATACGCTAAGAAAGCAGGTGAGATCTCCCAAGTCACAGAAGGGCGAATAAATGAGATTTGAATTGGGGAGCGAGAAAGAGAATATTCAGCCTCTGCATAACCTCTAGAAGGATGGGATGATGGGCGGTGGAATAGCAGAATATATTATGCAAAACACAATGCGGAGCAAAAATCTGCAGAGCTCAGAGCTTTCCCTTCCAAGGGATTGTCATTACCTTGACAAAGGATTTCTATTATTTACATTTTTTTAAAAGGTTCTTAAACAGGAGGCCCAGCTGCCCACACTGGGATATGTCTATTTCCACCAGAGCTTTATGTTAGTTACCTCTGAAAACAGCTGAGAAGCTGTAAAAGGTGAGTAATGAGGCAGATGACTGAGATCCTTGCAAAAAACAATCTTTTTGGGACTTCCATCAGCACCTCTGATAATCCACCGTTCCAGTCACTTCTTGTGCATTTCTTAAATTCATAATTGCCTTTAATTATCTTAACTAACCACCCTCCCCTTTATCGATTTTTGCAATAGTTCCAATAATTCACTTCACAAAACTTCTTGCAAACCTACAAATGTAGTCTGATCATCACAATAATCTGTAAATTTAAACCAGTCTTCTGTGAATCTCTGGTCCCTCAGATTTCGGATCCTTCCTGTTAGCTTGTCTAGTTCTGCATAGTCCATTAATTTCTTTTTTCTTTTTTAAAGATATTTATTAAAATTTTCAAAATTAATACCAGAAAAAACCAAAAAGAAAAAAGAAAAAATAACAAAAAATACAAAGATAAAAAAAATTAAAAACACATAAGATTTACAATACTTATTTTTCATTAACCTATTTCCCTGACTTCCTCTGACTTTTGTATTCCCTGACTTTTGTATTCCAGTTCAGATTATTAGTTCAGCAAATCCTTATCGATAAGTTTTAACCTATTTCTGCCATTAATTTCATCCAAAAAGATTGTATAAGTTGTGAAGTTTTGTGGTATGTACTATAATTTATATTTTAAAATTAATAAAAATTAATATTAAAGAGAAAGATCCTTGCAAAAAACAGGGTTTTTAGGGGGCAGACAGCGGTGGCATTGATGGGAGGGTGAGAAACCCAGGGGGTTCAGATTTAAAAGGGTCTCCAGGCCCACAGCTGGGTGGAGATTTGCAAAAGGCCATGTCCAAGAGCCTGCAGCAACCACCCCCAACCTCGTGCCCCCACAGAGGTTTTGGACTAGAAGTCCCATCAGCTAATGGGAGGCGAAACCTCGAGAGGGGGAATAATAATAATAATAATAATTTATTATTTATACCCCGCCCATCTGGCTGAGTTTCCCCAGCCACTCTGGGCGGCTCCCAATCAGTGTTAAAAACAGTACAGCGTTACATATTAAAAACTTCCCTGAACAGGGCTGCCTTCAGATGTCTTCTGAATGTCAGGTAATTATTTATCTCTTTGACATCTGATGGGAGGGCATTCCACAGGGCGGGCGCCACCACCGAGAAGGCCCTCTGCCTGGTTCCCTGTAACATGGCTTCTTGCAGGGAGGGAACCGCCAGAAGGCCCTCAGCGCTAGACCTCAGTGTCCGGGCTGAACGATGGGGGTGGAGACGCTCCTTCAGGTATACAGGACTGAGGCCGTTTAGGGCTTTCAAGGTCAGCACCAACACTTTGAATTGTGCTCGGAAACGTACTGGGAGCCAATGCAGATCTCTCAGAACCGGTGTTATGTGGTCCCGGCGGCCACTCCCAGTCACCAGTCTAGCTGCCGCATTCTGGATTAATTGCAGTTTCCAGGTCACCTTCAAAGGTAGCCCCACGTAGAGCGCGTTGCAGTAGTCCAAGCGGGAGATAACTAAAGCATGCACCACTCTGGCGAGACAGTTCGCGGGCAGGTAGGGTCTCAGCCTGCGTACCAGGTGGAGCTGGTAGACAGCTGCCCTGGACACAGAGTTAACCTGCGCCTCCATGGACAGCTGTGAGTCCAAAATGACTCTCAGGCTGCGCACCTGGTCCTTCAGGGAAGGAAGTCAAACTATGAAAGATTAAAATGATTGTGAAATTAATGAAATATAAGCCTGGAAAGTATAGATAAAAACTTAATAAAATAAAATCCCCACTTGGCCACGAAGCTCGTTAGTGAGCCTTGGAACTCCTTGCCACTTGATATCAGAAAGGCGTCTTCAACGCTTGCTAAATGTTCTTCTTTAAACAAACCTACCCAGTTGCTTAGCGATGCTGGTGTGAATTTTAATCTTAGTCTGTTGCTATTTCAGCTTTCCAGAAGTCTTAAATTATTTCCATTCATTTTTCTTATTGATCATCTTCTTATTTTATCTTATTTGGAAACCACTTTGGCCAGGGTTGTTTTTGCAATCCGGGAGTGTATAAATTTTGTTGTTGTTGTTGTTGTTTAGTTGTGTCCGACTCTTCGTGACCCCCTGGACCAGAGCACGCCAGGCACTCCTGTCCTCCACTGCCTCCCGCAGTTTGGTCAGACTCATGCTGGTAGCTTTGAGAACACTGTCCCACCATCCTGTCCTCTGTCGTCCCCTTCTCCTTGTGCCCTCCATCTTCCCCAACATCAGGGTCTTTTCCAGGGAGTCTTCTCTTCTCATGAGGAGGCCAAAGTCTTGGAGCCTCAGCTTCAGGACCTGTCCTTCCAGTGAGCACTCAGGGCTGATTTCCTTCAGAATGGAGAGGTTTGATCTTCTTGCAGTCCATGGGACTCTCAAGAGTCTCCTCCAGCACCAGAATTCAAAAGCATCCATTCTTCGGCGATTAGCCTTCTTTATGGTCCAGCTCTCACTTCCACACATCACTACTGGGAAAACCAGAGCTTTAACTATACGTATAAATTTTATGACACACTAATAATAAATCAGGTGAGCTTGGGCCATTCGCTGCCTCTCAGGCTAGCCTACCTCACAGGGTTGTTGTGGGGGGGGGGGAGATTAAATGAGGAGGGGGAGAACCGAACCCGCCACTTTGAGCTCCTTGGAGGGGAAAAAAGGTGGAATATCAGCCATAAATAAAATACACGCATGCATAATTTTATTTGTGTGCCTCCCTTCCATAGTTCGAACCATGAAAAGTTACGACATGAAATAAAACTTTATTAGAAAAGTTGTCGTAAACAATAAATAAAACATAAAAAGACACACAACCAAACGGAGCAATTTCCACATAAATCATAATAAGATATAAAGATTCTGTGTTTCAAAAGCATTTAAAAATAACCCATGGCATAAACACATCCCCAAGCGTTGCAGCGACAACCTCAAAGCTTCCCTGTTGCTTAATCAGTGTGATGAGCTATAAAAAGGCTTTGATTGCAGATTAAAAATAGAGCCCTTCTTAATTAAAACGAGTCACCTGCGTTCCCCCCCCCTTGAGTCCACAGGAGGCTTTTGAACACCCCACCACCGCCTCCTGATTAATTTTTGAAGCAAGAAGAGAAATCTTAATTGGAAGAATTATAAAATCATAAATCAATGTTCAGTCGGAACCTCCGTCCCTGGAACTTGAAGCCACGGGTTCGAGTCCTGCCCTCCAGAGCAGGGAAAAACAACAAGCTTGCTATTTCCTCCATGCCACCTTCAAATATCCAAAAGGCTGTCAGTTAACACAGGGAAGATGGGTGCAAGCTTGTTTTCGGCTGCTCCAGACACCTGGTGGAGATTTTTAAAGAGGGGCCAGGCAGCCATCTGCCAGAAATTCATATCTACAGTGCTATGACCCTGAAGGGGGCAAGACTTTTAGACTGGGGAACAAAAATTTTGTTGCATTGACACGTGCAGTTGTTCCAACCTAATTTCGACATGCTGATTTTGTATCTGAAGTTGGTTTTGTTCTGTAAACTCTAGTTTTTTTGCAATTCATGTTTTTTCACTTTTCACCACAATCTTTGTTTTTCACAATGCAAGAATTCAATATGTTATTAAACATGTAGCCAAAGTAGTACAATGTGAGAGTAAATGTAAGTGACTTATATAGCACTGAACATGACATGGATAGCATTGAAAATGACATGTATATCTCTGTACAGTTGGAAGTATGCAAAAAGAAAAATGTATTCCCTTGGGATACACAGTATACGGGGGAACAATTTTTTTTCTTCATTTTCTTTTGCATGAGATTTTTCAACTGTTCTTATATGTTCTGATTTCAAATCTGAAATTGATTTTTGTGTACATGCTATAGTTATCTTTCAATTTCCGACTTTTGCCGATATGTCATATTTACACTGGGGATAAGTGGACACTGACACGTTGATCTACCCTGAACACATGGTAATTATTGTTTTGCAATGATTCTTCAATATCAACTTCGTTGGACTGGTCATGTTGTGCGGATGCCTGATGATCGCCTTCCAAAGCAACTACCGTATTTTTCGCTCTATAACACGCACCTGACCATAACACGCACATCGTTTTTAGAGGAGGAAAACAAGGGAAAAAACATTCTGAATGAAACAGTGGATGTATCATTTTTGTGCTTCATGCTGTGGCCACAGACATGTGATCTGATGGTGAATTTGGGGTGACCCAATGCAAAAATCCTGAGAATTCCTGTGGATCCATGCTTTGTAACCACGTTTTTGCACCATTGCAGCCCCAGGCAACAGTGGGTGCGTGATTTTTGGGGGGCAGCCTGTAGCCATGGACATGCTATGTGATCTGATGGTGAATTTGGGGTGACCCAATGCAAAGATCCTGAGAATCCCTGTGGATCCATGCTTTGTAACCACATTTTTGCACCATTGCAGCCCCAGGCAACAGTGGGTGCGTGATTTTTTTGGTGCAGGCTGTAGCCATGGACATGCTATGTGATCTGATGGTGAATTTGGGTGACCCAATGCAAATATCCTGAGGATCCTTGTGGATCCATGCTTTTTAACCACGTTTTTGCACCATTGCAGCCCCAGGCAACAGTGGGTGCGTGATTTTGGGGGGCAGGCTGTAGCCATGGACATGCTATGTGATCTGATGGTGAATTTGGGGTGACCCAATGCAAAGATCCTGAGGATCCATGTGGATCCATGCTTTTTAACCACATTTTTGCACCATTGCAGCCCCAGGCAACAGTGGGTGTGTGATTTTGGGGGGCAGGCTGTAGCCATGGACATGCTATGTGATCTGATGGTGAATTTGGGGTGACCCAATGCAAAGATCCTGAGGATCCATGTGGATCTATGCTTTGTAACCACATTTTAAGTGGGGAGGGAAGGAAAAACAAAGAAGGGAAAAGGAGCATGAGAGGGGTGTGCAGAGAAGCAGCTGGCTAAGAATGCAGGAGAGGGGTTTAACGGGAGGGAGGAAAGAAAGGCAAAAGTTTCCCCCCACCCAAGCACCCAAACCAGCCAGCGCGCTCTCTCTCTCTCTCTCTCTCTCTCCCACCTGCATGTTTTCAGCAGCACCGGAGCACAGAGAGGAATTAGAAGGAACGACGCTCTGCTTTCCCCTCTGCTTGCCTGGAGGGGAGGGGCTTTCCCTGCTCTTTGTTCCGTTTGAGCAAACACAGCAACGAAACAGAGGCGGGTGGGCAGTAAGACCCTGAGGCAGAATGCAGGAAAGCAGCCGCTTCCTCTTTTCAGATTTCCCTTCTCTGTGACTCGCGATTTGATTTTTGCCTGATTTTTTTGCTCCAGGGACCACACATTCGCTCAATAACACGCACAGACATTTCCCCTTCCTTTTTAGGAGAAAAAATCTGCGTGTTATAGAGGGGAAAATACGGTACTCTATTCCAAACTTTAAAATGGAAAGCGTAATGCTGGTGGTCAACAAAAGAGGTTTAAAGCCTGTCTCAAGGCAAATCTAAAAAAATGTAGTATAAACACCGACAATTGGGAAACACTGGCCTGTGAGCGCTGCAGTTGGAGAACAGCCTTTACCAACGATGTCATGGACTTTGAAGACACTCGAACTCAGGACGCAAGGGAGAAATGTGCTAAGAGGAAGGCTGTTAGTATTCCTGCTCCGTGATTGCAGTCATGGGATTGTTGTTTCTCACATATGTTTTGACTCTACAGAGTGGGAAGTGATGGAGACAGGATGTTTGTGTTCCTGTGTTCCGTGAAGTGGGACTATTGTCCTTTGTTCTTTTCCTCTTTGCTGTCTGATGCTAGAGAGAGAGGGAGCCATGTTGCAGTGCTCCGTGTGTGTTTATATGTAAATAAAGTAAAGGTAAAGGTAAAGGGGCCCCTGACCATTAGGTCCAGTCGTGGCCGACTCTGGGGTTGCGGCGCTCATCTTGCTTTACTGGCCGAGGGAGCCGGCGTACAGCTTCCGGGTCATGTGGCCAGCAGGACTAAGCCACTTCGGGCGAACCAGAGCAGCGCACGGAAACGCCCTTTACCTTCCCGCCAGAGTGGTATCTATTGATCTACTTGCACTTTGACGTGCTTTCGAACTGCTAGGTTGGCAGGAGCAGGGACCGAGCAACGGGAGCTCACCCCATCATTGTGGGGATCCGAACCACCGACCTTCTGATCAGCAAGTCCTAGGCTCTGTGGTTTAACCCACAGCGCCACCCGCGTCCCATAAAAAAAGTAGCTTAGCCGAAATGCTGAGTTGCTGAGGTCTGTCACGCGAACTGCGAAGACTCTGCGGATCCCTAAATGTGCCGGTGTCTGTTGGCATCGGTCGCTGTGATGTTCTGGCTGAAGAAAGCTTTTGAAGTCCTACTCAAGTGTAGGATGAGCTCCTGACAAATCCACACCGTGATCAACTCCCGCATGGGAACCAATGTCCCCACTGTGGAAGGACGTGTGGGTCCAGAATTGGCCTCCACAGTCACTTACGGACTCACTGTTAAAACTGTGTTCGTGGAAGACAATCTTACTCGGCTACGAGGGATCGCCAAAGAAGAAGAGGAGGAGGAAGAAGAAGAAGAAGAAGAAGAAGAAGAAGAAGAAGAAGGAGAAGGGGGTTTGGCTAGATGTGCCAGGAACCCAGAAAACCACACCGGTTTGCGTCTAAGAAAGTGCAGGAAAAAACCCCCAGAGGTTTTCAAATTGGTAAATTGAGCATTTAATTGGCGGAGGCAACACTAATTAACTGGGACCTGTTATGTAATGCATTGACGGCAAAGCATCTCAGCAGCACCCCTCTTTCCACCTGCCATGCGCTAGCAAGGCTCACAGCGTCTCTTTCTCTCCACCAGCCGCCGGGTGCCAGTCCATAAGCGCTTGGCTGTTTCCCAGAGCCCACGCACCAAACGCCGGCTGGGGTTGCGCAGCGGTGCTTCAGATGAGCTCTGAACGGTTTGCAAAACACGGGCGGCGAAGGAGCCCGAGAGCATGAGCCCCGGAAAAAGCCGAGCTCGGGCGAGCAGCCCTTTGCACATGCTAAGACACACCCTTTGCACATTCCGGAACTCGTATTTGCTGGGCAGTGGTTGGCAGGCTGGCATCCTCAGGGCGTTCTTGTTTTTGTCATTACAAAAGACTGGCCAGGCTCCGCAGGGTATCCAATCAAGTAAGCATTAACAGGTAACCTGCCAGACAGGAGATAAACAACGCGCTCAGATTTCTGCTGTAGACCGCCTCTTCTGTGATGTAGGTATGATGTGTCTGGGGGTGGTCTTGGACTCCAGGGTGGGGAATTTAAAATGTCTATATAAGGGCGGACACATCTGGGTTCTGGGTCCTCCTCCGTCCTCCTGCGTGAGAGAGGGGCACCTTGTTGCAACAGTTCAATAACTTACTAGCTGCTTTGCTTCTCAATATTCTCTGGCTGGCCTCTGTTATTTTCTCCGACCGATGGAGAACCTACAAAGGACTCTATAAGGGCTCTTGTGTCCCCCATAAGGGAATAAGGGCAGATGTTCATTTATTACAGTGTCATCTGCAAATTTGACAAGCATCCCCTCAACTCCTTCGTCCAAGTCATTTATAAAGACGTTGAATGACAACAGGCCCTTCACCTTATATTTGTGCACCTGGTTCTTCCAGAATAGGAGAAGAGGTTGCTGGATCAGGCCCGTCTAGGCCAGCATCCTGTTCTCACGGGGGGGGGGGGAGGACAACCAGATGCCCGTGGGAAACGGGTGAGCAGGATCCGACCTCAAAAGCCCTCTCAGAGCATTGGCATATTCGCTAGTAGCCACCAATCGACTTCTCTTCCTCCATGAATTTGTCCCATCCTCTTTTAAAGCCGTCCTCCTGTGGCAGGGAGTTCCACAGGTTAACGCACGAATAAGTATTTAAAAAACCAGGCAGATTCGTCAAGGCAGGGTTCGGTTTTATGACACAACATTTGTAACAAAGGCAATGAAATAAATTCCCCCCGCCCAACCCGATATGCTTCAATCTGGAACTCGTTAAATCGGGCGATAATTTAATGGATTGGGCATTTTAAACACAAACAGAGTTTGCTTTTTTTTTTTTAAGACCTCCACTTTCTGATTTCCTTACCCGTGGAGCTTTTTAATCAGCCTAGTAGTGCCTTTGTGGCTGATTGACCTGGAATATAAATAAATCTACATTTCATAACATGGGATAATTTTGCACCTCGGGAGTTATACCAGTGGAGAGGGGGGAATTATCGGTGCTTTCTAGTGTTCCTGTTTGCATCTCAATATGTGCTTTTTCCCCTATATATAACTGAATAAAAATGGTTTTTTGGAATTACATGCGGATCTGTGCATTTTTTTAAAAAGTGCAGTTATTTTGCACATGTGCTTATGGGACGCAGTCACAGCCAAGACCTTTGTGTCCTGAACATTGCTTGCACGATGTTGGGTGTCGCCAGCATCGCTTCTTCCAGCTCGTGCCTCACGTATTTTGACTCTTATACAGCGCCCCCCCCTTCATGTGCAAAGGAGGAGATTATGGAGGGGCCTGCAAGCATTTTGCTCCCCTTTCCTAACCCGGCCCCTCCTCTTCTCTCGTGTTCGCGCGGAGCCAAAACCTGCCAAAGAGGAAAGGAAAATATTCATCATCGGGGAAACCGGTTTGCACAGACTCCCTCCCACCCCCCTTCTCTTTTCGTTTCTTTGCAGAGTGATTCATTCAGAAACTATGCCGGGTGCGTGTGGTGCTGTGACGCTTCTGGTGTCGCGAAACAGGTGTGGAAAACACACACACACACACACACACACACACACACACACACACACGGCTGCATCCAGAGAGACTGGCTGGGAGATTCAAGGCAGAGAAAAGGAAGGATGTCTTCACACGGCACACGGTTAGACTGCGGAACTCCCTGCCACAGCAGGCATCATTGGCCAACAGCCTGGATGGCTTTAAAAAGGGGACAGAAAGATGTTAAACTGTTTTTGTATGCCACAAATGCGGCTCGAATTTTACTAGCTAAGAATTGGAAAACACAAGCAGTACCAACAATGGAAGAATAGCAGATGAAGATGATGGACTGGCCAACCTGACTGGAAGTGTCCCTGACTATTTACTTAAATATGTTAAACTAAACTAATTGGACTGCCTGCAAGTATCAGATAGGCTTAGGATTTAATTGCATAATGTGATGAATTAACATGTTTAAAGTTGAAATGTGAAGAAAAAAAGATGTTAAGTGAGTAAGTTAATTGTTTTAAGAATTTAAGGTAAAGGTAAAGGGACCCCTGACCATTAGATCCAGGCGTGGCCAACTCTGGGGTTGCAGTGCTCATCTCGCTTTATTGGCAAAGGGAGCCGGCGTACAGCTTCCGGGTCATGTGGTCGGCATGACTAAGCCGCTTCTGGCGAACCAGAGCAGTGCACGGAAACGCCGTTTACCTTCCCGCCGGAGTGGTATCTATTTATCTACTTGCACTGGTGTGCTTTCGAAATGCTAGGTTGGCAGGAGCAGGGGCTGAGCAACGGGAGCTCACTCCATCGCGGGGATTCGAACCGCTGACTTTCTGATTGGCAAGTCCTAGGCTCTGTGGTTTAACCCAGAGAAACCGTTAAAATGATTTACACTGAAATCCAACCCGAGGGATACGAGGAAGTCACTTAACAATGTTATGAAGCTTAGTTTAAATACAGTTGAGATGTATGTTTGTTTGTTTAATTTTTTTCTGGAAAATTAATTTTAAAAATTGGAAAAAATAAAAATAAAAAGGGGACAGGGCAAATTCACTGCGTTCTGCAGGCGGAGGCAGTGATGCTTCTGTATGCCAGCCTCTGGAAACCGCAGGAGGGGAGAGTGCTGCTCTTGAACTCAGGACCCGGTTGCGGAGTTCCCCTAATGGGCATCTGGTCAGCTGCTGTGAGGACAGAATGTTGGACTAGATGGGCCTGATCCAGCGGGCTGTTCTTCTATTCTTCTGTTCTGATGCGGAAATTTAAACCTAACTACATCTTGGGACATAGGTGACGCTGTGGGTTAAACCACAGAGCCTAGGACTTGCCGAACAGAAGGTTGGCGGTTCAAATCCCCGCAACTGGGTGAGCTCCCGTTGCTCGGTCCCTGCTCCTGCCCACCTAGCAGTTCGAAAGCACGTCAAAGTGCAAGTAGATAAATAGGTACTGCTCCGGCGGGAAGGTAAACGGCGTTTCCGTGTGCTGCTCTGCCAGAAGCGGCTTCGACCGGGAAGCTGTACGCCTGCTCCCTCGGCCAGTAAAGCGAGATGAGCGCTGCAACCCCAGAGTCGGTCACGACTGGACCTAACGGTCAGGGGTCCCTTTACCTTTACCTTTACAGTATATCTTGCCAGCCTGTGGAGGTCTGGCACGCAAGGCGTGTGAGCCCCAGGCCTCTCCCGCTCTCGTTCCCCAGGAAGCTGGTCTTCAAAGATAGACTGCCATTGAGAATGGAGGTTCATGTGGATTCTGTAGAGCTATCGTGACCCATAACCGCCGGCAGACCTCTCTCCTCCGCCATGACAATACCATTTCGGCACCCTCCCTGCCCGCTGTCTGTCTCGCCAGAGTGGCGCACGCTCTAGTTATCTCCCGCTTGGACTACTGCAATGCGCTCTACGTGGGGCTACCTTTGAAGGTGACCCAGAAACTGCAATTAATCCAGAATGCGGCAGCCAGACTGGGGACTGGGAGCGGCCGCTGAGACCACATAACACCAGTCCTGAGAGATCTGCATTGACTCCCAGGACGTTGTGAGGGTCAAAAGTGGATCATGTTCTTTGGAGGAAAGGCAGGACAGAAATGCAGTAGTGAATAAAGTGGTACCTTGGTTCTCAAACGCCTTGGTTCCTGAACACCAAAAACCCAGAAGTTAAGTGTTCCGATTTTCAAACGTTTTTCGGAAGCCAAACACCCAATGCGGCTGTTGGCTATTATTTCTGGGGCACCTGAGCCTATCAGAAGCTGCATCTTGGGTTTTGTATAATAATAATAATAATAATAATAATAATAATAATAATAATAATAATAATAATAGTTTATTTATTTATACGCCCCCATCTAGCTGAGTTTCCCCAGCCACTCTGCGAGGCTTCCAACAAAATATTAAAATACAGTAATGCATCAAACATTAAAAGCTTCCCTAAACAGGGCTGCCTTCAGATGTCTTCTAAAAGTCAGGTGGTCGTTTATTTCCTTGACATCTGGTGGGAGGGAGTTCCACAGGGCAGTTTTGTAACGGACTTCGGGAACAGATTAAAGTTCGAGAACCAAGGCACCACTGTACTGTCCATTATCCCATTAATTGAGGTTCTCTTATCAGCAATGCCCCTCCCCCTTTGCCCCCTCCATCCTCCTCCATGGGGCGCCCCACTTACTCAAGAGCGCAAGAGACGATGCCCAGGAAAAGGCAGGAAGCAGAGATGGAGCAGATTAACCAGGTGATTTTTTCCAGACCTCCGCCCTCTGTGGGGAGAAAGAGAGGGGGAGAAATGGGCAGGAGAGGAAGGTGTGCTTGGAAGAGGCCAGGAAGGTTTTGGGGTGGAGAGATGAGAGGATGGGGGCCGGGGAGAGACCCAGTGTCTGGAAGGGCAATGGGGTGGGGGATAAGCTACCGTGTTTTTCGCTCCGTAAGACACACTTTTTTCTTCCTAAAAAGTGGCCATCAACATCATCATCATCATCATCATCATCATCATCATCATCATCATAATTTATTTATACCTCGCCATCTGGCTGGGTTCCCCCAGCCACTCTGCGTGGCCCCCATCTTCATCATCATGTGATAAAACATCAAACACTAAAAGCTCCCCTGAACAGGGCTGCCTTCAGATGTCTTCTGAAAGTCAGCTAGTTGTTTATTTCCTTGACATCTGCTGGGAGGGCGTTCCACAGGGAGGGTGCCACCATTGAGAAGGCCCTGTGCCCGGTCATAAGGAAAAGCGGGACATACTGGGATCAAACCAGAAACCGGGATGGCGTCTGTCAATCCCTGGAAAATTGGGATGCGTGGAAGGTCTGCCAAAGGCCTTGGCAAGTAGGGTGGACCCTGGAAGATAAAAGGGGAGGGAGGGAGGGAGGGAGGGGGCAAAGACTGGCTGGGAGGGGGCAATTGCACACCTGGAGGGTTTGCATAAGAGACAGGGGGCTTTTTAATGTTTGAAGTTTTATTCTGTTTTTAGTGTTCTGTTGGGGACTGCCCAGAGTGGCTGGGAAACACAGCCAGATGGGCGGGGTATTATTATTTATTATTTATTATTTATTATTTATTATTTATTATTTATTATTTATTATTTATTATTTATTATTTATTATTTATTATTTATTTATTATTTATTATTTATTATTTCTATTATTGCAGCAAAGGAGAGAGAAGCTCCTCACCTGGGTAACAGGTCTTCATATCCCAGCAGCGCAGCTCAACTCTCCGGCAAGTGGTACAGTTCCACACCAAGGCTGATCCCTCTGGAAATGAGATGGGGGGTCAGGTGAGGGTGTGGGGCAGAGGCCTCAGAACCCCCCACCTCCTCTGACGGAGGGGAAGGACCATAGTTGTCAACCGTCCCTTATTTGGCGGGACAGTCCCTTATCCCAGCGCCGTGTCCCACTGCCGTCCTATTGATGATGTCCCTTAAATTTCCCGGGTTTCAAAGGAAGCAGCTCCTCTCCCTCCCTCCCTGCCGGCCAGGGAGGAGGGAGGTTCCAACTGGGTTGCTTGGCTGCGTTGCTCACCCAATAAGGAGTCTAAGAACGACTGGGGGGTGGAGCTTGCATGCCTTGTGCCAATCAAATCGGCCGTGTTGCCTGGGGACTCGCCTTTGCTCAGCGCTTCCCAGCAGAGAGGGGACGGTGGTTTTCCTTGCTGCATCCCCTTTGCCGGGTTGCTGCGCTGTGGGAACCACCGCTTGAGGCTTCGTTTGGCTGCTGGCTGGGCTTTCTGCCTTTGGCTCAGAAGCTGAACATACCTGTGCCCAGAAAATCCCTTATTTTGGCTGCTGATCCCCTATTTTCGAGGCTGCTGGTCCCTTATTTTCAAATCTGTAAGTTGACAGCTATGGGAAGGACCCCCTCAGAAGCTGAGGTCCATGAAACTCCATGCTGTCTACACACTGGCCGGCAGCAGCAGCGGCAGCAGCCATCCCCTGCTTTTCATTAAATAAGTTGGAGTTCTTGTTATTAAATATACCAAGAAAAAAGCACACCAAGAACTCAGGCCAATGTAAGTTTCAGCAGTGGGAGTGGTCCCTACTCGCAAATCAATAGTCAACTGTAACAAAAACTAATCCATTCAAAAGTATGTATTCCGACAAGGATTACAAAGTCAAACAGAGATTACAAACTCAAACTCATACGCATATGTATAACACAATAATTCGTTACAGTATTAAAAATAACAGTTTATGAGTAATAATAATAATAATAATAATAATAATAATAATAATAATAATAATTTATTTACACCCCGCCCATCTGGCTGAGTTTCCCCAGCCACTCTGGGTGGCTGGAGTAGAGATGTTGTTGTTGTTGTTGTTGAGTCGTTGAGTCGTGTCCGCCTCTTCGTGGCCCCCTGGACCAGAGCACCCCAGGCCCTCCTGTCTTCCACTGCCTCCCGCAGTTTGGTCAGACTCATGCTGGTAGCTTCGAGAACACTGTCCCACCATCTCGTCCTCCATCGTCCCCTCCTCCTTGTGCCCTCCATCTTTCCCAACATCAGGGTCTTTTCCAGGGAGTCTTCTCTTCTCATGAGGTGGCCAAAGTATTGGAGCCTCAGCTTCAGGATCTGTCCTTCCAGTGAGCACTCAGGGCTGATTTCCTTCAGAATGGAGAGGTTTGATCTTCTTGCAGTCCATGGGACTCTCCAGAGTCTCCTCCAGCACCAGAATTCAAAAGCATCCTTACCTAATTTTTAAAGGGTTGTGTAAATTTGAAGACTTTCAGATAAATATACAGTGGTCCCTTGGGTTACATATGCTTCAGGTTACAGACTCCGCTAACCCAGCAATAGTGCTTCAGGTTAAGAACTTTGCTTCAGGATGAGAACAGAAATTGTGCTCCAGCGGCGCTGAGGCAGCAGGAGGCACCATTAGCTAAAGTGGTGCTTCAGGTTAAGAACAGTTTCAGGTTAAGAACAAACCTCCGGAATGAATTAAGTTTGCGGAAATAAAACCCCTGCGTCCAGTCACGCTTCCCTTGCGTGGCTCTGCTTGGGAGCTGACCTGGCAGGAGAGCAGAGTAGCAGCGGTCCTGTGTCCGTGTGAGATGAGGGATAAATCAAGTCCGGAGTCAGTTCGGTTCTTATCTCTAGAAGCGTTTATTTACAAGCCATAAATCAGTCTCATTCCATCGGAACTTGGAGGCATTCTCAGCCGTGCTCCAAAAGCACACACGCAGCCTCTGAGCTGAGCTGCGTCTCAGTCAGAATCGAACGCAAGTCTGAAAGCAGACACACGCTGTGACTCACTTCTCTGCGACAAGCTCCTCCTCCCAGATACAGGACACCACGGAGTTTTAACCCTGCCAGTTCCAAACTCCACACCCCCTCTTGTCCTGCATCTGGGGACAGTAGCTAACAATGCTTTCCCCATACACAGACCCTCACAGAACTCGTGCTTCTGGAAGGTTTTGTGAAACCATCAGCGAGGTTCTTGGTTGAGGGACAGTATTTCAGAGCAACTAGCCCCTCATGAACGCTCTGACATACATTCCGGAAACGTATGTCCAAATGTTTGGTCCTCGCCTTGAATTGCCCCGTCTCGGCCAATTTGAGGCATGGTTGATTGTCTTCATGCACCACAACGGGCAGACAATTCTCTCCACAGATTTCCTCGACCAAACACACATAGAACTCCAGTTCTCTGCAAACCTCTGATAGCGCACTGAACTCAGCTTCAGTAGATGAAAGCGCTATGAGACTTTGCTTCCGGGACCTCCACCCAATCACTGAGTCCCCAAACTTCACCACTAGGCCTGACACTGATTTGCGGTCCTCAAGGTTAGCCCAATCCGAATCCACCCAGGCGGTCAGCTTGACATCGCCCTCAGCTGACATCTTGAGGCAAAAGTCTTTGGTATCTTGCAGGTAACGTAGCACCCGCTTAATACCATTCCAGGCCTGCACACTAGGACTTGAAGCCTCTCTACTGAGCAGATTGACAGCAAACGCTATGTCTGGTCTGCTCCACTGCGACAGATACAACAGACTACCCAGAGCTGACTGAAAGAGTTCAGTATTTTCGAACACCACGCGTTCTACTTGCTGACACTCCTTCACGTATCCAGCCTCCATGGGTGATCTGGCACCTGCACAATCAGACATCCTGAACTTCTCAAGCAACTGTTCAATCTTACCTTTCTGGCGAAGCAAAAAGCTTCCATCACTTGCTCTTGAGATCTCTACGCCTAGATAGGACTTGACATCTCCAAGTTGCTTCAGCTTGAACCGCTTTCCAAGCTCCTTAGCAAACTTCTCCACCTGTTCACCTGTCCGTGCCATGATTAAGATATCATCAACAAACACCTGAACCACTTGCTGTTGCAAGCCTGAATCTCTAATGTAAAGACAACTGTCTGCAAGAGATCTCTTAAAACCTAGCTCTTCTAAGGCTTCATGTAGGCACATATTCCAATTCCTGGCAGATTGGCGTAATCCATAGATGGATTTGTGCAACCGCCACACGACGCCTGGCTCACTGACTTCAAACCCTGGAGGAGGAAGCATGTACAACTCCTCCTGGAGATCTGAGTTCAGGTAGGCGACATCTACATCAAAATGGTTCACCTCCCAACCTCTCTGTGCTGCTATCGCCAAAAGCGTTCTCAAAGTCTCCGCCCTTGAGGTCGGCGAATATACCTCTGTGAAGTGGACACCCCTTCTCTGTGTGAATCCACGGGCCACTAATCTTGCTTTGTACTGTGGTTCTCCTGCTTCTGTGGGTTTAAGTCGGTAAACCCATCTGCAGCCTACAGCTTGCTTATTGACCGGCAGCTGTGTGAGTGAGAACACTCCAAGAGACTCCATTGAGTTCATCTCCTTCTGCATCGCCTCATGCCATTTGCTGGCTTCTTCCCGAGGCAACTTCTGAACATCCTCAAAGGATTCAGGTTCACATCTAGCCACACCAACCCAGACACTGGTGGCTTCATACCTTTCAGGTGGCTTCCCTTTGGTTGATCTTGCTGACCTCCTCAGCGTGAATTCTGGAACTGCGCCTGAATCACCTGGATCAACCCTACTATCCTCTGTGGCAGAAACATCCCCCTCTGACCTGCTGCGCCGTTTAGGGCGAACAGCTGGTTCTGCTGGCGAGGATGGTTCACTCCTTAGCTCAGACTTGACAGAGACCTGTGGAGGGGTCCTGGGACTCCCTTTTGGAGAGATACGGAGCCTCTCCCTTGGAGATCCCGGCTCTGGACTCTGTGGCTGTGGACTGTGCACCTCAGCAACAGGTTCAGCCTCGTCCTCCTCCTCTTCCTCATCTGAGTCTAACAGAACGTCCGGATTCCCGTGAAGACGCTTCCACCCACTCTGCTCGCAAAACTCAGCACTGCCGCTAATAAGCAGCTTGGACTGGTTGCCAGTAGGGTATGCGAAACGCCACGCCTTTGAACCCGGCTCATAGCCTACAAAGATCATCTTCCTAGACCTTGGCTCACCCTTTCTGCGCATGGCCTTTGGAATGAGAACCCAAGCCGTAGACCCAAAAGTGCGCAGGAAATGCACCTTTGGCGGCTTCCCATGAAGCAGAAAGTATGGTGTGTCCCCTACACTTGAATTGAACACCCTGTTCTGCAGAAAACATGCTGTCTTATAACTCTCAGCCCAAAAGCGCTGTGGCAAACCCGAGTCTGCCAACATAGCATTCGCTGATTCCTGTAGCGTGCGAAATTTTCTCTCTGCAACCCCATTCTGTTGTGGAGAGTGGGGGGCCGTCAGTCGATGACTGATACCCTTCTGCCTGAAAAACGATTGCAGCGCAGAACCTGTGAACTCCCCCCCCCCCGATCAGATTGAAAGGAAATCACCTTGGTAGAGAACTGTAGCTCTACCGCTGTGATCCAATCCCTGATCAGTGCAGCTGCCTCTGATTTCTGTTGCAGCGCAAAAACCCAAGAATGTCTAGAAAAATCGTCAACCAGAAGCAAAACCCATTTAGATCCAGCTAAAGAAGGTGTCGGCATGGGGCCCGACAAATCTGCATGGACAAGTTCAAAGGGTTTACTGGTTCTCCTCTCAGACCTGGGGTATGTGCATGTTGTGACCTTTGATTGCTTACAGGCTTGACAATCTAGGTATTTGTCACATGCTTTGAACCTACATCCAATTGTGTTGCCTGTGGCTTTCCTCACATATGACCACCCAACGTGCCCAAATCTCCTGTGCCATAAGTGTATACAATCATGGTGTGGTGGGACATTAGCACACTGCCCTTGGGCGTCTTCAATGGACTCTCCACTAGCCCCATTTTCCACCAGCCCCATTTTCCCACCAGTCCCATTTTCAATGGGCATCTCCACCAGAAAGAGCCTGTCTGTTCTCTCGACACTGTAGATCTTCTTCCCATCCCTGTAGAAGGAACACAAATTGTTAGAGAACAGAACATCGAACCCAGCAGCCATAAGAGCTGGCACACTTAAAAGAGAGTGGGCAAGCTCTGGAACCACATAAGCTTGCACCCAATGATCTATAAAAGAACAGTAAAGAAACCCAGATTCAGTCAGTGGTCTTTGAGACCCATCTGCTAAGGTGACATAACGTCCAGTTTTAACTGACTTGCAGTTCCTCAGGAGCCCTCTAGAGGTCACTAGGCAATGTGAAGCTCCTGAATCGACAACAAGAGATAAAGTGTGTCTCTGGCTGTTTCCCAAAGATGCCGTGGCGTTGCTCGCACTCCCATCGGTTGCCATGGCCACAGCCTCCCCCCGACTGAGGCTTTTGCCTTTTCCCAGAGACACCATCGCAGCTGTGAGGTGATAAGACGCCTTGTCTTTGTTTTTCTCCTGGCCTGCTGCTTTCCCACGTCTTTGCTGGGAACCGGCCCTGGGAACCTGCTTTGTTGACATTCCACGCCGGCCGGTGTCCTTGGCAGCCTGGGTCTCTAGCGGATGCTTCCCAGCGCTGTTGGACGTCGTCTCAAAGCACAAACAACTTTCAGAGCCTTTTGCTTTCTCAGAGCTGTTGGAATGGCCTGCCTGGCCTGCCCCCCCACTCCTTCTTGGGGTGCAGCATGTGCCCTCTTTCACAGCTCTCAGCCTCTCTCCAGCACACAGTCCATCACACAGACGTGTCGAAGCATTGAAACAGCTTCCCGGAACAGCCCCCTCTGGTCTGGCTCTCACTTCGGCCTGAGGCTTGCTCCCTTGGCCCTCGGCTTCCTCCCGGCCCTTGGCTCCTGCTGAGCTTTCGCACAGACTCCTCAGCACCTGCCAGGCGGCCTGAGCCGATTTAACGCCCTCCAGGTGGGGCAACAGCAAAGCGTCCACACTTGCTTTCAGCATGCAAAGCTCTCTCTGCTCTCTCTCACTCAGCAGAGCAGTAGCATGCATGGGTGGGGCCGGCTCCTTCTGGACTGGACTCCAGAGCCCTGTGGCCACAAACCACCCCCTTGCTCTTCTTGACCAGGCCTCCCAGTTGGCCCCATTCAGCCTCTCACCGGGGTAGCTGTCTTGGCTCTGCTGTGCCTGTGCAGCAGCCATTCTTCCTCCCCCCGGGGCTTTAGCGTACTCACACTGCCAGCAAGCTGGACTCTCGAAGCAGCCGTCCCTCTTGGCTCTTTGCTCCGCTCTCCAGCATCTCCCACTGCCCTTCCTGGCAGGAGATCACAGCAACTCACCGCTGGCAGCCTTCCTCCCTTCTCACACTTGTCAGGAAACACGTACGACCATAACCTTTGCGGAAATAAAACCCCTGCGTCCAGTCACGCTTCCCTTGCGTGGCTCTGCTTGGGAGCTGACCTGGCAGGAGAGCAGAGTAGCAGCGGTCCTGTGTCCGTGTGAGATGAGGGATAAATCAAGTCCGGAGTCAGTTCGGTTCTTATCTCTAGAAGCGTTTATTTACAAGCCATAAATCAGTCTCATTCCATCGGAACTTGGAGGCATTCTCAGCCGTGCTCCAAAAGCACACACGCAGCCTCTGAGCTGAGCTGCGTCTCAGTCAGAATCGAACGCAAGTCTGAAAGCAGACACACGCTGTGACTCACTTCTCTGCGACAAGCTCCTCCTCCCAGATACAGGACACCACGGAGTTTTAACCCTGCCAGTTCCAAACTCCACATTAAGTGCTTAACCCGAGGTACCACTGTATCCTGTTAGCTCTAATTCTTATCTCTAAACTATCTCTAATTATGTAATGAATTATTGTGTTATACATATTTTTAAGAGTTTGAGTTTGTAATCTCTGTTTGAGTTTGTAATCTCTATTTGAGTTTGCAATCCTTGCCAAAATACATACTTTTGAATGGATTAGTTTTTGTTACAATTGACTAGTGATTTGCGAGTAGGGACCATCCTCTGTTTCTCAGGCAGTGGGTTCTCCGGGTCCTTCTGCCAGCCAGAGTTTGCGCAACTGTTTTTTGGGACTACAACTCCCATCTGAACCTCACCGCCGGTCCTGCTAGCTGGGGACGATGGGAGTTGTAGTCCAAAACAGATGGAGACCCAAATTTTTGGAAACCCGGCTTAGCCACAAGCTCCTCTCGCTTTGCACAGAGAAGAGGAGGCCTCGGTTCGGTCCATAGCTGTCAACTTACAGATTTGAAAATACAGTGGTGCCCCGCAAGACGAACGCCTCGCAAGACGGAAAACCCGCTAGACGAAAGGGTTTTCCATTTTGGAGGCGCTTCGCAAAACGAATTTCCCTATGGGGTTGCTTCGCAAGACGAAAAAATTTTGCAAGTCCCCGCGGTTTTTTTCCGCTTTCCCCCCCTTTTCCTAAGCCGCTAAGCCACTTATCAGCTGTTCCGCTGATAAGCCGCTTAACAGCTGATCGCGAAAAGCCGCTAGACCGCTGTAGCGCTAATCCGCTAAGCTGTCAATGGGTTTGCTTCGCAAAACGAAAAAACCGCTAGACGAAGAGAATCGCGGAACGGATTCTTTTTGTCTTGTGAGGCACCACTGTAAGGGACCAGCAGCCTCGAAAATAAGGGGTCAGTAGCCAAAATAAGGGATTTTCAGAGCACAGGTATGTTCAGCTTCTGAGCCAAAGGCAGAAAGCCCAGCCAGCAGCCAAACGAAGCCTCAAGCGGTGGTTCCCACAGCGCAGCAACCGGCAAAGGGGATGCAGCAAGGAAAAACACCCTCACCTCTCCGCTGGGAAGCGCTGAGCAAAGGCGAGTCCCCAGGCAACGCGGCCGATTTGATCAGCACAAGGCATGCAAGCTCCACCCCCCAGTCGTTCTCAGACTCCTTATTGGGTGAGCAACGCAGCCAAGCAACACAGTTGGAGCCTCCCTCCTCCCTGGCCGGCAGGGAGGGAGGGAGAGGAGCTGCTTCCTTTGAAACCCGGGAAATTTAAGGGACATCATCAATAAGGGACAGCAGCGGGACACAGCGCTGGGATAAGGGACTTTCCCGCCAAATAAGGGACGGTTGACAGCTATGGTTTGGTCCCTGGCCGGCAGCATCTTTGATTCAAAGGCTCAGGAGATGAAAAGTGCCTTTTGGGGGAGCCACTCCCAGTGGGAGCAGATCAGACTTCCCCAAGCAGGCACCCTCCTGGACTTTGGGCTGCGCTGCAAGAGCCCAGATGGCAGGCACCTTATACTGAATCGGAAACCCTTCTTCCACCTAGCTTAGTGCTGTTGACACAGGCTTTCAGCAGCGATTCTCCAATACAGGAATCGCCACTCAGGGAGGCTGCAGTTGTTGCCTGCAGTTTTTAATACAAGCTTAAAAAAACAACAACACTCAATTTTTTAAAACCACGTCACCCAAATAACCAGGGATTCTATTCCCGGTGGCTGCTAACAGTCTTTAATTGATTCATCTAACCAACTACAGTGGTTCCTTGGTTCTCAAATGCCTTGGTAGTCAAATAACTTGGAACCCAAACACTGCAAACCCGGAAGTAAGTGTTCCAGTTTGCGAACTTTTTTCGGAAGCCGAATGTGCTCCACTGTGAGTGTTACGCTGAGGTCTGTCTGTTTTTGCTATTTATTTTGCTTTTTTGTTTTTGCGGCTTTTTGTTTCGTTTTTGTGACTGTGTGGAAACCCAGTTCAGCTACTGATTGATTGTGTGACTGCAGGACATTTTTTTATCGCTTTCATTTTATGGATCCATGGTCTCGTCAGACAGTAAAATTCACGTTCAATTGCTGTTTTAGGGGTTGTTTTATAACGTCTGGAACGGATTAATCCGTTTTGCATTACTTTCTATGGGAAAGTGCGCCTCGGTTTTGGAACGCTTTGGTTTTGGAACGGATTTCCGGAACGGATTAATTTTGAGAACCAAGGTGACCACTGTAATTGCTTACAGACCCAAGGCACAATTATTATTATTATTATTAGTTATTATTAATAATGTTAATCTTGACCCCATGCATGGGCTATAGTGATATTTCCACAGATAATTGAGTAATAGACCAAAATTCTTTAAAGCAATGTGGACATCTGTCAGGGATGTTTTAGCTGAGATTCCTGAATTGCAGGGGGTTGGAATAGATGACCCCTGGGTCCCTCCCAACTCTACAATTCTATGGATGTAGCCAGGGGTGGGTGGGCGGGCAATGTAATAATAATAATAATAATAATAATAATAATAATAATAATAATAACTATTATTATTATTATTATTATTATTATTATTATTATTATTATTATTTATACCCTGCCCTTCCCGGTTCAAAAACCAGGCTCAGGGCGGCTAACAACAAATTTAAAACACTTTAAAACACTTAATTATAAAAGCAGCATAAAATACAGTATAAAAACATGAATAACAATTAAAAAATAAAAAATCAATTAGATAATCCCCAGCGCTAGCTGGCTGAATTGGTCCTACTTGGGCCAGCGAGGAGACCAGGGGAGAATTAGCTGTGGAGTCTCAGAGCAGGTGAGGGAAGGGAAATAAAAGATCAGGCTGAATTCAAATTAAAGGCCAGGCGGAATAGCTCTGTCTTACAGGCCCAGCGGAGGGAGGTTAAATCCTGCAGGGCCCTGGTCTCCTGGGACAGAGCATTCCACCAGGTGGGAGCCATCACTGAGGAGGGATGTAATAAGTGTTTTTCCATCTTTTATAAAGGTGGGGCTCTTTACCCAAAATTTCTCGTTCTGCTATCCCGTCCCTGGAACTTACGGCAAGCCGGAGGGCACAGCGCTGGAAGAGAAAAGAGAAAAGAGGTTTATTGCAAGACGCTCAGTCATCTAGCAAGCTAGTTTTTCCAGACTTCTATCAGGGACTGGGGCTGGTCCCTGCCTTGGAAATTGTGAGGCATAGCTGTCAACTTACAGATTTGAAAATAAGGGACCAGCAGCCTCGAAAATAAGGGATCAGCGGCCAAAATAAGGGATTTTCCAAGCACAGGTATGTTCGACTTCTGAGCCCCTCCTAGCCAAAGGCAGAAAGCCCAGCCAGCAGCCAAACGAAGCCTCAAGCGGTGGTTCCCACAGCGCAGCAACCCGGCAAAGGGGATCATAGAATCATAGAATAGAATCATAGAATCCTAGAGTTGGAAGAGACCACAAGGGCCATCGAGTCCAACCCCCTGCCAAGCAGGAAACACCGTCAGAGCACTCCTGACATATGGTTGTCAAGCCTCTGCTTAAAGACCTCCAAAGAAGGAGACTCCACCACACTCCTTGGCAGCAAATTCCACTGTCAAACAGCTCTTACTGTCAGGAAGTTCTTCCTAATGTTTAGGTGGAATCTTCTTTCTTGTAGTTTGGATCCATTGCTCCCTGTCCGCTTCTCTGGAGCAGCAGAAAACAACCTTTCTCCCTGCTCTATGTGACATCCTTTTATATATTTGAACATGGCTATCATATCACCCCTTAACCTCCTCTTCTCCAGGCTAAACATGCCCAGCTCCCTTAGCCGTTCCTCATAAGGCATCGTTTCCAGGCCTTTGACCATTTTGGTTGCCCTCCTCTGGACACGTTCCAGTTTGTCAGTGTCCTTCTTGAACTGTGGCGCCCAGAACTGGACACAGGACTCCAGGTGAGGTCTGACCAGAGCAGAATACAGTGGCACTATTACTTCCCTTGATCTAGATGCTATACTCCTATTGATGCAGCCCAGAATTGCATTGGCTTTTTTAGCTGCCGCGTCACACTGTTGGCTCATGTCAAGTTTGTGGTCAACCAAGACTCCTAGATCCTTTTCACATGTACTGCTCTCAAGCCAGGTGTCACCCATCTTGTATTTGTGCCTCTCATTTTTTTTTGCCCAAGTGCAATACTTTACATTTCTCCCTGTTAAAATTCATCTTGTTTGTTTTGGCCCAGTTCTCTAATCTGTCAAGGTCGTTTTGAAGTGTGATCCTGTCCTCTGGGGTGTTAGCCACCCCTCCCAGTTTGGTGTCATCTGCAAATTTGATCAGGATGCCCTTGAGTCCATCATCCAAGTCGTTGATAAAGATGTTGAATAAGACCGGGCCCAAGACAGAACCCTGTGGCACCCCACTAGTCACTCTTCTGCAGCAAGGAAAACCACCGTCACCTCTCTGCTGGGAAGCGCTGAGCAAAGGCGAGTCCCCAGGCAACGCGGCCAATTTGATCAGCACAAGGCATGCAAGCTCCACCCCCCAGTCGTTCTTAGACTCCTTATTGGGTGAGCAACGCAGCCAAGCAACCCAGTTGGAGCCTCCCTCCTCCCTGGCCGGCAGGGAGGGAGGGAGGGAGAGGAGCTGCTTCCTTTGAAACCCGGGAAAATTTAAGGGACATCATCAATAAGGGACAGCAGCGGGACACGGCGCTAGGATAAGGGACTTTCCCGCCAAATAAGGGACGGTTGACAGGTATGTTGTGAGGTCAGGATAGGACCCTGGAAGTTTCTGGAGCAAAGGATGCTTTTCAATCTGGGGAGTGCTGTTTCTAGTCACCCACACGCATGATTCAGATTATTTCTTCTTTGCCCTGGGGGCAGATTCTGAGAGGAAAAATTACCCTCTTCCCTCTCATCCCTGATGAGTGAGATTATGATTCATTCATTTATTCATTTCATAAAATCTACACACTAAAAAAAAATGCTCTCAAAGCAGGTCGCAAAGAGAACAAAACAATGAAATGATCAGTGAAAACGGTTTTTTAAAAACCAACCGAAAAACTGGCAATAAACTAAAGAGCAGATTGAAACATACACCCACGTTCTACATGTCTGAGCAGGCTTGTCTAAGCAGCAGTGGTTTTAGCAGGCGCCAAGAGGAGGACAGTTGAAGGGCGTCTGCCTGGTGTCAAGTGGCAGGGAGTTCCAAAGGTGTCGGCGCTGCCACAGTAAAAGATCTGGTTCCTAGCAAGGCAGAACGGATAGCGTGTGGAAACAGCGAAAGTTCTGGCAATCCAAGCGGTCAGGTGGGGTATTTATGGGGCGAGGCGATCTCACAGGTGAATCCGGTCCCAGGTTGTTAAGGGCTTTAGATACTGAGAGCAACACCCCGTAGCAAATCGGCAAGTCTCTGAGCAGAGGTGCGATATGGCAACAAAGCCTCCCTCCTTTCAGCAGCCGGGCTGCAGCAATGGGGTGCAGTGAAGTTTTTAATAGGGGAACGTTTAGGGGCAGGGGCGCTAGATTGCAAGGGGCATTGGGGGGGTCGATGTCATGCGTGTGATATTGTGACGTCCTGGTGTCACGCACGCGAGCATAAGCAAAACCCCACATTTAAGGTGCTGGTTTTGACCTTTAAAGCCCTATGTGGCCTAGGACCCACATACCTATGGGACCGCCTCTCCTGGTATGCCCCACGGAGGACCTTAAGGTCCACAAATGACAACATCTTGGAGGTCCCAGGTCGCAAGGTGGTTAGATTGGTCTCAACTAGGGCCAGGGCCTTTTCAGTACTGGCCCCGACGTGGGGGAACGCTCTGTCCCAAGAGACCAGGGCCCTGCGGGACTTGACATCTTTCCACAGGGCCTGCAAGACGGAGCTGTTCCGCCTGGCCTTCGGCTTAGACTCACTCTGACCCCTTATATGGGATTTGGTATATAAATTTTCCCCTGGCTTTTTTGCTGACCCACGTAGGACCAGCATGGATAGCTGGCTCGGGTGAATATCTGATGTTTCCTCCCTTTATGGTCTTGATTTATGGGCTACTACTAAAATGAGGCTGCATTTTAAGCTGCATTTTAAGCCATATTTTAATTAACTGTTTGGTGGTGGTGGTGGTTGTTTTTCTATTATGTTTTATTGTAACACGTTTTTGGTGTTAGCCGCCTTGAGCCCTGCCCTGCCGGCGAGGGAGGGGTATAAATAAACATTTATTTACTTATTATTTATGCGTGTGATATTTTGACGTCCTGATGTCGCGCACGTGAGCATAAGTGAAACCCCACGTTTGAGGGAAAACACACTTTGCACATGCCCAGAAGCATACTCTGTTTTTCCAGCACGTTCTGTGACTGAGATGTATTTTAAAAATGTCAGAGCCGGTCCCAATACATACTGGGTCTCAGACTGAACATCCTCTCACATACCTTCTCTGCTCTGCTCTGGTATCTTAACTTCATGAAGCCAGTTCCAAAACTTTGGGAAGTCAGCGAGGCTCTGGTTTATTTCTGGTGAGGAGAAGGGACGAGAGGATTATAATCCCACTGCTACCACCAACAGCAGCTTCTCTAAAGCTAAAGGTAAAGGGACCCCTGACCATTAGGTCCAGTCGTGGCCGACTCTGGGGTTGTGGTGCTCATCTCGCTTTACTGGCCGAGAGAGCCGGCGTACAGCTTCCGGGTCATGTGGCCATGTGGCCATGTGGCCATGACTAAGCCTCTTCTCGCGAACCAGAGCAGCGCACGGAAATGCCGTTTACCCTCCCGCCGGAGTGGTACCTATTTATCTACTTGCACTGGTGTGCTTTCGAACTGCTAAGTTGGCAGGAGCAGGGACCGAGCAACGGGAGCTCACCCCGTCATTGCGGGGATTCGAACCGCCGACCTTCTGATCGGCAAGCCCTAGGCTCTGTGGTTTAACCTACAGCGCCACTGCTACCACCAACAGCAGCTTCTCTAGACTGATGCAAAAGCAAGTTTTCATCCCCCCCTTCCTTCATTTTACGCCCATTGTCCCAAGAGGGTGCCACCCTCTGAAATCTGCACAATCCAAACTGCTCCTTACCTATAACCCGGAAGACTCGGTGCGTTTTTTCCAGCAACAGATCCAAGGACATGTCATCTGCAGGTGGGATGGAAGAAAGGGGAGCCGTGCATGAGCCACGCTGGTATGCAACACCTGCCACCCCCAACCTGGTGCCCTCCAGAGTGGCACATGCTATGTCCTGCTTGGACTACTGCCATGCGCTCTACGTGGGGCTACCTTTGAAGGTGACCCGGAAAATGCAATTAATCCAGAATGCAGCAGCCAGACTGGTGATTGGGAGCGGCCGCCGAGACCATATAACACCGGTCCTAAGAGACCTCCATTGGCTCCCAGGACGTTTCCGAGCACAATTCAAAGTGTTGGTGCTGACCTTGAAAGCCCTAAACGGCCTCAAAGGCCCTGCATACCTGAAGGAGCGTCTCCACCCCCATCATTCAGCCCAGACACTGAGGTCCAGCTCTGAGGAATAACGAGCTTACGAAAGTACTTCAGTGGATTCTGAAAAACGCAAACCGTCCGAAGAACTGTGGTGATCTCTCCCCTTAGTTTGTCTAATTTTTAACAGCTCTCTCTACTTCTTGTGGGACTGAGTTCCACAGGTCAGCTATGAAGGGAGAAGCACATTTGTTTGTCCTGAACCTTCCAGCATTATATACGAGTGATTGTGTGCAGGTAGAAACCTAGAAATAATTCTTCTTCTTCTTCTTCTTCTTCTTCTTCTTCTTCTTCTTCTTCTTCTTCTTCTTCTCTCTTGCTCTGCCCCCTTTCCCCCTCTGGCTCCACCCACCACCAGCATGTGGAGACCTGCCCCCCAAAGAGATAACCCACAGGGAAATATAGGGGGAGCCCCACCCCTGTTGCCACCCATAAGACTATATTGTTATTATTACCGCTAATAATATTGATCTGAGCGACTATGCTAATGGGATGCATACAGAAATAATAACAGTGGCATTCTGGTCACGCATACCAAACTAATAATAGTGATGTTGCACGATGCAGACAGAAATACTAACAGTGACGTTCCATCAATGTGTACAGAAATAATAACAGTGATGTTCTAATCATTGCCATTAAATAATAATAAATCCTGCCCTTTTCCAGACACCCCCGAAGAGCCCCGTTTTCTCTACCTAAGGCCAAGCCCAGGGAGGACTCTCTACCCCAGGGATAACTGGTACAGTTTGCCTGGCTGTAACGCTCTCGGTATTGGGCACAGAGGTGGGCAAAGCGGGTCTTCAGGTTCTTGGAATGGAGTCCGCAGTGGATGCACCCCTCCGTCTCGGGGCTCTCACTGGCGAGGAGGAGGAGGAGGAGAGCCAGAGTCGCGGGCAACCGAGAGGCAGGTCCCAGAGCCCTCGGAGCGGAGAACGCTTTAGAAAGGGCCATTGGTGGGCCCACCAGGAAAGCTGTAGGCGTGGCTGGCAGAACACGTTCCAGAACCCTTTTGGTTCTTTGGGTCGGGGTTCTAAGCTGCCGCCAGGGCAACCGGTTCCAGAGTCCCGGGGGTGGGGGTTCCGTTCATAAAGGGACAACTCTGGCCTCGGTCCTGTATACCTGAAGGAGCGTCTCCACCCCCATCGTCCAGCCCGGACACTGAGGTCCAGCTCCGAGGGCCTTCTGGCGGTTGTCTGCCTGTAAGAAGCAAGGTCACAGGGAACCAGGCACAGAGCCTTCTTGGTGGTGGCGCCCGCCCTGTGGAACGCCCTCCCACCAGATGTCAAGGAAATAAACAACTATTTTACTTTTAAAAGACAACTGAAGGCGGCCCTGTTTAGGGAAGTTTTTAATGTCTGACGCTGTATTGATTTTAATATTCGGTTGGAAGCCGCCCAGAGTGGCTGGGGAAACCCAGCCAGATGGACGGGGTATAAATTATTATTATTATTATTGTTATTGTTATTGTTATTGTTATTATTTTATGGAAATTACAGGGGGGCACATCTTTAAAGTTAAATGTTACAAATATTATGCCTGAATGTATCCTTTCAACTTGACAGCACAGGGAAGTTACCTAGCTTTAAAAATAATATAAAATCATCTCCTTTGCCAGTTTCCTCCATTCCAAAGCTATTTCCCCCTTGAAAGGGACTCCAGGAAGTTCCCAGAGGTGACAATTGCTGAGCTGATTGTTGCCCAAGGGAAGCCAAATCCCATCACCAGACTTGCCAAGGGGCCAGACATGCAAAGGAAGTTCTCTTGTACTTTGGGTGGTGGGACTTCAGAGGTGTTTACCTCTGCTCATCTTATACCTGGGTCTTGCCCTGCCATGTCTGCTTATGCTAATCTTGCACCAAGGACTTGTCTGGACGTGTTTGCCAAGGTTAAACTAGTGTAACCCCTGTCTACCCCTCCCCTTTTGTGACATGTCAGTGATGTAGCAATGATGCTGTACGAACTGTATTCTGGGATATGGTGGGAAAGTTTTAAAAGTCCTTGTCACCCCATCCTTGGGGTTCAAAATTCCTCTTTGAACCTGTTGCGCAATAAACTTTGGTCTACAGCTGTTTGCTCCGGTTGGTGGCTGGGCTCCTTCCTTTATTCCGCAGGGACCCGCGGGCTCTGCCCGACCAGCTGGGTGACTGAGCAGCCTCGCACCTAGATTCTTCCATAGCAATTATATTATGTGATCCAATGGGAGCAGTCAAGTACAACATTCCTTGTTTTCCTAGAATGGACAAGCGAGGGAATGTTTGGTCCAACCCGTCTAAAATTCCTGTTCCTCCTGGCCTGGAGCATCCATTTGCATGTGACTAGTGGGTAGTCATGACCTTTCCAGACCTAGTCAAAGGCCAAGGCATGTTTCCCCTCTCCCTCTTCTCCATCTTCCTTTCGTCCTGTGAACTGCTGGACTGCTAGCCTGCGGTCACTAGGCAAATCTCCCTTATGGGGTAAACCTGTTTGTATATGTTTGAAACTTTAAGCCTAAAGCAATGACAGCCAAACTTGGCCCTCCAGCTGTTTGGGGACTACAATTCCCATCATCCCTGACCTCTGGTCCTGTTAGCTAGGGATGATGGGAGTTGTAGTCCAAAAACAGCTGGAGGGCCAAGTTTGGCCATCACTGGCCTCAAGCCTGCCTTCAGGGATCACACTGTGCTCTGCCTGATCGTGAGTAAACTTTCTTTTTATTGCTTATGAATAAGACTGTGGTGTCTTTATTCTTTTAGGAGGGATTCAAGGGGAAATATTAAAACGCATTTCAACCTGGACAAGCCAGATTGAATTGTGCATTGTCTTCAGAAACTCACACGAGTTTGCAACAGGTTTTCTGCTGTGTAAAGGAGAATGCACTCTATTAAGTAAAGGAACTTGCTAGCAGAAGCTAGGAAGGATATGAATAAACAATATATCCTCTCTTGCCACCCTGAACACTCCCACAACAACATCCTGCAAGATTAAGGACAAAGAAAAGAAAATCATCTCTGCCTTGAAAAGGTCAGCTGCGGAACTCCCTCCCACAAGACGGCCACCATCTTGAACGGCTTTAAAAAAAGGAGTGGGCAAATTTGTGGAGGAGGAAAAGGTTATTGATGGCTACTATCCAGTTTCCCAGTAGTGATGTATGGAAATGAGAGCTGGACCATCAAGAAGGCTGATCGCCGAAGAATGGATGCTTTTGAATTATGGTGCTGGAGGAGACTCTTGAGAGTCCCATGGACTGCAAGAAGAACAAACCTCTCCATTCTGAAGGAAATCAGCCCTGAGTGCTCACTGGAAGGACAGATCCTGAAGCTGAGGCTCCAAGACTTTGGCCACCTCATGAGAAGAGAAGACTCCCTGGAAAAGACCCTGATGTTGGGAAAGATGGAGGGCCCAAGGAGAAGGGGACGACGGAGGACGAGATGGTGGGACAGTGTTCTCAAAGGTACCAGCATGAGTTTGACCAAACTGCGGGAGGCAGTGGAAGACAGGAGTGCCTGGCGTGCTCTGGTCCAGGGGGTCACGAAGAGGCGGACACGACTAAACGACTAAAGAACAACAATCCAGTTTCTTGGTAGATCTTGCCTCTAGGAGGCGGTTGTGGGCCTTTCCACAGCTCCCTCAGGCTCCTCCTTGGCCAGGTCCTTCCGAAGCAATCTGAGACTTCACTAACACCTTGTCTCTCAACGCTCTGTCCTCTTCACGCCTCTTCTAGTTCTGGGATACCAGGCAGGGTTTTTTTGTCACAGCAGGAGAGGGAGACAGCCTGGGGTCTTCGCCAGCCAGACTCATCTCTGCCCCTTGGTCACCGCACTCTCCTCCTTCCACTTCTGCTTCTGGACGTAGACTCACTTAGCCCTGTTGCCTCTTCAGCTCCGAATCTCCTCTTCCCTCTCTGACCACTCATCACCATCTCACTCAGGGCCAGATTTAGGTTTGACGAGGCCTTAAGCTACTGAAGGTAATGGGGCTCTTTATATGCCCAGCTGTCGTTTGTCAACAAGAAAATTGTCCCTGTTTCTTTTGTGTTTTGCTTTTGTGATTGATTGTGTGACTGCAGTACATTGTTTATTGCTTCCATTTTATGGATCGATGGGTCTCATTAGATAGTAAAATTCATGTTCAACTGCTGTTTTTTAAGGGGTTGTTTTTAAAAGTCTGGAACGGATTACAGTGGTACCTCGGGTTACATACGCTTCAGGTTACATACGCTTCAGGTTACAGACTCCGCTAACCCAGAAATAGTGCTTCAGGTAAATAACTTTGCTTCAGGATGAGAACAGAAATTGTGCTCCGGCGGCGCAGCAGCAGCAGCAGGAGGCACCATTAGCTAAAGTGGTGCTTCAGGTTAAGAACAGTTTCAGGTTAAGTACAAACCTCCGGAACGAGTTAAGTACTTAACCCGAGGTACCACTGTATTCCATTTCGCGTTACTTTCTATGGGAAAGCGCACCTTGGTTTTGGAACGCTTTGGTTTTGGAACGGACTTCTGGAACGGATTAAGTTCGAGAACCAAGGTCCCACTGTAATACTTTAGCTGCAGTTCATTCCTTTTCAGCTTTGCAATCTTATTTAAAAAGTGCGCCTGGACATTCTGTTGTTGCGCCCGTAACCATGGTTTAAGGTGCTCTTTAGCTCCTAGTGTTCATATCTCAGTTTCTAACACTGCATGACGGAGAGTGAGAACATGTGATTGTGAGAGCCTCTTCGTTCCCACGCGGCGTCAGATTCAGAAGACAAGCATTTCAGGGAGAGCGGCAGAGCCTCCTGCCCCTTCTCGAGCCTGCAAATCTCGTACTTTCAAACACCCAAGACACCGGTTCTTAGGCCATGTGGCTAGCCAAGAAGAGAGTACCTCTGCGCATGTGCGGACGGCATTCCCCACCACCACCTCCAACTTAGAGCCAGCCCGGGGAAGCTTTGATCTGTGTTACGCATTAAAAGTGTGCCGGCTTTACAGGCCTGCTTTGAAGAAGATTCAATATTTAAGCAGTGCGTGTTGGGGCCTGTTGCCGAGTGCTTAAGATGGGCCACATCAGAGCTTGCGCATAGATCCACAGAGGAGGAGGGGGAATGTGTGGGCGTTGTGAGCCTGAACAGGTTTAGCAGGTACACAATGACGACGCAGGTCTGTAAATAAGCCTAATGTAATGCCTCTTTTGTGCTTCGACCTGTCGAGAGAGAGAGAGAGAGAGAGAGAGAGAGAGAGAGAGAGAGAGAGAGAGATTTTTCTCCCTCTACCGGTCAGTTCCCAGAGCTGCAAGCAACTGCTAAAGGACACAGCAATTCAAAAAGCCGGCCAGGAGGAGAGCCCTTTGCTGGTCATGATCTAGCCCAGTGCAGCGGTACCTTGGTTCTCAAACTTAATCCATTCCAAAACCAAAGCATTCCAAAACCAAGACGTGCTTTCCCATAGAAAGTACAGTGGTACCTCGGGTTAAGAACTTAATTCGTTCTGGAGGTCCGTTCTTAACCTGAAATTGTTCTTTGCTTGAGGTACCACTTTAGCTAATGGGGCCTCCCGCTGACGCCACGCGATTTCTGTTCTCATCCTGAAGCAAAGCTCTTAACCGAGGTACTATTTCTGGTTTAGCAGAGTCTGTAACCTGAAGCGTCTATAACCTGAAGCATCTGTAAAACATGAGGTACCACTGTAATGTGAAACGGATTGATCCGTTCCAGACTTTTAAAAACAATCCCCTGAAACAGCAAATGAACATGAATTTTACTCTCTAACGAGACCATCGATCCATAAAATGAAAGCAATAAACACAACGTGCTGCAGTCGCACAAGCAATCAATCAGTAGTTGAACTGGGTTCCACATAGTCGCAAAAACAAAAAAAGAGCCGCAAAAACGCAAAATAAATAGCAAAAACAGGCAGACCTCTGCGTAACACTCAAAACGGAAGTGTGGCACTCAAATCGGAAGCGTAACCCTCAAAATGGAATACGTTCGGCTTCTGAAAAATGTTCGCAAACCGGAACACTTATTTCTGGGCTTGCAGTATTTGGGTTCCAAGTTGTTTGAGTACCAAGGCGTTTGAGAACCAAGGGACCGCTGTATACTGCTCCTGAGAGGGGACAGCCGCATTCCTCTGGGAAGCTGCGAAGATGGCTTAAAAGGAAACACATGAGCTCCTGGAAGAGCTGTGGGATTATAAATAAGCACAGCCTTCACAATGAGATTTCAGCTTTTCATAGAATCATAGAATCCTAGAGTTGGAAGAGACCACAAGGGCCATTGAGTCCAACCCCCTGCCAAGCAGGAAACACCATCAGAGCACTCCTGACATATGGTTGTCAAGCCTCTGCTTAAAGACCTCCAAAGAAGGAGACTCCACCACACTCCTTGGCAGCAAATTCCACTGTCAAACAGCTCTTACTGTCAGGAAGTTCTTCCTAATGTTTAGGTGGAATCTTCTTTCCTGCAGTTTGGATCCATTGCTCAGTGTCCGCTTCTCTGGAGCAGCAGAAAACAACCTTTCTCCCTCCTCAGCCCAGAATTGCATTGGCTTTTTTAGCTGCTGTGTCACACTGTTGGCTCATGTCAAGTTTGTGGTCAACCAAGACTCCTAGATCCTTTTCACATGTACTGCTCTCAAGCCAGGTGTCACCCATCTTGTATTTGTGCCTCTCATTTTTTTTGCCCAAGTGCAATACTTTACATTTCTCCCTGTTAAAGTTCATCTTGTTTGTTTTGGCCCAGTTCTCTAATCTGTCAAGGTCGTTTTGAAGTGTGATCCTGTCCTCTGGGGTGTTAGCCACCCCTCCCAGTTTGGTGTCATCTGCAAATTTGATCAGGATGCCCTTGAGTCCATCATCCAAGTCGTTGATGAAGATGTTGAATAAGACCGGGCCCAAGACAGAACCCTGTGGCACCCCACTAGTCACTCTTCTCCAAGATGAAGAGGAACCATTGATGAGCACCCTTTGGGTTCGGTCAGTCAGCCAGTTACAAATCCACTGAGTGGTAGCAAAGTCAAGACCGCATTTTACCAGCTTCTTTACAAGAATATCTTTCACTTGAAGATTTTTTTAAAACACGCAGGTTGCCAAACGGGGAGGACGAAATGGGTATATTGAGGAACACGTGCATTTCTGGGAGGCAGAGAAAGGGAAGCAGGGCTTCCCACTAGGCCAGGATGATGGCCTAGGTGAGCCCCTTGGCCTGATCCTGTACAGGGGTCTTCTCATCTCATTTGACCAGTCCCCTTTCATCTATGAGGGTGGCGCTCTGCATTCTAGTCAACTGCGCCAAACCTTGGCTATTGGGGGAACCTCTAAAGCAGGCATAGGCAAACTCCGGCCCTCCAATGTTTTTGAGACTACAATTCCCATCATCCCTGACCACTGGTCCTGCTAGCTAGGGATGATGGGAATTGTAGTTCCAAAACACCTGAAGGGCCGGAGCTTGCCTATGCCTGCTCTAAAACTACTCAATAAACACACAAGACGTAACCGGCTGTAAGGTAAAGGTAAAGGGACCCCTGACCATTAGGTCCAGTCGTGGCCGACTCCGGGGTTGCAGCGCTCATCTCGCTTTACTGGCCGAGGGAGCCGGCGTACAGCTTCCGGGTCATGTGGCCAGCATGACCAAGCCGCTTCTGGCGAACCAGAGCAGCACACGGAAACGCCGTTTACCTTCCCGTCGGAGCGGTACCTATTGATCTACTTGCACTTTGACGTGCTTTCAAACTGCTGGGTTGGCAGGAGCAGGGACCGAGCAACGGGAGCTCACCCCGTCATTGCGGGGATTCGAACCGCCGACCTTCTGATCGGCAAGTCCTAGGCTCTGTGGTTTAACCCACAGCGCCACCCGCGTCCCTATACTTTTGAATAAATAAAGCATACTATTCATAGTATCAAATTGTAGATTTCAACAGAAGTCTCATAAAGTTCAACGAAAAAAGCAGAAGACCCTGTGGATCAGTACATTCTCTAGTCAGTTTATGCATAAGGTCCATACATGTATAAGTGTCTTTTCCACCTGTCTGTTCATAAGAGTCCAATAATGCACCTGAAGGGTTGTTACAGTTCCACAGAGTCTAAGACAAAGATTTCCGGAATATTAGCCTTGTTTCGCCATCCTAGGCTTCATGAGTAGAACAGGCTCATATGTAATATTACAGGATAGTGGATCTTATAGCATAGTAATGGTTACATACAGGTGGAATAGATACTTATACATGTATGGACCTTATGCATGAATTGACTAGAGAATGTACTGATCCGCTGGGTCTGCTTTTTTCATTGAACTTTATGAGACTTTAGTTGAAATCTACAATTTGATTTCAAATTGGGGGGATGCGGGTGGCGCTGTGGGTAAAACCTCAGCGCCTAGGTCGGCAGTTCGAATCCCCGCAACGGGGTGGGCTCCCGTCGTTCGGTCCCAGCTCCTGCCCACCTAGCAGTTCAAAAGCACGTCAAAGTGCAAGTAGATAAATAGGTACCGCTTTATAGCGGCGTTTCCGTGTGCTGCGCTGGTGCAGGCTCGCCAGAGGAGCTTCGTCACGCTGGCCACGTGACCCGGAAGTGTCTCCAGACAGCGCTGGCCCCCGGCCTCTTAAGCGAGATGGGCACGCAACCCCCGAGTCAGACACGACTGGCCTGTACGGGCAGGGGTACCTTTACCTTTACAATTGGATGCTATGAATAGTATACCTTATTTATTCAAAAGTACAGCCTGTTACGTCTTGTGTGTTTATTATGTTTCACGTAACCATCGGTTTGTTGTTGTTGTTTTGCTCTAAAGCTACTGCAAGGATGCTGTGCTACATTGCCTGATATGGCAGGAATTTATTTTTATGTTTGCTTCTCCGCACATCCACAAACAAAGGTGTCCATTTTCTGGGAATTCCCAATTTCCTCCATTCCCACCCCCCAATATCCTCACCAAAGTCTGTATATTTTTATTAAAAAGCAAGCTTTATTGTACTGCAACACCGCGGTCAACCTCTGAGGCTGACACACCTGCTCACCGTCAGCGGCGGAAGGAGGATGGTAGTGACCCTTCTCCCAAAACAGATGTTTGGCTCTCTAACCGACGAGAATACAGGCCACACAGAGGGCACTAACAGGGCATCTCCAGGTGCCCTGAGAACCACCGTGGCAAATGCAATATTTTTTCTTCCAACAGGCCCAGGCCGTTTCCGAAGGAGGGGGTGTGCGTCTCCACCAAAACACAGCTTCAAAAAGCAACTATCCAGATGTTCGAGGGAATGATGCGAGAGGAAAATGTAAAGTTTATACCCACTTAGCGACCAGGAAGTCTGCTAGACCAGCCTTTGCCAACATGGCGGCCTGCCGATGGGACTACAACTCCCATCATGCCCCGCCAGCACGGCGCTGAGGATGATGGGAGTTGTAGTCCGGAGGTCACCAGTTTGACAAAGGTTAGCCTAGGCAGTGGACACATTCCCACCACCTGAGAAGTGTTTATGTGCCTAAAAATAAATAAATCTACAAGGCAGTCAGAAACAAGACAAGAGGTCTAAATTTCAAAAAGCCACAGTGCTCCTTGCAAAACCAAACCGGATTGAAACCGGTTTCATCATTAAGACTCCAGACCCACCTCCTAAAAACCCCTCAAAGGTTCAATTTGTGAGTGTTAAAAAAATGCTTTTTGGGTTTTCCAAAAGGCACACAATTGCTAAAGCCAGGAGGCAGCCCATTTCACCCTAACGTCAAACAAAGTGTCCTCAGTGAAAAGCGTTAACAAATGTCTGTTTGCATGGCGATGATTCTCCCCCCAAAATGCACTTGTATGTTTCGAAACCCATCCAGCCGTCTTCAGCCCAGTCTCCCCTTTGTAGGGTATTTGGTTGCTGTGGTTCTAAGGTGGAAGATTTGGGCGAGGTGAGGCAGGACGGAGAACCCCAGAAATTCAGCTCAGCTGTGGGAACTGGAAGCCGAAGGCACAGGAGACTTTAATAAAAACCTAGAAGAAGAATAAAAAAGAGACTGTTAAACTTTGGGAATCACAGAGCTGTAGAGCTGATCTAGCCCAGTGATGGCCAAGCTTGGCCTTCCAGATGTTTTGGGACTACAATTCCCATCAGCCCCAACCACTGGTCCTGTTAGCTAGGGATGATGGGAGTTGTAGTCCAAAAACAGCGGGATGCAACAACGATGCTTTAAAATCCGTTTCCAGTTGCCTTAGGAAAAACTCCTTGAAATTACAACACAGATGGTATTTATTGCACTCCTTTGCAAAAGTAAAATTTTTTTTCTTCCATTGCTGCTGGAGGGGTTACAATAAACTTGGCACATATCATCACTTTAATTTTGACAGATATGGTCAATATTACAGTGGTACCTCGGGTTACATACGCTTCAGGTTACATACGCTTCAGGTTACAGACTCCGCTAACCCAGAAATACAGTAGTGCTTCAGGTTAAGAACTTTGCTTCAGGATGAGAACAGAAATCGTGCTCCAGCGGCAGCAGGAGGCCCCATTAGCTAAAGTGGTGCTTCAGGTTAAGAACAGTTTCAGATTAAGAACAGACCTCCGGAACGAATTAAGTACTTAACCTGAGGTACCACTGTACTAAAGAAAAAGATTGTTTGCTGCCCAAAATTAACATTACTGACGATTTTTTGATGACACAGATGTAGATATGTTGTCAAAAATATATATAATGGTCTTATGTGCGACCTGGGCAGCACAAATAGGAATTGCAACTCAACAGAAAACAGTCCCAAATCTTATCCCAGAGACTTGGTAACACTCCCTCTGGAATATGGCTATCATAACAGGAAAAAAACAGGGATAATTTGAGATTTCAGAAAGGACTGGAGCATGTCTCTCAGGTCTCCAGATGTTCTGGGACTACAACTGCCATCATCTCTGGCTAGGAATGATAGGATTTGTAGTCTGTCTGGGAACCCAAAGCTGAGGCTGGCACTTTTCATATAACTGAATTTGATCATTGGACAACACGGATATTCTTTGTTATTCAAACCCACGCGCCACGATACTCATTCCGCGTGCCTATTTTATAGCTGGAACGCTTTTCACCTTTCAATTTCCATCTGTTGTCATGGCTGTTACAAAATGAAATAAATCTCAAGCAGAACAGAAGCGAGAGAGACTGTGAGCCCCATTGAACTGAGCTCCCCACAGCACAGACCCATAACAAAGGCTGCCATTCTGGGAGCAGGGAACCCATAATACAATAGCCTGCTTGTCAGCCCAGAAAGACAAAGATCAACCTCCCGACCAGCCATCTGGCCTGTCCGAGGTACCACTCTGCAACAACCCCAGATCTCAGATGCCGATAGGAGAGTCAGAATAGCTCAGTGTTTGCCTTGACACACCTCAACCCATCTCTCCCCCTGTTTGGAACAAGACATGCACAGTTCTGGTCGCCTCGCCTCAAAACGGAGATTGTTAAGAGTTGGAAAAGGTCCATCCCAAACGGTCAAGGGGATGGAGCAACTCCGATGAAGAAAGGCAGTTTCCCTGTTGTTGTTGCTTAGTCGTTTAGTCGTGTCCGACTCTTCGTGACTCCCTGGACCAGAGCACGCCAGGCACTCCTGTCTTCCCCTGTCTCCTGCCAGTTTGGTCAAACTCATGGTGGTAGCTTCGAGAACACTGTCCCACCATCTCAAAATCAATGACAAACCTAGACAGCATCTTAAAAAGCAGAGACATCACCTTGCCAACAAAGGTCCCTATAGTTAAAGCTCTGGTTTTCCCAGTAGTGATGTATGGAAGTGAGAGCAGGACCATAAAGAAGGCTGATCGCCGAAGAATGGATGCTTTTGAATTCTGGTGCTGGAGGAGACTCTTGAGAGTCCCATGGACTGCAAGAAGATCCAACCTCTCCATTCTGAAGGAAATCAGCCCTGAGTGCTCACTGGAAGGACAGATCCTGAAGCTGAGGCTCCAAGACTTTGGCCTCCTCAGGAGAAGAGAAGACTCCCTGGAAAAGACCCTGATGCTGGGAAAGATGGAGGGCACAAGGAGAAGGGGACGACGGAGGACGAGATGGTGGGACAGTGTTCTTGAAGCTACAAACATGAGTTTGACCAAACTGCAGGAGGCAGTGGAAGACAGGAGGGCCTGGCCTGCTCTGGTCCAGGGGGCCACGAAGAGGCGGACACGACTAAACAACAACAACAAACAAGCTATAGCTCAGGGCCTCACTCTCTTGGGGGCCCCCAAAAACTTTAAAGCGAAAAAACCTGGATGTACATTTCCCAAATATAAGATAAAAAGCAAATAAAATAAAACCTGCCTATAGCAACAGGGTTTTGTGTTGTATAGGCTCCTATGATGTAAGTCATGGGCCCCGCCTGCTAGCCTCTCCCTAAAATATCCCTGGTTTGCTCCTTTCTATATATAGGGTGCCTACATTCTGCATGGACTGGTTGCAGGGCAACATGGGCAAATGGCTTGAGATACCTATGAGGTCCATCAATTACCATAGAGCGTATAGTCCAACACAAAAAAACAGTGACAATTTGTTGTTGACAAAGGACAGCTGGACGTATAAAGGGTCCCGTTACCTTCAGTAGCTTAAGGCCTCATCAAACCTAAATCTGGCCCTGTGGGTGGGGTATAAATTTATTATTATTATTATTATTATTATTATTGAGAAGAGGCATGTTTGAACAACCATGGCAGGAGTTTATAAGATTTTGCCTGGTGCGGGAAAAGAGAAAAGTTCTCCTCCCTCTCTCTCATAATGCTAGATCTCGCGGACATCGCACGAGGCTGAAGGCTGGAAGACGCAGGGCAGATAAAAGGAAGTCCTCCTCCACAGTTGACCTGCGGAACTCCCTGCCACAGGAAGCTGCGATGGACAGCTTTCAAAAACAATCAGAGAAATTCACAGAGGAGAGGACTCTCGTTTGGGAGGCAGCAAATGCTTCTGAATGAGAGTCATGGGGAATCGCAAGAGGGGAGAGGGATCTTGGGTTCAAATCCTGCGTGTGAGTTTCCCTATTGGTTGACCACTCTGAGAACAGGAGCCTGGACTAGATGGGCCTTGGCCTGACCTGGCAGGCTCTCCCTATGTAATTAAAATTAATTAATAAAATAATAATAATAATAATAATAATAATAATGGAACCACAATTCAGGTGGAAGTCCTACTCTATCGCCCAGACTCCCACCTCCATCCTTGCAGCTAAACCCACTAACCAGCTCATCTTGCTTGGGCTTGGGAGGGGCCAGGTGACCGGCCCCCTCCTTCCCTTTTGTAAAGACAGGTTGGCAGACTTTGGAAGAAGCGACGCCCAGATCCTAGCAACACTCTCGCCCAGGTGAGTCAGCGCTCCCTGGTACCTGGCCTCTGAGACAAGCCAGAAATTTATCTCGAGCACTTTCAGGGCAGCAGGAACAACAAGGGTACCACTGCACACGTGCAAAGTTCCTTTCCCTCTTAAGGGAAGAGCCGTGTCGACAACACTAAGCTCAATTGGTGTGACTCCATATGAGGTCGCTTTGAGCATTCCAACCCAGCCAAATGGGCAGGGTATAAATAAATTTATTATAATTATTATTATTCCTTTCATTCCCTTACTATACTTATACTATCTGAAAAAGTGTGCATGCACACGAAAGCTTATACAGTGGCACCTCGCGTTAAGTACTTAATTCGTTCCGGAGGTCCGTTCTTATCCTGAAACTGTTCTTAACCTGAAGCACCACTTTAGCTAATGGGGCCTCCTGCTGCCGCCGCGCTGCCGGAGCACAATTTCTGTTCTCATCCTGAAGCAAAGTTCTTAACCTGAAGCACTATTTCTGGGTTAGCGGAGTCTGTAACCTGAAGCGTATGTAACCTGAGGTACCACTGTACCAAGAACAAACTTAGTTGGTCTCTAAGGTGGGACGCGGGTGGCGCTGTGGTCTAAACCACAGAGCCTAGGACTTGCTGATCAAAAGGTCGGCGGTTCGAATCCCCGCGACGGGGTGAGCTCCCGTTGCTCGGTCCCTGCTCCTGCCAACCTAGCAGTTTGAAAGCACGTCAAAGTGCAAGTAGATAAATAGGTACCGCTCCGGCAGGAAGGTAAACGGCATTTCCGTGCGCTGCTCTGGTTCGCCAGAAGCGGCTTAGTCCTGCTGGCCACATGACCCGGAAACTGTATGCCGGCTCCCTCGGCCAATAAAACGAGATGAGTGCCGCAACCCCGGAGTCGGCCACGACTGGACCTAATGGTCAGGGGTCCCTTTACTTTTAAGGTGCTACTGGACAATTTTTAATTTTTGAAAATATATTTACAGTCATACCTTGGGTTACAGACGCTTCAGGTTGCGTTTTTTCAGGTTGCGGACTGCCGAAACCCAGAAGTACCGAAATGGGTTACTTATGGGTTTCGGCGGTCGCACATGCGCAAAAGCGCTAAATCGTGCTTTGCGCAAGCACAGAAGCCCCAAATCGCAACCCGCACATGCGTAGACGCAGCGCTGCAGGTTGTGGGCGCTGCGGGTTGCGAACGTGCATCCTGCATGGATCACGTTCGCAACCCGAGTGTCCACAGTATTCTTATGCAAACATTGTTCAGCAGGGAGAACGCTTGGCTTGCTGCTCTGACTTTTGACTGCCGATATTTTGAACTCTGAACCTAGATCCAAGTCCTGCCGAAAGTTACTGATTTGCCGCATGGCCTCTTAGGTTTTCTGTCCAAATTTGCCTCCGTCTCTCTTCCGTCTAACTGTTCTGAAACATCCGCCACAGGTTGAGGAACTGGGATGTTGGCGTCCAAATTCAGAAATATTTTCCCCAGACTTGAGAGGACCCTGCCTTGCAGAGACCATCTCTGATTTAAGAGGAAGGAAATATTATATACGGTATACCCATAGAGGGACCACGGACAGTTCTTAAAAAACAATTAGCATTCTTTATATATTTTGCCTTTCTCACACACACACCGCCGAGACCGCGACTCAAGTTGGCCAAGTAGGGAGCAAGTCTTTCTTCTCTCGGAAGGGAGTTCCAAAGTTCTTTGGGGGCAGCCACCACCGAGAAGGCCCTGTCCCACGTCCCTGGGAGGGTCGAGAGACTGAAAAAAGGGTATCCAACAAGGATCTCAAGAATCCAGGCAGGTTCACTGGGGAGAATGGCAAAAAGTTCATTTGGCATTTCATAAACCGCTTTGAGGTTTGTTTGGAAAAAATAAAAATAAATGGTGCGTACATTTTATTTCATGAATTTTAATTTATTTCATAAAACCTATACACCACTTGATTGGTTGTTGTTGTGGTTTTCTTTTTACAAACACACTTCTAGGCAGTTTATGAAATGCAAAATACAGTGGAACCTCAGTTGTCTAACACTTCAGAAAGCAAACAATTTGGAACCCAAACGCCAACAACCCGGAAGTGAATGCTTCCTTTTTCAAACAATTTTTGGAAGCCAAAAGCTGCGTTTTTCATTCCCCCCCCCCCATTGACTTTGCAGCCAGCCCATTGATCCTTGGTTTCCGAACTTTTTGGAAGCTGAACGGTCTTCTGGAACAAATTAAGTTCAAAAACCGAGGTTCCACTGTACGTTTATAATTTCATAAGGTTTAGGATTTTAAATCCACCTCATTCCTCCTTAAGCCGCCCAGGGTGGCTGGGGAGGCCCAGCCAAATGCGCAGGGTATAAGGAATATTATTATTAGTAGTAGTAACTCGTCAGGACTTTGAGGTCAGGACTTTCCATTTCCGAGTTCAGAACAGAATTTTACACCGCTGGCTTTGCTGGGTGAAGGTTGACAAGCGTCTGAACATTGAAAAAGTCCTGCCAATGGCCTACTTAGTCCAGAATCCTCTTCTCAACAGATGCCTCCATGGGAAACCTGCAAGCAGGATTCGAACACAGGCCTCTCCCCTCGTGCGGTGTTGAGAAGCACCACTGCTTCCTGCAGAAGAGAGTTTGACCATTCAGCGCTATGGAACTCGCCCAGCGGATGAAACTGACGGACTATGCAGAATTAGATAAACTAACAGGAAGGATTCGAAACCGGCTTCTCAGAGGACTGGAGTAAATTTACGGACTATTTGAAAAGTGACTGTGATGAGCAGATTATGCTAGTAGGTTTGCAAGAAGTTTTGTAAGGTGACTTATTAGAAATATTGCAAAAAAAAAACAGATAATGAGGAGAATTATTAGTTAAAGATATTTAAAGTTAATATGAAATGCATATTAAGTGATAAGTATGGAAAATCTTCAGAGTTGTTGACGGAAGTCCCCCCAAAAATATTGTATAAGATGAGAAGTTCTGTTGCATGAATGTTAATTAATATGGGACCCCTGACCATTAGGTCCAGTTGTGGCCAACTCTGGGGTTGCGGCGCTCATCTCGCTTTATTGGCCAAGGGAGCCGGCGTACAGCTTCCGGATCATGTGGCCAGCATGACGAAGCCGCTTCTGGCGAACTAGAGCAGCGCACGGAAACGCCGTTTACTTTCTCGCTGGAGTGCTATCTATTTATCTACTTGCACTTTGACGTGCTTTCAAACTGCTAGGTTGGCAGGAGCAGGGACTGAATAACGAGAGCTCACCCCGTCGTGGGGATTTGAACCGCTAACCTTCTGATCGGCAAGCCTTAGGCTCTGTGGTTTAACCCACAGCGCCACCCACGTCCCTTGCAAATGGCTTTAGATACCTCTTAAAAAGGTAAAGGTAAAGGGACCCCTGACCGTTAAGTCCAGTCGTGGCCGACTCTGGGGTTGTGGCGCTCATCTCGCTTTATTGGCCGAGGGAGCCGGCGTACAGCTTCTGGGTCATATGGCCAGCAGGACTAAGCCGCTGCTGGCGAACCAGAGCAGCGCATGGAAACGCCGTTTACCTTCCCGCCGGAGCGGTACCTATTTATCTACTTGCACTGGTGTGCTTTCGAACTGCTAGGTTGGCAGGAGCAGGGACCAAGCAATGGGAGCTCACCCCGTCGTGGGGATTCGAACCGCTAACCTTCTGATCGGCAAGCCTTAGGCTCTGTGGTTTAACCCATAGCGCCACCCACGTCCCTTGCAAATGGCTTTAGATACCTCTTAAAAAGGTAAAGGTAAAGGGACCCCTGACGGTTATGTCCAGTCGTGGCCGACTCTGGGGTTGTGGCGCTCATCTCGCTTTATTGGCCGAGGGAGCCGGCGTACAGCTTCCAGGTCATGTAGCCAGCATGACTAAGCCGCTTCTGGCGAACCAGAGCAGCGCACGGAAACGCCGTTTACCTTCCCGCCGGAGCGGTACCTATTTATCTACTTGCACTTTGACGTGCTTTCGAACTGCTAGGTTGGCAGGATCAGGGACCGAGCAACGGGAGCTCACCCCGTCGCGGGGATTCGAACCACCGACCTTCTGATCAGCAAGTCCTAGGCTCTGTGGTTTAACCCACAGCGCCACCCGCGTCCCAATAAAAATGTGTGTGTGTGTGTGTATGTGTATATATATATATATATATATATATATATATATATATATATATATATAGGAACTTGCCCATCAAGCTGAACTCAACAAGCACCAACCTTCCCTCCTCTTCCATCATGTCCCCTCCAGTTTCTTACCATCTCCATCTTCCTTTAAGACGGCGCTGATCCTTGCGCGGCGCTGCTACTCTCCCCCTTCCCGCCCCCGGCATTTGGTCACATAAGGCTCAGTGCCGGACGAACCGCAAAGAGCGGGCATTCAGGATATCCGCCGGGTCGGGGAAGACGGAATCCACGCGGAAGCCTTGCGCCAGCGCCACCTTCAGCACCTCCTCCAGGAACTCGTGGCCCGTACGGACCTCCCGCCCGCCAACCGCCAGAGGTTGCAACTTCTGTTTGGCGTACTCAGCCACCGGAAGTTCGGCTGGGCGCGGCGCCCACTCCAGGCAAAGGTGGTGGCACGTCTTGGTGCCCACAGGGGAGTAGTCCCACGCCTCCTCGTCCGATTCGTCGTCGTCCGTGGAGTCGCCCGGCCAAATCCCCAGCTCGCCGCCGGTCCCCGAACCACCCTGCCGCCCTCCGAAATCTCCATTGCCGACGACGGAATCCTTCGCCATGCCAGTGCCCGTATTCCTCGAAAACTGTCCCACAGCCTTCCCAGAATGCCCCTCTTCCACGCCACCCCCCGACTGGCCCAGCCGCCTCCGCAGCAAAGCCAAGAAGTGTTTATCGGTGCAGAAGACGTTGGCCGTGAAGATTTGCAGGCAGCTGGAGCTCAGCTCGTAGTTCTGCGGCCCGCGGCGGACGTTGAAGTGCACCAGGCGCTTCCGCACGTCCACGTCGGCGTGTAGCACTGCGTTCCTCCTCTGCCGCCAGCGCTCCGCTTCCACCCGCCGGAGCTCCTCCAGGAGTGGCCGGATCTGGTAGAAGTCCGCCTCGGCCCGCAGGAGGGAGAGCTCAGCGTAGCCCTCAGGCAGGTCCAGTCGGCCAAAACGGAGGAAGTTGAGGATGTGGCGGAAGGCTTTGCCATCGCGGTCGATGAAGTAGTTGCCGCAGCTGTCGGTGAGGGCCGGCTGGGGGCCACGGAACATGGCGCCCAGCATGGAGTCGGGGAAGCGGGTCAGCGTGTCCAGGGTGGTGCTGTAGAGCTTGCCGCCGACGTTCAAGGTCACCAGGCTGGGCGTCCGCCCCGGGGCGTCGCAGGTGCCCGGCATTGTTGTGAAGGAGGGATTTCACCTGGCGAAAGAAGCATTTGTGATCAAGGTGTCTCACCTGCCAGGTACCGTATTTTTTTGCTCTATAAGACTCTCTTTCTCCCTCCTAAAAAATAAGGGGAAATGTGTGTGCGTCTTATGGAGCGAATGCAGGCTGCACAGCTATCCCAGAAGCCAGAACAGCAAGAGGGATAGCTGCTTTCACTGCGCAGCGATCCCTCTTGCTGTTCTGGCTTCTGAGATTCAGAATATTTTTTTTCTTGTTTTCCTCCTCCAAAAACTAGGTGCGTCTTGTGGTCTGGTGCGTCTTATAGAGCGAAAAATACGGTGCGTATGTCAGCTGCCATAACGCTTGTAGCCCAGAAATTGAAAGACGCCCAGGTCCCTACCAGAGAGGAATGGCAGACCAAACTGATGGACTATTCCAGGCTTCCTCGTCCTTCCAAATGTTTTGAGACTACAATTCCCATCATCCCTGACCACTGGTCCTGCTAGCAAGGGATCATGGGAGTTGTAGTCCCAAAACATCTGGAGGGCCGTGGTTGAGGGAGCCTGGACTATTCAGAATCGGAGAAAAAGCCCACAAAAAAAATCAGAAATCAGGAAGGGCAAAACTTTAATAAAGAATAGGGGGAAATTATATCGTACTTGGAAGAACACTGTAAACAACTGAGCTCTTTAACTCAAATAACACTTGCAATATAACAAAGACTTTGGATGTACAGTAATGGATAATAACCAACTGGATGATGGAACCCAGGGAAGGGTGGAGGGAAGTTTATAGATTTGAAAGAATCTTGCATTTGTTTTTATCTATACAGTGGACGCACGGGTTGCAAACGTGATCTGTGCGGGAGGCACGTTCGCAACCCGCAGCGCTGTGTCTGCCCATGCGCGGGTTGCGATTTGGCGCTTCTGCACATGTGCAAAGCGCGATTTAGCGCTTCTGTGCATGCTCAACCGCCCAAACCCGGAAGTAACCCATTCTGGTACTTCCATGTTTCGGCGGTCTGCAACCCGAAGAAACTCAACCTGAAGCGTCTGTAGCCCGAGGTATGACTGCATGTGAGTTTGAATGTAAACATTAATTGGAAAAACCGAATAAAAACAATTTAAAACAAGAAAGAATGAAGAATTTGTGGATTGAGTTGTACGCATCGGAGCGGAACAACAGCCTGCTGCGATCAGGCCAGTGGTCCACCGTCCTGTTCACAGGGGGCAACCACACGCCCGGAAGGGAAACCGTCAATCAGGATTCGAACACGAGGGCAACTCTTCCCTCCTACAGGAATCTAGAAGCAGGAAGAACCTTCTGACAGCAAGAGGCGTTTGACAGTGGAACAGACACCCTCGCGAGGCGTTGGAGTCTCCTTCCTTGGAAGTTTTGACGCAGAGGTCGGATGTCCATCTGCCATGGATGCTTTAGCTGAGATTCCTGCATTGAAGGGGGTTGGGATGGATGACCTTTGGGTGTCCCTTCCAACTCTATGATTCTACCTGCAACTGTGAAGTCAGAGCACAGCCATCACGTCAAGCAGCCATAAATAGCCACGGCTGGCTGGCGACAGGAGCAGAGACTGTTTGCCCACAAACGCCGAAGGATGTGGAGACAGCAGGAGACTTTGGGTTTAGTAAACAGGGAGTTGTCTTTGTCCATGGAGTTTTCTTGGCAGGGATACTGGAGTGGCTTGCCGGTTCCTGCTCCAGGTGGATCACGTTTGGTCAAAACTCTCCACTATGACCTGTCCATCTTGGGTGGCCCTGCATGGCATACCTCATAGCTTCTCTGAGTTATTCAAGACCTAGACAGCATCTTGAAAAGCAGAGACATCACCTTGCCAACAAAGGTCCATATAGTTAAAGCTGTGGTTTTCCCAGTAGTGATGTATGGAAGTGAGAGCTGGACCATAAAGAAGGCTGATCGCCAAAGAATGGATGCTTTTGAATTCTGGTGCTGGAGGAGACTCTGGAGAGTCCCATGGACTGCAAGAAGATCCAACCTCTCCATTCTGAAGGAAATCAGCCCTGAGTGCTTACTGGAAGGTCAGATCCTGAAGCTGAGGCTCCAAGACTTTGGCCACCTCATGAGAAGAGAAGACTCCCTGGAAAAGACCCTGATGTTGGGAAAGATGGAGGGCGCAAGGAGAAGGGGACGACGGAGAACGAGATGGTGGGACAGTGTTCTCGAAGCTACGGACATGAGTCTGACCAAACTGCGGGAGGCAGTGGAAGACAGGAGTGCCTGGCCTGCTCTGGTCCAGGGGGTCACAAAGACGAGGACACGACTAAACAACAACAACAACAAAACAGGGAGTCTGGTGGCACCCAAAACAACCCCCGGTGCATTGGGTGGGTCTCAGTCTTGTGCCCGTGACCACCTCTCTGGGAGAGGCCGAGGACGGGTCGAGGGGCAGAGGGAGGAGAAGGAACCGATTCTATATCAAGGAGAGGCGCTGCTGGAACAGAGCGCCAAGCAACATGTTGACTTGTGTGCGCACACCATCTCCCAGGAAGGAAGAGGGAGAAAGACGCAGAGGTTTGGGCACATGGATGCGTACAGGATTTCTGGAGCAGGGCCTGGAGCCTTGTTCCCTCGCTGCCTTTGCTTTTCCCGTCTGTCTGAGCACATCAACGCACCACCAAGCAGCCGTCCCCAAGGAGCTGCCCTCCAGGCGCCGCTGAGCTACAACTCCCAATGGCCCTTGACTCTCCCCTCCTGCGGTTTCCAACAACTGGGATCCAGAAGCACTGCTGCCTCTATTCATAGAGGCACAGAACAGCCATCGTGGTTGACAGCCACCCATCACCTTCTCCTCCTTCGTGAATTTCTCCAATCCTCTTTTAAAGCCATCTAATTTGGTGGGACGCGGGTGGTGCTGTGGGTTAAACCACAGAGCCTAGGGCTTGTCGATCAGAAGGTCGGCGGTTCGAATCCCCACGACGGGGTGAGCTCCCGTTGCTCGGTCCCTGCTCCTGCCCACCTAGCAGTTCGAAAGCACATCAAAGTGCAAGTAGATAAATAGGTACCGCTCCGGCAGGAAGGTAAACGGCGTTTCCGTGCGCTGCTCTGGTTCGCCAGAAGCGGCTTAGTCATGCTGGCCACATGACCCGGAAGCTGTACGCCGGCTCCCTCGGCCAATAAAGCGAGATGAGCGCCGCAACCCCAGAGTCGGCCACGACTGGACCTAATGGTCAGGGGTCCTTTTACCTTTAATTTGGTCTCTGCCTGCTGTGGCAGGGAGTTCCACAGTTTAAACCATGCGCCGTGTGAAGAAGGACTTTGTTGTATCTGACCCGGCTTTGCCGACGTTCACGTTCCTCAGATGTCCGCATATTCTATTGTTATGAGGGAGGGGAAAAGCTTTCCTCTATTCTCTTGTTCCCCATCATTCGTTTTATCAACTTCCATCCCGCTGCCTATGACCTTTTCTCTAAACTCTCAAACGCTGCAAACTTTCTATCCAGTCAGTAGTTTTGCTTGCCTTCTTCTGAACCTTTGCGTATGAGTAAGCAACTATTCTGACGCATTAAACATGTTGTTAAAGGAGGGGGTGGGAGCCTGTCTGGGGCCCTCCCAATGTTATTGGACTACAACTCCCATAATCCCTGGCTCCCGCCTGTCTGGGGCTGATGGGAGTTGGAGTCCAACAACATCTTGAGTTCCCAGCCCTGCCCCGCAGATTCTTTTCTACAAATAGACCAGAAGAAGCTGAGGTCAAGGCAGTGATTAAGAGCTGAATGCATTTATTTTCCCCGTCCTTTTTGACACCTCGCTATGACACATGTGTGTTTCATCTCAAGACAGGTAATTACTTTTTGCGGCTCGGGCCTCCGAGCAGCAAACATTTAAAAACATAAATACATTACACAGTTGAAAATTCACAGGAAACTTTTCGCATTCCTCACACAAACACTGACAATGTCCAGGCCTCAGAAATAGGCTTCCGGAAAAGTTTGCTTGGTTGTTTTGCTGCTGTTGTTTTCTCTCTTTTTTTTCAGAGGAGGAAAATGTTTCTAGACATCAAGGTTGCAAATATGTGACTGGAAGTTGCACAGGCAATCTCAGAGCCCAGGCAGGGGTGGAATCACTGCCCCAGAGAACTTGCCATTTAATTTAATTCAATTTCAATAAAGGGAAAGGGGGAAACTGAAGCAAGTGTGTAAGGAAAAGATAATAATAGGGCATTCAATAGAGCTACACACTGGAGGGTTTTTAATCTTCACTGGAAGTTTTAAAACAGAGGTTGGATAGCCATCTGTCAGATTCTTTAGCTCAGGGTTGAACTAGAAGACCCTACAATTCTATTTTATAGATAATAATAATATATTTATACCCTGCCCATCTGGCTGGGCTTCCCCCGCCACTCTGGGCGGCTTCCAACAAAATATTAAAATACTGTAATACATCAAACAATAGATAGATAGATAGATAGATAGATAGATAGATAGATAGATGATAGATAGATAGATAGATGATAGATAGATAGATAGATAGATAGATATGTATATATACACACTTTGTATCATTTTAACACTGTCAATTTTGGCTTCTCCTTTTTAAAATAAATTTTACATCTCCTTGTTTGTAAAGTTTTGATTTTACCAGCATTTTCTTGTGCACATATTACGGGATTTCATGTACAGATTTTCATCGATTAAGTGGCATGTATAAATACCGTAAAATAACAAGAAGGGGGTTCCTTTGTGTGACTTCCTTCCCAGAGAGCCCTTACAGTTGACTAATCAACTTTCCCCCAAAATAAATGGACTTTCCCTTCTCAAAGATTTCAAAGTTTTGAAGACAATTCATCTAGGCAACCGACCAATTTAAATGTTGAAGCTCTGTAAGGCCGGAGGAATCCTATTTTCAGTCCCTCTGCTATGAATATGTTTTTTTATTTGGACAGGAGGCGGAGCGAAATATGGGTTCCAATACAATACACCTAGCTTGGGGTCCGAGCAGGAAACCTGCAATAAAATTGGGAGTTTTGACAAGGAACTCAGGGTGTAACTTCCGTGGGGCAGTTCCACAACAACTGGGCCACGCTGACTCAGGGTATTGGATGCTGTGGTCCAAAACATCTGGGGAGAGGCGGCAGGTTGGCAAAAGCTGCACTCAGCTGAGGAAGGGGAAGAAGGTCTGATCAGTTTAGTATTGGGATTGTGGGTTCGAGTCCCGTGTTTGGCATTGCAGGGGGTTGGACTAGATGACCCATGAGTCCCCCTTCCTAACTCTACCCAGTAGACCTGAAGGAGCATCTCCACCCCCATCGTTCTGCCCGGACACTGAGGTCCAGCTCCAAGGGCCTTCTGGCGGTTCCCTCATTGTGAGAAGCAAAGCTACAGGGAACCAGGCAGAGGGCCTTCTCGGTAGTGGCGCCCGCCCTGTGGAACGCCCTCCCACCAGATGTCAGGGAAATAAACAACTACCATACCTGACATTCAGAAGACATCTTAAGGCAGCCCTGTTCAGGGAAGTTTTTAATGTGTGACATTTTAGTGTATTTTTGGTCTCTATGGAAGCCGCCCAGAGTGGCTGGGGAAACCCAGCCAGATGGGCGGGGTACAAATAATAAATTATTATTATTATTACAAACTTGTGAACCTTCTTTTTTTAAAAAAAAAATTCCCCAAGCCAGGAGAGACCCCCCCAAATGTACAGTCAAAAACAACCTTTTCAAAAAGGGATTTTTTTCATGGCATACTCTGTAAGCTTTGTGTATAGCTTTTACATGAGTTGAACTTCTAAAGGTCGCTTGTAACGACAGGAACAGGGTTTTGAAATTGGATTAAGATATAAGATTATAAGGACGTGAATAAGTATAAAATAATGGAACCAGGAGGGAGAGTGGAGGGAAGCCAATTAAGATATATGATGTGGATTTTTGAATGTGTGTGGTTTTGTTTTGGTTATATAAAATGAATAAATTGTATCTAAAACGACAACAACAACCCGAAGGGAATGAGATCAAAGCACAATAAGTTGTTAAAACAGAATTAAAAACCTGATCTTCCAGAAAGAGGCTGGCTGTACCAGGAAAAGACTTCAGGGATGGCTGGTGGACTAGAAATATTTCAGCCCAGGAAACGGCCCCCACCTACCCAACCCAAAAGGGCCTGGGAGTGCCTGGGGGGCGGGATCCTTTGGAGGGGGGTGTCCTAAGGGGGGGGGGAAGGACCACCCAAGAGGAAAACAGGACAGGGGGGCCCGATCCTGCCGGAGGGGGTCGCTGTACCTGGAGCAGAGGCGAGGTCTCTGGGCGGCTCCCGGTGCCGGCGCAGGAAGTGGAGCGCAGCGCTGCGCGCAGCTGAGCTTATCTCGGCGCCGGCCGCGCTTTATAAGGGAGGGACCGGCCCGGGGGGGCGGGCAGGCGCCGGTCTCCGCCCCGACGGACGCCCGGGAAGGAGGGAGGGAAGGGACCCAGGCGTCCGGGGCGGGAGCTGTCTCCGCCCCCGCCCCGCGGGTCGCGTCTCGCGCGTCTCCCTAGAACAGGTATGGGGGATCCGTGAGCGAGGAAGGGGACCCAGAGCGAGGAAGGGGACCCAGCGCAAGGAAAGGGGAAAAGGTCTTGTTTTTTCCTCTGCCCTCCGTGAGCCCCACTCCTCTCCTGCTGACGCCGCCCAATATGACCTCTTTCTCGCCTAAGATGCCAGAAGATTAAAGGAGGCCACTCTTCCCGCAGGCTGCTTGGGATTAAAAGACTGCAGCAAAGCATCGTTTGCAGAATCTAATTATATCTTCTCCCACATTCCTCCCTTATCTTCTGTTGCATCACTTTGGGAGCCCAGAATATGAATAATTCCCTTCGCAGCAAAACCTGAAGGGAAGCGGTGTCAGGAGTGAGCCAACCTGAGATTTCTGAGTCCTGTTTCTTGGCTATCAAAAATATTCTTCTGGATAGGAAAAAAAGGGGAAGATCCCTTTTCGTCAGCTTGAGGGAGGAGGCTGTGAATCATGTCCTGTGCAAACTCAGGAAGGCCCATTTACTCCCTGAGTAAACAGGCGGCGTCAGATAGCCCTGCAAATCCAGGCGCAGAACAACGGGGGCGGGGATTATTTTTAAATGATCCTCAATGCTTTAGTTAATTTTCCTTCTAAATTGAGACGCCTGCTTCTTGGGAGAAAAGCAATGACAAACCTAGACAGCATCTTAAAAAGCAGAGACACCACCTTGCCGACAAAGGTCCGTATAGTGAAAGCCATGGATTTCCCAGTATGGAAGTGAGAGCTGGACCATAAAGGCAGCTGATTGCCGAAGAATGGATGCTTTTGAATTCTGGTGCTGGAGGAGACTCTTGAGAGTCCCATGGACTGCAAGAAGATCAAACCTCTCCATTCTTAAGGAAATCAGACCTGAGTGCTCACTGGAAGGGCAGATCCTGAAGCTGAGGCTCCAGTACTTTGGCCACCTCATGAGAAGAGAAGACTCCCTGGAAAAGACCCTGATGTTGGGAAAGATGGAGGGCACAAGGAGAAGGGGACGACGGAGGATGAGATGGTGGGACAGTGTTCTGGAAGCTACCAGCATGAGTTTGACCAAACTGTGGGAGGCAGTGGAAGACAGGAGTGCCTGGCCTGCTCTGGTCCAGGGGGTCACGAAGAGGCGGACACGACTAAAAGACTAAACAACAACAACAATAGTGGTTAGAGCAGTGGTTCTCAAACTCTTTTTTTTTCCTGGGCCGCACTTTCAGAATAAAAATTTGCTCGCTCCACGCTCAATTTTTTGATTGATAAGGAATACAAAAATAAACATCTCCAAGTAGTGCTTGATTTGTAACATCCAACACAACTCCTTTATAATATGATCAGAAAATATAAGACAAGGCAGCTACATGGTAACATTAACCGTTCCAAAAATATAATTATAAACGAGTCTTCTCTAGCACTCTGTTCGAATGGTGATTCTGGATCACAACTAGAATTGTCCTCATTATCACTTAGAATCACAGAATCGTAGAACTGTAGAGCTGGAAGGGATCCCAGCGGTCATCTAGTCCAACCCCTGAGATGCAGGAATCTCAACGAAAGCATCCATGACAGATGGCCACCCAACCTCTGCTTAAAAACCTCCAAGGAAGGAGAGTTCACAACCTCCTGCAACTCTTGCTCTCATTTTGAAAAGCTCTCCATCCATATTCTGCAAATAAATAAAATTATTTTGATACGATGCTCTGCTAAGCTGAAATCTTTAAATGTTCCTTTGGTTGTCCTCGAACCTTTCCGCCACCCTTGCCGTCCTCTCCTGACACACCAGGGCGGAACTTCCCTCACGCCATTTGAGATCCGTTGGGTTGGAGCGTCGGACTAGGACCTGGGAGAGGTCTGGGTTCAAATCCCGACTCGGCAGTGAAGCTCACCGGGTGACCTCACTGAGCCAGTCGTTCACTCTGGCCTGACCTGTCTCACAGGGTTGTTGTTGTTGTGGGAATTAAATGAGAATCATATAAGCTGCCTTGAGCTCCGTGGAGGAAAAAAGGTGAAATATTTATGCAATAAATAAATAAATAGAGGATGCAGGCCTTGTTCTGGCTTGTGTTTATCTTGTACGCCAGGGATGGGGGACATTTTTCAGAGCCCAGGGACTGCGCCGCCTTCTTCTGGGTGTCTACAGGGCAGAAGCAAAAGGCTGCGGCGTAACAAATGCAGATGTTTGCCTCTGGACGGAAGCCTAGTTTCTCCACCCACACTCTCACCCAACCCTCCCTGCCCTACATCCGAGGGAGCAAGCACAGAGGTGTTATCGGAATTCAATGTCACACTCAAAGCAGGCCCAAAATAAAAAACGCTCAAGGAATGTTTGGAGGAGGGGTGGCATTTGGGTGTGTGGCTGTGCAAGAGGAAGGGTTGTGTGATGAAAGTTTTAAGGGCCACGTAGAAAAACCTGTGGGGGCCGCATTGAGCTCCTGGAAGTAGGGTCCCCCTCATTCTAAGCAAGGCCATTGTGGGTTTGCTGTGGGGTCAGTCTGGTTTTTATATATATATATAAATGCTTTATTGAAATTAAAAAGAAATAACAAACAAAGGGCTTATCCAGAAAAAAGAGAAGTAAATGGTAATATTTGTTATTTCACATCACAATACCTAAGTAGGCATGCCAGCCATAACAGTTGTCACATCCTTCCAGGTCTAGGTGGTCTGTATTTTGTAGTGTACACCATTCCCTGATCCAGGAGAGACGGGCCGCCTCGTAATATAGTTTCAAATCTGACAGTGAAAATCCCCCTCTTTCTTTGATATCAATTAATAGTTTGTGTTAATTGGGCTTTTCTCCTGCCAGATATATTTAGAGATGCCTCGTTGCCAATTTTTGGGGCAGCCTGTCCCTCCAATCACAGGGATTGTCTGAAACAGGAAAAGCATTTTTGGTAAAAAGGTGGTTTTAGAATCATAGAATCATAGAGCTGGAATAGACCACAAGGGCCATCGAGTCCAACCCCCTGCCAAGCAGGAAACACCATCAGAGCACTCCTGACATATGGTTGTCAAGCCTCTGCTTAAAGACCTCCAAAGAAGGAGACTCCACCACACTCCTTGGCAGCAAATTCCGCTGTCGAACAGCTCTTACTGTCAGGAAGTTCTTCCTAATGTTTAGGTGGAATCTTCTTTCTTGTAGTTTGGAACCATTGCTCCGTGTCCGCTTCTCTGGAGCAGCAGAAAACAACCTTTCTCCCTCCTCTATGTGACATCCTTTTATATATTTGAACATGGCTATCATATCACCCCTTAACCTGCTCTTCTCCAGGCTAAACATGCCCAGCTCCCTTAGCCGTTCCTCATAAGGCATCGTTTCCAGGCCTTTGACCATTTGGGTTGCTCTCCTCTGGACACGTTCCAGTTTGTCAGTGTCCTTCTTGAACTGTGGTGCCCAGAACTGGACACAGTACTCCAGGTGAGGTCTGACCAGAGCAGAATACAGTGGCACTCTTACTTCCCTTGATCTAGATGCTATACTCCTATTGATGCAGCCCAGAATTGCATTGGCTTTTTTAGCTGCCGCGTCACACTGTTGGCTCATGTCAAGTTTGTGGTCCACCAAGACTCCTAGATCCTTTTCACATTTACTGCTCTCAAGCCAGGTGTCACCCATCTTGTATTTGTGCCTCTCATTTTTTTTGCCCAAGTGCAATACTTTACATTTCTCCCTGTTAAAATTCATCTTGTTTGTTTTGGCCCAGTTCTCTAATCTGTCCAGGTCGTTTTGAAGTGTGATCCTGTCCTCTGGGGTGTTAGCCACCCCTCCCAGTTTGGTGTCATCTGCAAATTTGATCAGGATGCCCTTGAGTCCATCATCCAAGTCGTTGATAAAGATGTTGAATAAGACCGGGTCCAAGACAGAACCCTGTGGTACCCCACTAGTCACTCTGCTCCAGGATGAAGAGGAACCATTGATGAGCACCCTTTGGGTTCGGTCAGTCAGCCAGTTACAAATCCACTGAGTGGTAGCGTAGTCAAGACTGCATTTTACCAGTTTTAATGGTGGGTATTCTCTGCTGAGCCTAGAACGCTTGGGGTTTATCGTCGGTGGTTGGGCTGGCAGGAAACACTATCAATGGCTCCCAGCCACGGTGGCTTGGCCCGGTCTCCACACTTGCGAGGCATCAATGCTTCTGAATGCCAGTGGCTGGGCGCCGCAAGAGGGTAGAAGGCTCTCGCACTTGGGTCCCGCTTGCAGGTTTCCCATCTGGTTGGCCCCTGTGGGAAGAGTATGCTGGACTCGATGGCCCACTGGCCTGATCCTGCAGGCTCTTCCTTGCGTGCTTCAAGGGAGTGCCATTCCATCTTTGCCCACTGACTTCCTTCGAGCGGTTTCGCCAAACTGCCATGTGTTTGCCATGACAAGTCCGGGCAAAGCCAGGGCTGTGGCGTCGTGGGTGGAGCCCAGCTTCCGAAAGACCTCGCTTTCCATTCGGTAATAACAACAACAGATATTCCATTTAATAGTGCACTGGTACCTCAGGTTACAGACGCTTCAGGTTACATACACTTCAGGTTACAGACTCCGCTAACCCAGAAATAGTGCTTCAGGTTAAGAACTTTGCTTCAGGATGAGAACAGAAATTGGGCTCCGGCGGCACAGCAGCAGCGGGAGGCCCCATTAGCTAAAGTGGTGCTTCAGGTTAAGAACAATTTCAGGTTAAGAACGGACCTCCGGAATGGATTAAGTTCTTAACCTGAGGTACACTGTAATAATAAAAAAACCAAGTTTCTGGGTGCAAGAGTGGGTAGTCCGTGCCTGGTGAGGATGGGGTGGGGGTAGTGCCGGATGTACGTATAAGCTAAACAAGCTATAGCTTAGGGCCCCACTCTCTTGAATGTAAAGGTAAAGGGACCCCTGACCGTTAGGTCCAGTTGCGGATGACTCTGGGGTTGCGGCGCTCCTCTCGCTTTACTGGCTGAGGGAGCCGGCGTACAGCTTCCAGGTCATATGGCCAGCAGGACTAAGCCGCTTCTGGAGAAGAAGAAGAAGAAGAAGAGTTTGGATTTGATATCCCGCCTTTCACTCCCCTTCAGGAGTCTCAAAGCGGCTAACATTCTCCTTTCCCTTCCTCCCCCACAACAAACACTCTGTGAGGTAAGTGGGGCTGAGAGACTTCAGAGAAGTGTGACTGGCCCAAGGTCACCCAGCAGCTGCATGTGGAGGAGCGGAGACACGAACCCGGTTCCCCAGATTAGGTGACTACCGTTCTTAACCACTACACCACACTGGCTCCAGAGCAGTGTTCCCCAGATTAGGTGACTACCGTTCTTAACCACTACACCACACTGGCTCCAGAGCAGTGCACAGAAACGCTGTTTACCTTCCCGCCAGAGCGGTACCTATTTATCTACTTGCACTTTGAGGTGCTTTCGAACTGCTAGGTTGGCAGGAGCAGGGACCGAGCAACGGGAGCTCACCCCGTCGCGGGGATTCGAACTGCCAATCTTCTGATCGGCAAGCCCTAGGCTCTGTGGTTTAAACCACAGGCCACTCACAACCCTCCCACTCTCTTGGGGACCCCCCCCAAAAAATTAAAGGGGAAAAAATTGGATGTACATTTCCAAAATATAAGATAAAAAACAAGTAAAATAAAACCTACCTACAGCAACAGGGTTTTGTGTTGTGTGGGCTCCTAGGGTGTAAGTCGTGGGCCCCGCCTGCTCACCTGCTCCCTAAAATATCCCTGGTTTGCTCCTTTCTATATAGAGGGTGCCTACATTCTGCATGGACTGGTTGCAGGGCAACATGGGCAAACGGCTTGAGATACCTATGAGGTCCATTAATTACCATATAGCATATATTCAACAGAAAAATCAGGGACAATTTGTTGTTGACAAAGGACAGCTGGACATATAAAGGCCCCGTTACCTTCAGTAGCTTAGGGACTCATCAAACCTAAATCTGGCCCTGTTTTTATCACATTTGGTGGTCTTGTAGTAAGTTTAAAGTTTACTGGGAAATAAACAAGTATCTGACTTTTAGAAGACATCTGAAGGCAGCCATGTTTAGGAAAGTTTTTAATGACTGATGTTTTAATATATTTTTAATATTTTGTTGGAAGCTGCCCAGAGTGGCTGGGGAAACCCAGCCAGATGGGTGGGGTATAAATATATTGATGATGATGATGATGATGATGATGATGATGATGATGAATTGGAAAGGATTATTCAATTGAAAAGGATGTTTTTCTCCCTCTCTTGTAACACTGGAACTCAAGGAAGCTGAATGTCGGGAGGTTCAGGAGGGATAAAAGGAAGTCTTTCTTCCTGCAGTGCAGAGTTTAAACTGCGGAACTCCCAGCCACAGGGATGGCCCCCGACTTGGATGGCTTTAAAAGAGGATTGGACAGATTGGTGGAGAAGGAGAGGGCTTTTGATGGCTCTCCTCTGCCTCTCCTATCAGAGGAACAGGCGATGGAGAAGGGACACGATAGCCATCTTCAAATATCACTTGAGAGGACCCAAACCAATGGGTTTGAGTGAAAGGAAATGAGATTGCAACACCTGGAAGAACTTTCTGAGGGTAAGAGCTGTTTGACAGTGGAACGGAGGCCCTTGTGAGGTAATAATAATAATAATAATAATAATAATAATAATAATTTTATTTATACCCCACCCTCCCCAGCCAGAGCCAGGCTCAGGGCGGCTAAAACCAGTAAAAAAACATAATGGGGGGGAACCAATTTAAAATACAGGTTACTTTCCTTCCTTGGAGGTTTTTAACCTGTTGGGGACGACTGGCTTGTGCTTCCTGCGCAAGTCCCTCCCGGATATACCATCCTATGATTCTAAGCAATGCACCTGAATGCCAATTGCCAGAAGGATGGGCGAATGGTCTTGTGTTCGAATCCTGCTCACTGGTTTCCCACTGGGGCACCTGGTTGGCGACTGTGGGAACAGGATTCTGGCTCAGAGGGGCCCTTGGCCTGATCCACAGGGCTTTTCTAATGTTCATCATCATCATCATCATCATCAACATCATCATAATTTATTATTTGTACCCCGCCCAATGACAAACCTAGACAGCATCTTAAAAAGCAGAGACATCACCTTGCCAACAAAGGTCCGTCTAGTTCAAGCTATGGTTTTCCCAGTAGTGATGTATGGAAGTGAGAGCTGGACCATAAAGAAGGCTGATTGCCGAAGAATGGATGCTTTTGAATTCTGGTGCTGGAGGAGACTCTGGAGAGTCCCATGGACTGCAAGAAGATCAAACATCTCCATTCTGAAGGAAATCAGCCCTGAGTGCTCACTGGAAGGACAGATCCTGAAGCGGAGGCTCCAAGACTTTGGCCACCTCATGAGAAGAGGAGACTCCCTGGAAAAGACCCTGATGTTGGGAAAGATGGAGGGCACAAGGAGAAGGGGACGACGGAGGACGAGATGGTGGGACAGTGTTCTCGAAGCTACCAGCATGAGTTTGACCAACTGCGGGAGGCAGTGGAGGACAGAAGTGCCTGGCGTGCTCTGGTCCAGGGGGTCACGAAGAGGCGGACACGACTAAACGACTCAACAACAACAACAACAACAATTTATTATTTGTACCCCGCCCATCTGACTGGGTTTCCCCAGCCACTCTGGGCGGCTTCCAACAAAGACCAAAAATACACTAAGGACCAAGGCCTTCACGTCCTACTTTGTAGCTCCAAACCAGCCTTCCCAAAAGCACTGATGAGGAAGATTACTCTCCTACGTGCCCCTTTGTGCAAACTCCACCGAAACCAATGCCAGGAGCTGCCTCGTTTGGCTGTGTCTCCGCCTCCTCCCAAGGCGGCATTCCACACTCCTTGCTGTTATTAAACAACACAAGCCAATTACTCACCAACCTGGTTTCCCAGGCAGGAGACAAAACATAACAAACTGGATCGAGGGTGGAAACAAGTCCACGTGAGCAGAAAAACAGGATCGGGGTGGCGGTGGAGGGAAAAGTTGTCTCTTCCATCATCACAGCTTCGTTTCCTGCAGCACGTACTCAGGATTTGAACTTGTAGCCGCAGATTTGCCGCCACTTGCCACGGCCCAGGTTGATCTGGGCAGGTTTGCTCACACCCACGACGTGAGTTATCATTTTGCGGCTTGGCAGCAGGTAAAATCTGAGGCTGTTGCCTTGCGGCTATTTTTAAGATGTCGGCCAACTGTGGCACTTGAATTTCCAGATCTGCACACTCAAGGTGGAGGCGAACGCAAAATGCACAGCCCTAAATACTGCTGCGATTACTAAGACAGACATCATTTTCCAGCCCACGATCCCTCAGACATTCGTGGGACCGTCCTTTTTGAAAATAATAATCAATAATAATAATAATAATAAGGGACGCGGGTGGCGCTGTGGGTTAAAGCCTCAGCGCCTAGGACTTGCCGATCGAAAGGTCGGCGGTTCGAATCCCCGCGGCGGGGTGCGCTCCCGTTGCTCGGTCCCAGCGCCTGCCAACCTAGCAGTTCGAAAGCACCCCCGGGTGCAAGTAGATAAATAGGGACCGCTTACTAGCGGGAAGGTAAACGGCGTTTCCGTGTGCTGCGCTGGCTCGCCAGATGCAGCTTGTCACGCTGGCCACGTGACCCGGAAGTGTCTCCGGACAGCGCTGGCTCCCGGCCTCTAGAGTGAGATGGGCGCACAACCCTAGAGTCTGGCAAGACTGGCCCGTACGGGCAGGGGTACCTTTACCTTTACCTTTAATAATAATAATACCCTGCCCATCATCTGGGCTTCCCCAGCCACTCTGGGCGGCTTCCAACAAAGTATTAAAATACCGTAATACATCAAACATTAAAATCTTCCCTAAACAGGCCCGCCTTCAGATGTCTTCTAAAAGTCTGGTAGTTGTTGTTCTCTTTGACATCTGATGGGAGGGAGTTCCACAGGGCGGCTGCCACCACCGAGAAGGCCCTCTGCCTGGTTCCCTGTAACTTGGCTTCTCGCAGGGATGGAACCGCCAGAAGGCCCTTGGTGCTGGACCTCAGTGTCTGGACTGAATGATGGGGGTGGAGACGCTCCTTCAGGTCTACTGGGCCTTTGAGGCCGTTTAGGGCTTTCAAAGTCAGCACCAACACTTTGAATTGTGCTCGGAAACGTATTGGGAGCCAATGGAGGTCTTTCAAGACTGGTGTTATATGGTCTTGGCGGCCGCTCCCAGTCCCCAGTCCAGCTGCCGCATTCTGGATTAGTTGTAGTTTCTGAGTTACCTTCAAAGGTAGCCCCATGTAGAGCGCATTGCAGTAGTCCAAGAGGGAGATAACCAGAGCATGCACACTCTGGCAAGACAGTCCGCGGGCAGGGAGGGTCTCATCCTGTGTACCAGATGGAGCTGGCAGACAGCTGCCCTGGACACAGAATTGACCTGCGCCTCCATGGACAGCTGTGAGTCCACAATGACTCCCAGGCTGCGCCCCTGGTCCTTCAGGGGCACAGTTACCCCATTCAGGACCAGGGAGTCCCCCACACCTGCCCACCTCCTGTCCCCCAAAAACAGTACTTCTGTCTTGTCAGGATTCAACCTCAACCTGTTAGCCGCCATCCATCCTCCAACCGCCTCCAGGCGCTCACACAGATCTTTGCGTCTCACCGTTTTTCTTCCATTGCCTCGACCTGTCCTCTCTCCTCAAACCCCCAGCATTCACTGAATTGTAGAGTCGAAAGGGACCCGAGGGTCATCTAGTCCAACCCCCGCAATTCCATCTCCCCCCAACGCATTGCCTCCTCCGTTCCTGTTATGTGAGGGTTAGATTCCAACAGAGCCACCCTCCCCTTCTCAGACTTCCCTCTCCACCCCTGGCAGGAATTCTGACATCCTAGCTGACTATCGGAAGGAAGTTGAGCAGTTGGGGGAGTGGTGCAGGAAAAACAACTTATTCCTTAACTAAAAGAGATTATTGTGGACTTTAGGAAATGTAAATTGAATATTCAGCCACTTATTATAAAGGGGAAGTGCGTGGAACAGGTCTCAGTGTTTTGATTTCTGGGAATGGAGTTGAGAGATGACCTAACCTGGGGAGAAAACAGCAAAGACACGATGAAGAGAGCACAGCAGAGGTTATATTTTCTGAGAATCCTCCGGAAAAACAATCTCTCAAAGGACCTGTTGATGGCATTTTACCATTGTACTGTGGAGAGTGTATTAACTTATGGTCTGTGTGTGTGGTTTGGGAGCTGCACAGTCAGGGGAAAAACAAGGCTGTCCAGGGTTGTAAAGACTGCGGAGAGAATAACTGAGTGCCCTCTTCCCACCTTAGATCAAATCTACGCTTCCAGGTGCCATAAGAAAGCTGCAGAGATAGCGCAGGATAGTGCGCACCCCGGAAATGATCTCTTTCAGCTTCTGCCTTCTGGAAGAAGGTAAAGGTAAAGGGACCCCTGACCATTAGGTCCAGTCGTGGCCGACTCTGGGGTTGCGGCGCTCATCTCGCTTTACTGGCCGAGGGAGCCGGTGTACAGCTTCCGGGTCATGTGGCCAGCAGGACTAAGCCGCTTCTGGCGAACCAGAGCAGCGCACGGAAACGCCGTTTACCTTCCCGCTGGAGCGGTACCTATTTATCTACTTGCACTTGACGTGCTTTCAAACTGCTAGGATGGCAGGAGCAGGGACCGAGCAATGGGAGCTCACCCCGTCACGGGGATTCGAACTGCCGACCTTCTGATCGGCAAGTCCTAGGCTCTGTGGTTTAACCCGGAGCACCACCCGCGTCCCTTTCTGGAAGAAGGAATAGCTGCCTGAGAAACAGTGTCTATCCAAATGCAATTTTGGTTTTAAACGCAGTGTGAGGTAGTCTCTATGGGAGTATATTGTATTCAATTATGGGGTATCAGAGTTTTTAGGGGGCTAACCAGGCTGGGATAGTTGGCATAGCAGGCTTGTTGGTTTTTGAATGTCTGGTGTAGATTTTTTTCAATTTTGTTGTTCTGTATGGGACAATGACAATAAAGGTTATCATACTGTATCGTATCGACACCTGAGGAAGATTTGAGAGGCCTGGCTGCACGCCAGGTCACCTGGCTGGGCTCCACCTGAAACCACGAGGCAGTTGGAGCAGAGAGCTGGGTGCTCCTTGGGTGAGACAAACCAGTAATTTAGCACAGCCGTCATTAGCAACAAGGGCTTCACTCTGACAAGCCTGCCAGCCAAGCCGATCGCTCCAGGTGAGGAGGCACGCACATGCAAGCACACAGTGTCTGTTGGGATATTCCATTCCACATTAAGGAACAGGCATGTCTGTTTACACTCCAGCACAGTTTGCTGGGAACTTCTGTTTGTGTATAGCTTTTGCTTATGCTGTTTTGCTTTGGACATGAAAGGGATCGGGGCATGTTTTCCTTTTGTCCTGATGTACGCTGAATAAAAGGGACGCGGGTGGCGCTGTGGGTTAAACCACAGAGCCTAGGACTTGCCGCTAAGAAGGTCGGCGGTTCGAATCCCTGCAACGGGGTGAGCTCCCGTTGCTCGGTCCCTGCTCCTGCCAACCTAGCAGTTCGAAAGCACGTCAAAGTGCAAGTAGATAACTAGGTACCGCTCCGGCGGGAAGGTAAATGGCGTTTCCGTGTGCTGCTCCGGTTCGCCAGAAGCGGCTTAGTCATGCTGGCCACATGACCCGGAAGCTGTACGCCGGCTCCCTCGGCCAATAAATCATCATCTATCATCTATCTATCTATCTATCTATCTATCTATCTATCTATCTCTATCTATCTATCTATCTATCTATCTATCTATCTATCTATCTATCATCTATCTATCTATCTATCTATCTATCTATCTATCTATCTATCATCTATCTATATCTATCTATCTATATCTATCTATCTATCTATCTATCTATCTATCTATCTATCATCTATCTATCTATCATCTATATCTATCTATCTATATCTATCTATCATCTATCTATCTATCATGACCCGGAAGCTGTACGCCGGCTCCCTCGGCCAGTAAAGCGAGATGAGCGCCGCAACCCCAGAGTCAGTCACGACTGGACCTAATGGTCAGGGGTCCCTTTACCTTTACCCTTTTACGCTGAATAAACTGCTTGTAAATATGCTCACACAACTTCTCCTGCTACTTCTGTTTGTGTGGCATTTACTCGGCTGAGTTGCGTGCCCAGCTTCTGAAGCTGTGGGTCGCAGATGCTGCAACCAGGACTGGAGATCGCCTGGCACACCGGCCGGTGGGCTGGAGCCAGCTGGGGGCCTGCCAATTGCCCCCATTCCTTGGTTGTATGCCAACAGTGGTGTAACCCAGGATTTTGTTCCGTTTCCCTGATTTATTATTATTATTATTATTGCCAAGAAGCCCTCTGCCCATGCTCAGAAGTTTCCCCAGCCAATTTGCAAGCACAGAGAAAAATGGGGCATCGCTCCCCCCCCAAAAAACACACCTGCCTTCCCTGTTCCACGTTCCAGAAACCGTACGTTAATTGCTAAAAGCCACACAGTCCGATCTTTTGCCTGATGAATATAAGCTCAGCTTGCCCAGGGAACTAAATGATAATGTGCGTTCCCAGGGCGATGAGGGAAAAGGACAGCAGCAGAATGTTCGCAGACAGAGCAACTTCTGTGAGGGAAGTGAAAGGCCGGAAGGAGAGCCCAGGAAATGAGGAAAATAATAAAGGAGAAAGAGGTGTCGGGGGAATCTCACATACAGCCAAGGGGCAGATGGGTTTGTGTTCAGGGCTGGATCAACCATTAAGCAAAATAAGCCCGTGCTTAAGGCGTCAAGGGAAGGGGGTGCAGCACAGAAATGTTGCATTGCCAGATTTTTAATATTAATGGTCACAAACAGCTCAGCTGAGCGTTCATTTTCTCAGCTGAAGTCTATTAAAAATCCCAACAGGCAGGCCGGATTCCTTATCTCTACCAAGTATAGAAGCAGATGTGTTACGTAAGTTTAGTTTTGAGGATCTGATCAGGGACTTTGTAATCGGAAGAAGCAGGATAATTTTTTCCCAAATGCGGATAAAGTCGAAGTATGCAAAAATAAACATTATTTCCCACCCTACCGTAGGCTTCGTTTCATTTTGAAAAATAAAATTTTATTTCACGGTTTATTATTGTTTGCATTCTGAATTAGATATTGGTGGGGTCATCAAAATCCTTTAAGCGCTTAGGGCCTTTAAAGGTATCAATTGGCTGTGTTGTTAATGGTTGGAGCCAGAGTCACAACAGGGGAATTGAGGCTCCGCGCTGCGGTTCTCGGTACCCATTGCCGGTGTAGAAAATTAAAATTTGGGTTAAAAAAAATATGAAATAAAGCAGTCAGGTACAAAGGGCTTTGTATGCCTGGCTATGTTTTAGGACACTGTAGGCAAGAGGGGTTGTTTGAGAGGAAACTGAAGACCCTCCCCAGGGGTGAAGGCAGCAAAATTGCTTCTGTTGCCCCAGGATCCCTAGATCCCTCAATGACTGATGAGAACTCAGTTTCATGGAGCCAGGGGTCAAAGGGCAGGCTCCCCCCCTTAATCCACTGCCTCCATCTCGCAGACCCAGCCGTAGTTGCGAGAGCAGTGGTCGTCGTTCCACCTGCCGTCGTGATGGAGGTGGGCGCAATCCTCTCCTCCCCCAAGTCCGTGGCCGTACCAGTTATCTGGTTGCCCTGGCGCCCAGTCCCTGGAAGGCAAAAAAGAGAAAACGCAGGTTATGACTCTCAAACACCTCCAGGTTCAAGCACAGAAAGGAAGGGTGAAAAATGCACTTAGGTTATGTTCTTATATGCAACAACAGCGGCAAGAGTATTGTTAGCCCAGAAATGGAAGCAAGAAGAAATCCCGACGAAAGAAGAACGGCAGACGAAATTAATGGACTGTGCAGAATTGGACAAAATGACAGGGAGGATTCGAAACCTGCAGGACCAGAGATTGACAGAAGATCGGAAGAAGTATATGAATTATTTGAAGAGCAACTGTAATCAACAAATTACGCTAGTAGGACTACAAGAAGTTTTGTGAGGAGAAATATATGAAGTGTTACAAAGTAGAAAAAGATAGAGATATTGGTTGTGAGTTTGAAATGTAATAGGGAAGATAAGGAATGCATACTAAGAGATTAGATTGGAAAATTTTCAGACAGGACTGATGGAAGCCAAAAAAATTGAATAAGATGTAAAAGTATGTTTAATTACTGCTGAAAATGATATGTTAAAAAACTAATAAAAGTTTATATAAAAAGAAAACTGCACTTAGGTTCTTAGCGAATGGGCGCAGAGGTTGAATTCTAGGTCAAGAGGGACAGGTGTTAGGGTTAGGTTCTTATAACAAGGCTAAAGCACATACTTTGATGACCATCTCCCCATGCCCTTGTTATAAGAAAAACTGCTTCTTTTTCCCCTTATGGGGTATCCAAGAGCCCATATAGAGTCCTCATGTAGGTTCTCTATTGGTAGGAGGAAATAACAGAGGCCAAGCAGAGAATATTGAGAAGCAAGCAGCTAGCAAGCCTGATCTTTATTAAATTGTTGCATCAGGGTCCCCCACTCACCCCACCGAGGGAGGGTGGAGAGGAACCCAGAACATGTTCTTATATAGACTTTTGAAACTGCCTCCCCTGTAGTTCAAGACCACCCCCCCAAAACATCATACATAGATCACAGAAGGAGGTCGTCCCCAGCAATAAATCTTTCTTTAATTACCTCTTGCGTACAGTGGTGCCTCGCAAGACGAAATTAATTCGTTCCGCAAGTTTTTTCTTCTTGCGAGTTTTTCGTCTTGCGAAGCACGGTTTCCCATAGGAATGCATTGAAAATCAATCAATGCGTTCCTATGGAAACCGCCTTCAGACCAGGTCCAGGGACAGTCTGTCCCCCGACCTCTTCTGAAGGCTGGGGGGGGGGGAGACAAGGGCTTTTCTTCCCACCGCCAGCCTTCAGAAGGCTGTTCTGAAGCCTGGCGGTGGGAAGAAAAGCCCTTCTCCCCACCTCCCACCCTGCAAGCTCCGGGGACAGGAGGGCTTTCCTCCCGACTGCCAGCATTTTAAAAGCCCCCAGGACAGCGGAGAAGTCTCCGCTGTCCCGGGAAGGCAGGTGGGGGGGAGCAAAGACTTTTGCCCCCCGCCGGCCTTCAGAAGAGGTCCAGGACCTCTTGTGAAGGCCGGCGGTGGGCGAAAGTCTTTGCTCCCGATGGCCAGCATTTAAAAGAGGTCCCCGGAGATTTCCCTATGGGCTTTCTTCTTGCGAAGCAAGCCCATAGGGAAATTCGTCTTGCGGAACGACTCAAAAACGGAAAACTCTTTCGTCTTGCGAGTTTTTCGTTTTGCGAGGCGTTCGTCTTGCGAGGCACCACTGTACTGCTTTCTCAAGCTGGCAGCTGGCCAGTTCCTGACAACTATGGTGCCATGGTCTCCCCCAAAGGATTCTGGGAGCTGTGGCTGGTTAAGGGGGCAGAGAGTTGCCAGCAGACCCACTCCTCACCCCAATTCCCTTCATAGAGCTACAATGCACAGAGTAGTTTAACAGTCAATTCCTCTTCCCAGGGAATTCTGGGAATTGTGGTTCTATGAGGGGAACAGGCATCTCTTCAGAAGTCTCACCGCTCTGAACAAGCTCCCAGAATCCTTTGGGGGAAGCCATGACCATTGAAAGTGGCATCATAGCGGAAGCTTTTTTGCTGGGCTTGATGGGAGAGGAAATCGCAAAGGTAGATCAGAGACTATTTATGTACGCAACAACTGCGGCGAGAACTCAATTCGCCTCAAAGTGGAAGTTACAGGAATTATCAGCGATGGAGGAGTGGCAGACGGAAATGATGGATTATGCGGAATTGGCAAAGCTGACCTGCAAGGTTTGAAACCAGGACGATTGAAAATTCCAAAGAGACTGGAGTAAATCCATTGACTGCATAAATAATAACTGTAGAAGTTTGAAGACACTTGCAGGATTGAAATAAACCCTATGACGTGGACTTTATAACATAAGATTCAACTGTGAGATATAGATTTGCAAGAAGATCAAACGCATCCATTCTTAAGGAAGTCAGCCCTGAGTGCTCACTGGAAGGACAGATCGTGAAGCTGAGGCTCCAGTACTTTGGCCACCTCATGAGAAGAGAAGACTCCCTGGAAAAGACCCTGATGTTGGGAAAGATGGAGGGCACAAGGAGAAGGGGACGACAGAGGATGAGATGGCTGGATAGTGTTTTCGAGGTTACCAGCATGAGTTTGACCAAACTGCGGGAAGTAGTGGAGGACAGAGGTGCCTGGCGTGCTCTGGTCTCCAGGGGGTCACGAAGAGTCGGACACGACTAAACGACTAAACAACAACAACAACATAGATTTGAAAAGGGAAATCTTGTTGGTGAGATGGAGGGAAGTCATAAGCTCAGCAGGGAATGAGAGTTGTAGATGAATATTTGAAATTACTGTTTAAAGTGAAAATTTAATAAAAATTATATTTTAAAAAAGGAAGTGGCATCATGTGGGGGCTCTGTGGGGGGGGGGGAAATAGGTGTCTTTCCTCACAACTCTTAGCGCCCTTAACAAGCCACAGCTCCCAGAATCCTCTGGGGGAAACCAGACTCTTTAAAGTTGTATCACAGGCCTTTGAATGTATGGTGTGAATACATTGCATTATGGGTTGGCCGCACGGCCGTCCGCGAACTTACGATCGGCGAACGGTGTAGGGTGTTCCGTCCACCCACTTCCAGCTCCCGGTAGCGTCACTCAAGCCGATCCACATAAAGTGGGGGCGCACACGGACGGCCACAAATCGCTGGCGTGAGAAAAAAAACACAAAAAGTAGAAAATGCAAAGAGAGGTAGCACTAGGATCGGTCAGCTCTGTTTCTCATTTTTAAAATCTTAAATCCAGTTCTCGACATTTTGCAATTAAAAGCAACAATAGCAACTATGAAAACCTGTCAGCATTTTAGGGCAAATTCGTCCTGCTATACACATTATTTTTTGCATGCAATTGTGACTAACAGACACATTTTTGCAACAACAACAAAAATCCCTAATATTATGGCGATGATAACCTACCTTTTAATATACATTCTTATGCACACCTTACCCTAGTGTATGTATTTTTGCAGATCACACTTGCACTGAAAATTGCAGGATTTGTCAGCAAAAAATTTGCAAAATTCACCAGCATATTAGATTTCACCTAATATTTTTTTGTACATTTGTGTCAGATGCCCATTTTTGCAAAGCAATGTTCCACAATAGAATGCATTCTTTGATATGTTATTATCACTAATACAGTCAAACTTTGGTTCTCGAACGGCTTCGTTTTTTAACGTTTCGGCTCCCGGATGCCGAAAACCCGGAAGGAAATGTTTTTGAACGTTTTTCGGAAGCCGCAAGTCCAATGCAGCTTATGTTTGAGTGCAAGAAGCTCCTTCAACCAATCAGAAGCCACAGCTTGGTTGTCAATTGTTTCAGATTATATTTGACAACCGAGGTTTGACTGTAAACGCAACTATGACCATCGGGTTCCCTTCCAATTTTACCATTCTGTGATTTTAAGAGGGCCTCCTCTGTTGATCTTAACACCTAGGAGAGTCTGCAGAGATGGAGGCGACATTTTATCCCTGCCTACCACCAAACCCGAGATGCGGGTGGCGCTGTGGGTTAAACCACAGAGCCTAGGACTTGCCGATCAGAAGGTCGGTGGTTCGAATCCCTGTGACGGAGTGAGCTCCCGTTGCTCGGTCCTTGCTCCTGCCAACCTAGCAGTTCAAAAGCACGTCAAAGTGCAAGTAGATAAATAGGTACCGCTCCGGCGGGAAGGTAAACAGTGTTTCCGTGCGCTGCTCTGGTCCGCCAGAAGCGGCTCAGTCCTGCTGGCCACATGACCCGGAAGCTGTACGCTGGCTCCCTCGGCCAATAAAGCGAGATAAGCACTGCAAACCCAGAGTCGGCCACGACTGGACCTAATGGTCAGGGGTCCCTTTACCTTTTAGCACCAAGCCCACAGCACAGGAGGCAGACCTGCAAGATCCCCAGGCCCCTACCTGTTCCTCATAGGAGTTGATGATCACCAGGTGGGCGTCTCGGGCTTCGCAGTCAGCCTTGGCTTCCTCCCAGGGCTTCCCGAGTCGGGACTCCCAGTAACAGCTTTTCCGAAAAAGGTCCCATCCTTTGGGGCAGCAGGCCTCTGGGGGGCCAGGCGACAGAAAGGAAAGAGGGATATTCAGCGTTAGTCAGACTCCGAGCAGCACCAATGAAAGAACCAAGGTCCACCGATTTCAGTGGGACTTCTCTGACTAATTTTGGATCGAACCAGGGTTGTGTAGCGGTTAGGGGGTTTGTGGTCCATGCTTAGGGTTTCCAATTTAGCCTACCCAGTTGTTTAGAAAACTCATGCGAGCTTCCATCTGTTTTTAGCCGACTGTTATTTTCGACTTTTCAATGTTGCAATCCCTTTTCAAGAACCTCGAATTGCTGTTGTTAATTCTTCTTAGTCACAATATTACCCAGTGTATCTGAAGAAGTGTGCATGCACACGAAAGCTCATACCAAGAACTAACTTAGTTGGTCTTTAAGGTGCTACTGGAAGGAAAAAAATTTTTTGTTTTGACTATGGCAGACCAACACGGCTACCTATCTGTAACACACAGTACTGTGCATAATGGTCCAAAATACAGACACAATCCTTTCAGGAGAGCTTTTAATTCCCCTCCATCGCCCCCACCACCGCTGGTCCATAACTCAATACAAAATAAGGATGTTGTCTATGTCAGCATATCATTGCACTTTGGGCTACCCCCCTGAAACATTCAGCTACTTCAGTCATCAAGCAGAGCAGAGGAATGTGCAAAGCGCATGCAAATGCCTTTGCAGATTCTGATCCGTTTGCCAGGGCAGCCACTGAGCTGCAATATCGAAGTTGCAATAGTCTGAAAAACCAGCCAGGATTTAATAGTGCTGTTACGTGCTACTCCAATCTGGCGATAGACTCCAGGCGTTGCTGCACTTACCCAGGTTTCGGTTTCCTTGGAATGGAGGCCATCAGAGACCGTGGTGTCTTTAGGATATATGGTTTTATTGACACATATATACTGTTGGAAATCAAGCCTTTATCAGGAGTAACTGGCAACACTCCCAGGCACCCGGCTTGATCTCCTGTTGACCTCCCTGGCTGCATTCCCCAGCAGTGTTCAGGCTAGGTCGCGATAGGCGATTCTTCTCAGCGTGAGAAGAACACCCCCCCTCTTTCCTGCCCCGCCCCCGGCAGGGGAAAGAGATAGACACACGGCTACCTATCTGTAACTGGAACAATATTACCCTTTCGTCTTTTTTGTAAACCACTTTGTGTGTGTGTTTTACAGACAAGGGGTGCCTTAATCTTATGAATTGATGTATAAATCTTATGAATCAATCATTCCATCATCCTTGACCTCTGGTCCTGTTAGCTAGGGATGATGGGAGTTGTAGTCCAAAAATAGATGGAGGGCCACGTTTGGCCATCACTGGCCTCAAGCCTGCCTTCAGGGATCACACTGTGCTCTGCCTGATCGTGAGTAAACTTTCTTTTTATTGCTTATGAATAAGACTGTGGTGTCTTTATTCTTTTAGGAGGGATTCAAGGGGAAATATTAAAATGCATTTCAACCTGGACAAGTGAGATTGAATTGCGTATTGTCTTAAGAAACTCACATGAGTTTGCAACACGTTTTCTGCTGTGTAAAGGGAAATTAACTATGCTAAGGAAATGGTGCTTTTGAATTCTGGTGCTGGAGGAGACTCTTGAGAGTCCCATGGACTGCAAGAAGATCAAACCTCTCCATTCTGAAGGAAATCAGCCCTGAGTGCTCACTGGAAGGACAGATCCTGAAGCTGAGGCTCCAAGACTTTGGCCACCTCATGAGAAGAGAAGACTCCCTGGAAAAGACCCTGATGTTGGGAAAGATGGAGGGCACAAGGAGAAGGGGACAACGGAGGACGAGATGGTGGGACAGTGTTCTCAAAGCTACCAGCATGAGTTTGACCAAACTGCGGGAGGCAGTGGAAGACAGGAGGGCCTGGTGTGCTCTGGTCCAGGGGGCCACGAAGAGTCGGACACGACTAAACGACTCAACAACAAGCAAGTAAAGGAACTTGCTAGTGCAAGTTAGGAATGATATGAATAAACAATATATCCTCTCCTGCCACCCTGAACATTCCCACAGTGCCTTGAAGATTCAGGCACTCTGCTTTCCAGACCCCGACTCCCCGCACTCCTGACCTGTCCGGTTGTTTTTGAAGTTCTGCAAGTCGCAATTCATGCCTCTAAAATTCCTTTGCAAGGTTGTCATCTGGGACAGGAGTCGGGTCTTGGCTGGCAAAGGCGAAAAGAGAGGGAGGGGAGAGAAAAGAAGGAGCAGCTGAATGAGGAAACCGGTAAATAAAAGGAGACCCCCGCAAGCAGGTCCAAATTCACACTAAAGTCCGGTGCAGGTTAAACCTCCCCTCCCCAATTTGGGACCGCTTGAAAAAAAGCAATTGCACCAGTTCTCAGTGGACTTTTTTTTAAATTGCATCCTGTTTTGTTTTTTTTAAAATTTATTTAATCATTTTTTCAATATAAACAACAACCACAAAAAACACGTATAACAAAAACCGCAATAACACTAGTAACACAATTTAACATTTCAGATTTGAGTTCTGATATACCTAAGACTACACCTTTTTAAACAATATTTCCCCACCTCTCTCCTCTCCCTATTTCCCACCACTATCCGCCTTATCGCTTAAATATTCCTTCCAGATTTCTTCATATTTATCCATTCTTAATTTGTATCGATATGCAGTTCGTTTGTATGTAACTAGTCTGTCCATATTGTCAATCCATGTGCTCAATGGGATCTTTCTGCGGCTCTTCCAATTCATCAGAACAAGTTTTTTTGCTTCTAATATGGCACGGTACATCCATTTTTTTTGACCCCTTGTAATCTCCCACGTTTCCGGTATATAATCTAGAATTAAATTCAAGTCCCCTAAATAACAATTTCTTTTTATTACTCTTGCTATATATATCTTTACCTCGCACCAAAATGATCTTATCATCGGGCAGTTAATCATCATATGTACTAAGTTCGCATTTTTACTTCCACATCTCCAGCCGTTGTCTGCACTTGTTATTTTCTTCTGGTAAGGTTTTGCGGGAGTCTGAATATTATTTTCTGCTGAATAAGTCTTAGTCTTAAATCCATAGAGGCTATTTTATACTTCCATATATCATTTGTTATCTGTACCCCTAACTCTTCACTCCATTTTTGTCTATCATATTCTAAATCATATTTCTTCCTGTTGAGTAGGGTATTATAGAGTGCAAGTGGGGAGTTTTTTGTTTTTGTTGCAGAAATTAAATCTTGTAGCAGCCCGGGTGTTTCCGATGCTGCTATAGCGTCAGGACCAAACTGCCTTTCCAACATATGTTTCAATTGGATGTATTGCCAATTGCAACCTGTTTCCCCTCCCCAACTTACCTGCTTCTGCTTCCTCCGTCAGCTTTTTCACCTTTGCCTCCAGCTGCGTGATCTTCGCGGCCGTGTCCGTCCCTGCAATGCACAAAGTGGGGTTGGGTGGCAACGTGGTCCGAGCTGGAGTCTTCTCTTGCGGGCCCCCACCCCCCCAAAGCCTTCCCTGTCGCCTGCCTTAGCACTTGGGGACTGATCGTGGCGCATTCAACATCATCCTCTCCTTTTTCAAAATCATTTTTATTAAATTTTCCACTTTAACAATCCAATCAAATCGCATTAAATATTCCACCTTATACATATACAGTGGTACCTCGGGTTACAGACGCTTCAGGTTACAGACTCCGCTAACCCAGAAATAGTACCTCGGGTTAAGAACTTTGCTTCAGGATGAGAACAGAAATCATGCTCTGGCGGCAGCAGGAGGCCCCATTAGCTAAAGTGGTGCTTCAGGTTAAGAACAGTTTCAGGTTAAGAACGGACCTCCGGAACGAATTAAGTACTTAACCCAAGGTACCACTGTACATATCAAATAATCCGAATATTCTGCCAAATTATAATTTTTTTAATAGGACGTCCCATGCTTCAAGTTTGGAGGGTTCTGATCATCTCATACTTCTATTGCTTTTCATAGTCACTTCCGATGGTTCCTCTAATTCTTTCTGCTGTTAACCTTCCTTCTTTCACAGCCTCTGAGTTGTTCCTACAAGTGTGTTAAAACAAGCAATGATGTGTTTCTGTGTGGATTTTATGTCTATGATTCCGCTCTGTAAGTTCGCAGCATCTCCCGCGTTCAGCATCATTCTCCGGCAAAGCTGCCCTCACCCTGAACGCGGAGCGACGAAAGGAGCGAAAAGGACTGGGAAGCTTCTAATTAACATGGCAGGGGACCTTTGCCGAATGGAGCTTCAGCGGGAGAAAAACATTACAGGAGGACTTGGGCTGTGGTCTAATACTGCAAGAGCCACCTAATGCTGAATTGGAGACCCTTGCTCCACCTAGCTTAGTGCTGCTGACACAGACTGGCAGCAGCGATTCTCCAATACGGCTCAGAGAGGCTGCAGCTGTTGCCTGCAGTTTTTAATACACCCTTTAAAAAAAAACACTCAATTTTTAAAAAACCACGTCACCCAAATAACCAGGGATGCTATTCCCAGTAGCTGCTAACAGTTTTTAATTGATTCACCTAACCAACTACAGTGGTTCCTTGGTTCTCAAACGCCTTGGTACCCAAACAACTTGGAACCCAAACACTGCAAACCCGGAAGTAAGTGTTCCGGTTTGCAAACCTTTTTCGGAAGCCGAACGTGCTCCGTTTTGAGTGATACATTGAGGTCTGTCTCTTCTTGCTATTTATTTTGTGTTTGTGTTTTTGCAACTCTTTTTTCTTTTGTGACTGTGTGGAACCCAGTTCAGCTACTACAGTGGTACCTCGGGTTAAGTACTTAATTTGTTCCGGAGGTCCGTTTTTAACCTGAAACTGTTCTTAACCTGAAGCACCACTTTAGCTAATGGGGCCTCCTGCTGCCATTGCGCCGCCACTGCACGACTTCTGTTCTTATCCTGAAGCAAAGTTCTTAACCTGAAGCACTATTTCTGGGTTAGCGGAGTCTGTAACCTGAAGTGTATGTAACCTGAAGCGTATGTAACCCGAGGTACCACTGTAATTGATTGATTGATTGATTGATTGTGTGAGTGCGGTACATTGTTTATTGCTTTCATTTTATGGATCAACAGTCTTGTTAGATAGTAAAATTCATGTTAAATTGCTGTTTTAGGGGTTGTTTTTAAAAGTCTGGAACGGATTAATCCGTTTTGCATTACTTTCTATGGGAAAGCAAACCTTCATTTTGGAACGGAATGGATTAAGTTCGTAAACCGAGGTACCACTAGTGATTTTAACTGTTTACAGTGGTCTTTAACAGGCTTCCTCAACCTCAGCCCTCCAGATGTTTTTGGACTACAACTCCCATGATCCCTAGCTAGCAGGACCAGTGGTCAGGGATGCTGGGAATTGTAGTCTCAAAACATCTGGAGGGCCGAGGTTGAGGAAGCCTGATCTTTAAGATAAGTTATAAATTATCCCCATTCCTTATTAAAATTTTGGTCTTCCTGATTTCTGACTCTTCTGGCCATTTTAGCCCTTTCAGCATATTATAGCCCATCAACTTCACCTGCCATTCTTCTCCGGACGTCCCTATTTCCATCGGAGAAATGTTGGAGGGTACGCAATGCATCCTTTACTTACCCTTCTCTTGGAGGGAGACGATCCCATCACCAACACTTTGATTCAGGCTCGTGAGCGTATCGCGCATTCCCGATAGCTGAGAGCTGCGTTGACTGCCTGCGGTGGGGGTAAGAATGCAATAACGTAGTAAGAGGTTTGCTGGATCCAGCCAATGGCCCGTCCAGTCCAGCACCCTGTTCTCACTGTGGTCCAGCAGGTGCGGCTTAGAAGAAGCCCACAAGCTGGACATCAGCTCAGCAACACTCTGCCAGCCGGCGAATTCCGGTGTTATAAGAAAAACTGCTCCTTTGTCCCTTATGGGGTACCCAAGAACTCATATAGAGTCCTTATGTAGGTTCTCTATCGGTAGGAGAAAATAACAGAGGCCGACCAGAGAATATTGAGAAGCAAAGCAGCTAGTAAGCCTGATCTTTATTGAACTTTTGCAACAGGGTCCCCGCTCCCCACATGCAGGAAGTAGGAGAGGAACCCAGAACATTCCACAGGGCAGGCGCCACCACCAAGAAGGCCCTCTGCCTGGTTCCCTGTAGCTTTGCATCTCGCAGGGAGGGAACTGCCAGAAGGCCCTCGGAGCTGGACCTCGGTGTCCGGTTGAACGATGGGGGTGGAGACGCTCCTTCAGGTATACTGGCTTTTGAGGCCGTTTAGGGCTTTCAAGGTCAGCACCAACACTTTGAATTGTGCTCGGAAACGTCCTGGGAGCCAATGTAGGTCTTTCAAGACCGGTGTTATGTGGTCTCGGCGGCCGCTCCCAGTCCCCAGTCCAGCTACCACATTCTGGATTAGTTGCAGTTTCTGGGTCACCTTCAAAGGTAGCCCCATGTAGAGCACATTGCAGTAGTGCAAGTGGGAGATAATCAGATCATGCACCACTCTGGAGAGACAGTCTGCAGGCAGGGAGGGTCACCGTCAAAGGTAGCCCCACTTCAAAGGGCAGTCACAACATGTGGGGGAAGAAGAGAGGGAGGTGTAGGTGGGGCACCCCACACCTGCCACCCCCACGGTCTCCCTTCCTGTGTCTGCATAGGACTCCAGCTGTGCACACAGACCCTTCATTGCGCTCCTCATTCTCTGCCTGAGGCCTTTTCATTGAACACTCATCCCTTCCTTGGACATCCACCTACCCCCTTGATCTTCAATATTCTCCCACTACACCCCACCCTTTTCTCATTATTATTATTTTCTTAATGTCATTCCCCCACGTCATCCCTCAATCCTTGAAACACCCACCTTTGGCTCCAAAGACAATGATTGCGATGGTGAGGATGGCGCTCACTCCCAGCAGGATCAGGACCAGGCGACGGCTGGGGCAGATTCGTTGCCTCCATGATAGGCCCGGGGAGAGTTTCTGGGAGGCTGAGGAGAAGGGACATCGGTCAGGAATCCACTCTCAACTCCAGCTTGTGTTTTAGATCTTCTCCAGTAATTTATCTGTCAACGTTGCTTGACACTTCTGACACCACTTGGCTGCAACGCTGTGATGTTTATGAGCATTCCAAGCAACCAGGCAGTAAAAACTGTCGGGGTGTTTGCAGGCCAGTTTCTTTGAGGGAAGGGGAAATTGTCACTCAGGGGGAAAGTGGTTTCACACAGGCCCTAAAGGAAAGAAGGAGTTTTGTAGGGGAGGCTGGGGAGTGAGCAGAGTTCATAGATGGAGGAGAAGCTTAGAAAGAGGGTGACTGAAGGAAGGGTGGAAAGCAGGCCACAGTTTGAGAGGAAGAGGAGATGGAGAAGGGACAGGGATCAGAGGCAGAAAGATTATGAGACAGGGGAAAGTGTGGACTGAATTTGCCATACAGTGGTACCTCGGGTTAAGTACTTAATTCGTTCTGGAAGCCCGTTCTTAACCTGAAACTGTTCTTAACCTGAAGCACCACTTTAGCTAATGGGGCCTCTTGCTGCTGCCACACCACCGCCATGCAATTTCTGTTCTCATCCTGAAGCAAAGTTCTTAACCCAAGGTAGTATTTCTGGGTTAGCGGAGTCTGTAACCTGAAGCGTATGTAACCTGAAGCATATGTAACCTGAGGTACCACTGTACTGATTTGTTGATTTACAAATTCCTAATGCAGTATGGTCCAAAGTAGCCCATAATTACATGGCCACAGAGCTATTCCCGCAGGCTCTTTAGGAATGCGGAGACATGACTTTGCCACAGTTAGCTGGAAGTGGACTTAAAACATATCACACATTTTATCCAGCAGCATTTTCCCACATAGCCAACAGCTCTTTGAAATGTTTCCTCCCCAGTAATTACAAGGTCCCCTGTAATCTTAATTATCGGCTTTCTCCTTACAGCTTCTGCCTCTTTTACTGTTGACTAATCACATGACAAGTCATGACTAATTTCCCAGCGTCACTGAACAGGAAGCACTAAAAGGCAGAGCAGGTTCAGTGGGGTGGAGGGAGAGGAGGAAGGAAGGAAGGAAGGAAGGAAGGAAGGAAGGAAGGAAGGAAGGAACATTTTAACTGAAGGCACAGTAGCCCCAAGGAACCCAAATCCCAATTCCAGAGAAAAGGGCTAGTGGAAAGTCAACCTAATTTTATGGAGTTACAATAGGAGTTAGATCTGACCGTATGGTGTGCTTATTTCTTGAAAGAATCAATCCCAAATTAGTCCTTCCTCTTTTGGAAAAATGGACACTAGTCAACATAGCATTGCTAACTGCCACGATCCTGGTCCATCTCGCGAGGACCCCATTAATACAGTGGTACCTCGGGTTACAGATGCTTCAGGTTACAGACGCTTCAGGTTACAGACTCCGCTAACCCAGAAATAATACCTCGGGTTAAGAACTTTGCTTCAGGATGAGAGGCCCCATTAGCTAAAGTGGTGCTTCAGGTTAAGAACAGACCTCCAGAATGAATTAAGTTCTTAACCCGAGATACCACTGTATTGTCTTGCAGCAGGTTGAACAAGGTATAAAAAAAAGTTAAAGGACACCTGGACAGTTAGGTCCAGTCAAAGGTGACTATGGGGTTGCGGCACTCATCTAGCTTTTAGGCCGAGGAAACTGGCGTTTGTCCTCAGACAGTTTCCCGGATCACTTGGCCAGCAGGACTAAACCGCTTCTGGCGCAACGGGACACTGTGACAGAAACCAGAGTGCACAGAAACGCCGTTTACCTTCCCGCCGGAGTGGTACCTTTTTATCTTCTTGAACTGGTGTGCTTTTGAACTGCTAGGTTGGCAGGAGCAGGGACTGAGCAACGGGAGTTCGCCCCGTCGCGGGGATTCAAACCGCTGACCTTCTGATCAGCAAGCCCAAGAGACCTGGGTCACTTCCAACTCTACAATTCTACGATTCTTTGCAAGCATGCCAGAAGGAGACTTCTTACGAGCCTTTACCTATGCGGACCTAGTACCCCACACGTTTTTTCAAAATCCCGTCTTGGCTACACACCTTTTCGGAGCTGTATTTCGTCATCGTCATCCTCCACGTCCACAGCTGTGAGATCTCGGTAGTCCTGACTCATCGTGACTCTGGCTCCGGAACGAGACTAGGAGCCTGGAAAGACACGGAACACGGATGCCTGCATGTCAGAATCAGGCGAGGAGGCAGAACATGATGCTAAAGGATTAGTTAAGCTAGGCTTCTCAACCTGGTGACCTCCAGTTCTGTTGTTTTGAATTACAACTCTCGTCAGACCTTGCATGGAGGAAAGGAGCTTTTAACTGAGAGTACAGTAGCCCCACAAAAGATAGATAGATGATAGATGATAGATAGATAGATTAGATAGATAGATAGATGATAGATAGATAGATAGATAGATAGATAGATGATAGAGAGATAGAGAGATAGATGATAGATAAAGAAAGAAAGACAGAGACAGACAGATGATAGATAGATGAAAGATAGATAGATATAGATGATAGATGATAGATAGATAGATAGATAGATAGATGATAGATATAGATAGATAGATATAGATAGATAGATAGATAGATAGATAGATAGATGATAGATGATAGATAGATGTAGATAGATGATAGATAGATAGATAGATAGATAGATAGATGATAGATAGATAGATAGATAGATAGATATAGATATAGATAGATGATAGATGATGATAGATAGATGATAGATAGATGATAGATAGATAGATAGATAGATAGATAGATATAGATAGATAGATAGATAGATAGATACTAGATAGATAGATAGATAGATAGATAGATAGATAGATGATAGATAGATAGATAGATAGATGATTTATTGGTCGAGGGAGCCGGCGTACAGCTTCCGGGTCATGTGGCCAGCATGACTGAGCCGCTTCTGGCAAACCAGAGCAGCGCACGGAAATGCCGTTTACCTTCCCGCCGGAGCAGTACCTATTTATCTACTTGCACTTTGAGGTGCTTTCGAACTGCTAGGTGGGCAGGAGCAGGGACCGAGCAACGGGAGCTCACCCCATCATTACGGAGATTCGAACCGCCGACCTATATATAGAAAGGAGCAAACCCGTGATATTTTAGGGAGCAGGTGGGGCCCATGTATAACATCACAGGAGCCCACACAACACAAACCACTATCTTTTTGCTGGAGGAAGACACCCCGAGCTCTGCCGACATTAAAGGTAAAGGGACCCCTGAGTGTTAGGTCCAGTCGTGGCGGAGTCTGGGGTTGCGGTGCTCATTTCGCTTTACTGGCCGAGGGAGCCGGCGTACAGCTTCCGGGTCATGTGGCCAGCATGACTAAGCCGCTTCTGGAGAACCAGAGCAGCGCACGGAAACGCTGTTTACCTTCCCACCAGAGTGGTACCTATTTATCTACTTGCACTTTGAGGTGCTTTCAAACTGCTAGGTTGGCAGGAGCTGGGACTGAATAACGGGAGCTCACCCTGTCATGGGGATTCGAACCATTGACCTTCTGATCGGTAAGTCCTAGGCTCTGTGGTTTAACCCACAGCGCCACCCGCATCCCTAGACCCCGACAAAACTTCTGGGAGAGCTTTCTGACGGTAAGAGCTGTCCAGCAGCGGAACGGACTCCCTCCGGAGATGGGTTGAGCTGGATGACCCTCAGGGTCCCCATTCTGACCCCACAGCTTGTTCTCCGACCTCGGAAGGCAGTGGTCAGCAGAGCCTCAGGCAGCTGTCTGTCAGGGACTCTCCAGCTGCAATTCCTGTGTCGTGGGGGGCAGGGTTGGACTAGATGACCTTTGGGTCCCCCTTCCAACTCCAGCATTCTAGGATTCCATGACTTCAAAATGCAGCGAGAAGCCCGCTGGGAGAAGATTTATAATGAATTGGTAAAAAAATGTTGAAATATACATTTATTAAGAAACCAGAGGCCTTTCTTCTTGGAATAACAGGTTTGGAATTGCCCAAGAAAGATGTCGGATTGTTTTTGTATGCCACAATTGCAGCTAGAATTTTGTTAGCCAAGAATTGGAAAACACAAGAAGTCCCAACAGTGGAGGAATAGCAGATGAAGATGATGGACTTTTCGGAGGTAGCCGACCTGACCGGAAGAGTCTGCGACCAGAAGGAGGAGGAGTACCAGGAGGAATGGAGGAAATTCAAAGACTATGTACCGTATTTTTCGCTCTATAAGACGCACCAGACCACAAAGACGCACCTAGTTTTTGGAGGAGGTAAACAAGAAAAAAAATATTCTGAATCTCAGAAGCCAGAACAGCAAGAGGGATTGCTGCGCAGTGAAAGCAGCAATCCCTCTTGCTGTTCTGGCTTCAGTGATAGCTGCGCAGCCTGCACTCGCTCCACAAGACGCACACACATTTCCCC